>NC_092089.1:68202411-68802411 GCF_045679555.1 Salvelinus alpinus
TGATACATGCTGCAATAACTCTCTTCTGTGTGGTTGCCAGTACAAGCAATATTACTCTCAGTACATGTCGCAAGTGTACCTCAGTTTATTTTTGGTTTTTATTGCTACTATGGTGTGTTTCGTGTGTATACTTTGAAAGTAAATGTGTATATCTACATGTTACCTCTTGGTGGGTTGGGGAGTAAAGATAAAAAGACATTCTAGCTCATTTTGTCTTTTGTTTCTGTTAGTCTTTAGTGACATGGATAGAAGTACAGTCTGCTGTCATTCTGATCTGCTAAGAATATTACTCCTGCTTATTATGAAAAAAAACTTTGGTGTAAACTAAAGGAGTGTGTTTTGAATGATTTTTGTTGTATTAATGCTATTTAATCTCTCCTCAGACTAATATTATTCTGTTTGTCCTGTGGGTACCTCTGCCACTGTTCCACCCCTTGTGTGTTGCGCTGTCATGGTGTATTTCTCCAATCGATTGAATTGGCCACAGGTGGACTCCAATCAAGTTGTAGTGACGTCTCGAGGATGATCAAAGGAAATCGGACGCACCTGAGCTCGATTTGGAGTGTCATAGTTAAAGGGTGTGAATACTTACAGTACCGGTCAAACGTTTGGACACACCTACTCATTCAAGGGTTTTTCTTTATTTTTACTATTTTCTACATTGTAGAATAATAGTGACGGCATCAAAACTATGAAATAACACACATGGGATCATGTAGTAACCAAAAAAAGTGTTCAACAAATCAAAATACATTTTATATTTCCGATTCTTCAAAGTAGCCACCCTTTGCCTTGATGACAGCTTTGCACACTCTTAGCATTGTCTCAACCAGCTTCACCTGGAATACTTTTCCAAAAAGTCTTGAAGGAGTTCCCACATATACTGAGCACTTGTTGGCTGCTTTTACTTCACTTTGCGCTCCAACTTATCCCAAACCATCTCAATTGGGTTGAGGTTGGGTGATTGTGGAGACCAGGTCATCTGATGCAGCACTCCATCACTCTCCTTCTTGGTCAAATATCCCTTACACAGCCTGGAGGTGTGTTGGGTCATTGTCCTGTTGAAAAAACAATGATAGTCCCACTAAGCGCAAACCAGATAGGATGGCGTATCGCTGCAGAATGCTGTGGCAGCCATGCTTGTCACGCCCTGGCCTTAGAGAGCCTTTTTATTCTCTATTTTGGTTAGATCAGGGTGTGAATAGGGTGGGTACTCTAGTTTGTCTATTTCTATGTTGGCCTGGTATGGTTCCCAATCAGAGGCAGCTGTCTATCGTTGTCTCTGATTGGGGATCATATTTAGGCAGCCTTTTTTTTCCACCTGTTGTGTGTGGGATCTTGTTTTTGTGTAGTGCCTGTGAGCACTGCATTTGCTTCACATTTCGTTACTCTTTATTGTTTTGGTGAGTTTCGTTGAATAAACATGTGGAACTCTACGCACGCTGCGCCTTGGTCCATTTATTCCAACGATCGTGACAATGCTGGTTAAGTGTGCCTTGAATTCTAAATAATTCACTAACAGTGTCACCAGCAAAGCACCCTCACACCATCACATCTCATCCTCCAAGCTTCACGGTGGGAACCACACACGCAGAGATCCTCTGTTCACCTACTCTGTGTCTCACAAAGACACGACGGTTAGAACAAAAATCTCACATTTGGACTCATCAGACAAAAGCACAGATTTCCACTGGTCTAATGTCCATTGCTCGTGTTCCTTGGCCCAAGCAAGTCTCTTCTTATTATTGGTGTCCTTTTGTAATGGTTTCTTTGCAGAAATTTGACCATCAAGGCCTGATTCACACAGTCTCCTCTGAACAGTTGATGTTGAGATGTGTCTGTTACTTGAACTCTGGGAAGCATTTATTTGGGCTGCAATTTCTGAGGCTAGTAACTCTAATGAACTTATCGTCTGCAGCAGAGGTAACTCTCGGTCTTCCTTTCCTGTGGCGGTCCTCATGAGAGCCAGTTTCATCATAGCGCTTGATGGTTTTTGCGACTGCACTAGAAGAAACTTTCAAAGTTCTTGAAATGTTACATATTGACTGACCTTCATGTCTTGAAGTAATAATGAACTGTAGTTTCTCTTTGCTTATTTGAGCTGTTCTTGCCATAATATGGACTTGGTCTTTTACCAAAATAGGGCTATCTTCTGTCTACCACCCCTACCTTGTCACAACACAACTGATTGGCTGAAACGCATTAAGAAGGAAAGAAATTCCACAAATTAACATTTAACAAGGCACACCTGCATTCCAGGTGACTACCTCATGAAGCTGGTTGAGAGAATGCCAAGAGTGTGCAAAGCTGTCATCAAGGCAAAGGGTGGCTACTTTGAAGAATCTAAAAAATAAAATATATTTTGATTTGTTTAAAAATGTTGGGGTTATTACTACATGATTACATTTGTGTTATTTCATGGTTTTGATGTCTTCACTATTATTCTACAAAGTAGAAAATAGTAAAAGTAAATTAAAACCCTAGAATGAGTAGGTGTGTCCAAAACGTTTGACTGGTACTGTATGTATATAAGATATTTCTGCGTTTCATTTTCAATAAATTTGCTAAGATTTCTAAAAACATGTTGTTGTTTTTTTTGTCCTTATGGGGTATTGTGTGTAGATGGTTGAGGACATACATCTATTTAATCCATTTTTACACAGCAAAATGCAGAGTAAGTCAAGGGGTGTGAATACTTTCTGAAGGCACTGTATGTCCACACACTCAGAGACAACTTGTGTTTACATTTACATTTACATTTAAGTCATTTAGCAGACGCTCTTATCCAGCTGACACTAGGACTTAACATATGCACACACTGCGTGGCCCATACTATACATGCCTGTACTCTGCTGAAAAACAACATGGACTGTATATCCTCCTAGGTTACACAACAGTGTCTCGTCTGTCTGTCTCTGAGTAGGATCTTAACACATCTGCGAGTAGAGCCTCAGATTACAGAGAGAGAAAGCTGTGTCATTAAGGCTAACAGTCTGGCTCAGCTAACAGCTAGTGCTAATAGCTACCACTAATAACCCCTGCTAACAGATAGCACTAACAGCTACCGCTAATAACCTCTGCTCACAGCTAGAGCTAACAGCTAGCAGGCAGATGAGGTATTAATGAAACCAATCAACTGAGGTACAGAACATTTAACATGTTCCAAATGCACAGCAAACAAAAACTATCAATCATTGGTGATTGCCTGGTGTATAAATCAAATCTTGAAATTGCATACAGTACTGCATAGGTCTATTACTGCTTCATAAATGAATGCAGAGGAGAGGCCAGAGCCGCCTTTTCCTATACACAGACTGTGCTGCACGTAAGGAGCTCAGTCAGGGTCTCAAATTACTGTTGCGAGTTAGACAAGTAGAATGCACAAGGTGCAATTTAAACATTTGGTGGTGAATCAGCCGTTTTTCACTTGTTATGTCAGTCACTCCATTAGTATATGTCAGCTAACATTTTTAGGTAAGGTATTGCTAGGTAAGGTATTGCTAGTTAAGGTAGTCTAGCCAGTTATCTAACCCTTCTAGTAGACTTAATCATCCGACCGGACATTCCTAAAGCTTTAGTAGTAGAATGTTTGGGTCTAAAGCAAGATTGAAACATGGCATAAGTCCTATGAACATGGCATAAGTCATGGCAAAATGTGAAGTATTGCTGACCATTTCATTTAGAAATGCAACACTTGCGGGGGCAGTAAAACATTGTGCTCGTGAGGTGGGGGGCCCCTGACCAAATCTCACTTATGGCCTTCAAAAGGCTCAACGCTGCACTGGGAGAGGCACTAATGAAACAATACTACTCCAGAAAAAATGTAGAGTAATCATTTATGACACAATCATGAAATTATTACATGTATACAAAACAAAAATTACTGTCTCAATTATTTTCTGTAGAGACTAATAACAACATAATTTTTTCCCCTAATAAAATGATGTAGTGTAAGAGAGCCTTGGGCGCCCTCTCTCCTCAATGTGTGGTTTCCAGCCATGGCTGGCCTTCGCCCCAACCCATCCTCATCTGGCCTGTCACTGGGCTCAGTGGACTTACTGATCTCTGAGCCCACCGAATGGCTAAATGCACAGGCCCATTTCAACACCATCCATCTCTATAAGTTAATGTGGCGCTGTCAGGCCCTGCCCCGCTGCTTGGCACAGCCTCAGCCCCCTGTCAAACCACAGGGGCTTTTATCACCCGCCAGGGATTGATAGGCCTCCTGCCTCTCACTCGCCTCCTCTCCTTCACCACCACTGATCTGACAGGATATAATAGGTGAAAGCAATGCGTTACAAGTTTATCCAGTATCTTTATGAATTAGTGGTATTGAAGGGAAGGAAACGAAGAGAGGGAGTTAATGAGGAAGATTGGAATTCAGCCAGAGTCATTATCATTAGTGATGGTCACTTTCATTGCATGCTTCAGGAAACATGGGACGTACAGTATATCCAATGATCTCCTTTGATTACGGTTACTCCCATATACTGCCATATCAGTCCTAATTGGGCAATTCTCTCTTAAATCACTGGCCATTTCCTCCCGCTCCTCCCTGTCTGCACTAACCCACTCATCAGAGGGTTTGCTGGCAGGAACTCTATGCAGGCTAATGTCCAGTCCACCTCAGCGCTGAGCCAACCAGACCACATCCCCAGATGGGACATCAAAGCAAGACACTCTTGATTCTTTAATAAAGTTAGTTTACTACCCTGATATCTTATTAAGAACAGAGAGAAGAAAGCCCGCTAGGACCTCTGAAGACACATCAAACATGCAAAAGAACAATATAGGAGAAAGGTGGATGACACAGATGACACAATCTAAATTTCACTTCACACTGCCCTCTCTCACCTGGACAAGTGGAGAAATAAGTATGTGAGAATGCCGTTCATAGACTACAGCTCAGCGTTTGACACCATAGTCCCCTCCAAGCTCATCACCAAGCTAGGGACCCTGGGACTGAACCCCTCCTGCTGCAACAGGATCCTGGACTTTCTGACAGGTCGGCCTCAGGTGATGAGGGTAGGCAAAAACACCTCCGCCACACTGATCCTCAACACAGGGGCCCCTCAGGGGTGTGTGCTAAGTCCCCTCCTGTACTCCCTGTTCACCCACGATTGCCTGGCCACTCACGACTCCAACACCATCATCAAGTTTGCTGACGACACGACAGCATGGAGGAAGTCAGTGACTTAGCAGTGTGGTGCCAGGACAACAACCTCTCCCTCAATGTCAGTAAGACCATGGAGCTGATCGTGGACTATAGAAGAAAGAGGGGCGAGCACACCCCCATCCACATCAACAGGGCTGTTGTGGAGCGGGTTGAGAGCTTCAAGTTCCTTGGAGTCTACATCACTAAGGACTTCACATAGTCCATACACACCCGCAGTTGTGAAGAGGTCACGGCAGCGCCTCTTTCCCCTCAGGAGGCTGAAAAGATTTTGCATGGGCCCTCAGATCCTCAAAAAGTTCTACAGCTGCACCATAGAGAGCATCGACTGGCTGCATCACTGCCTGGTATGGCAAATGCACTGCCCTTGACCGCAAAGCACTACAGAGTTTAGTGTGTACGGCCCAGTACATCACTGGGGCCGAGCTCCCTGCCATCCAGGACCTCTATACCAGGTGGTGTCAGAGTAAGGCCCAAAAAACTGTCAAGTACTCCAGCCACCCAAGCCATAGACTGTTCACTGTGCACCGATGGTGGATCGGCTCTAGGCAGAGGTGAAAAAGAGGTGAAAAAAGTAAAATTAAGATACCTTCATATAAAACTACATACCTTAATATAAAACTATATACCTTAATATGAAACGATATACCTTAATATAAAACTATATACCTTAATACAAAACTATATACCTTAATATAAAACGACTCAAGTAAAAGTGAAAGTAACCCAGTAAACACTACTTGAGTAAAAGTCTAAAAGTATCCGATTTGAAATGTACTTAAGTACAGTGGTGGATAAAGTACAACATTTTCATACTTGAGTAAAAGTACAAAGTAAAAGTAAATGCTATACATCAAATTCTTTATTTTTAGCAAACCAGACGGCACAATTTCCTTTTGTATTACTTTTTTTGACAGCCAGGGGCACACTCCAACACTCAGACATAATTTACAAAGTGTAAATTATGTGCTCCGTAAGGTCTTTTGAAAAATGGCGGGTGGGGAAGCGAAACTAATGCGTGATGGTGAGAAGGAGAAATGTTGTGTGGGAAAACATTTTTTTTTCACTCGATCTGTCCAACTTATCACCTTATCGCCTCTAAAATGTAAATAAAACACTATAAAGAGTTTATATAATGTGTCATTACATACCTATTTGAAGGTTTGTGTCGAATTTTAATCGTGTTTTTAGGGCGGTGCTAAAGTGATCTTCAGAAGTAAACAGAGGCTTGAGTCATGATCGCATGCAGTGACGGCGCAAAAAATGTCTAGGTATCCCCTCTAGGTATGTCCATTACTTGTTTTTAAACGATGAGAGAAGTGCTACACTTGGTGGAGAAAGATTGTAAGACAGAAATAGTTGCTTTACGCGTGCTGTACGTTACGGCATGACACGTCACGATGTAACGGAGGGTCAGTTTTTTCAACTTTTCTCCAATACTATAGAACCATCACCATGTCGATCAACGCTTGAATAGAAACGTAGTTCACACCCCAGATTTTGAAGTCAACACAGTCGCCACAGTCCCTTTAGTTTTCTTTGCAGCCTCGTTTGAATGTCGCCGTTGCGCACATTTGTACGGATTGGGGTGAGTTTACGTTACTTTTGGGTGTCAGGCAATGTCACGCCCTGGCCTTAGTATTATTTGTTTTCTTTATTATTTTAGTTAGGTCAGGGTGTGACATGGGGTATGTGTGTGTTTTGGGTGATTATATGGTATAGGGGGTGTTGGTTGTAGTGTATGGGTTTGTGTTGAGTGTATGTGTTTAGGTATGTCTATGGTTGAGTGTAGGTGTTTAGGAAAGTCTATGGTTGCCTGATTTGGTTCTCAATCAGAGACAGCTGGTTATTGTTGTCTCTGATTGGGAGCCATATTTAAGGTAGCCATAGGCTTTAGGTGTTTGTGGGTAATTGTCTATGTTGAACGTTTGTAGCCTGTGTGTGTGCACTACGTTTATAGCTTCACGGTAGTTTTGGTTTAGTTTGTATAAGTGTTTCGTTTCGTGTTTCATCTTCGTCGTTCTAATAAAAGAAAATGTATTCATATCCCACTGCGCCTTGGTCCGTCTCTCCTCCACCCGATCGTGACAGGCAAAACACTTTTTTTAGGAATGTAGTGAAGTAAAAGTAAAAGTAGTCAAAAATATAAATAGTAAAGTACAGATACCCCCCAAAAATACTTAAGTTGTACTTTAAAGTATTTTTACTTAAGTACTTTACCCCACTGGCTCTAGGACCAACAGGCTCCGAGACAGCAGCTGTAAGACTGCTAAATAGCCAGAAAACTAAATAGTCAATTATTGTTACCCAAACTATCTGCACTGACCCTACACACTCTCTAGACTATATATACACACTCACTCACACTACACTGACACTCCCACACAAAACCCCCACACATTCACATACACTAGATACGTACACACACACAATGCACACACACATACCGACACAACACAAACACACATGCAGTACCGTGTATACACATGACACACATTACACACACACACTTTTACACTAGCAAGTTAACACTAGAAGCTTATTACCTAAAATGTATCAATTGAAAGTGTGAGTTCACAGATCCAATCCAGATGTGTTGGTCCTTACTGAGACATGGTTAAGAAATGGTTATAATCTAGAAGAAAAAGAAACGCACACCTATTTAGGCGAGGTGCTGGCTAGCGGAGTAGAAAACTTAAAAATAAAGGAGAGCCGCACACTCTAGGAGCTCAGATGCAAAAATCTTTATTTTTAAGAAATGGTTATAACCTTCTTCGGCAAGACAGATCTTCCAAAGGTGGGGGAGTGGCAATCTTTACCAAGAATCACCTTCAGTGCTCAGTTGTCTCCACCAAGTCTTTCCCCAAACAATTTGATTTGCTGGTTTTAAGCATTCAACTTTCAAATAGCTCTTCGTTGACTGTTGCTGGGTGTTATCGTCCTCCATCAGCACCGGGCCTGTACCCTACCTGCCCTAAGCTCTCTTCTGGCCCCTTACACTAAGTCTGAATTTGTCCTGCTAGGTGACCTAAACTGGGACATGCTTAAACCACCTGATCAAGTCCTAAAGCAATGGGACTCCCTAAATCTTTCTCAGATTATTACCAATCCCACAAGGTATGACTCCAAACACCCAGAAAAGGCTGTGTCCTCTATGTTATCCTCACAAATAATCCTGGTAGGTATCAGTCTGGTGTTTTCTGTAATGACCTTGGTGATCACTGTTTTACAGCCTGTGTTCGTAATGGCTGCTCAGTGAAATGACCTGACCTGATTTGTCATAGACACTTGCTAAAAAACTTTAATGAGCAAGCCTTCCTTCATGACCTGGCCTCTGTAAATTGGTATAGAATCAGCTTGATCCTCCCTTCTTTTTTGATATTTTCAGTGATATTGTTAACAAACACGCCCCAGTAAAGAAAATGAGAATTAAAAACAGGTTCAGCCCCTGGTTGGACCGTGATCTTGCAGAGTTACTCCACCTTGCATTTGGCGAAAGGCTCAACACACGCAGGCTGACTGGCTCTTGTTCAGGCAAATGAGAAATAAGTGCACTCAGGCTATCTGGAAGGCCAAAGTTTGTTACTTTAAGGAGCAGTTCTCTCTCTGTGGGTCTAACCCCAAGAAGTTCTGGAAAATGGTTAAAGACCTGGAGAATAAACCCTCCTCCTCACAGCTGCCATGTCCCTTAATGTTAATGATGTGGTTGTTACTGACAAGAAGCACATGGCTGAGCTTTTTAATCACCACTTCATTAAGTCAGGAATCCTATATGACTCAGACATGCCTCCTTGCACGTCCAACATTTCCTCATCTCCCACCCCTTCTAATGCGACTAGCCCTGATGCTCCTCCCTCTTTCCCCCCTGCCCCGCTACAAAGTTTCTCCCTGCAGGCGGTCAATGAGTCAGAGGTGCTAAAGGAGCTCCTTAAACCATGTTGTGTTGCTACCATGCTGTGTTGTCATATGTTGCTGCCATGCTATGTAGTTGTCTTAGGTCTCTCTTTATGTAGTGTTGTGTTGTCTCTCTTGTCGTGATGTATGTTTTGCCCTTTATTTTAATTTAATTTATTTTTAATCCCAGCCCCCGTCCCCGCAGGAGGCCTTTTGCCTTTTGGTAGGCTGTCATTGTAAATAAAAAATGGTTCTTAACTGGCTTGCCTAGTTAAATAAAGGTTAAATACATTTAAAAAATAAAAACACTCATAATTTGCTGCTGCTGCTCTGTTCTTTATTAAACTCTTATTGTTATCTATCCTGATGCCGAGTCACTTTACCCTGCCTTCATATTGTCACGCCCTGACCATAGAGAGCCTTGCTATTCTCTATTTCGGTTAAGTCGGGGTGTGACATGGGGGGGGGGTTGGGGTGTTCCTATCTAGGTTATTATTTCTATGTTGGCCTGGTATGGTTCCCAATCAGAGGCAGCTGTTTATCGTTGTCTCTGATTGGGGATCATATTTAGGCATATTTGGTTTTTGTGGGATCTTGTTTCTGTGTAGTTGCCTGTGAGCACTGCTTGAGCTTCACGTATCGTTTATTCTTCTTTGTTGTTTTTGAGAGTTTCATTTGATTAAACATGTGGAACTCTACGTACGCTGCGCCTTGGTCCGTTAATTCATTAGACGATCGTGACACATATACATACAGTATCTACCTCAAATACCTCGTACCTTTGTACATTGATCTGGTCCTCCCTGTATATAGCTCCATTCTTGTGTATTTAATTGTATTCCTCATGTTACTATTTGAATTGTATTATTAAACTCTGCGTCGTTGGGAAGCGCTCGTAAGCAAGCATTTCACGGTAAAGTCTGCACCAGTTGTATTCGGCTCATGTGACAAATAACATTTGATTTGATATGAGGTAGGAGAGAGTCGAAAGAGGAGGAGGAGTGAAGAGATCCGTAAGAGGAGTCAGATAGACAGTGAGGTTTAGCAGATGGCGAGTGACCTTAAAACTCCATCAGCGCTTGGCCCGCGGCACCTCAGAGGTTTCTATATCTGCCGTTTAATAACACTGGAGCCATCTAACACTGCTACTGGACCCTACAACTGCGCAGCATATTAACAGATTCATTTTGTACAGATAATTAAAGACCAGGGAGGGGAAATGAATGACCGTGAGTAAATGTTAAATACTGTATGCACGAGGTGGAAGTGAATACTAACAGACGAGACCCAACTTTCAACAGTGAAAGCAAGAGAGAGCGCGGGGGAGAGCAAGGGAGAGAGAGCAGGACTCAAATGATACCCTTCCCCACAAAAGCTTGCATTAAGCCCTACAAACAAGTGACGAAAACATGCGTTCACTTTAGTGGTAATGCATTTTGGGGTGAGGTTCCACCAACCAATCAAAATGCACATAATGGTGTTGTTTATTGTGTCAACGTGGGGCACATCATGTCCAACACCATTCAAATGGAGAAAGCACCCTGGAAAATGTCCCAAAGAAAACCAGATCTGTCTCATTTCTCCCCCTCTCTCCCTCCTTCTCTCTGAACTAATATGGGTGTTACACAACAATGGTCATCCTGGGAGAAAGGAGCTGTCCTTCTGAATCAAATGACACACGCACTCTTTTTCTTTTGCTACACTTCTCTACACAACAGCTACTTTGATACATAACCCTAGTGCTAACACCATACTATGGGCATACATTAACCATGACAGGAATAATCTCTCCTAGTTACCGAGAGGAGTGACCTAAGGTCAGAGGGCAGTGAGAGAGGTCACATGTACTGTACAGTATTATCCACTGTCTGTCTGGCCCTCACACTAACCAGTCTAATACATTCTCAATGCTCTCTAAACTGGCAGCAGCCTCCTAGGCAGCTGCTCCCCAGTCTCACCTTTTAGTCATACTCCCCGGCCCCCCAGCTGTTCAACTGTCTCTCCCATGTGTTCACCAACTAGAGTGTTAGAAACATACTCACATAAAACACACAACACACAAACCTATCCAACCCCACTCCCACCTCCCACCCAAACCTCTGATGAGTACATGGGAATGTTAAGTTGGTGGCAGTGGGCCAGAGCACATCATTAGGACTGATCAGTAAGTCAGGGACGTTTTCCTCTGATTACCCAGCAGGCAAGTCTGTGGGGGATACCGTACTAAGTACTAATCCAGGCGCAGTAGAGAGGAGTGGACGAGTGTAGTATGCGTGGCACGTCAGCCATCGGGGCGCTGCTCTGCTCACTCCCACCTAGCAGTAGAATGCATTGCTTCTATTGGCTCTCCAGCCCCAGGGCCCTGTGGACAATGTGGAACCAGGGCTGGCAGCAAAGGACCGCTGGTGGGTGATTGTGTTTAAGGGGAGGTGGGATGGGATGGATGCTGGGGTTGGCTCTCAAAGTGGGCTCTCAATGCTGGACTGGAACAGTCCAGGTCGTAATCAATGCCATAGTGCTCTGCAATATTGTGGAGGGCAGGCATGTCACCAACAGACAGTAGTGAGAAAGAAAAGGTCACCCAGTCCTAGACCTTGATGGCCACCCAGTATCGACCTCGATGTCTCTGTGTAGGCTGTGTGTTTTTAGATTTCTCTCAAAGTTCCCCTTATGCCTGTGTCCTCTTCCCACACTGGAAAGAAATGAGAGCCTCAATGGTACGTGTGTTTCCTGGCCTCAAAGGATAAGAAAAGGGCCCCTTGTAGCCTGGCATAGGCTAGAAGTGGGACACTCTCCTTCAGAGAGAAAGCATAGGGCTCCAGGTAGAAGTTGCCCTTAGGCACAGATCTAGGATCAGCTTACTCTCCCACAATACTAACACTCATCTTTAGCAGGAAAGCACAGAACTGACCTCAGATCATCCTACCAGGAGGCGCTCATGAGAGTGAGAGGAAGTGACAACATTACCTCACCACTCTGTCCTCAGCAGTGTAACATCCACCCACACACACACACACACTAGTGGTGCGCGGTCAGCTGTTTGTTCACCCGCACCCGCCCACAATTGCTAATAACCCATCCGCATCCGCCCGACTACATGTGATAAAGTGAAAATCTGAGGCCCACACCCAACCCTAACCCGTGATTACAGAAAATGCGCTATAGGTCACAATCAAAGACTGCAGAACAATTTTTTGGACAGATGGTACAGGATTGTTTGTTGTTGCCTGATTTAGATATGTTAACGCTTATAATTGGCAACATTTTGGTAGACTAATTGTTAGTCAACTTGTCTATAATTAGATACATGTAGCTTCTCTTTTGTCATTACATGTTGCCGTAGAAGACTAAATTGAGAAAACGACCCGTGTTTCGGGATAAGATTTCAGTTTAGCTTCGATGCATATTTCATGCAGTTGAAATACTATCAGCTGATACTCTACAGATGGTATCTAACTGAGCATAGCATTCTCTCAAGATGCAGAAATAAATAAATCATATTCCTAAGTCCAAATTTTGCCTACATTTGGTGTATCACTTTACTGCAAAAAATGCTTAATTAAGGCTATAGCTGCCACCTGTAATTCTTTCTTTTCTGTAACTTTTTTCTAGGCTTGAAGATATTTCAACAAGTACAGGTGATAAACTACTCTGATAAAACTCCAGCTTGGTTCCCGAGTTTCTAAACCCTACCAAACCGTCTTTGGTATAGTGTCACCATGATATTAGAATTGAGGAAGTGTGATCATAATCATTAGGATAGCTTAACGATCCGCTGTAGAAGACATCCTAAATGCCCCCCCCCCCCAGCCTTCAGATGGGAGCTAAACAGCTATCTTGCTCTTGATATGCGTTTTTAGGCTACGGATGAGAAAGTGAACGTAAACAAACGTTTAGCTCAGTTATATATTGCTTTGAGATCTGTTAACAGGAAGGGTTGCATTAAATAGGCACCATTTTGTTTTTATGATGAATTTGCCAATGTTCAATTCATTCGTACAAAACGTATACATAAAAGGATTCAGTGTGAACGTTGATACATGTAGGCCCTTCATATACAGTGCATTCGGAAAATATATTTTCCACATTTTGTTACATTACAGCCTTATTCTAAAATGGATGACATTTTTCCCTCATTAAGCTACATACAACACCCCATAATGACAAAGTGAAATCTGGTTTTTAGACACTTTTGAAAATGTATTAAAAATAAAAAACAGAAATACCTTATTTACATAAGTGTTCAGACCCTTTGCTATGAGACTCGAAATTGAGCTCAGGTGCATCCTGTCTCCATTGATCATCCTTGAGATGTTTCTACAACTTGATTGGAGTCCACCTGTGGTAAATTCAATTGATTGGACATGATTTGGAAAGGCACACACCTGTCTATATAATGTCCCACAGTTGACAGTGCATGTCAGAGCAAAAACCAAGCCATCAGGTGAACGGAATTGTACTTAGAGCTAGGAGAAAGGATTGTGTCGGGGCATAGATCTGGGGAATAGTAAAAAAAAAAAAGTGCATCATCGAAGGTCCTCAAGAACACAATGGCCTCCATCATTCTTAAATGGAAGAAGTTTGGAACAACCAAGACTCTTCCTAGAGCTGCCCGGCCAGCCAAACTGAGCATTTAAGGGAGAAGGGCCTTGGTCAGGGAGGTGACCAAGAACCCAATGGTTCCTCTGTGGAGATGGGAGAACCTTCCAGAAGGACAACCATCTCTGCAGCACTCCACCAATTTTATGGTGGAGTGGCCAAACGGAAGCCACTCCTCAGTAAAAGGCACGACAGCCCGCTTGGAGTTTGCCAAAAAGCACCTGAAGGACTCTCAGACCATGAGAAACAAGAATCTCTGGTCTGATGAAACCAAGATTAAACTCTTTGGCTGGAATGCCAAGCGTCACGTCTGGAGATAACCTGGCACCATCCCTACGGTGAAGTATGGTGGTGGCAGCATCATGCTGTGGGGATGTTATTCAGTCAGCATTAAGGGAAAGATGAACGGAGCAAAGTACAGAGAGATCCTTGATGAAAACCTGTCCCAGAGTGCTCAGGACCTCAAACTGGAGCGAAGGTTCACCTTCCAACAGGACAACGACCCTAAGCACACAGCCAAGACAACGCAGGAGTGGCATTGGGACAAGTCTCTGAATGTACTTGAGTGCCCAGCCAGACTTGAACCCGATCGAACATCTCTGGAGAGACCTAAAAATAGCTGTGACGCTCCCAATTCACCCTGACAGAGCTTGAGAGGATCTGCAGAGAAGAATGGGAAAAACTCCCCAAATAACAGCTTGCAGTGTCGTACCCAAGAAGACTCGCTGGCAAAGGTGCTTCAACAAAGTACTGAGTAAAAGGTCTGAATACCTATGTAAATGTGATATCAGTTTTTTATTTAGCAAACATTTCTAACAAACCTGTTTTAGCTTTGTCATGATGGAGTATTGTGTGTAAATTGATGAGGGGGGAAAAAAACTATTTAACCCATTTTAGAATAAGGCTGTAACTTAACAAAATGTGGAAAAGATCAAGGGGTCTGAATACTTTCCAAATGTATTGTATATGCTATGCGCAGCACTTCGTTCAATTTATCGAATCAGTTACTGTTTTCTTGCTCAAACCACAAGCAACACCTGTCAAACTCAGACAATTCTCTCAAAACACAGGGATGTCGATTCGCACAGGACTAGTATTATCAGACGACTTTGGAGTTCACCAAAAAGCAGTAGGTTATTCTGATTAGTCAATGTCCAGATTTCAGTTTCCATTTAACCCATCTAAACAGTAGGCCACAGTTCCCTTGACGTGCCATAGGCCTATTTGAAGTCCCATCTTGTGGCTTTCGAATTTGTGTAGCGCCTCACAATCATCACACATAACATCACACATAGCACTTCTATCATCCTCTTTTAACACTTATTTAGTATTTTCCAAACATTTATTTTCTGGCCCTCACTTCTCCTTTCGCAGATATTGTCTAATTGAATTAAACTTCCACAATGTCCCTTTTGCCTCCATGGATTGACGTTAACATTTTATGGCCCAAAAGTATTATTTGGTGATTGACAGTGTAGGGTTTGGCGCGCGTACAGTTAATCCCTAACGTTTAGGCTTCAGCACTAATGCCAGATAGCCTAAAATAACGAAAGAAAAACCTCAATGTAGCCTATAGATATAAATAGCAGAAGAATGATACATTTATGGATTTTTTTAAGGTGTTGTTTCTCTTTATTCAACCCGCCGCCAACCGCCCTTCATCCACACAATATTCAATGGCCCTGAACCCGTCCGCCCTGCGGATATAACCATGGGGCTGTGGGTTATGAGTCAACCCGCTCATCACTAACACGCACACACCTTGAGCCATATGAGAGAAAAGACTGAACGTGAGGAGAGAGAGCAGGTCAAGGACAGTTATGGCTGACTGTAGTTGCTTCTCTTTCACGTCTCAGAGATATCAAAACCCGTTACTGAACAAACACAGCCGAGCATGACGCACCACAGAAAGAGCAACCTTGAAACAGCAACGACCCTCCTCTCTCTATCCTTTCTCTACAGCGACGCTGCTCTCTCTCTCCCTTTCTTGTCTTTCGCGGCCCCGTTTCCAGGGGCGACTCTCACCACACAAGCGCGTGCTGTGCGTTTAATGTGCTTACATACCGGAGGATGCAGAGCGGAACAGTACACCGCAAGGCTGCAGCGTGAGCAGACGACCTAGAAGGACTGGGGAGCCTATCTGGGGCCTCGGGCATTTGGAGCCGAGTGTGTGCACATCTGAGAGTTTGTTTGTGTGACCATCAGTGTGTGTGTCTCTCACAACACAGTCCCTCCTGCCTGGTTAGCTCTCCATACCAGCGCTCCGGGGGTCTCTAATGTGTCCTTTGTGCAGGGGCTTTGGGAAGAGGAAGGCCCTGTGGAGAGACCATGACTCACTGTGTGAGCTGTAAGCTGGCCCGAGGAGGAGAGAGGAGAGCTGGGGCTCATATCTCTCTATTCAAGACTGGTCCTTTTCAAACACCATGGTACACCGACACACTGTGGCACAAGGAGCAAAAACACCGCAACACAGCTAATGCTATTGCCACTGCTGTAGTCATGTTTCAAAGAGGAGGAGAGAGGATGGATTCGTGTTTGATTCCCACTGAACCGTAATCCCAGCTCTGTGACCCTTGTATCTTAACTCTTTACCTGCAGTGAGGAGAAAGGGACTAGTTACCACAGTGATACACAGAGCTGGAGCTAGAGGGCAGACCGATCTGGAAAGGGCACACAGTCATCTCCTTGCCTCTCCTCTCCTTTCCAATGACTTTGGTTGCCTAAGTGTGATCTTTAGTAAGCAAACAGGCCAGCCATGCGCCTTCTTTGTGGGCTGCATGTCGTCAGTGGCGGTAGGCACAGCCTGACCACCTACAGACTGACTGGGCTTGAAGGTGTTCAGACCTATTTGAAAAACAGGATCAGATGCCTCACAAGTCCTCAACTGGCAGCATTAAATAGTACCCGCAAAACACCAGTCTCAACGTCAACAGTGAAGAGGCGACTCCGGGATGCTGGCCTTCTGGGCAGAGTTCCTCTGTCCAGTGTCTGTGTTCTTTTCCCCATCTTAATCTTTTAATTTATTATTTTTATTGTTTTGTGGGTACTATTTAATGAAGCTGGCAGTTGAGGACTTGTGAGGCATCTGTTTCTCAAACTAGACACTCTAATGTACTTGTCCTCTTGCTCAGTTGTGCACCGGGGCCTCCCACTCCTCTTTCTATTCTGGTTAGACCAAGTTTGCGCTGTTCTGTGAAGGGAGTAGTACACAGCGTTGTACGAGATACTCCACTAATCCATCAAATTTTTTTACAATAAAGTGTAACCTGTGTGTTTTGCTCGTTTATTTCTCTGTCTCCTAACCCGTTCCCTTTAACTCTGCTCCTGTTCTCCAGGACCTAGGGGTTCTGCCCAACACCCAGACGTGGATCCACCTGAGGTCCTCCATTACCAACCACCCTTCAACTTTTCATTACATCATCTACAGCTACTGTTGTTGTCATTATCTGATAAAAACGTTTTCTTGCTCTATCATACTGGGCACATAATATGTGAGATACACAGATTAACTAAAAACACTAGCACTGCAAACTCTCAGAACAAAGCGAGCAGCAGTGCCTGGACTTTGCAGTCTCTCTCTTCAAGTCCCCCTTCTGAGACTGGCTGCCTGTGACAGGCAGAACCTCCCACATACACAGCAACCACCTCCTCTATATTCCACACACCAGAATTTAGTATTTTATGATTGCTATGTGAGTGCACAAAAAAAAAAAATTGTGAAAATAAATGATCGATACAACCGTACCAAAAACGATCAAAGTGTATGTATTAAAACCTTAAATATTGCCAGGTTGGTTTTCACAAGGTGTTCATTACTGTAAGTTGTAATGTATCCTTTGATGGTATTTATTTATTCCACATTATTCATTGTTGTATCCTAGGACCTACAATAGATACATATATATATATATATTCAACCACTAGGGTGTACTAATGAGCTATACGAGATAGAAAAAAAGGAATCATAATAGAGGACTAATGAAATTATATTATTTCAGTGTAGATAAGGGAAGGGCAGGTTCAAATAAAAACATTACAGCCAGACAAGCCAGTGTATGAATTAAACGGATTTGCATATGAATGGAGTGGAAATTAGCTGACTTTGTGATCTGTAAGGTAAGTCATTTTAATGTGTCAAGCAGATTACAAGTTCTCTTTGCCGTTTCTGAAATGTAGCAATGTTTAAGATATGGATTTCATGTTGTAATGTTAACAAGGTACCCAAAAGTAGTTCGAATTCATGTTTTCATTATATTAGATAAACAAAACAAAAAACATTTGCGTAAATCAGCATCGTTTGCGTAGCGATGATGAAAAGAACGTCATTTAGGCTGTAATGATCTCCAAAATTCGAATCATTAGGTCATCACACCGTTGATATAGCAACGGACGCTAATAGTTTATCGAATCCCATTGTGACGCAGAGGGGGACACTATTTTGCCGGGGGACTTTATTTGGCAAGACAGGCCCCGAAAATTTAAACCACTTTCAGGGAACATTGGAGTCGTTCTTTCCCATTCTTGTGTTTTAGTAATGGACTTCCAGGCAGCTATTGATTTGCTGTCTGAGTGGCATTAATCTGGGACAGCAGGCAAATAAATGAAACATTAAGAACCGTGTCGTGCAAGACCCTGGAACAAAACACGGTCACATAAAGAGAGAGCCGAGTTGTGACTTTGAGAGATATTACTATATAGACAGTATCGTTCAGTATAGATTTATGACAGAAATGTTCATTAAAACTATAGCTAGTATCGAGTTTAAATGTAGTTTTGGGACAGGAATTTTTCTTGTCCATTGCAAACTCTAGCCTGAAGAAATAGACCATAGCTATGGCCTGAAGGAAAAACCCATGCTAAATACATCAGACAATATTTGGAAGCAGTCAAGACCAAACAAGAAAGCCATCTATAGTAATAATTGACCTATTCTTTTTTTTTTTTATAACTCATTCTGTCAGGGAATGGACGAGTGTTTATAGGAGATGAGCAGTTGGTTTAGTTCTCAACTGGAGCGTGAACATTGACTTAGTCTGTGAGAAAGTCGTCAGCAGCCTCACAGCTCAGGGCTGCCTAGAAACAAACAAAGAGTAGCAATTAGGAAGGGCTTTCTTTTTAGCACACCAAAATGAGCCGTTAAAGGCCGGAAAGAAATCTCATGGCTGTATTAAAAAATATTGTTTTTATGGAATGTTGTACTTGTTACTACGTACTGAGAGATAAACCTTTTTGGAATCAAGGTAGAGATGTTCATGGATCCACCTGTACCCAAATACCCAAGACCAGAGCGGGACCGGATTCGGAATTCTAAATAATGTCATGGGTCTGGGTCGGATCTGATTGCAACGGGTTACGGGTATGTGTAATTTCAACTGAATTGTCCGGAAGGACCCGTTCAGATCCAAACTCCACTGCTGCAATAAACAAAGAGAGAAATATTATCATTTATGCTGCTCCTCTTGCTTTTCACCAGCATGTAGGTTGTTGTTGTTGGCGAATCATAAGTCATCTAAGCGGCAATAAACTACAGTGATAGCGCCTCCGTGTGTGGCAAAAGTCAGGAGATATCTAATTAATGGAAGATGGGATTAAAATGACAGAATTAAAAGATAAAGGACAAGGATACGCTACAACGACCAAGAGCCAACAGGTAGGCCGCTACTTATTATTCTGAATGGAGTTGTTGTTATTAGTAACTGTGTAGGATGAGAACGCGCATGCAGCCTCAATTAGCCTAGCAAGCTAGCTACATAGCTAGTTTAACTAGCTCTCCCGGTTTGATGAAGTCAAGACAGGTACCGTATAATCATATTGGATGATAAATAACCTAGCTATGGCAGCTGTTAGTCTACTATAGTGTGAGTCGGCTTGGTTGGTTGCTGTCTCATCTCTCCCTCCATCCTTCCTGCTCCCTGTGTCACTTGCTCACCCTCACAGTAGCCTACACACATAGCATGGCCCCCGCTACAGCTCCGGTTATTAAAGTAGCTTAAAAAAAGTACTTTTCTGCTGCTTCCCTCACTCGGATCAGACCAGGTCTAGTTGTTCGGAACCTCTCTCTCTCTCTCTCTCTCTCTCTCTCTCTCTCTCTCTCTCTCTCTCTCTCTCTCTCTCTCTCTCTCTCTCTCTCTCTCTCTCTCTCTCTCTCTCTCTCTCTCTCTCTCTCTCTCTCTCTCTCTCTCTCTCTCTCTCTCTCTCTCTCTCTCTCTCTCTCTCTCTCTCTCTCTCTCTCTCTCTCTCTCTCTCTCTCTCTCTCTCTCTCTCTCTCTCTCTCTCTCTATATATATATATATATATATATATATGAATCTGGTTGAGAGAATGCCAAGAGTATGCAAAGCTGTCATCAAGGGAAAGGGTGGCTATTTGAAAAATCTAAAATATATTTTGATTTGTTTAACACTTTTTTGGTTACTACATGATTCCATATGGGTAATCCCCCTGGCTAGGTTTACTATCTGGTATTTACAGAAAGCCTGATCTAAGGGATTACAATTAGAGGAACTGTTTAAGACAGCTGCTTCACTTCATGTTATTGCCCCACCCACACCAAACCTGGTACACAACAAGTGTGAAAAGGACCTTTAGCCAGTTAGCTCGGGTGCCTGACTGCCATTGTGAGGTCAGAACACTCGGATCAACCCTACTCCTCAGCCAGAGCATCCAGTGTGCGCTCCGAACGCTCAGAAATCGAAACAATGAATTTACAAACGGGAAATCTGAAAATGCTCTGAGTTTACGAAAGACCCAAAGCGCACTCTGACACACGGGAGGCAATTTACGAACACATCCTATATCATAACAGCAGTGTAGTAGGACAGAAGCAAACCACAATTATTAATAACCATCATGTCACTGCAGCCAATCGAGTGATGTCAGAAGGGCTGAGTCTCACTGAGGACCTAGCCAGAATTGATCTCCATTAGAGAGGTTTGATGCACCGCTGACAGATACAGGTCCCATGTATTCTCTTACACCTGAAAACCTAAATGAGTTGCAGAAAGATTCAGAGCATTTGTTCTTTCCACATTGTGGAGACAGCCATTATAGAAATCGGGGCCAGCTAGTGGAGAGATATGAAGAGAAAGAGAGAGAAGGAAGTCAGAGGCTAACGACTGTGGTAGACAGCTCTCCACTGGCAGTGGTGGACAGTGCTGGCAGAAGAAGGTTCTCGGGCGTTAGGGATCTCTGTGTGAAAGTGGTTACTGAAAACCACACGTGTCTACCTGCCGGCCTCTCAGGGGTGCTCCAAAACAGTCTAGGTCAGGGAAGGAGAGTGTCAGGAGAGTGGGTAGGAGCTGAATAGGCAGGAGGGTAACAACAATTGCATACTGTAGGCACAACTTTCCACTCTCTCTAAGCCTGGGGCAAGATGAACTGCAGATTTTTCTTTCACCTGTTTAATCTATAAAGCAAATATGTCATGTGTTCGCATCACATGATCACTGTCTTTTCTCTAGGGAGTGTCTTGTTGCGACGAATATATGGCCCCACCAATAGCCAGTCCTTTTTCAGTCCTTTTCATGTTCCCAGCACCAGTGTTTTCACAGCCGCTGTGTGACTGTGTGTACATTTGCACAGGGCTGGCACGAGGAGGAGCCTGAACCAACGCAACCAAGCAGCTGCAAGTTGTTGCAGATAATCACCATGACAACAGCCACAGGGCTAAGGGGTGAGGGGCGAGGATCGCTGGTGCGTGGGATCGTGACGAAACGTGATGTTGTCACGGTATTGAGTAACCCAACAGTAGTTCCTGTGGGGTCCTTGGCTGTCTGAGAAGGTCGATACCTATTTAAATGGGGAACCATCGTATCAAATAAGAATGAATTGCTACATCACAGTTATCTGCCCGAGTGCCTCTTTGTTGATAGCTATAGAGGGACTGAACCTGCATTTAAATTACCAATGATTACTGACAGGGTGATCGTTAAAGCCAAGGCCCATCCCGCTCTCTTCAAATGGCTGACTGTCCAGGAGGGCTCATTATTTAAAACATGCATTAGCAGATAACTACCACAGCTATAGCCATGTCTACATGGAGTACTGTCTAGTATAATACGTCATGTCAGATTCAGTAACAAATCTTGGTTTACCGCAGGCCTGCTTTAGAAGCAAACCACATCTAAGATGCTCCGGGTCTCTTGACGAAACCACTTTGTTTTCTTAATGCTCTCTGAATATCCTCTGAAGTCTTAGATTTGTTGATGTTGAATATTTGATGTTCATGAATATGCATATTTGCAGTTGCGCGTTCAGAAAAAAAGATAGGGACTCACGCAATCACTGTAGTACATTGAATGTGTCCGTTTGTCACAAAGAACAACGAAAGACAGAATCTCCTGAGGCCTTAAGTTCGTCAGTTGACTGGAGAGCTGCTGAGAGCGGATGTTACTGTGGTTGAGATCGGTACTTTGTACAGCACTATGTTTTTCTCTTTCTCTCATCCGCCTCTCAGAGAAAGACTTAAAGCCTACAGAATGTGACAGGATCTATGACGTTCTGTGTTGGCGCAACACTGTATGTCTCTATCTCAGCCTCACTACATAGTTCATTCAGTTCATGCAGTATCTACTGTAGGAAACAAGGAAATGAATGACAACATAAATGACAAAATAAATGACAACTACAACAAAAAAAGGAAGCTTGACAACATGAGAGCAGACTGATCTCCTAGCACTCAACCTTCCCAGAAACATCCTATCACCATTCTGTATCTGGGCTGGGCGGCCATTTTGTGCAGCTAATGAGCTAGCCAGTTTCATCACTCAGTTCTGCTACAACATCCCCGCTGCCCTTTTGTATTTACACACAATCAGGGAGCACATTGGCCACGCTGCCGCTGCGCCACTTTGATGCAAATGTCACAGAGGGAGAGATACAGCATCTCGACAAAGCATCGTCCATTTTCTCACGCTGTTGTGCTTCTAGTGCCACAGGAGCAGATGTCCTCTTCAATCAAGATAAAGCACCATACTAAGAATAACCCCGAATATCGTTAATGGTTATTCGGTTAATACATGACACACAGACTTGGAGCTTTATCGAGAGACTTTTACGACGGATGATGTTTGATGCCTCACAGTTGATTGCTTGGTTATTGGCCTGTGGGGAGACAGTGATCATAAAACGATGGGATGGGATGAGGAGCAGTGCAGCAGAGCCCTCTTAACCACCCAGTCCAGTCGTATCTCTGCTTAATGTGCCGTGGTCTGGACTGGAGAGACTTCTAAAAAGCAACTCAAACACTCTTCCTAGTCTAGTAGCACTGGGAGAAAGGGGTGGGTGGGTGAAAAAAGCAAAAGCGAGCAGCCCGCTTTCATTTCAAGCTGCTCGCCGGCTCTCAGGGGGGAACGGAGGCATTCAGTTGTTTTGGGTGGATGTTGTTTTTCCTCTCTTCCCTATTGATGGATCCCTATGTGAAGGCTTTACATCACAGGTCTTATAAATGGCAGAGTGGTAAAGAAAGGCCCGCTCTCCTAGCAGGCCCCAGCTAGCCCGTAAACACGGTGACATGGGGTTGATATAGATTAGTCTTTACATTTTACACACCTCGTTCACACACATGAAAACATAGTAACATCCGTCGTTTATATGGGCAGGGTTAGCAGTTAGATTGGAGCAAGACAGTGTTCTTGTCCTTCATATGACCTAACCAGAAACACAACACACACACACACACACACACACACCATTAGGCTCCCTGCCATAAACCCTAGGGCCATATTTTAGAGATAAACCCTAGGGCACATTTGAGTTGATTCCCTAAGCTGAACTTCCAAGTAGCTTCTACAGTCCTAGAGTATAACTGATTACCAACCTACAGTACATCAAAAAGCCATTACGGTCAAATCAAGTAAACAATTATACTAGCTTTTCTGTGCTATCTGTCCAGTTGCCATGTCTATCTACATAAATATCATAGAAATCCAAAAAGGGTCCAAGAGAGAAAAAGGTACAATGATCCCTGCTGCTGACCCAGATTCCTGCTGTTCTGCCTGTGGCTATGGAACCCTGACCTGTTCACCAGACGTGCTACAGTACCTTGTCGTGATGCTGCTCCACTTTCAACTGTTCTGCCTTCGGCTATGGAACCCTGACCTGTTCACCGGATGTGCTACCTTGTCCTGGACCTGCTGTTTTCGATCCCTCTCGCTCCCTCTCCGTCTCTCTCCGTCTCAATCGTCGAATGCTCGACGATGAAAAAACAACTGACATTTACTCCGGAGGTTGCTGGCCTGTTGCACCCTCGACAACCACTGTGATTATTATTTGACCCTGCTGGTCATCTATGAACATCTTGAAGAACCATTTGGCCTTAATGGCCACGTACTCTTATAATCTCCACCTGGCACAGCCAGAAGAGGACTGGGCACCCCTCAGAGCCTCGTTCCTCTCTAGATTTCTTCCTAGGTTCCTCACTTTCTAGGGAGTATTTCCTAGCCACCTTGCTTCTACATCTACATTGCTTGCTGTTTGGGGTTTTAGGCTGGGTTTCTGTATAAGCACTTTGTGACATCTGCGGATGCAAAAAGGGCTTTATAAATACATTTGAATTGTTTTGATAAACGATATAAGGCAGTGTAGTCCTCCGTAGCAGGTAGTAAAAATGTACAGATTAGGAAAGTAAACTACTCAATGATGATGAGCAGTGGTTTTCCCATGACCTTTGTTGCCTGCTAGCCTGTGGCGACATCATCCACAGGGGATTGTGGGTAAAGCAGCAAGAGATCAGAAATGGGAGGATGAAGAGGAGAGGAGCTGTCATTCAGGTAATACATTCATTTTGAAGAGAGAGGAAAGAGGGACAGGAGGGAGGGACTACCGCAGTCTAAAGTCAATTCTGTAACTGAATTCTGTAACTCAATCTATGCAAACACTACAGGCAGCCTAATCTGTCAAAGACGTAAACTGATTTTACTTGTTTTCTGAGAGAAGAAATGATAGGTTCTTTGAAAGTAATTAAATAATGTTCTGAGAACACGTTTCAATAAGACTTTTAATAACACTGCTAGCTTAGGTTAACTGTGTTGAACTCCAAGCACAGATGGGACACCTGCAAATTCATTTTCTTAGGAATTAATCATGCAAACACATTTTTTGTTTTTATTGTGGCACGGCGTCAGTGAGATTCAAACCTATGATCTTCTGTTCCCTATCCATAGAAATGGTCCACTGCGCCACGAGGATGGATTTTCCTCAACATGTCAGCCACCAACACCTCGGGGCTACCAGGTCCCCAAAATCACACACCTATCACCAAGAAACCATCAAACGGGGGCAATGAGTACCCCTTTAACATGTCACTCCCCTGGACCCCCCTGCCCCACACATGCTCCTTCACCTTGACCTCTGACCTAGACCCATAAAGGAGGTATGACAACATGTGGACCCCTATGAGTTGGAGTAAGTATTTTAGGGGGACATGGTACTCCAAGGCTGGGGTCATGATGACAGTTTTTGACTGCACCAATCTTTGACTGCACTGACTGACTTTTAAAAAAATTGACCACCCAAACTCTGACCTTGACGCTGACGACCAAAATGGCCACCAGCTATGAGTAGTAGAGACACAGTAGGCTTCAAATGAGACAGAAGGGGGTCTCAGAAAATACAACCCTGAACCCAAGTTAGTTTGACAACAGGCTGGAGACCATGAGAGAAGGATCAAATCTGAACTTTGACCTTGAAGAGAGCGGTAGTGGTAAAGCGTGATTGTAGACGTATTACATGTCTGTTTGCAAAATGGCACCCTATTCTCTCATAGTGCACAATGTTTGACCAAACTATGAGCTCTGGTCTAACGTAGTGCACTATAGAGGGAATAGGGGACCATTTGGGGGACAGCCTTTGTGACTGTAGCTGGGGCCCAGAATAGTAAAAAATAGGCTCAGTCATGCAGATTAGGTGCCTGACTCAGAGTGCAATCACAGCAGATGACGCTCTGCCATAACAGTTGTCAGGCCGGATCAGTCCTCAGCCTCAGTCAGCCTCACTCTTTGCTTTAGGCCTGGGAAGGAATTCTGCATGAATAGCTTCGCCTAAGCTCCCAAAACCACCGGCACCTTCACTATCGCTACCACTGCGGAACACCATGGGAGGGAGGGAGGGAGGGAGGGAGGGGGGAGGAAGGGAGGGAGGGAGGGACAATAAGAGATGGACGGAGAGAGAAGAGGAGAAAGAGAGGGAAAGACCGATTAATCGACATGGCCGATTAATTAGGGCCGATTTCAAGTTTTCATAACAATCGGTAATCGGCCTTTTTGGACGCCGATTAAGGCCGATTACGTTGCAATCCACGAGGAGACTGCGTGGCAGGCTGACCACCTGTTACACGAGTGCAGCATCAAAAGGACCTTGTGGCTGCAAGGAGCCAAGGTAAGTTGCTAGCTAGCATTAAACTTATCTTATAAAAAACAATCAATCTTCACATAATCACTAGTTAACTACACATGGTTAATAATATTACTAGGTTAACTAGTTTGTTCTACGTTGCATATAATCAATGCAGTGCCTGTTAATTTATCATCGAATCACAGCCTACTTCAACTTCGCCAAACGGGTGATGATTTAACAAAAGCGCATTCGCAAAAAAGCACAATCTTTGCACAAATGTCCCTAACCATAAACATCAATGCCTTTCTTAAAATCAATACACAAGCATATTTTTTTTAACCTGCATATTTAGTTAAAAGAAATTCATGTTAGCAGGCAATATTAACTAGGTAAATTGTGTCACTTCTCTTGCGTTCAGTGCTTGCAGAGTCAGGGTATATGCAGCAGTTTGGGCCGCCTGGCTCGTTGCGAACTGTGTGAGGACAATTTCTTCCTAACAAAGACCGTAATTCATTTGCCAGAATTTTACATAATTATGACATAACATTGAAGGTTGTGCAATGTAACAGCAATATTTAGACTTAGGGTTGCCACCCGTTCAATAAAATACGTAACGGTTCCGTATTTCACTGAAAGAATAAACGTTTTGTTTTCAAAATTATAGTTTCTGGATTTGACCATATTAATGACCAAAGGCTCGTATTTCTGTGTGTTTATTATATTATAATTAAGTATATGATTTGATATTTGATAGAGCAGTCTGACTGAGTGGTGGTAGGCAGCAGCAGGTTCGTAAGCATTCATTCAAACAGCACTTTCCTGCATTTGCCAGCAGCTCTTAGCAATGCTTGAAGCACAGGGCTGTTTATGACTTCAAGCCTATCAACTCCCGAGATTAGGCTGGCAATACTAAAGTGTCTATAAGAACATCTAATAGTCAAAGGTATATGAAATACAAACGGTATAGAGAGAAATAGTCCTATAATTCTTATAATAACCACAACCTAAAACCTCTTAACTGGGAATATTGAAGACTCATGTTAGAAGGAACCACCAGCTTTCATATGTTCTCATGTTCTGAGCAAGGGACTTAAACGTTATCTTTTTTACATGACACATATTGCACTTTTACTTTCTTCTCCAACACTGTGTTTTTGCATTATTTAAACCAAATTGAACATGTTTCATTATTTATTTGAGACGAAATAAATTTGATTTATGTATTATATTAGGTTAAAATAAAAGTGTTCATTGTTCATTCAGTATTGTTCTAATTGTCATTATTACAAATATATATATATATAAAAATCGTCCGATTAATCGGTATCGGCTTATTTTGGTCCTCCAATAATCGGTATCGGTATCGGCGTTGAAAAATCATAATCGGCCGACCTCTAGTTCAGACTTCCAATCCTCGTGTGTTTCAGTGATCACACACACCGCACGCATAACTGAGAGGAGAGCGAGGTGTACGACTCAGATCAGAGCGAGGTGTACGACTCAGATCAGAGCGCATAGTCACCTTATGATGCCCCGCCCACATTGACCCAGTTCCTGATCGAACGTGAATGTTTTTGTCCTTCCAGACCATTCACAAACAACCAGAATGTTGTTAAATATGAATTAAATTAGTCAACACTATTAAATAAGATATGTTCATTCTATGTTGAAGAAAATTATTGAAAACATTTTAATGTTTGTTTTCATGTAGTATAAGCACTCGGAAGCGACGTTCGTTAGCATTGACAATCTCATAGAGAATGACTGGAGAATGACTCACAATATTTGCTATGTGAAAGCAAATATTTACATTTTTTCAATACTTTTCTACAACATAGAATGAACATATCTTTCAGATTCTGTGTACATTATTCAATGGTTTTGACAACTTAAATTAATATTTAATAACGTTTAGCTTTTGTGTGAATGGGCCGGAAGGAGGAAAACAATCGCAACAAATTGGATGCAACCTTGTAGCCAGGCATCATAAGGTGAATAGGCTGTTCAGCTTTGATGTTGGCAACAACACTATTCTAATGAGAGTTTCTAGAAATAGTCTATTTTGTCAGCTCTCTCCAATTTAGATCTAACACATGAATAATGCAGTGGGAAATTACAGGTGGGATTTAACATGAGCTCATCCGCATCGCCATCCTAGCACTGCCTCAAGGGTGACGGATCTGTCAGGTATACACACACACACACACACACACGCTAGCACACACACATGCACAAACACAGTACACACACGTATACAAACACGGACCACACACAAAGAGTATACAGTAGCCTACATTGAGTGCGTTTACATGCTCAGTAATAACTCGATATTAAACTGATTATGGCAGTAGGCCGAGTATAGAAATAGTAATGTAAACACCTTACTCTGCTTATATTAATAGGCGCAAAGTCAAAATCGAAGTAAGCATACGCCGATTAAAACACAACATTTATTTTTTGTTGTTGCAATCTTTCGAATGATTAAGACATGTAAACAGCTTAATCAGCGTTCCAGCGGTGTATTTGATCTGTGCATGTGCCAGGACCAGTAGCGCAGAGCCTTCCTCTAACGCGCGAGTGAAGTGAGTTCAGAAAAACTGAAAATACGCATCTTAGAAATAGTTTTCGCATACACACGTTATATGTCCGAACACCGAAACAAAAAGCTTTCGCAAAAATAACATGGTCAATGTGGTAGAACTTTTTCTTTTGATTGATTGGCGATTTTCTGCATTTACCAAAAGTCCCATCGGGTAGCCTGATTTCAGATGTGTCCATGTACTGTAAACAGTATTATTAGGGAAATCGTTCTTCTTGCAAAGCATGTCAAACTGTTCATCTAACTATTAAATTCATCTGACTATCCACAATAATCATACTATGTGTGCATTTAACCGTGCTCAATGTGACCTACATGGTAGAAATGGGTCTGAGTGTGTTTGTATGTGCAGGCATGTGTGTGTGTGTGTAGGTGCATGCGCTTGTGTTGAAGGAGTTTTAAACACTTCTCTCTGTCTACCGTCTCTGTGGATATGTCAGGTACTCCTTCTCTGACACACTTAAACAAGCCCATTTAACGAGGCCCATTCACAGAGCCAGTGTGCGACAACGTTAATCCGGCCTCCCCAGCCGCCCGCCCACCTTACCCTCCTACCCAGTCAGCCACACAAGGCTCAGCCATCACACTCATTAAGTTAATTTGCCTGACACACAAGGCTGCACTGATTTGGCAAAGCACTATGGGTGATGTGGCCTAACGGGCGATTCCCACTCACAGGCAGGTCTCAGAGTTTGGATTTAAGCTGGAGCTGAGCTGGATTTAAGATGGGTTGGTCTAGGGCTGAGGTTAGACTTTAGGTGAGCTTTACTGGACTGGGCGGAGCTAGATTGGGCTAATCAAAGCTGGACTGGAATCAAATCAAATCACATTTTATTGGTCACATTCAAGTGTTTAGCAGACGTTATTGCGGGTGTAGCGAAAATAATAGAATACAGCATATACATATGAAATGAGTAATGCAAAATATGTAAACATTTTTAAAGTGACCAGTTTTCCATTATTAAAGTAGCCAGTGCTTTCAAGTCAATGTACAGTATATAGGGCAGTAGCCTCTAAGGTGCTACTGATGGCGATTTAACAGTCTGATGGTCTTGAGATAGAAGCTGTTTTTCAGTCTCTCGGTTCCAGCTTTGATGCAATTGTACTGACCTTTTGGATGATAGCGGGGTGAACAGGCAGTGGCTTGGGTGGTTGTTGTCCTTGATAATCTTTTTGGCCTTCCTGTGACATCGGGTGTTGTAGGTGTCCTGGAGGGCAGGTAGTTTGCCCCCGGTTATGCGTTGGGCAGACCGCACCACGCTCTGAAGAGCCCTGCGGTTGCGGGCGGTGCAGTTGCCGTACCAGGCGGTGATACAGCCCGACAGGATGCTCTCAATTGTGAATCTGTAAAAGTTTGTGAGGGTTTTAGGTGAAAAGACAAATGTATTCAACCTCCACTGAGGCCCCTTCGATGTGGATAGGGGGGTGCTCACTCTGCTGTTTCCCGAAGTCCACGATCAGCTCCATTGTTTTGTTGACGTTAAGTGAGAGGTTGTTTTCCTCCTGGCACCACACTCCAAGGGCCATTACCTCCTCCCTGTAGGCTGTCTCGTCACAATCATGAGTGAACAGGGAGTACAGGAGGGGGCTGAGCACGCACCCTTGCGGGGCCCCTGTGTTGAGGATCAGCGAAATGGAGGTGTTGTTACCTACCTTCACCACCTGGGGGCGGCCCATCAGGAAGTCTAGGACCCAGTTGCACAGGGCGGGGTTCAGACCCAGGGCCCTGAGCTTAATGATGAGCTTGGAGGGTACTACGGTGTTGAATGCTGAGCATAGGTATTCCTCTTGTCCAGATGGGATAGGGCAGTGTGCAGTGCAATGGCATCGTCTGTGGATCTGTTGGGGCAGTAATCAAATTGAAGTGGGTCTAGGATGTCAGGTAAGGTAGAGGTGATATGATCTCTCAAAGCACTTCATGACAGAAGTGAGTGCTCCAGGGCGATAGTCATTTAGTTCATTTACCTTTGATTTATTGGGTACAGGAATAATGGTGGACATCTTGAAGCATGTGGGGAGACTGGGATAGGGAGAGATTGAATATGCCTGTAAACACTCCAGCCAGCTAGTCTGTGCATGCTCTGATGATGCGGCTAGGGATGCCGTCTGGGCCGTCAGCCTTGAGAGGGTTATCACGCTTAAATGTCTTACTCACGTCGGCCACGGAGAAGGAGAGCCCACAGTCCTTAGTAGCAGGCACTGAGTTATCCTCAAAGCGGGCGAAGATGGTGTTTAGCTTGTTCGGAAGCAAGACATCGGTGTCCGCGACGTGGCTGGTTTTCCTTTTGTAGTCCATGATTGTCTGTAGACCCTGCCACATATGTCAAGTGTCTGAGCCATTGAATTGCAACTCTACTTTGTCTCTATACTGACATTTTGCCTGTTTGATTGCCTTACGGAGGGAATAACTACACTGTTTGTATTCTGCCATATTCCCAGTCACCTTGCCATGGTTAAATGCGGTGGTTCACGCTTTCAGTTTTGCGCGAATGCTGCCATCTATCCACGGTTTCTGGTTTAGGTAGGTTTTAATAGTCACAGTGGGTACAACATCACCTATACACTTCCTGATAAACTCAGTCACCGTATCAGTGTATTCCTCAATGTTATTCTCAGAGGCTACCCGGAACATATCCCAGTCCGTGTGATCAAAACAATCTTGAAGGGTGGATTAGAATTGGTCAGACCAGCATTGAATAGTCCTTAGCACAGCGGTTACTTCCTGTTTGAGTTTCTGCCTATAGGAAGGGAGGAGCAAAATGGAGTCGTGATCAGATTTGCCGAAGGGAGGGCGGGGGAGGGCCTTGTAAACATCCCGGAAGTTCGAGTAGCAGTGGTAAAGTGTTTTAGCAGTGCAAGTACTACAGTCAATGTGTTGATAGAACTTTCGGACTGGGCTGTACTGGGATACATTGAACTAGACTGGGCTGTACTGGCCTTTAATGTGCTGGTATTTAGTGTACTGTTCTAAACTGGGTTGAGTCATTATGCCCCAGCTTGGTGAAGCCAGCCGTACCCACAAGGGGACTGTTATTTTGGGAGCACACTGATGAGGAGAAGGGACGCCATGAAAACATCAGTACTGCTTATTAGCTGCTTACATTTCCTGAAGCGCTCACAATGCACCATGGGACACTCCCTCCTCACTTCTCCCGTCCTGAATTAGCCATGACCACACACACCTCTGGTGTGACGTCACAGTGTACCATGTGACCACCTTGGCGGCCAAATAGTGTGGAACGACAGGAGGAGAAGCCACTGAGGCTTGAAGATGAGAGGACCCTGAGGAGAGTAGAGAGGCAGATAGAGGGGAGAGATGAGGGAGGGCAGAACGGATGGGGGGATGAGGAAGGATGGAGGATGACATGTAATAGACACTTGGGTCTCAGATGAGGGAGAGCCCACTCTGCATCGCATCGAGAGAGGCACATAGTGGCGGAGAGGAGAGGGGGGAGGAGTGTACGTGCGTATGTGCGTGCGCATGTGTGTGTGTGTTCCATGTGTGTTTAGGAGTTAAAGACATGCTCCGGAACATTGGCGACTACTAAGTATTTCTTAAACCTCCCGCTTTGGGCTGGATGTGTCAATGTTTCGTTCAAACATGAATAATCTATGAGCAGATTTACTGTCTTACCTCAATTAGCTACAAATTCCGTAGTTTGAAAGCAACTGTTTTTCTGGGAACTGTGCTGAGCCATTTTCCCCCATGTAGGCCATCCCCCTAGCAAGTAAAGTTCCAGCCAATGAGCTTCAGTCCCTCGCCATTTGAGTGACAGCTAGCAAGATACACACACAGCAGTGCAAAAGAGAGAGAGCAATTAGATGTTGCACATATCTGCACATATGTGACGTGGTACACAATCTTTGGGGACCACTTTTTGAGCACCACTTTCAGAACTACTGGCTAAACAATATGCAAAAGTACAGGAGAATCTCTTTAAGAGTAGTGTTCCTGTTAGAGAGTAAAGCAGAGGAGGCTGGTGGGAGGAGCTATTGGAAGACGGGCTCATTGTAATGGCTGGAATGGAATAAATGGAACTGAGTCAAACATGTGGTTTCCATATGTTTGATGTGTTTGATACCATTCCATTAATTCCATTCCAGCCATTACAATGAACCTGTCCTTCTATAGCTCCGCCCACCAGCCTCCTCTGGAGTAAAGAGTGTTCTAGAAGAAAACGTATTCAGTCTCTCTCTTACTCATCCTACTTCTCTTTCTTCTCTCTCTTTCACCCTCCTCTCACACAATCTATAGACACCTTTAGGTAAAGGTGCAGTAGCGCTGGGAGGCAAGCCTCCTGAAGGCAACAGGGAGAGGGGGGTGATGAGAGAGATCTCACCACTGCACTATGCTGCTGCATAAAGTGACCTGATCATTTGACATCAGACCTTTTAATGTCCCCCTGCCATTCGCTGTCCCCTCTGCTTATTACTAGTCCCCATCGAGCCCCATTGCTATACCACAGACAGGCAGCCGTAAACCTCCTGGCCTGAGATAGTACAGTCTCATTGGGTATAGGAGATATCTGGGCCCCTCAAGAGAGAGAGAGAGAAAAGAGAGAAAAGAGAGAGAAGTGGGGTGGAGAAAAAGGAAGAGAGATGAACAGAGAGATGCATTTGGTCTGAGAGACTATGGGTCCTTCAGTCGTGAGAAGGGAGGAGAGAGTAAAGAGAGGATGAGTGAGGAGAGGAGGGGATGAGTGAGGAGAGAGTGAGAGGCCAGAGGAGGAGGGTGCAGACAGTGAATCCAGTCACAGGTTATCTGTGTAGGCACTCGTCAGCACATAGGCTGCTACCGGCTCAGACAGCGCTTCATTCCAGGCATGCTCAATCTTTAGAGACGGGGAGAGGGATAGAGAGAAAGACCTTGCAGCCAGAGAAAGCACACACCAACACGCCAAGCCAGACAGAAACACATGGCTCCATCCCACACAGACATACACCCTTAGCGCTGGATTCAATTCGTATCACAGAAGATTCGGGTAAAAAGGTCATTTCCGATTGAGCCGACATATGCAGGTAATGCAGGGTTTACCGTGAATGCAGTCTCCGCGAACATGGGAACATTGCCTGTAGCCCTTTCCTGCAGTCAAATTACCAATAGTATTAGTGGCCTCATAGGTGAAATGTTATTAATATTTTTCAGAATGTCATAATTAATATATATAATTTTTTTAAACTGCAGAAAATTCTGCAGTTTTGTTATATTCCAGTCTTCTGTGATGTATATAAAGACTAATATTGTGATGCAAACTCAAAATGTAATACATTTCAACTCTATATCTGACATGGTACAGGTGTCTTCTTCAATCAAGCCCATAACCATGTGTGTGAGGTGTATACTTTAATTTTAAGGTCATTTTGTTTAAGACTACCAAGAAACACTGTGTGACCCTGATTTAGCCCACTGCAGTAAAATGTTAAATTAGAATCCAGCCCTAATTCTCTGAAACATACATGGCCAGACACACATGCCATGATCATAAAGTACAAGGTCAAGTGTGGAAGGAAGAAAGTTAACTGTCCCACACACAAAGAAGGCAAATGGGTTTCCCCTTGGAAATAGTCATTATCTTATATTAAGTGGATTTGTTGGGCCTTGGCCATAGGTCAAAAGGTGGGTATAGTCATTTGTAAAAGGGGGGTATAGTGGCAATCTGCCAGTGCAGTTCTCTGTGCCCAGTACTCTTTCCCTCTGTGCCAGGGCCCAGTGGAGAGCACGATCACTTAATCCTGTGTTCTCTCTGTATTCCAGACTCTCTTCAGCATTCAGCATTATTAATTTGGAGTGACCAGGGAAGAACACTTTCTCATGAAATTCTATGTTTCCAGCCACTCGAAGGTGGGGATTGTGCGACTCAAAGAGTTTACTTTAGGTGACACATGTTGTGGCTCTCTGTCACGCACCACAGACACCTAAAATTGGACTCACCAACACACATACCATTGCACATCTCTGTTCTCTCACTCCAGAACTGTGTCCAAACCTGAGCTAAAAATATCTGGTTACTCTAAGTGTACCCCCACAGTGGGTATTTTGTGACCGTCAGCCAAATAGCCAACTAATACAGTATGACATCTGACTGACTGACACACCAGATGGGACGGCAGGTAGCCTAGTGGTTAGAGCGTTGGGCCAGTAACCGAAAGGTTGCTAGATCGAATCCCCAAGGTGAAAATCTGTTGTTTTGCACCTGAACAAGGCAGTTAACCCACTGTTCCCGGTAGGCCGTCATTGTAAGTAAGAATTTGTTCTTAGCTGACTTGGAAAAAGCGTCATATCCATGGTATCACAAAGATTGCTGTGTTTGCTCTAACATAGTTGTAACAATGTTAAGGCTATTGTTATCGTACCTGACCGTGAGAGGAGTGGAGGTGGGGCCGATCTCTTCTCATCCTCAAAAAAACGGAAGTCTGGCGTGGCTTTAACACGACTATAACATGAATATAACATGAATATAACATTACTAGAATATTAATATAAGAGGAATATAACGTTACTAGAACATTGCCCATCTCATAGGCACTTACAGCCATCACATCGCTTTCTGTATATTGTAAAGATTGGTGCAATAAATTCCCCTTCCATCCCGGATGTATGTATTGCAAATGATCCTCCTCTGTCCACTGTTCCTGTATCACCCCTCATTAATACACCGTGCCCTCTGTCCCTATCTCTCTGGTCTCCAACAGTTTCACACCTTCAGAGTGAGCCTCGGAACTCTGACCCCATGAACTCACACCGCACGCTGCCTGTTAATAAGCCTGTGGGGGGATGTCCTACCCACTGCCTGTCGGACAAGTGACCGTCCATAGGACCCCATTGGGCGCGTTCACTCTCTTTCATCTCCATCGTGATGAGGGGTAGGCAGGGCGCCGTGAACACGCAACAACTCATTAGCTGGACGTGGCGGGCGGAAAGACGCTTTGTAAAGACAAACAAGTTAATTAGCTCCAGCGTGGCTTTAATAAGTTCAGCTAAACATAGTTTAGGAAAGCAGCGAGAAACATAACATAACATCAGCAATTGTGTAATTATGTCTCAGATTTGGGCTCTTTTTGTTTTATGGAGAGGACAAAATGATCAGGCTGGCTTAGGTTCTCTAGGGACGGAGATAGAAGGAACACAGGAACACACTCCACTTCCTCTTTGGCTGACTGTAAGGAATACAAGTGATTGATAGTACTGTTTTGGGTTGCTATGGTGGAATTGAGAATTTGCAGTTCCTGTTATGTGCAGTCCTGTTATAAAAATAGCACAATGACTTTTCCAAAATATACTGAACAAAAATATAAATGAAACATGCAACAATTTAAAAGATTTTACTGAGTTATAGTTCATATAAGGAAGTCACTCAATTGAAATTAATTCATTAGACCCTTGACTGGGAATACAGATATTCATCTGTTGGTCACAGACACCTTAAAACAAAAGTAGGGGCATGGATCAGAAAACCAGTCCGTATCTGGTGTGACCACCATTAGACTCATTCAGCGCTAGACATCCCCTTTGCATAGAGTTGATCAGGCTGCTGATTGTGGCCTGTGAAATGTTGTCCCACTCCTCTTCAATGGCTGTGCAAAGTTGCTGGATATTGGCGGGAACTGGAACACACTGTCGGACACGTCAATCCAGAGCATTCCAAACCTGCTCAATGGGTGATATGTCTGGTGAGTATTTAGGCAATGGAAGAGCTGGGACATTTTCAGCTTATAGGAATTGTGTACAGATCATTGCGATATGGGGCCGTGCGTTATCATGTTGAAACATGAGGTGAAGGCGATGGATGAATGGCACGACAGTTGTCACAACCTGATCTGTTTCACCTGTCCTTGTTATTGTCTCCACCCCCTCCAGGTGTCGCTTGCTTTCCCCAGTGTATTTATCCCTGTGTTTCCTGTCTCTCTGTACCAGTGTATTTATCTCTGTGTTTCCTGTCTCTCTGTGCCAGTTCGTCTTCTATGTTCCAAGTCAACCAGCGTTTTTCCTCGTACTCCTGCCTTTGCTATTCTCCTCTTTCTAGTCCTCCCGGTTTTGACCCTTGCCTGTTCCTGGACTTTGTACCCGCCTGCCTAACCATTCTGCCTGTCTTGACCTCGAGCCTGTCTGCCACTCTGTACCTCCTGGACTCTGAACTGGTTTAGTCCTTTTGCCTGTCCACGACCTTTCTCTTGCCTACTCCTTTTTGGATTATTAAACATCTTAAACTCCAACCTGTGTCTGCATCTGAGTCTCGCATTGTGTCATGATACAGTGGGCCTCAGAATCTCGTCACAGGATTCTCTGTGCATTCAAATTGATCAAATACTTATGTCATGCAATAAAATGCCAATTAATTACTTAAAAATCATACAATGTGATTTTCTGGATTTTTGTTTTAGATTCCTTCTCTCACAGTTGAAGTGTACCTATGATAAAAATTACAGACCTCTACATGCTTTGTAAGTAGGAAAACCTGCAAAATCGTCAGTGTATCAAATACTTGTTCTCCCCACTGTATATATATATATAACAATCTATGGATAGTATTAGATTAGAAAGGTTCAGAATTCATGTAAGATGTAAGATATCACAGCACCCTGAAAGCCCTCAGAACTACCTCAATTCGTTGGGGCATGGACTCTACAAGGTGTCGAAAGCATTCCACAGGGATGCTGGCCCATGTTGGCTCCAATGCTTCCCACAGTTGTCAAGTTGGTTGGATGTGATGCCCAATAATGGTGATGGGGTTGATTTGGATCATCAGGGACCAGTCACTAGCAGTAAGGCACTAAGGCAGCTGTATGGTCCTGTTCCTGTGTGTTAAAAGCCCATTCAAACACAGTCAGGCAGGCTGTTAAAACAGGATCAAACAGCACAAAGCTCCCTGCTCTCTAAACCTGCTCTCACACTTCCAGCGTTTGATCTGCCTCCAAGTCTGCTACAAAAGACAGCAGACACAGAAAGAGAGAGAGAGAGCGAGCGAGTGAGAGAGAGAGAGAAAATGGAGACAGAGAGACAGAGAGACAAAGAGACAGAGAGAGAGAGAGAGAGAGAGAGAGAGAGTGAGTGAGTGAGTGAGTGAGTGAGTGAGTGTGAGAGAGAGACAAAAGGATGAGGGCTGCATGCCACCACAGTATCCCCTCTTTCTATCCCACTCTGAAACACACATGCACGCTTGGGCCTGGGGTGTAATTCAGTGAGGTGTGCATGGAGGTAGGGCAGCAGGTTGGGAATACAACCTTTTCTCCTGATTCCACTCTCTCTGAATAAATCATAAGGCGCCAGTCGACGCATAAGTGATTCCTTATTGCCTCTACATCTACATGTCACACACACATGCAGCCCGCTGTTCACGCCTCAGTCAGCACACACAGATGAATGTTCACACTGCAGCCAGCTGACACACACACGTGAGAAAGACAGGAACATGACATCTACATAGAGTACAAACTGCTGGAGGAAGAAGCATGGGGACGGGGGGAGTAACGTTTTACACAGAAACTGCTGGGCCTGGGACCTGTCGTAGCAATTAGCCTGTTGGTCAGGATTCTACAGGGGGTCAGGCCTTTTGGAGTTGCAGGGTTAGCAGTAAGTGCAGAGTAGGCAGCCCGCTCACCCACAGGGTACAACAAGCCAAAATAAACAGAAATGGCCTCATATACATGTACAGGTAACTGCCAAAATAAAGGAAACACCAACATAAAGTGTCTTAATATGGCGTTGGGCCACCACGAGCCAGAACAGCTTCAATGCACCTTGGCATAGATTCTACAAGTGTCAGGAACTATTGTAGGGATGCGACACTATTCTTTCACAAGAAATGTCCTAATCTTGTGTTTTGTTGAGGGTGGTAGAAAACGCTTTCTCAGGCGCCACTCCAGAACCTCCCATAAGTGTTCAATTGTGTTGAGATCTAGTGACTGAGATGGCCATGGCATATGGTTTATATAATTTTCATGCTCATCAAACCAATCCGTGACCACTGACCACTCGTGCCCTGTGGATGGGGGCATTGTCATCTTATTGGGCCATAGCCATGGTAGCCAAATAATGGCCAAAATAACGGCCTGCCCAGCATTTTTATACATGACCCAAAACATGATGGGATGTTAATTGCTTAATTAACTCAGGAACCACACCTGTGTGGAAGCACCTGCTTTCAATATACTTTGCTGCACAGCTATTTTCAAATAAAATTGTATTGGTCACATACACATGGTTAGCAGATGTTAATGCGAGTGTAGCGAAATGATTGTGCTTTTAATTCTGACAGTGCAGTAATATCTAACAAGTAATCTAACAATTCCCCAACAACAACCAAATACACACAAATCTAAAGCGAAGTATTCACCCCCTTGGCATTTTTCCTATTTTGTTGCCTTACAACCTGGAATTAAAATAGGTTTTTGGGGTGTTTGTATAATTTTATTTACACAACATGTAAAACAAATATTTTTCATTGTGAAACAAACAAGAAACAAGAAAAAAAACAGAACTTGAGTGTGCATAACTATTCACCCACCCAAAAGTAAATACTTTGTAGAGCCACCTTTTGCAGTCTGGGCCGGCAGCCTTGCGAGGGTTAACACGTTTTCAGGTCTCTCCAGAGATGTTAGAGCGGGTTGAAGTCCGGGCTTTGGCCTGGCCACTCAAGGACATTCAGAGACTTTTCCCGAAGCCACTCCTGCATTGTCTTGTCTGTGTGCTTATGGTCATTTTTCTGTTTGGAGTTGAACCTTCACCCCAGTCTGAGGTCCTGAGCGCTCTGGAGCAGGTTTTCATCAAGGATCTCTCTGTACTTTACTTCGTTCATCTTTGCCTCGATCCTGACTAGTTTCGCATTACCTGCCGCTGAAAAACAATCTTGATTTCATCAGACCAGAGAATTTAGTTTCTCATGGTCTGAGAGTCTTTATGTGCCTTTTGGCAAACTCCTAGCTTCCGTCTGGCCACTCTACCATAAAGGCCTGATTGGTGGAGTGCTGCAGAGATTGCTGTCCTTCTGGAAGGTTCTCCCATCTCCACAGAGGAACTCTGGAGCTCAGTCAAAGTGACCATCGGGTTCTTGGTCACCTCCCTGACCAACGCCCTTCTCTCCCGATTACTCAGTTTGCCCGGACGGCCAGCTCTAGGAAGAGTCTTGGTGGTTCCAAACTTCTTCCATTTAAGAATGATGGAGGCCACTGTATTCTTGGGACCTTCAATGATGTAGAAATGTTTTGGTACCCTTCCCCATATCTGTGCCTCGACACAATCCTGTCTCTGAGCTCTATGGACAATTCCTTCGACCTCATAGTTTGGATTTTGCTCTGACGTGCACTGTCAACTGTGGGACCATATAGACAGATGTGTGCCTTTCCAAATCATGTCCAGTCAATTGAATTTACCACAGGTGGACTCCAATCAAGTTGTAGAAACATCTCAAGGATGGTCAATGGAAACAGGATGCACCTGAGCTCAATTTCAAGTCTCTTAGAAAAGGGTCTGAATACTTATGTAAATAGGTATTGTTTTTTTAGTTTTTTTATACATTTGTAAAAGAGGCTTTTTATTTTTTTGGTCCATTTTAGAATAAGGCTGTAATGTAACAAAACGTGGAAAAAGTCAAGGGGTCTGAATACTTCCCGAAGTCACTTTATGTGGAACCATAATCACTCAAAGAACCTTTAGAGCACTTAAATGGTTATTTGCAGTTCAGAAAATATATACACAATAAATAAATGGGAGTCCAAACACTCTGTGTGTGTGTGTGTGTGTGTGTGTGTGTGTGTGTGTGTGTGTGTGTGTGTGTGTGTGTGTGTGTGTGTGTGTGTGTGTGTGTGTGTGTGTGTGTGTGTGTGTGTGTGTGTGTGTGTGTGTGTGTGTGTGTGTGTGTGTGTGTGTGTGTGTGTGTGTGTGTGTGTGTGTGTGTGTGTGTGTGTGTGTGTGTGTGTGTGTGTGTGATCCCTCAGCCAAGGCAGGATGGAGATTGGGAGCCAAGGACTGAGGAGGCACCGGCAAGAGGGAACACAGGAGCAGAACAGCCATCTGTCCCTTAGTGCTCTGCCACATGCATGCACAAAACACTCATATGCGCACACACACACTCACTCACATATACACACACACGGTGCATCAACATACTTGTCTATAATCAGATTTCACACCCAAAATGTACACACTGCGCTTCGCTCCAAGAATAGCTTTAGACCCACTGTTCCTCTTCCTTCCTACATCTGGCTGGAAGCCCACCATTGAAGTCACCCAGTTGACTCGCAGATGCCTCAAAATGGCCGCTGTGTAGTTGAATTTGCACTTCAACCAAAATGAATCCTGTCCAAATGGTTACGTGCAGGATGTGCTCTCTATCCATGGGGGTGTGCATATATTTATCTAAGGTGACATTGAGATTTGAATTTTTTGTGAGCCAGAGCGAAGCCAGCACACATTTAGTTACAAACATGGAATTACAATATACATCAGTAACAAGTATATCACTGCATCAGACATTATACAACGCAAAAGTTGAATGTACACTATATATACACAAAAGTATGTGGACACCCCTTCAAATTAGTGGATTCGGATATTTCAGCCACACCCGTTGCTGACAGGTGTATAAAATCGAGCACACAGCCATGCAATCGCTATAGACAAACATTGGCAGTAGAATGGCCTTACTGAAAAGCTTGGTGAATTTCAACGTGGCACCATCATAGGATGCCACCTTTCCAGTTCTTCAAATTTCTGCCCTGCTAGAGCTGCCCCGGTCAACTGTAAGTACTATTGTGAAGTGGACACATCTAGGTGAAACAACGTCTCACCTGCAAAGTTGTAGGCCACACAAGCTCACAGAACGGAACCGCCGAGTGATGAAGCGCGTAGCGCTGTCCTCAGTTGCAACACTCACTACCGAGTTCCAAACTGCCTCTGGAAGCAAAGTCAGCACAAGAACTGCTCGTCGGGAGCTTCATGAAATGGCAGAGCAGCCGCACACAAGCCTAAGATGACCATGCGCTATGCCAAGTGTCAGCTAGAGTGGTGAAGCTCGCCGCCATTGGACTCTGGAGCAGTGGAAACGCGTTCTCTGGACTGATGAATCACGCTTCACCATCTGGCAGTCCGACGGATGAATCTGGGTTTTCCGGATGCCAGGAGAATGCTGCCAGCCTCAACGCATGGTGCCGACGGTAAAGTTTGGTGGAGGAGGAATAATGGTCTGGGGCTGTTTTTCATGGTTCCGGCTAGGCCCTTAGTTCCAGCGAAGGGAAATATTAACGCTACAACATACAATGTCATTCTAAATGATTCTGTGCTTCCACCTTTGTGCCAACAGTTTGGGGAAGGCTCTTTCCTGTTTCAGAATGACAATGCCCCCGTGCACAAAGCGAGGTCCATACAATCTCGATCAGAAATGGTTGAGATTGGTGTGGAAGAACTTGACTTGCCTGCACAGAGCCCTGACCTCAACTCCATCGAACACCTTTGGGATGAATTGGAACGCAGACTGCAAGACAGGTCTAATCGCCCAACATCAGTGCCTGACCTCACTAATGCTCTTGTGGCTGAATGGAAGCAATCCTAGCGGCAAAGTTCAAATATCTAGTGGAAAGCCTTCCCAGAAGTGTGGAGGCTGTTATAGCAGCAAAGGGGGGACCAACTCCATATTAATGCCCATGATTTTGTAATGAGAAGTTCGACGAGCATGTCATGTCATGTTGATAGTAGCCCCTAGATGACAGGGGCGGGGAAGGGTTACCGGGTGGGTGGGGGTACAGACGGGTCTCACATAGGGCGATCCGGAGGTGGGCACCACGTGTGGGCTTGGTCGTCACCCACGCTAAGGGGGATGCCAATGGTCATTACCCAGTCCCTATCCTCCCCCAGCCACCGCACCCCAGCCACAGCGCCTTATTAGCAGGCCAGATAAAAGCAGAGCTTCCACCGAGCGCCTCTCATTTACTCTTTCTCTCCCTTCATTCTGACGGTCTTTTTCTTCCCCTGCACTGGGATGAAAAGATAAAGGCCTTTGAAAGAGAAGTTCAAAGCCTCGTTAGGCTAGAAAACAGAACAGTTTGTTTCTCAGTGTTCTCTCCCCAACACCAGCGTCTGGCACTGGCGTCACCCTGTGAGCTGTTACTGAGATATTTGCCTATATTGAGACGGTGAGAAAAACAGTATTATGTTCCTGAATATGCCCCTGTAAAGGAGTATGTTCCTCCATAACGAGCACAATGCTAATCACAGGCTAAAAAAGATTTTATGACCCAAAACGCAGCAGCGATTCTGATCTAATGCTGATCTTATGAAGATACATAACACAAACATATGTGTACACAAACTGATGATTCAGCACAGTGCCATTCATAGAAACATAAAATGCAATTGATATATATTGTCAAAGCTGAGTAAGCTATATTGAATGTTCCTCATAATGAAGAAAAAGTGGCTCGACTAACAACACCTAACAGAGTAGTGTGTACAGTATATGTAGCCTGTGTGTTATTTAAGCCTACACCCCCCCCCCCCCCCCCCCAGCGTGTCACATAGTGACTGTGGCAATGCTTTCACACAGTCAGACAGCCCGTCTCTGATTAATTCATATGTACAGACACATTCTGTATCATAATGCTAAGACCTTCAGACTATAGAATGCTCCCCCTCTAACTATGAATATATGCCATTTAGCAGACTCTTGAATCCAAATGTTAACGTGCGGGTGTTCCCCGGAATCGAGCATACTATCCTGGTGTTGCAAGCGCCATGCTCTACCAACTGAGCTACAGAGGACCTCTCTGTCCCCATTGGTTGTAAGTATGGTCAGGGCTGCTACTGTAGGAGGCAGATGTAGGAGAGGAAAGAGGGAGAGAGCTGGAGAAGAGAGAGAGGTGCAGCCCACAGCAAACACTCAATTATGTGGACACCCTCAGGGGCAACACATAGGCTTGTGAGGACTAGCTGCCTCACGACACACACACACTCACACACCAACGCGCACACACACACACACACATACATACATACATACATGCACACACACTCACATTAACGTAGACAGACACACACCCACACACAGGGTCAGAACATGCTAAACACACTCATAAACCACAGCGCACGCACACTCAGGACTTCCTTGAGTGCACACAGAAGAGCACAGCACAGGGAGTTCCGATTGCTTGAGATATGTGTTTTGTCTCTGAATAATAAAACACAGAGACCACAAACAGAGATGTGGTGTGGCTGCAGTGTGTTAATGTTCTGTGTTAGGGGTTGAGACCGAGCACAAAGACACAGCTCCAGGGTTAGAGAGTGGAGGGCGTGACAGTTTTGTGTATCCCTGCCTGGCTATGAAAACACAGCCCTTCATTCTAACCAAATGGAAACAAATAGCTGGCCCCCTCTGTTAAAGGGAATTATCCAAGATGGTGGCCAAAATCTCAGGAGGCCAAATCTGAGACTCAGACTACAGTAGGTTACTTAGAGAACCAGGGTGTGTTGGAGTTGTGAGGAATGGGAGCACAGTGTCCTCATTTCCCAGTGTAACCTTTAAGCAAGGCTGAAGTGTTTTGTGCTTATTCGTGTAACCTTTTCAGTCTCCCCTCAGCACTGTTCATCCCATTTATGACAGAGAGTCAGTTCTGCTGTTAGGGACTATTATTTGTTATTTATTTTTTGACAATTTCAACACATACATAAAACACTAGAGAAGTATTATGTATTTCAAACACCCCCACCATTTTTGGAGGACCTAAGCAACCATGTTTTGCACTCTTATTTTTACAGATATTTTGCGACATACAATTTTTTCACATACATGTTCTACACAGTATTACATGACAAAAATACATTTCAATATACACTGAGTGTACAAAACATTAAAGGACAACTGCTCTTTCCATGACATAGACTGACCAGGTGAATCCAGGTGAAAGCTACGATCCCTTATTGATGTCATTTGTTAAATCCACTTCAATCAGTGTAGATGAAGGGGAGGAGACAGGCTAAAAAAAATTTTTTTTTAACCTTAAGACAATTGAGACATGGATTGTATATGTGTGCTATTCAAAGGGTGAATGGGCAAGACTAAACATGTAAGTGCCTTTGAACGGGGTCTGGTAGCTAGTGCCAGGCACACCGGTTTGTGTCAAGAACTGCAACGCTGCTGGGTTTTTCACACTCAACAGTTTCCCGTGTGTATAAAGAATGGTCCACCACCCAAAGGACATCCAACCAACTTGACAACTGTGGGAAGCACTGGAGCCAACATGAGCCAGCATCCCCGTGGAACGCTTTCGACACCTTGTAGAGTCCATGCCCCAACGAATTGAGGCAGTTCTGAGGGCTTTCAGGGTGCTGTGATATCTTACATGTATTCTGAACCTTTCTAATCTGATACTATCAAGAGATTGTAATATATAATATATATATAGTTGAAGTCAGAAGTTTACGTACACTTAGGTTGGAGTCATTAAAACTAGTTTTTCAACCACTCCACAAATTTCTTGTTATCAAACTATAGTTTTGGCAAGTCGGTTAGGACATCTACTTTGTGCATGACACAAGTAATTTTTCCAACAATTGTTTACAGAAAGATTATTTCACTTAAATAACTCACTGTATCACAATTCCAGTGGGTCAGAAGTTTACATACACTAAGTTGACTGTGCCTTTAAACAGCTTGGAAAATTCCAGAAAATTATGTCATGGCTTGAGAAGCTTCTGATGGGCTAATTGACATCATTTGAGTCAATTGGAGGTGTACCTGTGGATGTATTTCAAGGCCTACCTTCAAACTCAGTGCCTCTTCGCTTGACATCATGGGAAAATCAGCCAAGACCTCAGAAAAAAAATTGAAGACCTCCACAAGTCTGGTTCATCTTTTGGAGCAATTTCCAAATGCCTGAAGGTACCACGTACATCTGTACAAACAACAGTACGCAAGTATAAACCCCAGCCGTCATACCGCTCAGGAAAGAGACGCGTTCTGTCTCCTAGAGATGAACGTACTATGGTGCGAAAAGTGCAAATCAATCCCAGAACAACAGCAAAGGACCTTGTGAAGATGCTGGAGGAAACAGGTACAAAAGTATCTATATCCACAGTAAAACGAGTCCTATGTCGACATAACCTGAAAGGCCGCTCAGTAAGGAAGAAGCCACTGCTCCAAATCCGCCATTAAAAAGCCAGACTACGGTTTGCAACTGCACATGGGGACAAAGACCGTACTTTTTGGAGAAATGTTCTCTGGTCTGATGAAACAAAAATAGAACTGTTTGGCCATAACGACCATCGTTACGTTTGGAGGAAAAAGGGTGACGCTTGCAAGCCGAAGAACACCATTCCAAACATGAAGAACGGGGGTGGCAGCATCATGTTGTGGGGGTGCTTTGCTGCAGGAGGGACTGGTGCACGTCACAAAATAGATGGCATCATGAGGCAGGAAAATTATGTGGATATATTGAAGTAACATCTCAAGACATCAGTCAGGTAGTTAAAGCTTGGTTGCAAATGGGTGAAAAAATGACCCCAAGCATATTTCCAAAGTTGTGGCAAAATGGCTTAAGGACAACAAAGTCAAGGTATTGGAGTGGCCATCACAAAGCCCTGACCTCAATCACATAGAAAATGTGTGGGCAGAACTGAAAAGGCATGTGCAAGCAAGGAGGCCTACAAACCTGATTCAGTTACACCAGCTCTGTCAGAAGGAATGGGCCAAAATTCACACAACCTATTGTGGGAGGCTTGTGGAAGGCTACCCGAAACGTTTGACCCAAGTTAAACAATTTAAAGGCAACGCTACCAAATACTCATTGAGTGTATGTAAACTTCTGACCCACTGGGAATGTGATGAAAGAAATAAAAGCTGAAATAAACTATTCTCTCTACTATTATTCTGACATTTCACATTCTTAAAATAAAGTGGTGATCCTAACTTCCCTAAGACAGGGAATTTTTACTAGGATTAAATGTCAGGAATTGTGAAAAACTGAGTTTAAATGTATTTAGCTCAGGTGTATGTAAACTTCCGACTTCAACTGTATATATCTATTTGCTAAGAGTATTATTATATTGCTAATTGATTGACCATGGCTTTCCATCTCGCCCAACAGTGCTATTTGTAGGGTTAGTTTTAAGTGAACGCTGTGATTTTTCCTGAACCTGTGATCAGAAACAATTTACATAGGGGCAATACCATAACAAATGTTCTATTGATTCTATCTCTTTGCAGCAAAATCTGCAGGGCTGAGATGGTTGTATGCCCCATATATATATATATAAACATTCTGTTGGTGGCCAGAATTTTGTATAATAATTTAAATAGAAAAACTTGATGTTTTGAATGGAGCATTGTTTGTGTGTCAGTTCAAAAACCATGTGCCATGGAATTGGAAAAAATCTGTATGACTCAACGGTCAACATTTTGGTCCTCAAAATGAACGTGGTATATTTTTGTATTCATGACAATTTTTTCCCACCAATTTTGGTCTTTAATATAGGGCAGACAAGCAAGGTCCCTACTTTCTACCCTTTTCACTTGTCTCCTCCATTTCTGCAGTAATGCTGCAATCAGTTGGTCATAACTTTGGATAGAGCAAACATTCCCATATATTTTTGATAGCTGCATGTGTTACATAACTTCACCATTCCTATTCATACTATCATTAGCAAAGATTTTTTTTTATGTAATAATCCATAAAGAATGATTTTTCATAAAAGTATATTTGAGTTTAACCCTAATATTTGTTGTAATATTTGATCTGTCTTTTCAGGAGGATGAAATTGAAATTGTAACCAGGTTTGTATTGCTTGTTTCAGAAAAGGCAATACTTTGAACAAGGTTTCATTTTCATGAAAGGTTGTAATCTGGATAAAGGCAAAAAGGCCATTTTTGAACAGCGGGTGAGCCATTCTTACTAATCTGCTGGAGGACCAGTTTGGGTTTAAGTATAACTTTTGTATGACTGAAGCTTTTAGTGAGAGGTTTAATGCTTTAATATTTAATCATTTTAGCCCCCCAAACTTGTATTCATTATATAAATAAGCACGTTTCACTTTGTCTGGCTTACCGTTCCAAATAAAGTGAAACATTTTTTTGCTCATATAATTTGAAAAACAAGTCGTCTGGAGTAGGCAGCAACATACATAGATAAGTAAACTGTAATATGACTAAAGAGTTTATTAGTGTGATTTTTCCCTAAATATACAGGTATTTAACTCTCCATGGTTGCAAGATCGGTCTATTTTTGAGTTGTTTCTATTGAAATGTGTTGTAGTGAGTTCATTTATTTCTTTAGAGATATGAATACCAAGTATGTCTACTTCACCATCAGAACATTTTATTGGTCAACTACAGGGTAATGTAAAAGTTGTGTGGTTTAATGTTCCAATACATAATATTATTAGGTTTTAGTCCAGAGAGGCCAAAGAAATTATCTAGATTGTCAATGAGACCATACAGGGATCCAGACTGCAGACTTAAGAGAAAACTAGAGTCATTTGCATACATTGACATTTTTGTTTTTAAGCAGTGGGTTTCTAGCTCCTGATATTATTGTTGGATCTTATTTTAATAGCTAACATTTCGCGATGGCCAAAACAAATAGATATGGAGAGAATGGACAACCTTGCTTAACTCCTCTTGGTAGTTCACTACTTTCTGATAAGTAACCGTTATTTACTATTTTACATCTGGAGTTGCTATACATAACTTTAACCCATTGTATAAGAGATTCACAAAAATGTAAATAGTCCAGGCATTTATAAATACACATTCTAGTTGTATTTTATCAAAGGCCTTTTTGAAATCTGCTATGAAGACCAGGCCTGCTTTCTTTGATGTTTCATAGTGTTCTATTTTTCATGTAATTGTCGTATATTATCACCAATGTACCATCAATGCAAAAACCCTGTCTGATCATGATTAATAATGTTCGGTAAAACCTTTCTAATTTTATGTGCTATGCATTTTGCCAGGAGTTTTGCATCATAACATTGAAGTGTAAGGGGCCTCCAGTTTGTTAAGTGGACTGGATCTTTTATACTTACCACCTGGGTCCTGTTTCAGTAATAGTGAAATCAGACCTTCTTGCTAAGTATTTCATAGTCTACAATTTTTTGAAGATTCTAAAAGAATTTGGTAAATTTTTGTAATATATGACATCGTTCTTAAATAAGTTTCTCCAGTTCTTTTTGTTTTCCTCTAACTTATTCTGTGCCTCTGTGGTACAGTTTTCACTGTCATGTTAGTTCCTCTATTTCATTTTACGAACAAAAATGTACAGATGTCCTCAAACAACAACTTAATTTTCTCTGCCCAGACCCGCATGCTCACACCTCCATCCCTAGTGCCTGCATTATTGTTTGCCACGTGGCCTTCAATTGTACCAATTAGTTTTTCTCGTCGCTCATACTATTTCAATATCTAAATAGTAAGTAATTCGATTTTTTCATTGTGTTAATGATGGCAGATTAATTGATTTCCACGTTTTTAATATACGGTCTTTCAAAAGGGTGATGAGAAAATAATTGCCCAGCCCATTGGGTATCTCATTACACACTCATATGCCATGTCTTGAAATATGCAGGCAGACTGACTAAAAGTAAGTTTACATTTGAATACTTCTGACATCCAACTTTCTAGCTCTGCCCACAAATTCCGGACATAGCATTCCCAGAAAGCATGGATTATTGAGTTATTGGTTAAATCCCAGGCTGTGTCGCAGTCAGCGTTGACCGGGAGACCCACGAGGCGGCACACAATTGACCCAGTGTTGTCCGGGTTAGGGGAAGGTTTGGCCGGCCGGAATGTCCTTGTCCCATCGCACCCTAGTGACTCCTTGTGGCAGGCTGGGCACCTGCACGCTGACACGGTCGGCAGTTGTACGGTGTTTCCTCCGACACATTGGTGCGGCTGACTTCCGGGTTAAGCGAGCAGTGTGTCAAGAAGCAGTGCGGCTTGGCAGGGTCGTGTCTCGACTTTCGCCTCTCCTGAGTCCGTTTGGGAGTTGCAGTGATGAGATAAGACTGTAACTACCAATTGGATATCACGAAAAAGGGGTAAAAAGTAAAAACAAATTTTTATAAAAAATAAAGACATCATTCTTCCGTTGTGCTGTAGAATTTGTGCATTTTGTCTCTATAATACATTTTATACAATAATTTATACTGGATTAAGCGTACATTTTCGTTAACTGTAATCTCGTTAGTTGTGTTCCAACATTTGCTCTATACTGTAACAATATCAGTTGTTTTAAAATCTTGGTTCCAATAGTTTATATTTTTTTATAAAAGATTGTCAGTTCTATAGGCTCTCTGCAAGGTTGCTCAGATGTCCAAAAGATTTCAAATCGACATTTTGTGTAAAACTTTTAAGTTGATGTATTTGAAAATATCTACATTGGTCAACCCAAAATTGCTTTTTAAAGCTTTCATGGAAATAAAGGTATTTCCTACTAACAGGTTATTTATGGTTTTAGTTTTCCATGTGGGCCAATTTATCGATGAATTCTGAAGATCTATCCAAGGATTATTCCATAAGGTTGTGTTAGTTCCTATATTTCCTTTGTTAATCTAATCTCTATTGACCAGAGTAGTGAATTGCATGGGGATATGCAGTACGTGTGTTATGTAGGAAATAGTCAGTTATAAATGATTTTGTCTTGGTTTATTATTGTTATATCAAGGCCTCTCTCTCTCTCAAAACACACACCAACTTCCTTGGAGATAGAGGACTGCTCATTTGGTCCTCCCTGACTCTGTCTCCTCCTCCCCCCTCTGTTCCAATCAAACCCCTGCCTCTATAGGGCCCTTCTCTCCGGGGCCCCCGATGAGTGTGTCTGTTCCTGCTGTGGCCCCCATAGCAGTAGAGAGTGTGTCAGGGAGGAACCTCCGAGGCCCCTGCTGACTGATCCCATGCTTATTTGGGTTTTGTTGCCGTGGCAGCATCTCATTATGTAAATGATCTCTCCTCCTGAGAGAGTGAGAGACAGAGAGAGGTGGATAGAGGGAGAGGGAGAGAGAGAGAGAGAGAGAGAGAGAGAGAGAGAGAGAGAGAGAGAGAGAGAGAGAGAGAGAGAGAGAGAGGCAGGAGGTGTAGCTGTGATGTTCACCAATCCAGACTGTAAAATCGGCTTCAGGGACCAGCGAAGGATTGCTGCTATATTTAGAAATCATCCCCACAATGTATTTTTTTGCCTCCCCAAAACAGAAAGCCATCTCCCCCAGTTAAGACTCTGCAATGCGCATCGGGTTCACACCAAACACACTAACACACACATTACATCTTTTCGATTGAGCAGTTGATAATAATTTAAGAGATTAATTAATCCTTAATCTCTAGCCCCATTCTATCCTTTCTGTGTCCATTCCCATCCGTAATGTGCTTCACTCTGAATGCAATTCTCGTCTTCTCTCATCTCATCTGAGGAGCAAAATTAAATGTTTGTCTCTGAAGAATAGGCCCTAATAGAAATCTATATTATGTTTCTAGCTCCAGGGAAGTCAATACATAGCAGAGAGATCCTTTAAACCTTAGAATATTTCTATTGAATTACCTACTCAAGGTGTCCTATCATAATCTGATCCTATTAAATGGCTGATCTTCTGATGTCACCTGCTCCCCTTCTTATTTCCACTCCTGTCATTGGACATGGCAGTTCTAATTAGTGGCTTAACCAAATCCCCTTGATTACTCTGCAGTGGTCTTTGACAGTGATCTGCTGCTGCCTGTCACACACCTGTGCCAGCCAGGACACACACATAGTGCAGTTTAGAGCAGATGGAGAGCCAGTCAGCCGATGCAGAGCCTCCACCTCCTCCCAAACCGGAGCTCTGCTACCCTGTCCTACCCCGCGCTGACAAAAAGCAGTTAAAACACACACACGCACTTATCCCACCGACTGCCGTCAATGCTGTTTTCTTCTCCAATCAGAGAGCAGCTTGCCGTCTGAAGGTCTGCCCACTCTCTCTACCGGCCAGCCTATAGCAGCCCACAGAGGAACCAAACAGCTCTGACACACCCAAACAAGGTACCCACACACAGACACACACACTCAACAATGGATCTCATAGGTCTCTTGTGGGGGTGTGCACGTCTGAATCCTGATGAAACTGCCATTTTGAGTTGAGTGACCCGCAGATCAATGTAGTCAATAGCATTAACCACCATATAACAAACAAAGCAGGCTGGGCATGGGGGAGTCATGCCTTGAATTAATGACATCGTTAGGTTCTAATTCTTCAGAGTAAATAACTCACGGACACTAGAGAAGCTAATTCTTCCCAAAGGGTCGATACAGCTGTAATTCAGACAAAGACATGTTTCCACCACTACAAGTATATATACTCCACTTTAGGCACTCCTCCTTCTCTCCAATCCTTACATCTTATGGTTCGACAGGAAGAGGGTGATAGGATAATAAACCATAATTTCTCCCTTCAGGGGATCTGACCTGACCTCAACCCCTCCTTCGCCTAATCCACAGATGTCCATCCGCTTCCCCTATAGCAATCCTGTGACCTCCTCTCGTCCACCCAACACATTCCAAAGCCATCTGTCTTTCTACAGAGAACCATTAACCTCTGACATAAAAAACAGCCTCTTTCACTCCTTTACATACTATGCTTATGCATATAACAATGTTCAAAGTTGACCCCGAATCCAACAACATGCAGAGCTCAAACTGCTTTCTCCACTTGAATAGGACCGACTAATGCTATAGTATGCTGCCTGCACTCTCAACGCTCCACTCTCACTCAACCCTCAGCCAGCCGACGATCCTACACATTCAGCACTACAGAGGAGCCTAATTCGCCTTGTCTTGAAAATGTGTTTTAAGGCATGCCAAGTGCTAATGGTATAAATTTAGGTTGTGTTGTCTTCGTCCCGGGAACTTGGCGTAGTTTGTGGGCTGCTGAAAGCTGACGCGAGGAGGCCCAGCATTGATTTCAATGCGCTGGTTATATGAGCTGCTGGACAAGGGAAGCGGGAAGAAAATAATCCCGCTATAACATCCCCAGCCCAGGCGGCGGGTTAATGGTAAGGAGATGGCAGCCTGTCACTCGGGTTAGCGCACACCAGGCTAATCAGAGCCAAAGAGTCTTTGGCCAGCTCAGGCTTTATAGCCACGGCTATGTTAATGCTTATGTAAACACTAACGCTAACTACGCTAATGCTAATCTCAGCCACATCAAAGCCAGAGGCGACCACACTCAACTACAGTACAGCCCTCTGGCCCACACTACGCTGCTTTGCTCTCCCCTCAAGCCCTGCTTTATTATTCTCCAGCCTACAGCCCACTGTTCTGTTTATTACCACTGGCCCCAGCCTTATTGCCTCCCATTCTTACCTCGCCTTAATCCAACTTTAATTAGTGTGTGTCCGGACTATCTATTAATCCTCCGGCTTCCTGGTTTAAAATGGAGCATCCATCCACCGGGGCCGGAAAAGCCTTTTACACTACATGACTTCTAGACCTTGATATCACGTGGACAGGAGTCAGGACACCGGCACATGCACTGAGGATGATGTTCCGAAACCGAAGAAGTCACTGAAATGAGACTGAAATCGTGGCTGAAATGAGAAACTGAAATTGTCCTTTTTTGAATATCTGAAATTATGCAGTGCAGTGTGGTTGTGATTCAGCTCCAACAGGCTAGGCTAGCGCCCAGCTCTCTTCCACTGCCTGAGGCTGCTTAGTGACCTTTGACCTTCTGATAATTGCTTCTGTGGCCTCACTTCACCCCTCAACTGACAACAAATCACTGCCTCACCAGAGGTGTCCCCTGCCAGCCGTAGTTGGACATAATGACATAGAATAGTGAAGCAGCTGTAATTAAAAATTGAACATTCACACTATGGTCGTGTTTCCTTGCTCAGATGAGTCAACGCAACACTCAATGGGTGAATTCCTGCCAGTTCATGCTGGGTTCATAGCCGAAAAAAAGTGTCCCAGTTGTCCCAAAAAATGACGGTGCACACGGATGTGGAGTAACCACCTGTGTTGGCGAAATGGCTGCAAACTGCGGAGCGTTGTAGTAGCTCTCCCCCACCTGGCTCACACAACAACGCTGCTCAATTAGCAAACAAATGAAACAAAACTTTTAATCATTTTGAGACTACAGGAAATAGGTTGACTGCTATGTTAAACAACTGCAGTCACAGTTGCCTTGCTTGTCAACAGCCTTCTGGCTATTGTAGTCTTTTGACTGCAGAAAAACAGGAATCGAAAGTTGAGGCAGGCATGCGAGGGAGGGGCAACTTATATTGAACACGGCTTGTACTGTATATTGATCAGGAACTAAAGCCTGCTAGAGGGAAAGATTCTTTAAAAATCTAGCTAAGAGGACCTTTGCCTTTCAGATACAATTATCTCTCATTCAGCTGATACTGTATCTCAAATTATTGTTAGTGTAGGATAGGACAACTCTGTATCTACTACATACTGTACATTGAAACTGATTACATTTCTTTGTCTTGTCCATCTAAAGCTTTGCTCCACTTGTAATTCAGCTGTGCCTCTCATACTGTCTGTCCCCTTGGTCCTTCTTCCCTGTCCTCTGTCGATAACGGCGACATATCAGCAGCCAGCCACCTGCTCCCTGTGGACCCTGTGTGTCACTATCTGTGTCACGTTGTCACTGGGTCCGTTCTTAACACTCAAACTAATGGCTGTGGCTCCCTGTGCTCCGTCTCATTCAAAGGGGTTAAACTGATGGCTGTGTGTACTCCATCTCATTTAAAGGGCTTAAACTGATGGCTGTGGCTCCCTGTGCTCCGTCTCATTTAAAGGGGTTAAACTGATGGCTGTGGCGCCCTGTGCTCCGTCTCATTTAAAGGGATTAAACTGATGGCTGTGGCGCCCTGTGCTCCGTCTCATTTAAAGGAGTTAAACTGATGGCTGTGGCTCCCTGTGCTCCGTCTCATTTAAAGGGGTTAAACTGATGGCTGTGGCGCCCTGTGCTCCGTCTCATTTAAAGGGATTAAACTGATGGCTGTGGCGCCCTGTGCTCCGTCTCATTCAAAGGGGTTAAACTGATGGCTGTGGCTCCCTGTACTCCGTCTCATTTAAAGGGCTTAAACTGATGGCTGTGGCGCCCTGTGCTCCGTCTCATTTAAAGGGGTTAAACTGGTGGCTGTGGCTCCCTGTGCTCCGTCTCATTTAAAGGGGTTAAACTGATGGCTGTGGCGCCCTGTGCTCCGTCTCATTTAAAGGGATTAAACTGATGGCTGTGGCGCCCTGTGCTCCGTCTCATTTAAAGGGGTTAAACTGATGGCTGTGGCTCCCTGTACTCCGTCTCATTTAAAGGGGTTAAACTGATGGCTGTGGCTCCCTGTACTCCGTCTCATTTAAAGGGGTTAAACTGATGGCTGTGGCTCCCTGTACTCTGTCTCATTTAAAGGGGTTAAACTGATGGCTGTGGCTTCCTGTGCTCCGTTTCATTTAAAGGGCTTAAACTGATGGCTGTGGCTCCCTGTGCTGCGTCTCATTTAAAGGGGTTAAACTGATGGCTGTGGCTTTCTGTGCTTCGTCTCATTTAAAGGGGTTACATTAAGGGCTGTGGCTCCCTGTGCTTGGTCTCATTTAAAGGGCTTAAACTGATGGCTGTGGCTCCCTGTGATCCAAATCATTTAAAGAGCTTAAACTGATGGCTGTGGCTCCCTGTGATCCAAATCATTTAAAGAGCTTAAACTGATGGCTGTGGCTCCCTGTACTCCGTCTCATTTAAAGGGCTTAAACTGATGGCTCTGGCTCGGTGTTGCTTAAAGGGTTACAGCTAAATGAGTCAGCTCTGACACACATCTACTCTATCTGTCGGACAGCTGAGCTCCTAACCTCATCCTCACGGTGCCTCTGATTGGCTGATCCCCCTCTGTTCCTATCGCATTGCCTTCTATACCAACATTGAGATTATGAGGATTGTCATACACCTGGCAGAGGTATTACTCAGGTAATATTTCACTCTGGGTGATGTACTATGGTTCATCTCTGTCTGGTGGAAAGCAGAGAAAGCATACAAGGTTCTCTTTCGTCAAGATAGCTCCTGTGGGACAATAATAAATAAAGCTAGCCATGAGTGGCCCAATTTCTTGCTGACGTGGTCAGTGTGCTAGATTTAGTCCTAATAGGCCAGTCAGACAAAACAAACAGCTTTTCCTAAATGGGGGACATGGCCATGTCTTGCCTGTCCGCATCACAGTCCCACTATGGAGTAGCCTTTGTGGAATAGGGGGTTTCATGTGAATGGGCAGTAACCTATGTAGCCTACTGCACATTTATCTTATATGTCAGTACGGCCGCTACGAAAACACAATAAAAATTTGACACCACCCAAAATGCATGAACACACGTAGGGGCATGTACTCGGAAATATTATAATATCCTGGCTCTGTATAAAAGAGGTCATTGTCATCAGCACAGTTTGACACACATAACCACAATTATGGAGGATTATCTTTAGATAGGAAAAAAAATACATCCGAGTGGGGTAGCGCATTTCTGGATCTAAAACAATCCAAACTCCGCTGTAATCCAAACATTCTGAATCGATACATAATCCCACACCTACATGAAAGAGGTCCTGTGATCCTTTCAGCCATTACTTTGATAAGAGACCCGGGGTTTAGAAATAATAAATAAATATTTTAGATCAGTCATGACACGAATAACCGACTTCCAGCCAAAGCCATCTTTACGGATAATCACATAAGTACCCTTTCAAGCCTGACTTGCTACAATCCCCCTACAGTTCATCACTACATCTAATTTGAGTCAAATCCACACCTACATACTCTCAAATCCTGCCCATTGGCACTGTGTGAGCATTTCAATATCTGGGAATGAATGAATGATGAAGACGAGAAGCGAGGCTGTGTTTTCACTCCTGGCCCTTTCTTGAATGAGGATTAAAGCATACCAATGAACACAGAGGCAGCCAAATGATGTGGACGATTTAGATCTGTACCAAGGGACCAACGGTAGACCATGATGTCAGGGGTCAGGGGTCAGAGGTACGGATGAATAGAGAAAAGAGAGAAGGAGAATGAGAGTGAATGAGGAAGAGCTTTATAGAAACCCATTCACCTCATAAAACACACAGCTTTCAGGATTGGCACGGACCTGACTGGCTGACGCATCATAGCAGCCAGGTATTTAGGGGATTTTAACGGCAGGTCACTGACCCCGGCCACACAATGATGAAATGACAGAGGAGCTAGATCTACTCTACCTAGTACCTTTTTGGTGTCATTGTTAAGGGGATGACACACACTGCGTGGTAAGGCCTTGCACCCATGGATGGATACTGGAATGAACTGACTGAAACCAACCAGGTCAGTCACGGCAACTTTACTGAATGAAGAAAAACTCCAGGAAATGGTAATGTTGACAAATCACTTCACCGAAGGACCATGACACTTTATTAATCACATATGCCAACTCACACAACACCCAAGTCTATATGCATTGTGGATACTGAAGCCTACATTTGGGTGCTGAATGGTGTTCCACTCCTCTAAGGGCTGAGGACAAAGCAGTACAAAGCAGGACAGATAGACAGACAGAAAAGCACCACTTACAATGCCTCGCCAGCTAGCGAGGCTGTCCGTCAGTGCCCACACTGCCCGGGCACGACGGGCAGAGCGAGGAGCTGGAGAGACAGGACCCCTAACCTTCCCAAACATCTCAGGGCGGCGCGGCGCGATGCAGAGTGGCAGGTCTCTGATGCGCGGCTGCGAGCCAGCCTCCTCGGGGCAGCGTAGCCGGATCTGCGTCAGCAACCGTGAGAATTGTCTGACAGGGCACACCGGCCCTGGCGCTGCCGACACGACATCTCCCTCCACATCTAGTCTATACCCTGGGAAATCGACTTAGAAAATGTCCTGTTTGCGGTGTTTACACACAAGCATAACTACAACATGAACAAGTATAAAAATACTAACTACATGTACTGCTGAGTGCAAGTAAGTTTATGTTTCACTTTATTTCATTGGGTTATATACTCTATGTCAGACATACTGTGCATGACCACATCATTGTGAAGCGAAGACATGAGACGTTGTACGGCGATCCTGCCTGGTTCATTCAGCGGCGTACAGTCAAACTATACTCTACTTGCAATATCACTCAAAATTCAACACATCCCGTAGAGACTTACAAACTTTCCACTTACATTTCTGAGGTTTTCCACTTTGCGGTGAGTTTCCACTGCAGCTGTCCGTCAAATCACATAGAAAAGCACTTTTTCCCTCTTTAACGATTGTGGGGTAAATAACTACTTTAGAAGTGAGTGACATAAGATCAAGTCTAAATATTTTTGCTTGACGGAATGGTATAGCCTACTGTTCTCACTTCTCAGCGACTAGTTAGTGAGTTAGCGCCATAACATCACCCAACAGCAGTGTTAAGCCAACAGCATATCCCCAGCATGGCGATTTTGTGTAAAAGATAACAAACCTCTTTAGCACTATTCTAATCTCCACCTTTGTCTTTGCTGAAACCGACCCCATCCTATTTAAGTGGGCTTCCGAGAGAGCCAGCCAGCTACTAGATCAAAAGATGGTAATGATACTGTAGGCAGCGTGTTGTTTAGCCAATGAGATTAGAGCAGGTGTCACAGCAGAGCAGGGGAGAGCTGTCTCCTTTGTGATTCATGAAGCAGTGACTCCAAACTCTGGATATCTATTGATTGGCCAACGTGGCTGCCCTGTGCTGAATTAATATGGCGGCAAATATGCAAGAGTTATGCCTTCTGCTCGGTTTATGCCGTTAAAGAGGCACTGACAGAGACAACAAAAGAGGTCTGAGAGTCTATAAAAAAGCAGGCCACAAAGAAGCCTGGGAGAGAGAGAGTACTATGTTAAAGGGGATGCCACGTTTGATAAGTGCATTCTGTAAAAGAATATTCGAAAACCCACGACACATACGATAACAAGAGGCTTTATGGTCAAAGACTAGAAAAGAGAGACGAGAAATGTCAACATAATGACTTTATGTAAACAAGCATTGATCCCGTTGATTTCCCAGGCTCTGGGATGCTGGGGTTGAGGCCGGGATAATGGGTACGCTTCCATATACCACTCTGTCCGGACAACTCAGGCTCACCAGGGCGCGGGGAAGCTCACAAACTGATTTGCCTGCTTTGATATTGGAGGGAGGCTTTATCCCTGCCTAAGAAAATGATTTTCTCTCGCTACCATTCTGTAAATCACATGTAATAGCACAGGATGTACTCCTATCTTGTGAAGCATGACCTTTCACTGAGGGAGCCAACGCACAGAGAATAGATAGCATTTCTTCTTATCCCTCTATTCTGTTACTGTCCTGCTACTCACAGACATACTCCCTTTTTAATGGGAACAGAGCGCATTGGGGCTTGATTTAATCCGTAGCACTAAGATCCGCGTTATAGGACAATTTAAATGTAAAAGGCAATGTTCCTAGCGTTCGCGGGGACGACATTAACGGTAAACACTGCATACGTGGGCTCATTCAGAAATTACCATTCCGTTTCAATCGCGCATCTTCAGCGCTACGGATTGAATCGAATCCTTATTAAAAAACATCCACAATCAAAGAGTTTGGTGAGATGTGCTAGCATTTTGTCGAACTGTTACGCAAGCGTAGGGCTTAAATCTAGGCCTGGAACTTCATTCCATTATTCCCAGGGTTTAACTCCCTTCCTCAATCCCATATTGTTCTTAAAAAGAGCAGTGGAATTGATCCAAAGCTTAACTCCAAAGACAGTTAATAAAAAGTGATGGTCATATGAACTATTATTGACATCTCTAATACACAGTGCTAATGCATGTTGGATAGTTCACTTTCCTCTATAGGTGCTGGTTAGTGTCTGGGGCTAAAATAAAATTAAGTTTATTAAAACTTTAGTTGATCTAACCACTTCTGATGTACAGTCAAAGGTTGGGACACACCTACTCATTCAAGTGTTTTTCTTTATTTGTACTATTTTCTAAATTGTAGAATAATAGTGAAGACATCAAAATTATGAATTAACACATATGGAATCATGTAGTACCCCAAAAAAGTGTAAAACAAATCAAAATATATTTTAGATTTTAGATTCTTCAAAGTAGCCACCCTTTGCCTTGATGACAGCTTTGCACACTCTTGGCATTCTCTCAACCAGCTTCATGAGGAATGTTTTTCCAACAGTCTTGAAGAGGTTCCCACATATGCTGAGCACTTTTTGGCTGCTTTTCCTTCACTCTGCGATTCAACTCATCCCAAACCATTTAAATTGGGTTGAGGTCGGGTGATTGTGGAGGCCAGCTCATCTGATGCAGCACTCCATCACTCCTTATTGGTCAAATAGCCCTTACACAGCCTGGAGGTGTGTTGGGTCATTGTCCTGTTGAAAAACAAATGATAGTCCCACTAAGCATTAAACAGACGGGATGGTGTATCGCTGCAGAATGCTGTGGTAGCCATGCTGGTTAAGTGTGCCTTGAATTCTAAATAAATCACTGACAGTGTCAACAGCAAAGCATTCCCACACCATCACACCTCCTCTATGGTTCACGGTGGGAACCACACATGCGGAGATCATCCATTCACCTACTCTGTGTCTCACAAAGACATGGCGGTCAGAACCAACAATCTCAAATTTGGACTCCTCAGACCAAAGGACAGATTTCCAACGGTCTAATGTCCATTGCTCGAGTTTCTTGACCCAAGCAAGTCTGTTCTTCGTATTGCTGTCCTTAGAGCAGTGGTTTCTTTGCAGCAATTCGACCATGAAGGCCTGATTGACACAGTCTTCTCTGAACAGTTGATGTTTAGATGTGTCTGTTACTTGAACTCTGTGAAGCATTTATTTGGGCTGCAATTTGAGGTGCAGTTAACTTTAATGAACTTATCCTCTGCAGCAGAGGTAACTCTGGGTCTTCCTTTCCTGTGGCGGTCTTCATGAAAGTCAGTTTCATCATAGCGCTTGATGGTTTTTGCGACTGCACTTGAAGAAACTTTCAAAGTTCTTGAAATCTTCCGTACTGACTGACCTTCATGTCTTAAAGTAATGATGGCTGTCGTTTCTCTTTGCTTATTTGAGCTGTTCTTGCCATAATATGGACTTGTTTTTTTACCAAATAGGGCTATCTTCTGTATACCACCCCTACCTTGTCACAACACAACTGATTGGCTCAAACACATCAAGGAAAGAAATTCCACAAATTAACTTTTAACAAGGCACACCTGTTAATTGAAACATTCCAGGTGACTACCTCACAAAGCTGGTTGAGAGAATGCCAAGAGTGTGCAAAGCTGTCATCAAGGCAAAGGGTGGCTACTTTGATGAATCTCAATTATAAAATATATTTTGATTTGTGTAACACTTTTTTGGTTACTACATGATTCCATATGTGTTATTTCATAGTTTGTCGTCACTATGATTTTACAATGTAGAAAATAGTAACAATAATGAAAAACCCTGGAATGAGTAGGTGTGTCCAAATGTTTGACTGGTACTGTATAATGCTGTATTATGACAAGGATACTGTGTGTGTGTGTGTGTGGGGGGGGCAACCCAGACCTAGGGGTCTGGAAAGTGCAATGGTAACTTGAGGTGAGAACATCTCAATAAGTGAAAGCATGCACAAGTCAACTGCATTAGGCTGCAAGTCCAATTTACCAGGCAAGTGGTAAAGCAATGGTCTGAATAAAAAAGGAAAACAATTATTGGAGGACAAAGAAAAAGGTCCACACTCTTACTGTTGGCGCTGGAGAAATGTCACAGAATAACATGTTTGGAATATAGTCTATTAGACATGCATTAAACCAACAATATATGTGAGGTCAAACTGAGCCCTATTCATCTGTTTAGGGCGAATCAAATAAAGCAGGAAACATGACAACCAGGGAAGCTGGTGGTTATAATTAAAATATAATATTGGTTTTAATCATGATCATCTTTCAATAAGCACATAATCAAAACAAACATTCCTTTCAATGGAATCATAGGCTATTAATAAATTCAACATAGCCTACAGTACTAAAATAAAGCAGATGAATCCTGAATAAATTATTTTGTAATTGAATATGACTCCACATTGGCTGCCTCTTTGTCAGTTTCCAGGATGCTGTTGGATACATTCTGTTTTGATGGGTTGCCTTGCCATTGATTGCTTCAATTGACAAAAATACGCATTCATCAAAACAAAGGGATGAAAGCCTGTGCATGCAAGCCTCCAAACTGTCGTGGACAACCTCGGTGTAGAGCGCGCACATCGACTAATCTCGCTGAGGTTTCTCTGGCAACCTTGCCTCCCTTTGTCTCCATGGCAATGGCTCGCCAGTTTACATCCCGACACGAAGCGAGGCTTTTCTAGAGACGTGCAGAGGCTAATTTTTACGCAATGGGTCATTAGCGCACGAGCTACCAAAACAAATGGTGTGCCCACGTCATATTAGCGTAGAACTCTCCTGTGTGTGATTAGAATATGATGTTGAAAGCTGGGCAAATGCAAACCCACGTAAAAAAGATGCAAGCAAGAACAGGGGGGATTTCAAACGGATGCCAGTGACATTGTTGTTCACTGCCTTCACATTAAAGCGACAGCACGACCATTGTTCATGTAGGTTAACCAATGCTCATTAAAATGCACTACATTGTTCGATTTTCATTATGATTCTTAGTTTTGTATTAATTAATGTAATATTGGAAGATATTTGTTTAAATAATGAAACCAATAAATGTGATACACTACTTGCGTAATCATTAGGTTATAAGCAGGTTATAACACGTGCTAATTCTAGATGGCTACTGGTTGAGTCTGAAATGACACCAGCAAGCCACATATGCCGCGCCATTCAGTAGCTGGCCTACTATTGTTTTCAGAAATCTCAAAGGGCGAGCAGAGGATGTGTGGGAGATGAATGAGCGCACGGTCGCTTTAAACCAGTGATTTAGGAGCAGCAATCTGTGCGTTGCAAGGCTTGCCTCTTACCCTTGGAAGCATCCTTATCTTCTTTTGGCTTCGCCACTTTTCCGCTCATAGATCCCAGTTTGGATGTGTAATTCCCGATTTAGACAAGAATGAAAATCCTTTTAATCGCTTGCAGACAATTTCTTCAATGAAATCCTTTCCAAAGCTACCAGGTGCTGAGATAAGGGTTCTGTTAGACAATTAGAAAACAGTGCAATTAGTCTTTAAGGTTTTATTTTGATGAAGCAAGTTGTATCAAGAGAGAACTACAAACAACGCAAACCTGTGGGGCTGTATGATTCCATGTATGACGCCGGCTGTCAATGGATATATCCAGTTATTGATACATTCTACTCACATAGCCTACACAATTGAGTTCACAAAGCGCGTCTGAAAAATTGGTAAAGAAACGCCTTGGTATCCATGGACCATCACCACCATAAAATCGTTTGAATCTAGTTTGTCTTACCTTATCTCCTCCACGTTTTCTGCTACATCAATGCACATTGATAAAGAAAAACGCTTCCAACATGAATCCCGCTATGTTGCATGCAAAAATCACGACCCTCTCGGTTGTGTCAAAGGAACTGAAAAAAAAACTAAGAAAATAAGAGCGGGGCTTCCATGCGCGTGTCAGTCGACGTCAAAGAAAAACGGAAAGTGCATCAAATTAAGATTACATCAAAGGAGCAAACGTCTCCACATGGGGTATCCGCAAATGCCATCTACTACAACTGACGCAACCAGGTTTCTTGAAGCCTATGGTGACTATTCTATTCAACACGAGCTCTTCCAAGGCATTTCACACGCTGGAAAATATAGCACACAGATCAACAGGATCCACAAAGTGAACGCTATATTCCATCCCTAACGCACATGCACAGTCGGTGATGCTACGTTTAGCTCTATACGTTTAATAAAATACATGCATTTGGGGCATGAAAATCAATTGTTTATAAATCCGCTTCGATACACCGTTGCTCTAAACGCGCGCGTTGGATGGGGAGCGTGAGGAGCGCTGTGACCTAGGCGTCAACTAGCCTACTGTAGAATCAAGAAGAGTGGCCGGGCAGCAGATTACGCAGCATTGACAAGCACTATCTATTAAATTGTTTGCTTGTTGTAGGCTAGTGTTTACTTATAAAACAGTCTTAAGGAAACCAATAGCCAAAATAAGCGTGCTATTTTTTTTACCTACATATGGACAAACCAAATTTCACGATGCATTATATGATATTATGGTTAGCCGTTTGCTATTCGAATCATCTGTACACTTTGAAACAATTCAGCGACTAATAAAGTAAATAACCTTTACGCACAAGTGCCAATTGCCGAAAAAGTCCCAAAAGACGCTCTTTATATCAAATATCGTTAACATACATACTGTTACAGGCCAGTTAAATCAGACAATTTACAGTATTATATATATAGTCCAAAGTATTCCAAGTAGTCCAAGCAAGCATATAGCCCATAAATCGCAGTCCACGGAAACTGGAGCAAGTCCCAAAGCCACTAAAGGAAATAACTCACCTGGATGCACGAGATGGAGAGGCAAAAACTGTTGAATTGACAACGAATGTCAGCGCACTTGCCTACAAAATATGTCTTAAGTGGTGGATACGTAAACATTCAGATGTTCCAGATGCTAACGGATCAATATGGACGGCTGCTTGTATATGCTTCAATATGTTATTCCTTTTCAAAAGGAGTGTTTTAAACACCTTTCTAAAGTTTTGCTGCGCTGACAGATGCGCAGTGGAATGCAAACCAATAGGCCTAGTGTACTAGTCGATATCTGGGGGAAATACTGCGAAGGAGAGATGGCATTGCATGCGTAATTCTAATTGGCTGCAGCGTTATTCGCATTAGCCTACCATGTTTGAGTCCCGTGAAGTTATAATTACCTTTAGGTGTGTAGTTGGTCGTTGATTAATTTCATCAGTCATTTAGCAACAGATGCAACGAAAAAATGACATTCATAATAATTAAAAATAGTGGACAATTACACGAAACGTTAATTTATTCGTTTATTTGTCACGGACAATGTACAACATAACATTCCACCAGATTTAGCTAGGTAGTTTTTTAATCTGTAGTCCTTGGAAGCAACAAAAATGTGAATTGGCACTCGTTGGTACAAAGACCACAGGCAAGGAAACGCTCAGCTCTGAAACCATCATTACTAGTTTATAAATCCACAATATATCTTGTTATGACTGAGGATTAACTAACAGGATTATGGTACCACATGTTTTTATTGCTGGTGTATCTTCGCCGTCGTTAACCCTTACATTCCTCTCTGGGCCAATAACGCCGCACAAAATTATTAGTAGACTATCACATTGCCAAAAGCCATGGTAATGTGACTGTGTACAATTTGAAATGTTGATTTCAGAACAAAGATAACTGTAGGCTATCAAAGCATGTGAGACTACACGTTGCTTGTTTTTAATGTTTAAGATTTGCAAACAACTTAACTGCATCTAACTTTATGATTTTCATTGGAGTTTAGTAAAATGGCGCAGCCAATAGCTGTAATAGATTAACCAAATTAATTACCCTGTAATTACGTAATTGTAGTGACATTTTTTGTAAAGTGAGAGTGTTTTGTCTTGCCACTGAGTTAGATAAGAACATTATTTAGAAACTGCGTCCTTACCTTATGTTGACAGTTAATTGTAGCCTTGGCGGTAGAAGATGAAAAAAAAAATAGAAACCGTAAAAGTCAGCGATCATCCCATATTTAACACATGTAAAGTTATCCTAGACAGGATCAATGTGTGATAATCAAGTCGACAACTCCAGACGCAAAATCCCGAACTGTTTGATAAATATACTGCGCAACATGTCTTGTAACACAAAGCTTGCCCCTTCTAACTTGTCACGAAGTAGAACTACAAATTGCGGTAATAGGTCGACCCCTGCATGCGTTGTGTCAGTCAAATCGTCACCTGGCAGGTCCTTTGCCTCTCAGCCGCAGAAAAAAAAGGCTGTGGTTGAGGGTCACAGGATCTATACAGTTTCTATTTTTAGTGTTAACTGGACTCCTTAAAAACTTTCTTCGCTTATTCTCAAATTTGTCAAGACATTTCAAGTAGGCTTCTACCGGCTGTAGCTGCCAAACTGCACTTCCCTTTCCGCCTCTAGGAGGGAGAAAGAGCACTAACTGGCCATTATAGACCCTGCCAAATTTTAAATAATGCAATATAGTAAAATGTGCTTGCTGAAATCAAACTACAAGTTCAGAAACTGTTCATACTTATTATTATTACTCTGGAACCAAAACCGTAAAAGCTACCATCACCAGAACAACTGTAAAACGTTAGACTAGCACTAATCAGGTTGCTAGAAAAAATATTGTTGATACTACTTTTCAGACTACAACCATATTTGCGGAAATCCCAATGGCCATAGACTTGAATGGTAAAAATTCTCATCATAACTAGTCTTCAATCATTTAACTAGAAACGCCATTCAACCTTTAAAACGTGCATACCGGTCTGGAATAGTGTGCTTGTATACACATGTTTGAAACCATTTATACCTTTTCAACTAGTGCTCACCGCTGCTCTTGGTCTGTTTCAGCTATAAATACTGACATGTGCAGACAGCTCAACTTTGATGGCTTCAACACAGCTTTTTGCTACCATTCTAAACTGAAATCACTGCCACAAAACATTGTGGCAGTGATTTCACTGGGGGTGGCTACTTTGAAGAATATTTTAGATCCTTAAAAGTAGCCACCCTTTGCCTTGATGACAGCTTTGCGCACTCAAATCAAAATATATTTATGATTTGAGTGTGCAAAGCTGTCATCATGGCAAAGTGTGGCTACTTTGAAGAATCTATAATATTTTGATTTGTTTAACACTTTTTTGGTTACTACATGATTCCATGTATTATTTCATAATTTTGATGTCTTCACTATTATTGTACAATAAAGAAAATAGTAAAAAGAAATAAAGACCCTTGAATGAGTAGGTGTCCAAACTTTTGACTGGTACAGTATGTTTTTTCCACACATCATTCTTTCATCATTCATTTGTTTTTAGTTAACGTCTACAAATAGACAAAAAAACATTGAATACTAAAAATATACCTTGAAAGTACGACCAGTAAGATCAGTCTGGACAAAACACAAATAATCTCAGAAAACATTGTGCGAAAATACCTTAAAAACATACATATTGCCAAATGTTGGCCCGTATCATGGGGGTTCTCTGGAGTTAATTCATTGGCAAATTACATGGCCCTTGACCTTTGCATGGTGATAAAGAGATCCCCACCTTTTGTTGTTGTTTATAGGTATATAGCCTTCTGGTTGAGGATGGTTTTGTTCTAGGGTTTGGGCCATTTCTCGATAAAATTCCTATTTGCTCAATGCCAGGCAAGATATTACTTCCTGTCATAAATATAATGCATATTCGAGCTCACAGGCCTCTCGTCATCAAGAGGAGGCTGAAAAGCAGGCCACTAGCTCAGTCACCTTGCGCACAGCACAGGTTGTGACGAGGTGTCCACCGAGTAACTGCTCTCTGCTGCTATCTGCTCCCTGACTCAAAGTCCATGAGAAGTCATATACTGTACCACACCTGTCAGATGGAGTAATACTAATAGTTTTGCTGGGGAGGAAGTGAGGTGTACACTTGTTTAGCTCTGTCTTGATACCCTATATTGATGTTAGTTTGTGATAGATAATATGTGATGTATGCCATTTAGCAGAAGCTTTTATCCAAAGCGACTTACAGTCATCCGTGCATACGTATTGGGTGGCACCAGAAATGTAACCTTTATTTAACTAGGCAATCCAACCCTCAACCATGGCAGAGGACATTCTTCAGGGGAGACCAGGGAAAAGCCTAACATCCCAGTCCAACAGTGTGGACCAGATAATCATTGTGGGAGTGTTAACCTTGTACTTGAACGTAGCAGTGCTGAGGAGATTCCTGTTGTCATGCCCATCAGAAAAGCTTTGGTCCCTCTGAGGTTAGATAGCCCTGGTTACTTAATAGTATTAACTGAAACAAAGAGGAGTCCTACCTAGGAGGATTATTCTTCCATCCTCACTATCTGAGCAGAGGAACAGAGATTTGCAGCCCCACTCCGTAATCCAGGGCCCAGAGAGGTTACTGTGGGCCTGAATAATGTCATGAGGTCAATGACTGTACGTGTACATAGGAGACACCACTATTACTCAGTTAATACATAGCCTAGGAGCCTAGACAACAGCACGTCACTATAGAACAACAGGACCGTTGGTTACCTCGAATACAACACCCCTAACTAGTTGAAAATGATACCCTTTGAACCTGTCATCTTTGTCGACAGTCACATTCATCTCCAACGTTTTCCTTTCACAGTCTGATGAGTGATACAAAATCGTGACGCAGTTGAAGACAGCGAGAACATTTCGTAATTTGTCTGCAGGTTAGTGAAATCCCTCAAGTGGGCCTTTGGCTCCGCAGGTAAGTACTCTATTATCACTTCCTCTCATACATCAAGTCCAAACAGAGGCTTTCACACCATCCCTACCCACAGGACTAGCACACAGCTGCTCCTATTTAACCAACGGCGACACTCCCGGAACCCAGGCGGACGAGAATACCGTGATGCTACGATTCTGATGATATATCCTAGCGCAGTGGGAGAGAGAGAATGTGGATGATGCTCTGCTGTGTGTTACGCAGACAGGCACTAACGTGTATGTCTATAATGTTGGCCTATTTTTCATTGGACTCTGGCCAGCCACCACCAATGAGGATATTTATAACAAACCAAATACGATTGGTGAGCTGAGGGGGAGGGGGGGATGAAAGTGGAATGATTTAATGTCAGTAGTAAATGTATTCGATTCTATTATTCATAATAGATTCAGATGCAAACAAATGTTATTTCTCACATGCTTCGTAGACAACAGGTGTAGACTAACAGTGAAACGCTTACTTACAGTCCTTTGCAGTTAAAGATACAAAATAAAAAAAGTGACAAGGTATAAATACACAGTGAATAATGAATCAAAAATAATTAAGTAATTGCGGTAGCTATGTACAAGTACATTTGCACTGAGTGTACAAAACATTAAGGACACTTGCTCTTTCCATGACATAGACTGACCAGGTTAATACAGGTGAAAGCTATGATCCCTTATTGATATCACTTGTTAAATCCACTTCAATCAGTGTAGATGAAGGGGAGGCGACCGGTTAAAGAAGGATTTGTAAGCCTCGAGACAATTGAGACATGGATTGTGTGTGTGTGCCATTCAGAGGGTGAATGGGCAAGACATAAGATTTAAGTGCCTTTGAACGGAGTATGGTAGTATGTGCCGGGCACATCGGTTTGTGTCAAGAACTGCAATGCTGCTGGATTTTTCACGCTCAACAGTTTCCCATGTGTATCAAGAATGGTCCACCATCCAAATGACATGCAGCCAATTTGACACAACAGTGGGAAGCATTGGAGTCAAAATGAGCCAGCATCCATGTGGAACGCTTTCGACACCTTATAGGATCCATGACCTGATGAATTGAGGCTGTTCTGAGGGCAAAAGGGAGAGGGGGGGGGGGGGGGGTGTATTAGGAAGGTGTTCTTAATGTTTTGTACAGTGTAGGTATGGGTAAAGTGACTAGGCAACAGGATAGATAATATATAATATCAGCAGCGTACTGTATGTGGTGAGTGTGAAAATGTGTTTGTGGCGTCAGTATGCATGTGTGTGCATGATATGTGTGCTGGCGTATTTATTGTGTGTGTGTATATGTGTGTGTTGGGGTGTCAGTGTAAGTAAGAGTATGTGGGTAGAGTCAGTGCAGGAGTGTTAGTGGGAAAAAATGGTCAATGCAGGTAGTCCGGGTAGCCATTTGATTAGCTATTTAGCAGTCATGTTTAGAAGTCTTATGGCTTGGGGTAGAAGCTGTTTAGGGTTCTTTTGGTTCCAGACTTGGTGCGTTGGTACCGCTTGCCATGGGGAGAGTGTGATCCAGAACAGCTGGTGCTCTCACGCATGTTTCAGTGTTGCTTGCCTCAAAGTGAGCATAGAATTAATTTAACTCGTCTGGTACGCTTGTATCACTGGGAAGCTCGTGGCTGGGTTTCCCTTTGTAATCTGTGATAATTTGCAAGCCCTGCCACATCCGACAACCGTCAGAGCCGGTGTAGTAGAATTAGATTTTAGTCCTGTATTGACGCTTTGCCTGTTTGATGGTTCGTTGGAGGGCGTACCGGGATTTCTCATAAGTGTCCGGGTTAGTGTCCTGCTCCTTGAAAGCGGCGGCTCTAGCCTTTAGCTCAATGCCATCGGATGAATCCCGGAACATACACTATATATACAAAAGTATGTGGACACCCCGTCAAATTATTGGATTTCGCTATTTCAGCCACACCCGTTGTTGACAGGTGTATAAAATGTATCACACAGCCTTGCAATCTCCATAGACAAACATTGGCAGTAGAATGGCCTTACTGAAGAGCGAAAGTCGTCTGTCCTCAGTTGCAACACTCACTACCGAGTTCCAAACTGCCTCTGGAAGCAACATCAACATCAGCACACTAACTGTTAGTCGGGAGCGTCATGAAATGGGTTTTCTATGGCCTAGCAGCCACACACAAGCCTAAGATCACCATGTGCAATGCCAATCGTCGGCTGGTGTGGTGTAATGCTCACCACCACTGGACTCTGGAGCAGTGGAAACGCGTTCTCTGGAGTTATGAATCATGCTTTACCATCTGGCAGTGTGACGGATTAATCTGGGTTTGGCGGATACCGGGAGAAAGCAACAGTACCTGCCCCAATGCAAACTGTAAAGTTTGGTGGAGGAGGAATAATGGTCTGGGGCTGTTTTTTATGGTTCGGGCTAGGCCCCTTCGTTACAGTGAAGAGAAATCTTATTAACGCTACAGCATACAATGACATTCGAGACGATTCTGTGCTTCCAAATTTGTGGCAACAGTTTGGGGAAGGACGCCTTTCCTTTTTCAGCATGACATTGCCCCGGTACAAAAAGCAAGGTTGGTGTGGAAGAACTTGACTGGCCTGTACAGAGCCCTGACCTCAACGCCATTTGGGAATGAATTGGAATGCCAACTGCGAGCCAGGCCTAATCGCCCAACATCAGTGCCCGACCTCACTAATGCTCTTGTGGCTGAATGGAAGCAAGTCCCCGCCGCAATGTTCCAACATCTAGTGGAAAGCCTTCCCAAAAGAGCGGAGGCTCTTATAGCAGCAATAGGGGGACCAACTCCTATTAATGCCCATGATTTTGAAATGATATGTTCAACGAGCAGGTGTCCACATACTTTTGGGGACGTAGTGTATTCTAGTCTGTGCTAGCAAAACAGTCCTGTAGCTTAGCATCCGCTTCATCCGACCACTTCCGAATTGAGAATCAGGATGATAGACTTATGGTTAGATTTGCCAAATGGAGGGCTAGGGAAAGCTTTGTATAGTATGTGTCTCTGTGTGTCGAGTAAAGGTGATGTAGAGTTTGATCACTCATGTAAATCTTGGTGGGGCAAACTCAACATTTGTTTTTTAGATGAATGCCAGCAAAGCCACTACACAACACATTAATTGCACAATAATGGTGACAAACAGTGCCCCCAAACTGTTAGGGCCTACATAAATCTGTCCCAACAGCAGAGCTTTCTTTTCTGCACCATGGAGTGAATCCTTACCAACGTTACACCTGGCTATCAGTGGAGCCTTGTCTGACAGTGAAACAGTTCATTCAGCCTCATTTACTGCCTTTAAAAAAAAACATAGCTGATATGGCTGACTTAATTAACAAATATGGTTCCTACTGACAATTGAGATGTACGTATACAGTGCATTCAGAAAGTATTAAGACTCCTTGACTTTTTCCACTGTGTTACGTTACAGCCTTATTCTAAAATGGATTCAATTTTTTCCCCCTTTATCAATCTACACACAATACCTCACAATGACAAAGCAAAAACAGGTTTTATACATTTTTGCACATTTATAAAAATAAAAAATGGAAATATCATATTTACATGAGTATTCAGACCCTTTACTCAGTACTTTGTTGAATTACCTTTTGCAACGATTATAGCCTCGAGTCTTCTTGGGTATGACGCTACAAGCTTGGCACACCTGTATTTGGGAAGTTTCTCCCATTCTTCTCTGCAGAGCCTCTCAAGCTCTGTCAGGTTGGATGGGGAGCGTCGCTACACAGATTTTTTCAGGTCTCTCCAGAGATGTTCGGTCGGGTTCAAGTCCGGACTCTGGCTGGGCACCTCAAGGACGCTCAGAGACTTGTCCCGAAGCCACTCCTGCATTGTCTTGGCTGTGTGCTTAGGGTCGTTATCCTGTCACCCCAGTCTGAAGTTCTGAGTGCCCTGGAACAGGTTTTCATCAAAGATCTCTATGTACTTTGCTCAGTTCATCTTTCTTTCGATCCTGACTAGTCTCCCAGTCCCTGCCGCTTAAAAACATCCCCACTGAATGATGCTACCACCACCATGCTTCACCGTGGGGATGGTGCCAGGTTCCCTTCAGATGTGACGCTTGGCATTCAGGCCAAAGAATTCAATCTTGACTTCCATCTGGTCCTCTCTGCCATAAAGGCCTGATTGGTGGAGTGCTGCAGAGATGGTTGCCATTTGGAAAGTTCTCCCATCTCCACAGAGGAACTCTGGAGCTCTGTCAGAGTGAGCATCTGGTTCTTGGTCATCTCACTGACCAAGGCCCTTCTCCCCCGATTGCTCTTCCTAGAGTGGCCAGCTCTAGGAAGTGTTTTGGGGGTTCCAAACCTCTTCCATTTAAGAATGATGGAAGCCACTGTGTTCTTGGAGACCTTCAATACTGCACAAACTTTTTGGTACCCTTCCCCAGATCAGTGCCTCGGCACAATCCTGTCTCGGAGCTCTACGGACAATTCCTTCAACCTCATGGCTTGGTCAAGGATGGGCAATGGAAACAGGATATACCTGAGCTCAATTTCGAGTCTCATAGCAAAGGGTCTGAATACTTATATAAATAAGGTAAATTTGCAAACAAAAAATAAAAACCTGTTTTCGCTTAGTCATTATGGGGTATTGTGTGTAGATGGATTAAATAAATAAAAATCTCATACATTTGGGAATATGGCTGTGACGTAACGAAATCTGGAAAAAGGGACGGGGTCTGAATGCACTGTAGACTATGGCATAAGGGAACGAGGACCGGATAAGAGGCTATCTGAAATTTAGACTAAGACATTAAAGAGCGAGCTAAGACTGACGTAGTCAATATCACAATTTGTTCAGCACTTTTGAAATGTACAGTGACAGAATTCAGAACATAGGCCCTTCTTACAGTGTTCTCCATGTACACAAAGTCAGAACCGTAGGATAAATGAAGGGGGCATATAAGCAGACAATGAAAGCTCTTACAATATTTGAATATTACATTTCTCCATTTCTCTATTATTACATTTCTCAGAACAGTAGGCTAAGTTATGAGAGGGAAAGGGACCAAATTATTAGGGTGAGGCACATGGGCTACTAACAGCTTACTACACTACATACACTTAGTATTACTGTCTTAGCTAAAGTAATCCTATCTCCCTGGCAGATTACATAATTTATGCAGCAGCATACAATATGTTTTTGGACCATTGTGCTGTGCTCACTTGAACAGAAAGGTGGCGCAGCGGTCCTTCTTGTGGACACATTTTGTCATCAACCTTTGTCATCAAATTCTGGCATTCTCTGGATTTATGGTGCTTTCAAGACAACTTGGAGCCTGAAAAAATACAAGGTCGAATCATGACGACATTGATCTTCAGGTCGGAGCTCTAGGAAGAGGCCCGAGTTCCCGACTTGGAATTCTGAGTTGGAAGACCGTTCAAAACCTATTTTCCCAGTCAGGGCTCATTTGTTTTTGAGTTCCCAGTTGTCTTGAACTCACTGAAATCTGAGATTTCCCAGTTCCGAGTTTCCAGTTGTTTTGAATGCGGCAGAAGTCATGCTGGATTGACAGCATGGCCAATGTATTCAATATTTTCTGGTTAATGGTGTTGCGTGTGAATGTTTATCCTTTTAAGCTTGGAAAAGCTTAACCCAGACATCGACCACACACGCTCTGCAGGTATATTTCACTGGTCATTTCCTTTGGCTGCCCTTCCTTCCAGTTCTCTGCTGCCAATGACTGGAACGAATTGCAAAAATCACTGAAGCTGGAGTCTTATATCACTCTCTCTAACTTTAAGCATCAGCTGTCAGACCTGTACACAGCCAATCTGTAAATAGCACACCCAACTACCTCATCCCCATATTGTTACTTATCCTCTTGCTCTTTTGCACCCCAGTCTCTACTTGCAAATCATCATCTGCACATCTTTCACTCCAGTGTTAATGCTACATTTTAATTATTTTGCCTCTATAGCCTATTTATTGCTTTACCTCCCTACTCTTCTACATTTGCACACACTGTACATATATTTTTCTATTGTGTTATTGACTATACGTTTGTTTATGTGTAACTCTATATTGCTGTTTTTGTCGCACTGCTTTGCTTTATCTTTGCCAGGTCGCAGTTGTAAATGAGAACTTGTTCTCAACTGGCCAACCTGGTTAAATAAAGGTGAAATATTGTAGTTTCCTAGGCTTAGTGCAGCGGGCAGCTGGGAGGAGGTGCTCTTATTCTCCATGGACTTTACAGTGTCCCAAAACTTTTTGGAATTTGTGCTACAGGATGCAAATTTCTGTTTTAAAAAGCTAGCCTTTGCTTTCCTAACTGACTGTGTATATTGGTTCCTAACTTCCCCGAAAAGTTGCATATCGCGGGGGCTATTCGATGCTAATGCAGTATGCCACAGGATGTTTTTGTGCTAGTCAAGGGCAGTCAAGTCTGGAGTGAACCAAGGGCTATATCTGTTCTTCCTTGATGACAGCTTTGCACACTCTTGGCATTCTCTCAACCAGCTTCATGGGGTAGTCACCTGGAATCCATTTAAATTAACAGGTGTGCCTTGTTAAAAGTTAATTTGTGCAATTTCTTTCCTTCTTTATGCGTTTGAGCAAATCAGTTGTGTTGTGACAAGGTAATGGTGGTATAGAGAAGATAGCCCTATTTTGTAAAAGACCAAGTCCATATTATGGCAAGAACAGCTCAAATAAGCAAAGAGAAACAACAGTCCATTATTACTTTAAGACATGAAGGTCAGTCAATGCGAAGATTTCAAGAACTTTTAAAGTTTCTTCAAGTGCAGTCACAAAAACCATCAATCGCTATGATAAAACTGGCTCTCATGAGGACCACCACAGGAAAGGAAGACCCAGAGTTACCTCTGCTGCAGAGGATACGTTCATTAGAGTTACCAGCCTTAGATTGCAACATAAATAAATGTTTCACAGAGTTCAAGTAACAGACACATCTCAACATCAACTGTTCAGTCGAGATAGCCGCAATAATAATAAGAGACTTGCTTGGGTCAAGAAACATGAGCAATGGACATTAGACCGGTGGAAATCTGTCCTTTGGTCTGAGGAGTCCAAATTTGGGATTTTTGCTTCCAACCGCCGTGTCTTTGTGAGACACAGAATAGGTGAAAGGATGATCTAAACTTGTGTAGTTCCCACCGTGAAGCATGGAGGAGGAGGTGTGATGGTGCTTTGCTGGTGACACTGTCAGTGATTTATTTTGAATTCAAGGCACACTTAACCAGCATGGCTACCACAGCATTCTGCAGCAATACGCCATTCCATCTGGTTTTCACTTAGTGTGACCATCATTTGTTTTTCAACAGGACAATGACACCTCCAGGCTGTGTAAGGGCTATATGACCAAGAAGGAGAGTGATGGAGTGCTGCATCAGATGAGCTGGCCTCCACAATCACCCGACCTCAACCCAATTGAGATGGTTTGGGAAGAATTGGACCGCAGAGTGAAGGAAAAGCAGCCAACAAGTGCTCAGTATATGTGGGAACTCTTTCAAGACTGTTGGAAAAGCATTCCAGGTGAAGTTGGTTGAGAGAATGCCAAGAGTGTGCAAAGCCGTCATCAAGGCAAAGGGTGGCTACATTGAAGAATCTCAAATCTAAAATATCTTTTGATTTTGTTATACACTTTTTTGGTTACTACATGATTCCATGTGTTATTTCATAGTTTTAATGTCTTCAATATTATTCTACCATGTAGAACATAGTACAAATAAAGAAAATTTCTTGAATGAGTAGCTTTGTCCGAACGTTTGACTGGTACTGAATATATAAACATACATATATTTTTGGGGAATGACAAGACGCCATTGCTTGTTGCACAGGTGACATGCTGGTAGAAATGAGGTAAATTGGATTTCAGTTTTCACTGGGAGCGCTGTCATGTTTTGTCATTGATTATCATGTCTTGTCCCTGTGCTTCCCTTCTATTCGTTTCCCTCTGCTGGTCTTATTAGGTTCTTTTCCTCTTTCTATCCCTCTCTCTCCCCCTCCCTCTCTCCCTCTCTCGCTCTCTCTCTCTATCGTTCCGTTCCTGCTCCCAGCTGTTCCTCATTCTCCTAACTACCTCATTTACTCTTTCACACCTGTCCCCTATTTTGCCCTCTGATTAGAGTCCCTATTTCTCCCTCTGTTTTCCGCTTCTGTCCTTGTCGGATCCTTGTTTGATGTTTGCTGTTCTGTGTCCTTGTTCCGCCCTGTCGTGTTTTTGCCCTCTTCAGATGCTGCGTGTGAGCAGGTGTCTATGTCAGCTACGGCCTGTGCCTTCCCGAAGCGACCTGCAGTCTGTGGTCGCGTCTCCAGTCGTTCCTCTCTACTGACGAGAGGATTTCAGTTTTCCTGTTTTGGATTTACCTAAGATAATATCCAGGAGTATCGTTTTTTGTTAAGACTGGAATAAAGACTCTGTTTCTATTAAGTCGCTTTTGGGTCCTCATTCACCAGCATAACAGAAGGATCCGACCAAGAATGGACCCAGCGACTACGGATTCTCGCAACACTGCCGTCGAGTTCCAGGGAGCAATGCTCGGCAGACACGAGCAGGAATTGTCTGCTGCTCGTCATGCCGTTGAGACCCTGGCCGCTCAGGTCTCCGACCTCTCAGGACAGTTTCAGAGTCTTCGTCTCGTGCCACCAGCTACTTCCTGGTCTTCCGAGTCTCCGGAACCTAGGGTTAATAACCCACCATGTTACTCTGGGCAGCCCACTGAGTGTCGCTCCTTTCTCACCCAGTGTGATATTGTGTTCTCTCTCCAGCCCAACACATACTCAAGAGAGAGAGCTCGGATCGCTTACGTCATATCACTCCTTACTGGTCGGGCTCGGGAGTGGGGCACAGCTATCTGGGAGGCAAGGGCTGAGTGTTCTAACGATTATCAGAACTTTAAAGAGGAGATGATACGGGTTTTTGATCGTTCAGTTTTTGGGAAGGAGGCTTCCAGGGCCCTGGCTTCCCTATGTCAAGGTGATCGATCCATAACGGATTACTCTATAGAGTTTCGCACTCTTGCTGCCTCCAGTGACTGGAACGAGCCGGCGTTGCTCGCTCGTTTTCTGGAGGGACTCCACGCTGAGGTTAAGGATGAGATTCTCTCCCGGGAGGTTCCTTCCAGCGTGGACTCTTTGATTGCACTCGCCATCCGCATAGAACGACGGGTAGATCTTCGTCACCGAGCTCGTGGAAGAGAGCTCGCGTTAACGGTGTTCCCCCTCTCCGCATCTCAACCATCTCCTCCCACCGGCTCAGAGACTGAGCCCATGCAGCTGGGAGGTATTCGCATCTCGACTAAGGAGAGGGAACGGAGAATCACCAACCGCCTTTGCCTCTATTGCGGTTCTGCTGGACATTTTGTCATGTCATGTCCAGTAAAAGCCAGAGCTCATCAGTAAGCGGAGGGCAACTGGTGAGCGCTACTACTCAGGTCTCTCCATCAAGATCCTGTACTACCTTGTCGGTCCATCTACGCTGGACCGGTTCGGCTGCTTCCTGCAGTGCCTTGATAGACTCTGGGGCTGAGGGTTGTTTTATGGACGAAGCATGGGCTCGGAAACATGACATTCCTCTCAGACAGTTAGGGAAGCCCACGCCCATGTTCGCCTTAGATGGTAGTCTTCTCCCCAGTATCAGATGTGAGACACTACCTTTAACCCTCACAGTATCTGGTAACCACAGTGAGACCATTTCCTTTTTGATTTTTCGTTCACCTTTTACACCTGTTGTTTTGGGTCATCCCTGGCTAGTATGTCATAATCCTTCTATTAATTGGTCTAGTAATTCTATCCTATCCTGGAACGTTTCTTGTCATGTGAAGTGTTTAATGTCTGCTATCCCTCCTGTTTCTTCTGTCCCCTCTTCTCAGGAGGAACCTGGTGATTTGACAGGAGTGCCGGAGGAATATCATGATCTGCGCACGGTCTTCAGTCGGTCCAGAGCCAACTCTCTTCCTCCTCACCGGTCGTATGATTGTTGTATTGATCTCCTTCCGGGGACCACTCCCCCTCGGGGTAGACTATACTCTCTGTCGGCTCCCGAACGTAAGGCTCTCGAGGATTATCTGTCTGTTTCTCTCGACGCCGGTACCGTGGTGCCTTCTTCCTCTCCCGCCGGAGCGGGGTTTTTTTTTGTTAAGAAGAAGGACGGTACTCTGCGCCCCTGCGTGGATTATCGAGGGCTGAATGACATAACGGTTAAGAATCGTTATCCGCTTCCCCTTATGTCGTCAGCCTTCGAGATTCTGCAGGGAGCCAGGTTCTTTACTAAGTTGGACCTTCGTAACGCTTACCATCTCGTGCGCATCAGAGAGGGGGACGAGTGGAAAACGGCGTTTAACACTCCGTTAGGGCATTTTGAATACCGGGTTCTGCCGTTCGGTCTCGCTAATGCTCCAGCTGTCTTTCAGGCATTAGTTAATGATGTACTGAGAGACATGCTGAACATCTTTGTTTTCGTTTACCTTGACGATATCCTGATTTTTTCACCGTCACTCGAGATTCATGTTCAGCACGTTCGACGTGTACTCCAGCGCCTTTTAGAGAATTGTCTCTACGTGAAGGCTGAGAAGTGCGCCTTTCATGTCTCCTCTGTCACATTTCTCGGTTCTGTTATTTCCGCTGAAGGCATTCAGATGGATCCCGCTAAGGTCCAGGCTGTCAGCGATTGGCCCGTTCCTAAGTCACGTGTCGAGTTGCAGCGCTTTCTCGGTTTCGCTAATTTCTATCGGCGTTTCATTCGTAATTTCGGTCAAGTGGCTGCCCCTCTCACAGCTCTGACTTCTGTCAAGACGTGCTTTAAGTGGTCCGGTTCCGCCCAGGGAGCTTTTGATCTCCTCAAGAAGCGTTTTACATCCGCTCCTATCCTTGTTACTCCTGACGTCACTAAACAATTCATTGTCGAGGTTGACGCTTCAGAGGTGGGCGTGGGAGCCATTCTGTCCCAGCGCTTCCATTCTGACGATAAGGTCCATCCTTGCGCTTATTTTTCTCATCGCCTGTCGCCATCGGAACGCAACTATGATGTGGGTAACCGCGAACTGCTCGCCATCCGCTTAGCCATAGGCGAATGGCGACAGTGGTTGGAGGGGGCGACCGTCCCTTTTGTCGTTTGGACTGACCATAAGAACCTTGAGTACATCCGTTCTGCCAAACGACTTAATGCACGTCAAGCTCGTTGGGCGTTGTTTTTCGCTCGTTTCGAGTTCGTGATTTCTTATCGCCCGGGAAATAAGAACACCAAGCCTGATGCCTTATCCCGTCTCTTTAGTTCTTCTGTGGCTTCTACCGACCCCGAGGGGATTCTCCCTGAAGGGCGTGTTGTCGGGTTGACTGTCTGGGGAATTGAGAGACAGGTAAAGCAAGCACTCACTCACACTGCGTCGCCGCGCGCTTGTCCTAGTAACCTTCTGTTCGTTCCTGTCTCTACTCGTCTGGCTGTTCTTCAGTGGGCTCACTCTGCCAAGTTAGCTGGCCACCCCGGCGTTCGGGGTACGCTTGCTTCTATTCGCCAGCGGTTTTGGTGGCCTACTCAGGAGCGTGACACGCGCCGTTTCGTGGCTGCTTGTTCGGACTGCGCGCAGACTAAGTCAGGTAACTCTCCTCCTGCCGGTCGTCTCAGACCGCTTCCCATTCCTTCTCGACCATGGTCTCACATCGCCTTAGACTTTATTACCGGTCTGCCTTCGTCTGCGGGGAAGACTGTGATTCTTACGGTTGTCGATAGGTTCTCTAAGGCGGCACATTTCATTCCCCTCGCTAAGCTTCCTTCCGCTAAGGAGACGGCACAAATCATCATTGAGAATGTGTTCAGAATTCATGGCCTCCCGTTAGACGCCGTTTCAGACAGAGGCCCGCAATTCACGTCACAGTTTTGGAGGGAGTTCTGTCGTTTGATTGGTGCTTCCGTCAGTCTCTCTTCCGGGTATCATCCCCAGTCTAACGGTCAAGCAGAAAGGGCCAATCAGTCGATTGGTCGCATATTACGCAGCCTTTCTTTTCGAAACCCTGCGTCTTGGGCAGAACAGCTCCCCTGGGCAGAATACGCTCACAACTCGCTTCCTTCGTCTGCTACCGGGCTATCTCCGTTTCAGAGTAGTCTTGGGTACCAGCCTCCTCTGTTCTCGTCCCAGCTCGCCGAGTCCAGCGTTCCCTCCGCTCAGGCTTTTGTCCAACGTTGTGAGCGCACCTGGAGGAGGGTCAGGTCTGCACTTTGCCGTTACAGGGCGCAGACTGTGAGAGCCGCCAATAAACGTAGGATTAAGAGTCCTAGGTATTGTCGCGGTCAGAGAGTGTGGCTTTCCACTCGTAACCTTTCCCTTACGACAGCTTCTCGCAAGTTGACTCCGCGGTTCATTGGTCCGTTCCGTGTCTCTCAGGTCGTCAATCCTGTCGCTGTGCGACTGCTTCTTCCCCGACATCTTCGTCGCGTCCACCCTGTCTTCCATGTCTCCTGTGTCAAGCCTTTTCTTCGCGCCCCCGTTCGTCTTCCCTTCCCCCCCCCCCGTCCTTGTCGAGGGCGCACCTATTTACAAGGTACGGAAGATCATGGACATGCGTTCTCGGGGACGTGGTCACCAGTACTTAGTGGATTGGGAGGGTTACGGTCCTGAGGAGAGGAGTTGGGTTCCATCTCGGGACGTGCTGGACCGTTCGTTGATTGATGATTTCCTCCGTTGCCGCCAGGGTTCCTCCTCGAGTGCGCCAGGAGGCGCTCGGTGAGTGGGGGGGTACTGTCATGTTTTGTCATTGATTATCATGTCTTGTCCCTGTGCTTCCCTTCTATTCGTTTCCCTCTGCTGGTCTTATTAGGTTCTTTTCCTCTTTCTATCCCTCTCTCTCCCCCTCCCTCTCTCGCTCTCTCTCTCTATCGTTCCGTTCCTGCTCCCAGCTGTTCCTCATTCTCCTAACTACCTCATTTACTCTTTCACACCTGTCCCCTATTTTGCCCTCTGATTAGAGTCCCTATTTCTCCCTCTGTTTTCCGCTTCTGTCCTTGTCGGATCCTTGTTTGATGTTTGCTGTTCTGTGTCCTTGTTCCGCCCTGTCGTGTTTTTGCCCTCTTCAGATGCTGCGTGTGAGCAGGTGTCTATGTCAGCTACGGCCTGTGCCTTCCCGAAGCGACCTGCAGTCTGTGGTCGCGTCTCCAGTCGTTCCTCTCTACTGACGAGAGGATTTCAGTTTTCCTGTTTTGGATTTACCTAAGATAATATCCAGGAGTATCGTTTTTTGTTAAGACTGGAATAAAGACTCTGTTTCTATTAAGTCGCTTTTGGGTCCTCATTCACCAGCATAACAAGCGCTGCCTCTGGATGAGCATTTTCTTGTTGGTTTATGGCCCTACATAGCTTGTTGACTGCGGTGTTAGTGCCAGCGTCGGTAGGTGGTAGTAAATAGACAGCTAAGAAAAAGATAAATGAAAAAACTTGGTAAATAGTATGGTCTACAGCTAACCATGAGATATTCTAATTCAGGCGAGCAGAACCTCGAGACTTCCTTAATATTAGAGATCGCCACCAGCTGTTGTTAACAGAGACACACACCACCGCCCTGGAGTTGACGAGATTCTGCCGTTCTATCCTGCTGATGCATAGAAAAACCAGCTAGATTTATATTAACCATGTCCTCGTTCAGACATGAAGCATAGGATATTACAGTTCTTCAAGTCCTGTTGATAGGATAGTCTCAAACGGAGTTCGTCCAGCTTATTCTCCAGTAATTGTACATTCGCCAATAGAACAGAGGGTAGAGGCAGCTTATGTACTTGTCACCGTATTTTCATCAGGGTGCCGCCACGTCGGCCTCTATATCGCCGTATTTTTCTCTTCGAGGGTCGGGGATTAGGGCCTTGTCCTGGGTGAGCCCTATGTCCTGCTTGGCCTGGTCATTGAAGTTTAATTCTTCATCCATATCACCGTTAATGATCGCTGTTCCGATGTCCAGAAGCTCTTTACGGTCATAGGAAACCATGGCGGAAACATTATGTTGAAAAAAAGTTAAGACCAGAGTAAAGAAACACTCAAAATAGCATAATTGGTCAGGGGCCTGTAAAACGTCTGCTTTTCATCCCAGCGCCCATCTGCAGGTCTATTCCAGCTACGCTGCTACCGTATCACATCCACATAACCAGTTAATCATCCTGGAGAAACTAGTGAGTCCTATAGTAAAGTGAATAAGTAGGATGTGACGTGGAGTGCTTACTTACCAGCCTACCGCCTGTTATAGCCGTCACCCTAAATGTCACTGGGTGGCGTTCCCGCTGTGTCCACGGCCTGTGCTGCCTAGCGGCACGCCATCTGACCTTTCAGCTGAACAACGCCTCTCTCTTTCTCCCCGCTCTATCCCTGTGTAGAGAAGAGGCTCAATCAGAATCACACAGAATCACACACAACGCCATTAAACTGTACATTATATACACTCACTGGCACTTGCCCCATCCAGCAAGCCACAGTGTTATCCCCCCAAAGTATACCCATGCTCAAGTGACATGCTAGGTTTTTTGTTCCAATGCGTCAGCTTGGCGGAAAGTGCACCGTCAGACCTGACCCAAAACATCCACCCCTGCACACACCCCCTGTCATGCCACTAACAGGTCCTACCTGAGAACGTTCTGGTGAGAACGTGAGTGAGCAAAGATTAAAAGATAACTCTTAGATTGCTCAGTTTATTATTGCAGCACGTCCACGAGCGCCTGTCCTTGTTAACGGGATGGACAGACGGTATTCCAGTAAGCCACTATTATCCAAGTGTTGATATAAAGCAGCCTCCACCTGACACAGGATGACATTCCCTGACATTATTCCCTGACGATCATAGTGTCCCGTGACGTCCCATTCAGGAAATCGTTGTGTTAACATGAAAGGAAAACAGCCATAATCATATTCAAATGTCATGGTCTTATCTGGTTTCCATAAAGGCATTCCAATTCCGTGTGTGTGTGTGTGTGTGCTTACGTACGTGTGTGTGTGTGTGTGTGCGTGAGGGCTTACATGCATGTGTGCGTGTATACTGTACGTGCAGTCGTGAGTTCCTATTGCCTTCGGCGCACCCACCCCCGTGGTGTTTATTTACCACGGCAATCAATTCAAAATCAGCGCACTGAAAATCACCCGTCGTGATGTTTGGGGGAGAAAGTATTAGAGCTGTGAGGGATCAGTCTTAAAATACATTTCTGGAACAGTCAGGGATGGGAGGGGAGAGGAGGAGAGAGGGACGGCGGTGGGAGATGTATGGCGTTTTGTGGCCCCGGCGTTGCACTGCACTGGACTTTTTAGTCAGATGCCGTTGTTCGCTGCTGTTGGCTTGAGCCGTGCTCTGGGGAAGGCTGCTAAGAGAATCACAACATCGCTCCCACCACAGTGGTGCTGATGATGTCAACACAGTACTTGGGACTGTGTGCAATCTGTGCATATACTTTGGGTGGGCTTTTGTTCCAGAGAAAACTGTGTCCGGTATAATGTGTTTTCTTGTACCGTACGGTAGGATAGATCTAGGCTACGCCACACGCTATTGTTTTTGCAGCCATCGCAATAAAGTTGCAGCGATCCCTTGTGGCCAGGTGACATAGGCTATACCAGGTTTACCGTGCTCTGGGGATGGAGCTCAGATAAGCTCCGGGAAAGTATGTAGTTATATAGTGTGTAGAACTCAATATTAGTACAGTGTCCTTGATGTTTTGTACAATCCAGTGCGTTACATGAGCAGGGCACCTGACCCCAGTCCTACAGGTCACGCTGGGTCAGCCAGTTGTTTCTGTCAGTAGAGGTCAGGGTCAAAGCGTGTGAAATGACACTTTCTGCCACATCGTCCCCTTCAGCATCACCGCAAATGACTCTGCAGCTGCTCTAAATGACATTTGCATACCTCCTGTGTCAACTAGCGGTATATTCTGGCCCCAGGGAATGTCATCTATAGGCATTTGGTGTACGGAAATCACAGAGGATGACAGGCGTCCCGTTTACCTCTGGTGATGAAGTCTTCGTTAGGCCTGGCTCACTACACTTAATTGTTTTAAGATGAAATTGTCTTGATTCAAAACTTGGGAACCTGGAATTTAGTCTCCAGGGAAAGATGGCACTCAGTGACACAGATCAAGAATATCTTCAAGCACGGGCTCACTCTTTCTCTGTTGCGTGCTCTCTCTCTCTCTGTGTGTTGCTCTCTCTCTCTCTCTCTCTCTCTCTGTGTTGCTCTCTCTCTCTCTCTCTCTCTCTCTCTCAGTTCAAGTTGATTTATTGGCATGACGTAACAGCGTAGATATTTCCAAAGCTTACTTTGGATATTTATAATATCAAAATTGTCAAAGGGACAGCAGTAACAACAATAACCAAGGGTCAAAATAGCCATACATTGAACAATAACAATAAGCATACAGTAAAGGACTTGTGCAGGTTGGTTGGTCTGTCAGGCACTGTCCCTCATCTTATTGCAGGCAGCAATGTAGTGCGCTGCCAACCCACAGCTCTCTGCGTTCTCCCCCAACAGGACGGGTAGCCTATTCTCATCAGAGAGGTCTTTACATTGAATAAGGGTTTCAAATTTGGGGAAATGACACTAATTGTTTTATATTTTTGAAATTTTGTCAGGAAACGCAGCTCTGTCTCAGATTCTGCTGTTGTGCAGTCGTTGCATAGCCTTTCCTCTACAGGGAGCCAGTTTTCCCTTCTCAATGGCAAGGCTGTGCTCACTGAGCCTGCTCTCTCTCTCTCTCTGTGTTGCGCTGACTCTCTTTCTGTTGCTCTCTCCCTATGTCACGCTCTCTCTCTCTCTCTCTCTCTGTGTTGCGCTCTCTCTGTTGCGCTCTCTCTATGTTGCTCTCTCTCACTCTCTCTCGCTGTTTCACTCTCCCTCTGTTGCTCTCTCCCTCTCTCTCTGTTGCCCTCTGTGTTGCTCTCTCTCTCTCTGTTGCTCTCTCACTTGCTCTCTCTTTATTGCGCTCGCTCTCTCTTTGTTGTGCTCACTCTCTCTTGCACTTGCTCTCTCTTGCGCTCGCTCTCTTTCTTTCTGTGTTGCTCTCTCTCTCTCTTGCTCTCGCTCTCTTTCTGTGTTGCTCTCTCTCTCTCTCTGTTGCTCTCTCTCTGTGTTGCGCTCTCTCTGTGTTGCGTTCGCTCTCTGTGTTGCTCTCTCTCTCTGTTGCTCTCTCTCTCTTTTGCCCTCTCTCTGTGTTGCTCTCTTTGTTGCTCTCTCTTTGTTGCGCTCGCTCTCTTTCTGTGTTGCTCTCTCTCTCTCTCTGTTGCTCTCTCTCTCTCTCTGTTGCTCTCTCTGCGTTCGCTCTCTCTTTGTTGCGCTTGCTCTCTTTCTGTGTTGCTCTCTCTCTCTCTCTTGCGCTTGCTCTCTTTCTGTGTTGCTCTCTCTCTCTCTCTTGCGCTTGCTCTCTTTCTGTGTTGCTCTCTCTCTCTCTTGCGCTTGCTCTCTTTCTGTGTTGCTCTCTCTCTCTGTTGCTCTCTCTCTCTCAATTCAATGGGCTTTATTGGCATGGGAAACATATGTTTACATTGCCAAAGCAAGAGAAATGGATAAACAAAAGTAAAATAAACAATCAAAAGTGAACAGTAAATGTTACTCACACAAGTTCCAAAATAGAGACATTTCAAATGCCATTATGTCTATATACAGTGTTGCAACGATGTGCAAAAAGTACAAAAGGGAAAATAAACAAAAAATATGGGTTGTATTTACAATGGTGTTTCTTCTTCACTGGTTGCCCTTTTCTTGTGGCAACAGGACACAAATCTGCTGCTGTGATGGCACACTGTGGTATTTCACTCAGTAGATATGGGAGTTTATCAAAATTGGGTTTTGTTTTCAAATTCTTTGTGGATCTGTGAGGGAAATATGTGTCTCTAATATGGTTATACATTTGGCAGGAGGTTAGGAAGTGCAGCTCAGTTTCCACCTCATTTTGTAGGCAGTGTGCACATATACGGTCTTCTCTTGAGAGCCAGGTCTGCCCACGGCAGCCTTTCTCAATAGCAAGGCTATGCTCACTGAGTCTGTACATAGTCAAAGCTTTCCTTAAGTTTGTGTCAGTCACAATGGTCAGGTATTCTGCCACTCTGTATGTACTCTCTGTTTAGGGCCAAAAAGCATTCTAGTTTTCTCAGTTTTTTTGTTAATTCTTTCCAATGTGTCAAGTAATCATCTTTTTGTTTTCTCATGATTTGGTTGGGTCTAATTGTGCTGCTGTCCTGGGGCTCTGTGGGGTCTGTTTGTGTTTGTGAACAGAGCCCCAGGACCAGCTTTCTTATGGGACTCTTCTCCAGGTTCATCTCTCCGTAGAGGATGTCTTTGTTATGGAAAGTTTTGAAATCGTTACCTTTTGGTGGTTGTAGAATTTAACGGCTCTTTTTTGGATTTTGAAACTAATTCTGCATGCATTATTTGGTGTTTTACGTTGTACACAGAGGATATTTTTGCAGAATTCTGAATGTGGAGTCTTAATTTGGTGTTTTGTCTCATTTAGTGAATTCTTGGTTGATGAGAACACAGACCTCAAAACCATAAAGGGCAATGGGTTCTATAAATGGTTCAAGTATTTTTTTGCCAGATCTTAATTGGTATGTCGAATCCTTTTGATGGCATAGAAGGCCCTTCTTGCCTCGTCTCTCAGCTCATTCACAGCTTTGTGGAAGTTACCTGTGGAACTGATGTTTAGGCCGAGGTATAGTTTTTAGTGTGCTCTAGGGCAACGGTGTCTAGATGGAATTTGTAGTCTTGGCAACTGGACCTTTTTGGAACACCATTATTTTTGCCTTTATGAGATTTACTGTCAGGGCCCAGGTCTGGCAGAATCTGTGCAGAAGATCTAGGTGCTGCTGTAGGCCCTCCCTCCTTGGTTGGGGACATAATTTATTTCTTTATTTCTCTCTCTCCCCCCTGTGGTGAGCAGTATGTCCTGCGCCTCCGACTCGTTGAAGTAGGACTCCAAATCCAGGTTAGTGATTGCTGTTCTGATGTCCAGAAGTTCTTTTTGGTCATAGGAAACCATGGCGGAAGCATTATGTACCAAAAAAAAGTTACGTAAAAAAAAAAAAAAAATAGTAGAATTGGTCAGAAGCCTATAAAACTCTTCAAAACAGCTAGAAAATGCCTGTCAGTAACCACGGTTTTTATGCTAGTAAAGTCATACTGTGTATAAAAAAAATCTAAATAAATCACTACAGGTGTGACGGAAATAGGTAGTTTCGGTATAATTTTATAAATGCAGACAGATCATTTGTTTGTTCCACATGGTCGGTTCTTTTTGTCTCTGTAAAATGTATTTTGTGAGAAATGGTGGTGGAAATGCCTTTGTGCACAAATATTGATATAATAACCAAGCGATGATGTGGCATATGGTCCTCCCGGTATGACCTGGGAAACCATGTGACAGTGGAAAGTGATGCACTTATGCACAACAACAAAAGAGTATTTGGATCTACTTAATTCAATTTTGAACAGTAGTTACATCTAATGGAAACAGATTATTTTTACCGAAAATTAATATTACAGATTTACTTAATTTACTTGTGTTATTCAAACTATTGAATTGAGAAATGAAGATTGACAAAATGTGTTCAAGTACTCATGTTTCTAACACAACTGGGTCAAATACACATTTCAGTTGTACAACTGACTAGGTATCCCCTTTCCCTTTACCTCCAAAATGAACCAATTTGTCCTTTCCAATAAATATTGAGGGTCTTATTCTGGTGACATGATGATTCTTGGCTGCCGTTTGACAAATAAAAATAGTCTTGCTCTTTCGTCCATAATAACGTCATCATGTAGTAGGCTATCCGCACAGTATCTGCAAGCTGTTGGCTAGAGTGCACGAGCCAAAACCAGGGGGCAAAATCTCTATACAACACAATTTGTGACAAAACCATCACTAGAGTTGAAAATGCGATGGAAACCCATTTAACTTGTATTTTTTATTTGGTACACGGGAATTTAACCACAAAAGTTATTTTTCTGTGCACTACTACGCCATCACGCACAGCCTTTTATCCGCAACAAGACCATTTGCTGGAAACATCTCATGGGAAAATGAGCATATTGTTTATTTCTGGATTTTGTCATAGTCGCATGAAAACTGGTCTCCAATTGGTTGGAAACCTAGCTACTGAAGCATTTCTGAAGTGTTGATTAGACGTTGAGCTCAAACATGCTCCAAACCATTCTGCCTCGGGGCTAACCCCCTTGTGAAAGGATACTGTCCTCTTTGCTCTTCTCTGGTGTGCTATCCATCCCAGGTAGGGCTGCAGCAACACGGCGAAACAGCTGAGGAACCACAAGAAAGGAGTCAGAGGAGCAAAACAGCCCTTCAACACCGTGCATCAATAATGTAAAGTTGGCCACATAACAGTGAAGAACTACACGGAGTATACCAAACACCAAACATTAGGAACACCCCCCGGTTTTTATCTTCCAGACCAAACTAATAGCTTTCTTAATGGAGAATCTCAGCATTAATGAAGACTGTAACCCGTCGCATACAGAGAGCATTTGTGCTGGTGGAACTTCCTCTGAAAACACTTCCAACAGAGTCTATTCAAGTCAAATGGATTGTGATCACTGTTGTGTGCCAAGTGTTCCCTTCTTTCTGTCTTAAAATAACAAGCAGCTTGTTTAAATGTCAGTGTGTTGGGTTTGGCAGAGAAGGGGGTAGGGGGTGGATATAAGGGGTGTGGGTGTGAAACATTACCCTTTCAGACTCAAGAATGACTGTAGCTAATTAACAGAGCTATACTTTCTCAAATATCACATTAATGTCAGTGACCATATCCAGCGGGCAGGGGAGGAGGGAGGGGGCTGAGCTTTGAAGGCTGCAGTCCCTAGTTTGAGATCAGAAGAGCTGTATCCCTGTGGATATTACAAGCTCACTAGTTGTAAGGTTATGTAGTGTGTCCTTGCAATAGAAGATTGCTCATTCATAGGCATATGCTGGCCTATACCTAGTACGTTCCAAACCCGTGTCGCCTGATACCACCACAGCCCTGGTGTTGCAGTCATGTAGGGTAGCAAGTGAGCAGTAGAACACTGTTACCACCCTTGAATAGTTTTGGGGTGACAGAACACGCCGTGGCCCCACCAGAAAAGCATCTGTTAATTCCCTTGTAGTTTTAGGGAGGGAAAAAAACTACTTGGTGGAAGATCAATGACTTTTCACTCCTAAAACCTGAGAAACAAAATAAACCAAAAGTTCCTTCAAGGTCGTTCTCACACTATTTGCTATTCTCTCAGTGATGTAGACTTCTATTTTTTGACGCTCCTCTCTTTACCTTGTCTCCCAAAATATTCACTTTCAAACACGAGTGAACATAATTATAGCATCTCCCTCAACACCCGCTTGACTCTAATCTTCATTTCATCCTGCTCTGTGAGAGGACTGCAGTCTTCTGATGGCTGGCTTCGCAGTGTGTTCCCGCATCTCTCTCTCGATTCATTTGCCCTCTACCTTAAGAGTGGGAGTGTGTCGTACTGTTGTCTCACTCCAAACCCCTAAACACAGCTCCCGTGATAAACACACTACAGTAGCTACTTCCAGATGGAAGCTCTGGTGGTCAGGTCTGTACAATGCTGATCAGACCAATTAGAATCCATGCTCCAAGACTGTATAGATCACATGGATTGGAATATGTTCCGGGGCGCCTCTTGTGATAACATCAATGAATACACAGACTCAGTCACCAGATGAAGAAAAATGCATAGATGTGATCCCTATGGTGTCTTTTAAAACATACCCAAATCAAAAACCGTGGATTGATGGCAGCCTTGTCGGGAAACTGAAGGACAGAGATGCTACTTACAAACACGGCAAGGAGACCAGGGATATAGTGTCGATGACCATAGGAGTTGGCAAGAGAGCAGAAACAGATCTGGTACCAAGCTAGAAAAAATCTTTACAGATCTGAGACCAGCAAATAACTTGAGTATAGCCTGTATTATGTAGCCTCAATCTGTGTGTCTCTCGATCATTGCGTCGCTCTTGTCTGGGTCTATAGACAGTGTCCGGCTGAGGAGCTGCCCTTTCGCAGACAGCTCAGTGGACCTGGTGACGACCATGTCTGCCTTCCACTGGTTTGACCAGACGGGGTTCCTCCAGGAAGCCTGTAGGATCCTGCAGCTTAAAGGCTGTCTCACTCCACTCAACTATACTGTACCATGGGCATGGAAATCCAACATGGAGACTGCTACCACACACTCTAGAGAATAGAATAAACTTGTATTAGCCATAAACAGTGGAAATGTATCATTCTATTCACTGTAGAAAATATGCAAAAAAATAACATGCACATCTTTGATAAATTCACAGTGCATAAAGTTGTGTTTTTTCAACAGCATTTGTAAAAAAAAAAATTAAAAAAATCTAATTTTTATGCTGCCCTCCCTCCTTATCGTAACCTCTTCCTGGCCCCCAGCTCGGTGGCTTTCTACAAGCAGTCCTACGACTCCATCCCCTACACAGAGGAAAAGTGGTGAGGCCTTAGGAGCATTGCATCCACTGTTTCATCTGCCCTTGTTGCTACTGTACAATAAGTGTTGAATTCAATGCTATCCTCGATTTCCAGGCTTCCTCCAGTAGCCGAGTGATTAACAACAATTAGAAGGATGGCACTGCAAGACTAACTCATTGCTAATTCTGTGTTGAACGGTTGTGTCTAGGCAGGAGTGTATGTGGGTGAACAGCCTGGTCACATAGACTAGATGGAACATAGTAAAAGGAAATCCGGAACACTCAAATAAGTATGATATGTTTGGTATGGTTCCATAAGATTGGGTTGACTTAAGTAACAATCTAAGGTTGCGAGTTTAGCAGCTAATTAGCAACTTTTCAACTACTTACTACTTTGCAACTACTTAGCCCTTCCAGCTAACCCTTGACCTAACCCTAACCCTTTAAACTAACTCCTAAACTTAACCCCTAGCTAACTTTACAAGCTAGCTAACGTTAGCAACCTAGCTATAATTAGTAACATATACATTTTGCATATTTGTAACATATAATACGAATTATAATTTGTAGCATAATCAAACAAAATGAGTGATGGACATCAACAAATTAATATATACCATACGAAACGTAACATATCATACTAAATGGATTGTCTCGGATTTACATACAGAATAATACGAAATGCTCTGAGACCAGGTTGAGGTGAAGATGCCCAGGCCTCTGTCCAGCAACATGGGCATGATATAGTCCTTCTGCAGCTATCAGGCTCTACTAAAGAAAGACCCAAAGAGAGCCCCTGAGGACAATGAGGTCTATGTGCTTGCGAGTCATCCAATCGTGTTAACCCTCGCAAGGCTGCCGGCCCAGACGGTATCCCTAGTCGTGCCCTCAGAACACGTGCAGACCAGCTAGCTGTTGTGTTTTCTAACATTTTCAATCTCTCTCTAGCTCAGGCCGTTATCCCCACCTGCTTCAAGATGTCCACTATCATCCCCGTGCCCAAAATAGAGAAAGTAACTACCGACACTTAGCACACACTTCCATTATCATGAAGTGCTTCAAGAAGCTAGTCAAATACCACATCACCTCCTCCCTCCTTGACACACTCGACCCTCTCCAATTCACCTACCGCCCTGACAGATCCTGTTCATTGACTACACCTCTGCCTTCAATACCATAGTGCCCTCTAAGCTCACCACAAAGCTCACGGCCCTGAACCCCCCCCCCCATGCAACTGGGCCCTGGACCTCCAGGTGGTGAAGGCAACATTACCTCCTCCACACTGATCCTCAACATGGGGGCCCCACAAGGGTGCGTCCTCAGTCCCCTCCTGTACTTCAAGTATTCCCATGACTGGGTGGTCTCACACAGTTCCAACTCCATCATCAAGTTTACTTATGACACAACAGTATTAGGCCTGATTACCAACAACGACGAGACGGCCTACAGAGAGGGGGTATGCACATGATGGCGTGGCGCCTGGTAAACAGCTGCTCCCTCAACATCCGCAAAACAAAAGAGCAGATTTTGGACTTCAGAAGGAATTAGGCTGAGCACGCCCCCATCCTCATCAACTGGTCGCCATGGAGGTGGTCAAAAAGTTCAGAAAATCCCGCTCATCGCTCACGGAGCGGTGCGCAAGCTCACAGAGAGGCTCCACTTTCTTTCCAACCGCTCTGCTATAAACCTCTCCTAAATAAAACTCTCCTCGCTCACAAAAAAAAAAACTGACACTCAAAATTCATTCATTAAAATCACAATTTAACCAAGACCAATCTATTTTTGTGACTACTTGGACCTATTAAAGTATTGAAACCAAACCATATGATTTGAATCAAAAGTATTTTAATAAACAACATGAAAAGGTTACTGTAAGAAGTGCGTATTTTAAATAGGCTACATATTTCTAAGCCTATCATTTCAAGGCTATAGCCAACAAATAAATACATTGGGAAGCATTTGCGAGTTTGACACTAGGCTGGCAGGGACATTAAGCACTCAACATTTAAACAGCATTTTGTTGTATTAAATCATTACAGTATATTCTATAAATTGTGCATATAGTTTGTGACTCACTTAGAATTCAATAACAATTCAATGATAAATACCTTATTAGCTTAGTCTACAGTGCCTTTGAATTCACTTTTAAACATTTGGCCAGAGTTTATGGCTTCAGGCTTATGTGATGGGGAGCAGGCCAGCAGTGGAGAATATCCTCTCCACACATGCAGAGCCACTGGGGATGCTAAACACCCTTTAGGCCACTCTTGCCAGGCTGGGCAGGGATGTGGAGTTGATTTTTATTTTTCAATAGGTAGGCCTAAAGGCTTTTAGGATAAATAACCCTATCAAAACAGCAAGCTCCATGAAAGAGATAAAATGTCAGCCCTGTTGGACCAAAATCAATGATAGACAATAGAACAAAAATGAATGAAAGCTTTAAGAGATCAGATTTTTAGTTCATAAAGACTTCGCTAAAATGACACAGCTAGCTAACCATCTCATTCCTTTTTTGTTTGCATGTGCACATACTAAGAACACCATCATGCTTTCAAGATACGTGTCTTTTCATATTCCACAATGATTCTTTAGTTGTGGACACTACAGTACATAACTGCACTCCCGCACTTGGTCCTCATCTTTGTAAGGCACATTGATTTATTTGTTTCTTTATGAAGATATTTAGCGACCTCCATGACAGTAGCTAAAGCAAGGGGCTATAGCAGCACACAAGTAGCTTACAAATGCATTCTGGGCCGGGCATGCCCTGAGCTCGTGAAGTGAGCGCTCCTGGAGGGCAACTGGAGCAGGCGAGAAAGCCGAAGCACCAGCCTTTTTGAAACTGGCTCCTTGCTCCAGTCAAATTGGGCGAGCTCTGCTCCTCGCTCCTTCCAGCTCTACTCACATACTCTGGTGTACACATCTCAGAGTAGCTGAAATGGTCAAAACACACAGACACCATGGTGAAGAAGGCATAACAGCAACTCTTCAACCTCAGAATGCTGAAGACATTTGGCCTGTTCCTGAGGGCCCTGAGTGTTCTACAGGAGCACCATCGAGAGCATACTTTTGGGCTGCATCACAGGCTGGCATGGCAACTCCACTGCCGCTGACCGCAAGGCTCTACAGAGTGTGGTACGCTCAGCCGAATGCACCCTTGGGTGCACACTGCCTGCCCTCCAGGACACCTACAACACCAGGTGTCGCAAGAAGGCCAAGAAGATCATCAAGGACCTCAAACACCGAGTCACGGCCTGTTCTCCCAGCTTCCATCACTCAGACACGGGCAGTATAGGAGCATCATGGTAAAAACTGTCAGACTGGCCAAAAGTTTCTACCCCCAGACCATCAGGCTGCTGAAAAGCCACCACTAAGCAGCTACTTGCTCACCCTGTCCCCCTCCTGCCCCCCCCCCCTTAATGGACATGAATCATTGTTACAGTTGTAAATGTGTGTGTGTGTGTGTGTGTGTGTGTGTGTGTGTGTGTGTGTGTGTGTGTGTGTGTGTGTGTGTGTGTGTGTGTGTGTGTGTGTGTGTGTGTGTGTGTGTGTGTGTGTGTGTGTTAATAAATATAACTCAGCAAAAAAATAAACATCCCGTTTTCAGGACCCTGTCTTTCAAAGATAATTCGTAAAAATCCAAATAACTTCACAGATCTTCATTGTAAAGGGTTTCAACACTGTTTCCCATGCTTGTTCAATGAACCATAAACAATTAATGAACATGCACCTGTGGAACGGTCGTTAAGACACTAACAACTTACAGACGGTAGGCAATTAAGGTCACAGTTATGAAAACTTAGGACACTAAAGAGGCCTTTCTACTGACTCTGAAAAACACCAAAAGAAAGATACCCAAGGTCCCTACGTGAACGTGCCTTAGGCATGCTGCAAGGAGGCATGAGGACTGCAGATGTGGCCAGGGCAATAAATGACAATGTCCGTACTGTGAGACGCCTAAGACAGCGCTATAGGGAAACAGGACAAACAGCTGATTGTCCTTGCAGTGGCAGACCACGTGTAACAACACCTGCACAGGATCGGTACATCCGAACATCACACCTGCGGGACAGGTACAGGATGGCAACAACAACTGCCCGAGTTACACCAGGAATGCACAATCCCTCCATCAGTGCTCAGACTGTCCGCAATAGGCTGAGAGAGGCTGGACTGAGGGCTTGTAGGCCTCTCGTAAGGCAGATCCTCACTAGACATCACCGGCAACAACGTCGCCTATGGGCACAAACCCACCGTCGCTGGACCAGACAGGACTGGCGAAAAGTGCTCTCCAGCCAGTCCTGTCTGGTCCAGCGACGGTGGGTTTGTGCCCATAGGCGACGTTGTTGCCGGTGATGTCTAGTGAGGATCTGCCTTACGAGAGGCCTACAAGCCCTCAGTCCAGCCTCTCTCAGCCTATTGAGTCACAGTTTTGTCTCACCATGGGTGATGGTCGGATTCACGTTTATCGTCGAAGGAATGAGCGTTACACCGAGGTCTGTACTCCGGAGCAGGATCGATTTGGAGGTGGAAGGTCCGTCATGGTCTGGGGCGGTGTGTCACAGCATCATAAGACTGAGCTTGTTGTCATTGCAGGCAATCTCAACGCTGTGCGTTACAGGGAAGACATCCTCTTCTTTTTTTTCTCTACTGTAATATTGACTGTATGTTTATGTATTCCATGTGTAACTCTGTATTGTTGTGTGTGTCGAACTGCTATGCTTTATCTTGGCCAGGTCACAGTTGCCTACCTGGTTAAATAAAGGTGAAAAAATCTAAATAAATACAATAAAATGTGGTACCCTTCCTGCAGGCTCATCCTGACATGACCCTCCAGCATGATAATGACACCAGCCATACTGCTCGTTCTGTGTGTGATTTCCTACAAGACAGGAATGTCAGTGTTCTGCCAAGAGCCCGGATCTCAATCCCATTGAGCACGTCTGGCACCTGTTGGATCGGAGGGTGAGGGCCAGGGCCATTCCTCCCAGAAATGTCCGGGAACTTGTAGGTGCCTTGTTGGAAGAGTGGGATAACATCTCACAGCAAGAACTGACAAATCTGGTGCAGTCCATGAGGAGGAGAATTACTGCAGCACTTAATGTGGCTGGTGGCCACACCAGATACTGACTGTTACTTTTGATTTTGACCCCCCTTTGTTCAGGGACACATTATTCCACTTCTGTTAGTTACATGTCTGTGGAACTTGTTCAATTTATGTCTCAGTTGTTGAATCTTGTTATTTTCATACAAATATTTACAAATGTTAAGTTTGCTGAAAATAAACGCAGTTGACAGTGAGAGGACGTTTCTTTTTTATACACACACACATATATATATACACATATACATATATATATATACACATATACATATATATATACACATATACACACAATACCAGTCAAAAGTTTGGACACACCTACTCATTCAAGGGTTTTTTGTTATTTTTACTATTTTCTACATTGTAGAATGACATCAAAACTATGAAATAACACATATGAAATCATGTAGTAACCAACAAATCAAAATATATTTTATAATTCAGATTCTTCAAAGTAGCCACCCTTTGCCTTGATGACAGCTTTGGACACTCTTGGCATTGATTAGATCAGAAAAATCTGATCTAATCACTAAGAAGCACAGCACAGCAGAGTACTCTCCCCACTCAGACATTTGCTATAATACACACTGACAGGCATAACCTTGTCATCTTGGCTGTCCTCCTGGGCTGATTATGTAAGGCCTGTCTGTCTTGCTGAGGAGGATGGAGGATCAGCAGAGGAAACTAACCTAAATAGGCTGTATGCTTGTGAATTACTATATTTTAAGAGCCCCAGGCAGAGCAATGTCAGGTATTATGAATCAGAGATGTCCCTAATGTTTAGTCCTGGCTATTTCCCTCCAGGGAATCTCTGTCCTATTCAATGTCACAATGCCAACCAGAAAGCCATCAAATGCCACCCTTGTCCAATGTCAACACGTTTCTCAACTCTTTGAAATAAAAATGTTTCCTCTTGCCCTCAAGTCCATTACTTTGGCACCAACACAAAGCTCTGATTCCTCCTACACCAGTGAGATGAGGACAGATAAGTCATGTTTAGAAATCATATATAATTCTATGGTATGAATGATATTGTAGATGGAAGCAGTACCTCAGATACAGAGCCTGCTCAGATTAATACTTTAACACAAAGAGAGAGGTGGGCGCTTTGAGGACTCGGGGAGAGGATTTACAGAGAGGAGAAGTTACTCCCAGACAGACAAAGTGATAGGTTTGGCAGAGCTTTGCTGCTAAGGCCTTTACACTGAACAGAGAGTCTGGAGAGGAGCCTTGAGAAGCGTAATTCAGTTTCAGAAGTCTATACTCTAATCGACACAGAGCAAACAGGGCAAACATATTGGATTGTACAGGACAGCCGAGGCTCCAACATTTTACATTGAAATTTGAATTATTTAGCAGTTGCTCGGGGTGCTGTGGGATTATTTAAGATACTCTTTGAAGAGGTAGGGTTTCAGATGTTTTCAGAAGATGTGAAGGGACTCTGCTGTCCTAGTTCCAGGGGAAGCTGGTTCCTCCATTGGGGTGTCAGGACAGAGAAGAGCTTGGACTGGGCTGAGCGGGAGGGCCAAGAGACCAGAGGTGGCAGAACAGAATGCTCAGGTTGGGGTGTAGGGTTTGAGCATAGTCTGAAGGTAGGGAAGGGGTGTTCCTCTTGCTGCTTCGCGGGCAAGTACCAATGGTCTCCAACCCATGACTCCTGGCTTCCCCAAGTCGGTTCCCCTCTCCTGGGTGATATGGCTTGATAGGAGGGTAGAAACTGCTAGGGAAGATCTCAATTGCACTCTTCTCTCTCCTCATCGCCTTCTCAAAACCCATAGGATGAGAAAGCCAGAGGTCCCTCAACTCGGACCTTCTCTTCCAATGGGTTTTGAGAAGGAGGCGAGGAAAGAGGATGCGAGGAGTTTGCAATTGAGATCTCCCCTAGACAGACTGCCGCCTCTGACAGGAACGGTCGTTAGTTCTCCCCCCTGGTGGTGGTACTCAGTTACTGATCAGATACTGATAATTGAACTAAGGAAATGCAATTAAACAGAATTAATACTCATTGATATTACTTGTAATTTAGTCTGTTGGCTTTGGTCACTCTAACTATTTTAGATCTAAGAACAAGATGGTGGAAGAACAAGATGGCACTGATGATGGTCGCCCTGTTGCTTGCTCCCAGCCAACTTTGCAGTCTTTTGTATATTATTTTGTTATTTTCTACTTTATTTGTTCAGAAAGTTTCTGGTATTATTTCCCATGACCGACAAGCACTTCTGGACATCAGATCGGAGATTACTCACCACAAATTCGGTTTCCAGGAGCTGGATCATTGGGTTACCTGAAGCAGTTCCATTCATCATGGGAGCCAATTTTCCAAAAAGAAGCCACTAGAAAACGGGAATGCGAGCTGGCATTCCAAACTAAACAATGAAAATGGCAAACCACCCTCTGCTTCCTAGTATATTACTTGCTAATTTACAGTGTCTGGACAATAAACTTTGCGAGATCAGAGAGCAGATTTCAAATAAAATGTAATTTATTTGTCACGTGCGCCGAATACAACAGGTGAATTGCTTACTTACAGGCTCTAACCAATAGTGCGGAGAAAAGGTGTGTGTGTAGGTAAGTAAAGAAATAAAACAGTAAAAAGACATTTGAAAATAACAGTAGCAAGGCTATATACAGGCACCGGTTAGTCAGGCTTATTGAGGTAGTATGTACATGTAGGTATGGTTAAAGTGACTATGCATATATGATGAACAGAGAGTAGCAGTAGCGTAAAAAGAGGAGTTGGCAGGTGGTGGGACACAATGCAAATTGCCCGGTTAGCCAATGTGCGGGAGCACTGGTTGGTTGGGCCAATTGAGGTAGTATGTACATGAATGTATAGTTAAAGTTGTCATAGCAGTCAGACGTCCTTTGTCCTCGTCTTGTCGTGTGCCGTGTATATATATATTTACATCTTTCTTCGCATATCTTTTATATATTTTCTTTTCCAAAAACTCAACTTCAAAACACTCTCCTGCAACCCGCCTCACCAATACATTTTTAAAAAAGTATTATTTACCTCAAATCTGAAATCCACAATAGAAGCTAGCCAGAAGCTAGCCAGAAGCTAACCAGAAGCTAGCCAGTTTACTGGCTAACGTTAATATTCAGCTAACCACGGTTTATGGTCATCAGCTATCCTTTAGCTCGAAAAGCTATCGCCAGTTTTGTACAACACGACTCAGACCAGAACATACCGGACCTATTTTTCTCTCCATATCCCCGGATTTCAACCGCAAGCTCTGGACATTTACACCTGGATCTCGCAGCTAGCTGCTATTTGTGTGACTATTGGCTTACGTCGATCCCGGAGCAAACATCAATTATTCCGGAGCTAGCCAGCTGAAGAGTTCCATCAGTCACTCCTGGGCTACAATCACCTATCCGGACCATTTTTACTGCCGATGCGGAGCCCCACCGGGCCTTCACGACTGGACTACCGACGTTATCTGCACGAGGGAGTTATCCAACTGGCCCCTCCGTCGCGACGTTACCTGAACGCCCATCTGCGGCCCGCTAATCGTTAGCTTTCTTATCGGCTGCTATCTGAATAGGTCTATCGTACAATTTTTCTTGGGTCACTATGACTATATCTATTTTGCCAATTGGATTGATCCCCTCTAACACACGGAACCCCACTAATCTACCGACGGAAACGCACGAGGTGGCTAAAAACAGACCTCCATCCTATGCTAGCTTGCTACCGATGGCCCGGCTAGCTGTCTGAATCGCCGTTACCCCAACCAACCTCACTACTAACTGGACCCTTATGATCATTTGACTAAGCATGCCTCTCCTTAATGTCAATATGCCTTGTCCATTGCTATTCTGGGTAGTGTTTATTGGCTTATTTCACTGCTCATTATACCTTATCCAACCTTTCAGTTCCACCACCCACACATGCGATGACATCACCTGGTTTCAATTATGTTTCTAGAGACAATATCTCTCTCATCATCAGTCAATACCTAGGTTTACCTCCAATGTATTCACATCCTTTGTCTGTACATTATACCTTGAAGCTATTTTAATTCCCCCAGAAACCTCCTTTTACTCTCTGTTCCGGACGTTCTAGACGACCAATTCTCATAGCTCTTAGCCGTACCCTTATCCTACTCCTCCTCTGTTCCTCTGGTGATGTAGAGGTGAATCCAGGCCCTGCAGTGCCTAGCTCCACTCCTATTCCCCAGGCGCTCTCTTTTGATGACTTCTGTAACCGTAATAGCCTTGGTTTCATGCATGTTAACATTAGAAGCCTCCTCCCTAAGTTTGTTTTATTCACTGCTTTAGCACACTCTGCCAACCCGGATGTTCTAGCCGTGTCTGAATCGTGGCTTAAGAAGACCACCAAAAATTCTGAAATCTCCATCCCTAACTACAACATTTTCAGACAAGATAGAACTGCCAAAGGGGCGGTGTTGCAATCTACTGCAGAGATAGCCTGCAGAGTTCTGTCCTACTATCCAGGTCTGTACCCAAACAATTAGATTTTCTACTTTTAAAAATCCACCTCTCTAAAAACAGGTCTCTCACCGTTGCCACCTGCTATAGACCACCCTCTGCCCCCAGCTGTGCTCTGGACACCATATGTGAACTGATTGCCCCCCATCTATCTTCAGAGCTCGTGCTGCTAGGCGACCTAAACTGGAACATGTTTAACACCCCAGCCATCCTACAATCTAAGCTTGATGCCCTCAATCGCACACAAATTATCAATGAACCTACCAGGTACCACCCCAAAGCCGTAAACACGGGCACCCTCATAGATATCATCCTAACCAACTTGCCCTCTAAATACACCTCTGCTGTTTTCAACCAAGATCTCAGCAATCACTGCCTCATTGCCTGCATCCGTAATGGGTTAGCAATCAAACAACCTCCACTCATCACTGTCAAACGCTCCCTGAAACACTTCAGCGAGCAGGCCTTTCTAATCGACCTGGCCGGGGTATCCTGTAAATCCTCTAATCGACCTGGTTTTGGGACACTGTAAAGTCCTCCCAGCTGCCCACTGCACTGAGGATAGGAAACACTGTCACCACCAATAAATCCACTATAATTGAGAATTTCAATAAGCATTTTTCTACGGCTGGCCATGCTTTCCACCTAGCTACCCCTACCCCGCTCAACAGCACTGCACCCCCCACAGCAACTCGCCCAAGCCTTCCCCATTTCTCCTTCTCCCAAATCCAGTCAGCTGATGTTCTGAAAGAGCTGCAAAATCTGGACCCCTACAAATCAGCCGGGCTAGACAATCTGGACCCTTTGTTTCCAAAATGATCTTTCTAAAATTGTTGCAACCCCTATTACTAGCCTGTTCAACCTCTCTTTCGTGTCGTCTGAGATCCCCAAAGATTGGAAAACAGCTGCGGTCATCCCCCTCTTCAAAGGGGGGGACACTCTTGACCCAAACTGCTACAGACCTATATCTATCCTACCCTGCCTTTCTAAGGTCTTCGAAAGCCAAGTCAACAAACAGATTACCGACCATTTCGAATCCCACCATACCTTCTCCGCTATGCAATCTGGTTTCAGAGCTGGTCATGGGTGCACCTCAGCCACGCTCAAGGTCCTAAACGATATCTTAACCACCATCGATAAGAAACAATACTGTGCAGCCGTATTCATTGACCTGGCCAAGGCTTTCGACTCTGTCAATCACCACATCCTCATCGGCAGACTCGATAGCCTTGGTTTCTCAAATGATTGCCTCGCCTGGTTCACCAACTACTTCTCTGATAGAGTTCAGTGTGTCAAATCGGAGGGCCTGTTGTCCGGGCCTCTGGCAGTCTCTATTGGGGTGTCACAGGGTTCAATTCTTGGACCGACTCTCTTCTCTGTATACATCAATGATGTCGCTCTTGCTGCTGGTGAGTCTCTGATCCACTTCTACGCAGATGACACCATTCTGTATACTTCTGGCCCTTCTTTGGACACAGTGTTAAGAACCCTCCAGACGAGCTTCAATGTCATACAACTCTCCTTCCGTGGCCTCCAATTGTTCTTAAATACAAGTAAAACTAAATGCGTGCTCTTCAACCGATCGCTGCCCGCACCTGCCCGCCCGTCCAGCATCACTACTCTGGACGGTTCTGACTTAGAATATGTGGACAACTACAAATACCTAGGTGTCTGGTTAGACTGTAAACTCTCCTTCCAGACTCACATCAAACATCTCCAATCCAAAGTTAAATTTAGAATTGGCTTCCTATTTCACAACAAAGCATCCTTCACTCATGCTGCCAAACATACCCTTGTAAAACTGACCATCCTACCGATCCTTGACTTCGGCGATGTAATTTACAAAATAGCCTCAAATACCCTACTCAATAAATTGGATGCAGTCTATCACAGTGCCATCCGTTTTGTCACCAAAGCCCCATATACTACCCATCACTGCAACCTGTACGCTCTCGTTGGCTGTCCCTCGCTTCATACTCGTCGCCAAACCCACTGGCTCCAGGTCATATACAAGACCCTGCTAGGTAAAGTCCCCCCTTATCTCACTTCGCTGGTCACCATAGCAGCACCCACCTGTAGCACATGCTCCAGCAGGTATATCTCTCTGGTCACCCCCAAAACCAATTATTCCTTTGGCCGCCTCTCCTTCCAGTTCTCTGCTGCCAATGACTGGAACGAACTACAAAAATCTCTGAAACTGGAAACACTTATCTCCCTCACTAGCTTTAAGCACCAGCTGTCAGAGCAGCTCACAGATTACTGCACATATCCCATCTATAATTTAGCCCAAACAACTACCTCTTCCCCTACTGTATTTATTTACTTATTTTGCTCCTTTGCACCCCATTATTTATATCTCTACTTTGCACATTCTTCCACTGCAAATCTACCATTCCAGTGTTTTTACTTGCTATATTATATTTACTTCTCCACCATGGCCTTTTTTTTGCCTTTACCTCCCTTATCTCACCTCACTTGCTCACATTGTATATAGACTAATTTTTCTACTGTATTATTGACTGTATGTTTGTTTTACTCCATGTGTAACTCTGTGTTGTTGTACGTGTCGAACTGCTTTGCTTTATCTTGGCCAGGTCGCAATTGTAAATGAGAACTTGTTCTCAACTTGCCTACCTGGTTAAATAAAGGTGAAATAAATGTTAACATTTTAAAAAGTGACTATGCATATATGATAAACAGAGAGTAGCAGCAGTGTAAAAGAGGGGTTGGGGGGGGGGCACACAATGCAAATAGTCTGGGTAACAATTTGATTACCTGTTCAGGAGTCTTATGGCTTGGTGGTAAAAACTGTTGAGAAGCCTTTTTGTCTTAGACTTGGCACTCCGGTACCGCTTGCCATGCGGTAGTAGAGAGAACCCTCTTCACGACTGTCTTGGTGTGTTTGGACCATTCTAGTTTGTTGTTGATGTGGACACCAAGGAACTAGAAGCTCTCAACCTGCTCCACACCAGCCCCGTCGATGAGAATGGGAGCGTGCTCGGTGCTCCTTTTCCTGTAGTCCACAATCATCTCCTTAGTCTTGGTTAAGTTGAGGGATAGGTTGTTATTCTGGCACCACCCAGCCAGGTCTCTGACCTCCTCCCTATAGGCTGTCTCGTCGTTGTCGGTGATCAGACCTACCACTGTTGTGTCGTCTGCAAACTTAATGATGGTGTTGGAGTCGTGCCTGGCCATGCAGTCGTGGGTGAACAAGGAGTACAGGAGGGGACTGAGCATGCACCCATTTGGAGCTCCAGTGTTGAGAATCAGCGTGGCAGATGTGTTGCTACCTACCCTCACCACCTGGGGGGCGGCCCGTCAGGAAGTCCAAGATCCAGTTGCAGAGGGAGGTGTTTAGCTTAATGCAACAGATCATGCCATCGCCAATGCACTGCACACTGCCTTTTCCCCCCTGGATAAGAGGAATACCTATCTGAGAATGCTGCTCATCGAATACATCTCAGCTTTCAACACCATAGTGCCCTCCAAGCTCATCACTAAGCTCAGGGCCTTAGGTCTGAACTACTCCCTGTGCAACTGGGTCCTACATTTCCTGATGGGCCGACCCCAGTTGGTGAGGGAAGGCAACACCTCCTCCACGCTGATCCTCAACAAGTGGGCCCCCCAGGGTTGTGTGCTCAGCCCCGTCTTGTATTTCCTGTTCACCTATGGCTACGTGGCCACGCATGACACCACCTCAAATCATCAAGTTTGTTGACGACACAACAGTGGTCGGGCTGATTTGCTGACAACAAGACAGTGGTAGGCCTGATTACCAACAATGATGAGACAGCCTACAGGCAGGAAGTTAGAGCCCTGGCAGAGGGGTGGTAGGAAAATAACCTCTCCCTCAATGTTAACAAAAAGAAGGAGCTGGTCATGGACGACAGGAGACAGAAGAGTGAGCACACCCATATCATTGAAGGAGCTGCAGTGGAGGGTCAAAAGCTTAAAGTTCCTCAGCGTGCACATCACTGAAGACCTGAAATCGTCACCACATCAAGGTGAAGAAAGCACAACAGCGCCTCTACAACCTCAGGTGGCTAAAGAAATGAATCATGGCCCTTAAGACCCTCACAAACGTCTGCAGATGCACCATTGAGAACATTCTGTGGGGCTGCATCTCCGCCTGGCACGGCAACTGCCCCTCCCTCAACCGCATTGCTCTCCAGAGGGTGGTGCGGTCAGCCCAACGCATCACCAGGGGCCAGCTGCCTGCCCTCCAGGACATTTACAGCACAAAGGCCAAGAAGATCGTTAAGGACCTCAGTCATCCGAGCCGCTGACTGTTTACACCACGACCGTCTAGCAGGCAGAGACAGTACAGGTGCATCAGAACCGGGACCGAGAGAGAGCTTGATCACCAGGCCATCAGACTGTTGAACAGCCATCACTAAGCGTCTACTAGGTGACGCACACTCACTACCTGTTAGTTACACATTAGGATTACTGTTACAGGGATATTTTGGTTGTGAATTGGATTAGTTCCGCCATTTCTTGATTTCCATTTTTTTAATGTATTGTATTAATTATTTGTGTACTTGTTTGACATTTGACTGCATTGTGTACCCGATCAATACACTTTGATTGGATGTTTTTTGATTTGATCTATTGACTAACAGAGCTGGAGGAGAGTGTAAACGTTCAAACTCCACGCATTATCTGATCCTATGTTTGTACATGGTTGAATTCCTTGGAAAGCATTCTGAGTGTATTGACAGTCACCAAGAGATGAAAAGGCTGTGCGTGTGTGTAATCTATAAACACAGGACCTCAATGTGCCACACCATCCCTCCCTCCCAACCAACCTTGCCTTCCCCAAGAGCTACTGTACAATCGATGACACTGCGCAGGCATCCGTTTGAATTATCTGCTGGGCCCGGCTCTGATCCCCAATTGTAGTGAACAATCTAATTGGACCAGGCAACCATTTCCCAACTGTGCCCTGGACGCCGAGAGAGGCACGTCAAGGTAATCAATGTCCTGGCGTTATAAATCACACTGCTTCTCTGTCCTCCCCTCCCCCATCTAACACAGTGGTTCCCGACCTTTGTCTGTCACTGTACCACCAGCTGAATTTTGCTCTGGAATACCACTGAAGTACCCCCTCATGTGCATTTCACCAGTAAGCCTAAGGTCTCATGAGTTTTCTCAAGTCCTCCATGTGGATAGGCCAAGTATCCCCAGGTGTCCTAGGACCCCTTTTTGGGAACCACAGCCTTGATCTTACACAGCCTTGATCTTACACAGCCTTGTTTGGATGTCTCCCCAGACCGTTCATACTCACCTGAGTGTGACCAACAGGGCTGTGAATCAGCCGGCTAGGACAGAGGGAGTGGGCGTATCCACTGTTGAGAATGTACATTGTGCATTTGATTTAAATGCTGCCGTTGGCCCGGAAATGCCTGTTCTCTCACAGGTCTGAGGCGATTACATGGATAAATGCAGGCGCGCAACCCCCAGTGCATGTTGCATTTGAATAACGTTGTGAAAAGAATGCAAACAACTCACAGTGTAGCTGCAGCAACAGCAGCTGTGTTGAGTTGTGATGGCTATCAAAACAAAGCCATCATGTTTGAACTACCCTAACCTCTCTCATAAAGTTCTAAACACTGTATTTTGATTTTATGACATGAGATTAGTCGACTGTATATCAAAAGGCCCAGTGTTAATTACTTAAGTATGAATTATTTAGCATTTTAACGACTCAATGAAATATAAATGGTCTGGGTCAATACAGCACTCCATCAGAGCAGCCTGGGGACTCCCATGGAGAGGGAGATGGGGCCAGGGCAGGGCTTTTATTTTCCAGACCAGACCACATAATGACACTGGGGCTCCACAGACACCGACCCTCAGCAATAAGCTGCATCAGCATTAAGGTTGCAAAATTCCAGGAACTTTCCATAAGGAATAAGCAGGAGAATCCGGAATCTTCCAACCAGGATTTATTGAAAACTAGGGAATTTATTGAACGTTCATGGAATTTTACAACCCTAATCCGCACTATCCTCAGAACCCAGGAGAGCTGCATTACCCTGTTGTGAGTCTATGGTTAACCTTAGGACCAGGAGTGTGTACTGGCCATGTGAGCTGATCAGTGAAAACTCTGGGCCTTAGCATTTCATCGCTGTGTGTGTGTGTGAGAGAGAATTATGTGATGTTCGATCAAAGCATTGGTAGACAGTTTTAGACGTGTGCGCCATCTAGTGGTATATTACCTAAAATGCATGTTGGGTTTTTTGTAGACGGTGGAGCTCTCTTTGTTTCTGATTCCATTCCAAACTTAGAGGAAGACAGAGACTCAAAAATAACAGTCCTCAAAGAAAAAACCTTAAAACAATCAGTTACAAAATTATTTACACACATGGGAACTTCCACCAGAGTACCTCAAAGCTTCGCCTTTAAACTAACAAGTAGCATACCTAATCTGTATCTCTGTCGTTCAAGAGTAAACAGACTGCTGTACTTTGGAATGTGGGTGCGTGTCCATGATAGAAGAGTGTTGTTTTTCTCTCCACTGGGATACAGAGATGGCAACAGTTTACCCATTTCTTCTATGGTGTGTGATGCTGTTGGACTGCCGGCTGTGCTAGGGAGGTAAGTCCTGCTCTCTCTGCTGATCGTTTTAGTAGGTTTCTCACTAGTAACAAGTATACCACTCTTACAGTTATACATCAGCAGTAACTGTTGCAGCCTTACCATCTCTCTCTCTGGCCCTCCAGCCCCAGTGTTCCTGTCGGGCCAGGCAACAGACAGTGTGCTGAAGAGACAGAGGCGTCACAACACTGGGGTGTTCCAGGACATGTTATTGGGGAACCTGGAGAGACCGTGTCTGGAGGAAAGGTGTGACCTGGAGGAGGCCAGGGAGGCCTTCGAGAACGATGAGAAGACAGTGAGTGTGTGTGGACATGTGTGTTTTGTTTGGGGGGGGGGGGGGGGGGGGGGCTATGGGGGTTAGAGTCTTCCTTGAATAAGGTATTGTGTTATGATTGAGTTAACTTAAGATTTTTTTTTTTTAAGATTCTGTATGGATTTTTCAGATTGAGTTTTGGGTCGGATATGGTGGCAAGTCTTTGCTTAATGATTAACTGTCGTGTTGGCACGAACAGAGAGGACTAAGATGTGACACAGAGCTGTGTGTCTGTGTGTGGTGTGTGCTTTGTGGGTAACAAACTGTAGTGTTTAGCGCTATGAATCTTGGTATACCATCTCAATTGTGTAATATGTCAATAATGATGAGTGTTATGTCTCAGATGAGGACCAGTGTCGTCCAGCCGTCCCCGTCTGTACCAGGCGTCCTGTAATGACTAGCTGGGCTCCTACACTTGTACCTGTCTGCCAGGCTTCACTGGGATGAACTGTGAGGTAGGAGAGTCGTAAAACACACTGTCCACTTACTTGACTTAAGCCCTTATAAAGAGCATAGGCCTTGACGAATGTCCTCCGTTTCACTTGGTTCCTGGCAAGTTTTTCCCAGGTCACGACAGTTAAGGTCGCTCTGCCATCTCTGCCTGGACGTTCCTCCTATAACATTGTAATAACACTGTTGGGAAACCAGATGTCAATCATAACAATTTGAACCCATTACATATTAATAGTCTCTTTAGACGTGGGTTGATGATGCAGGTTTCTCTTCACAGTAACAGCCAGGCAGTGTAAGGTGAATAACGGAGAATGTATTCTGTGGCACATATGGGGCACAATGTAGCTGTGCAGAGGGTCAACTTTAGTCAACTTTAAACCTGAAGGTAACCCCAATATTTCACACATCTGGTTACACATTTACCAGAATCATACTTAAAGTACTGTGTAGCAACATGTTATTACAGTAGTGTGACTACAATGTTACTACTTTAGTGTATAGAGGAACTTGATGTCAAGTTTTAGCAACCACCATCCTTTCTAACTTTGGATTTGGATGTATACAGACAGTACCAGTCATCAGTTTGGACACACCTACTCATTTCAGGGTTTTTCTTTATTTCTACATTGTATAATAATAGTGAATACATCACAACTATGAAATAACACACATGGAATCATGTGTTAACCAACAACAAAAAAAGTGTTAAACAAATCTGAATATATTTTCTATTTGAGATTCTTCAAAGTAGCCACCCTTTGCCTTGATGACAGCTTTGCACACTCTTTGCATTCTCTCAACCAGCTTCAAGAGGTAATCACCTGGAATGCATTTCAATGAACAGGTGTGCCTTGTTAAAGGTTAATTTGTGGAATTTCTTTCCTTAATGAGTTTCCTTAAACCAAGCGCTATGATGAAAGTGGCTCTCATGAGGAGTGCCACAGGAAAGGAAGACCCAGACTTATTTTTTAGCTCATTTAAGTTGTCACTACTTTTACAAAATGTTCTTTGTGTAGGACTTAAATTGTTTTCATGACACATCCCTAATAGAAAACTACATTCTAGGATGATACATTTTTATTGATTACAGATGGATTACTAGATTGTTTAATTTATTGTACCCCTCCAGGGGAGCATAACATCTATGCCAAAGAGGGCACAGAGCAGGACCACGAGGTTTTGAAGCAGTACAAACACCCTCTCTACGACTCTCAGCGAAGTCTGTACAATCTTGATAATCGCCCTGCTGCGCCTCCACACCCCCATCCTCTTCTCCTCCCACGCCAGACCCATCTGCCTGGGGCCCGGGGTATTCACTGAAGACTTGGTGAAGGATGAGTCCCCGGCTACGATCAGCGGCTGGGGTCGCACACATTACAGAAGGTAGAGGTGCCATTTACAGAGAGGATGCAGTGTAAGGATAGCAGTAGTGCCCATATCACCAAGTATGTATTTCACGGCCAGCTGTGCTGACGTGGCCAAAGACTTGCACCGGGGGAGAGCGGGGGTCCCCATACCAACCGTTACCGTGACACCTGGTTCCTGACTGGGATTGTGAACTGGTGGGAGGAGTGTGCCAAGTAGGGGAAGTATGGGGTGTATATCAGAGTGTACACCAGACTAGCATTACTATAGATGGATACGTCACGTTATGGCGGTGACCAAGGACATGCTGCATGATGACCTGGACGACTAACGCTTGACCTTTGACCCTCGGGGTCCTCAGGACCCTGTCTTGTTTCAGGTCTCGTTTTCAGGGTTCAATTCATAAGTCAATGTTGTATTCAAAGAGAAAGCGTCTCCTTGCATCGTCTTCCTCCAATCTGCTGGTGAGAACACAGATACCTGTATGTCCAACAGGTGCCTACTGCACATCATGGTTATTCATAAAACAATACGAGTAATTTACTGACGGATGAAGGGACGAAGGCAAATGGCTGTCTGCAAACAACTAACAATTGCTATATGGTCATTTACTATAGAGAAGCACAGATTAAAACAAGGTGCAGAACAAATGTATTATTTTAATAAATACTTTATTTAGACTATATACAAAATGCAGCCAAACAATGACAGTGACTGTAAAACAATAACCTGAAACCCGCCATGTTCAGTCAATATTCAGTTTGCCATGCAATTTCTCTATTGAGAAACATTCAGCAACAAGCTTACTGCGCTTTTCAAAGACGCACAGCACTTTCAAGCATATACTGAACAAAAATACATTCAACACGCAACAATTTCAAGGTTTTACTGAGTTACAGTTCATATAAGGAAATCAGTCAATTTTAATATATTTATTAGGGCCTAATCTATGGATTTCACATGACTGGGAATACAGATATGCATCTGTTGGTCACAGATACATTAAAAAAAAATGGGCCTCACAATGGGCCTCAGGATCTCATTGCGGTATTTCTGGGCATTCAAATGGCCATCGATAAAATGCAATTGTGTTTGTGGTCCGTAGGTTATGCTGCCCATACCATAACTCCACTCACAACATTGACATCAGCAAACCGCTCTCCCACAAGTCCCAATTCATGTGATCTGTGGTTGAGAGGCCAGTTGGACATACTGACAAATTCTCTAACGTTGGAGGCGGCTTATGGTAGAGAAATGAATATTCAATTCTCTGGCAACAGCCAATTGCATGCTCCCTCAAAACTTGAGACATCTGTGGAATTGTGTTGTGACAAAACTGCACATTTTAGAGTGGCCTTTAATTGTCCCCAGCACAAGGTGCACCTGTGTAATGACCATGCTGTTTAATCACCTTAATATGCCACACCTGTCAGGTGGATGGATTATCTTTTCAAAGGAGAAATGCTCAATAACAGGGATGTAAACATTTGTGCTTATGGAACATTTCTGGGATCTTTTATTTCAGCTCATATATATTTTTGTTCAGTGTATATATTTTTTTACATCACAGTTCAGTGCAAAATGTGTAGCTTTTTAGACCGAAGTAGCTCAAAAGAAGAAAATATGGCAAAATGTTACTTTTTTTAAGATGAAAGAACCCCCTTGACACAATGCATGGCAGTCAAACAGGACTCTAAGAGTATATAGACATCATTTCACGGTGATGCATAGCTGCCTCACACAGCAACGGAACTTAAATAAATAACACAAGAAACGTGCTGCTTTCCAAGCTAATTTCCACATCAAACGCAGCATATCAAAGGCAGGCCTCCGACTTGACGTGGTAAATTCCTATAAGTCCGCAATCAATATTTAATTAAGCGTTCGACACAGTGGGTATATTTCATGTTTGCTGTATGATCCTGTTTAATGGGAAACCTAAGATTAAGTGTGAGGCGATGGAGGAGGAGAGGAACTCTCTCAAAGAGGGCTGAGGGAGACAGAGAGCATGAAATCCTGGGGAGAATTACAACAGTCTCTATTTGCTGGCTCCATGCTGGTAGCAGCTCCTCCCCAGACCTCCAAAGTCACATCTGAAGACCTGATTAATACACTTATATCAATCACCGGGATCTCATCTCCACTGACAATGAGTTTAGGAAATAAAATGGTAAGTTAATCATAGGTATGAAGCAGGTATCGCATTCACCGATAACTCAACTTCTATAGAGCCTTTGAAAATATAGTAAAGCGTTCTGTTTTCTTTCAGCATGCATTTTCTCTTGTAGACCTTCCACCCCAATAAAGTGCCAGTTGTGTATAGGTCTGAGGTGAGGTAGAAGCAAGACTGTGTTTTGTTATTGCTGAGCAAACATTTATTGAAGAGGAGACCGATTCCAAAACAGCAGGAATAAAAAGGCATTATGGCACGGCACGTTCTGGCATTTCAACTCTTGGAGAGCGTAAGAGAAGGGTGCCTTAAGGAACAAGACAGCATGGATTCCTAAACAACATGAGCATGTAGAATAACTGAACATGGAACCAAACAACAGGTCGACATTCAAGTATACACATCAAAAATGTAAAAAAAATTATATTTTAAAGAAATGTTTCAAGCGAAACCTGGATTATAATGATCCATAAAAACTCACACACACAAACAAACACCCACCAACTGCATTCCCACTGAATAGCAATAATGGTTAAGAATCCCTCAGTCGAGAGGCCGAGTCCATGGGTGTAGAACAGTCCCAATCCAGCTACAGCAACCCAACGGAAAAGGCCATTGGCTGGTTCAAAGAGGAAGTGAGGGAATTAACTTTAAGTGCCAAATCTTTTCACATGTCCCTTGTCCTTCCTCAAAACCTTGTGCATGTGTGCTGGTGGAGCCCTGTGCTGTCCAAAGTTAAGGTAACATTCATTAAGTTTGTCCACTGTCCATCAAGGTGGGCAAAAGCAGGTCTTCATGTTATTGGCCCAGAAAAATGTTAATCAATAATCCAAAATGTAAGCTCCTGTGTCCTTCTTCAATTGGATAGTTGTCTCTCATCATGGCCAATCAGAGCACTTTGAGAAAGCAGATTTTAAGATATTCTATCAGTCATGACCTCATAGTGTCTAATGTATAACAGTCTGTCTGGTCAGACTGAATCTGTGCAAAGGTCCCACAAAAGCTGTTCTATTGCTGCCTTCAAATGCTCCTCTGTAGTGGGAAATTACCACTTGAATGACCCTCCCAAGTCGGAAAGTCAGAGATAGGGTTTGATACCAGAGTTTCCAAGTTGTGACTTTTCATCACTGACCTTTCACCTTTTCAACCAAAAGATGTTAAAGCAAATCCATTTTTGACATTGTCAAACGTATCAATGTGTATAATGTAGCTAGTTTTACCATATTGTCACCTTTAATCACGCTAACTAACTGGATCATTAGATAGATCCTCTAGCTTGCCATTGGTTGAAGAATTGTTCCAGAGTTACGACTTCATACTGTAAAGTTTCCCAGTTCCCACAAGCACTTGAAGGCAGCATTTGTCCTCTAAGGGGAGCTGAGCTTTCTGGCCTTCAGATTCCCTGGATCTGCATGAGAGAGGAGACAAATTATTCAAGCAAACCCATCAAATGAGCTACATGTCAGAGAGGAGGATCGAGAGTACAAATGTCTTTAGAAACCTCTTCCCCTGTACTGTAACCATACCGCCTAGTCTGCTGTGTCCCAGAACCACGTGCAGGTTGGGGACTGGGATGAGGCTCTTCTGCCTGTGACTCAGGTTCTTCACCAGCCCGGAGATGGTGTGAGGGAGTGTATAAAAGAGGTTAAGGTGAAGGACGCGACACACTAATGAACGTTGGCCGTTCACGGCGGCTTTGTGTGGCATATTACCTGCTGGGTGTTGATGAACATTGGTGATTCAACATGCAGAATTGCTTAGAAATTAAAAGAAAATGACAGCCACCTGCTGATTTTAACCATTTTCCTGCACGGTCAGTTTTGTCCTTATGTCTTTACACCGGCGTTATTAGGTTCCCTAAGTTTACAAATCGGCACAGAGCCCATATAAAAGCCATGTCAAATAGGGTTCTGCCATCGGCAACCAAATTTACCACCAGGCATATGAGACGACACACTCACCAGTGGCCTTCGCTGTCCACGTGCTGCAGCTGGATGACGTCACCGCTCTCGATGGCGAGGTCATCTGGGCCGTCTCGTGGACATTCAGCCAAGGCCTTATATCTGCCTGGAGCCTGGGAGGACAGAAACACCTCTGTTAGACTGGACCAAGGACGTGTAGCGCTGTATCCTACTAGAGGACGCCTTTCAAACATTTAGGAGCCTCAAGAGGTTCCTCTCGATATTCTGATCAGCATATCTAAAAGGCTGTGGGTGAGGAACGAGGCCACACGGTGTGCAGTAAGTGAGAGTGGTTGTACTGGTGTTGTGGAGAACCCATCGCACCAGCTGAGCAGTGTCCTCCTCCTCGGTGTCTGACGGGTGAGAGGGGTCCTGACCTCCACCCCACTCCTCCAGACCCAGGCAGATGTCCATTGAGTGAGGCGTGCCGGGCCAGCCTGGAGATTACAAAACACACATTTTTGGTCTTGTTCCTCTTATATGCTGCCAGAAAAAAACAAGGTAAATACTTGGTAACTATAGCGATAAATGCCAATTCAAATCCTGATGTGCGGCACTTACGGAGTCGTTAACAAGACGGTAGAATCAAATGATAATATGAGTAGCTGTGCCTTTTCCCCCAGAGCTCCTTCATACACCCGGTGCTCTTTCATGTGAAACACCTGAGTCTTTAGGTAATAAGGGTCGCAATATGTACCAAACTAAATCCAATATCAAGTCAAGGTAGTTTCATGTACCATCTCTCATGACCCAATCACCATTATTACAAGTAGTTACCAGGTATCTACATGATTATGTTATGGGTATATGTATGAGGGAGTGGTGTACTCACTGTGTCGGTTGCGCTGGTGCTTTGGGGAGAGGGACTGTGGGTCTGGACTGCTCCTCCCTGACTGTGTCCTCTGAGCTGAACGACGCCCTCTGCTGTTTGCTGTGGGGAGCGACACAATGAACAAACTAACTCCGTACTCCCTAACCTCATCAGACATGCTCCAAGTAGAAGCTGCCCTTAGCCACAGATCAGCTTAACGTTCGCAAATTTGAACCTTTAACCATTTAAAGGGGAACTGCAAAACTGACCTTAGATCTGTGGTTAAGGACAATTTCTACCTCAAACTCATCTCACACCACAATGTTGATCTTTCAGATGCCAGCCAAAAGGCCCCACACCAAGCAACAATGTGACCAAGTGCAAACCAAGCTGACACAAAGACAGTGTGGGCTCTGGCCTGGTACACAGCAGACACGTGCCGGAGCATGGAAAGATATCGTCTCGATTTATCAAAGTTCCTGGTTCATCAATGTATTGTTTGTCTATATTTTAAAATAAATAACTTTGGATCATTTTAATTTAATAACCTCTCAAAAAGCGAGCCCCATCTAAGAAGCAGTTGTCGTGCTGAAAGCATGAGGAAATCAAGATAAAAAAATATATAAGTTAAAAACATCCAAACCTTTTTGATTTTTTTTGGCATTCCATGCAAAATTGCAAATCCCATGCAAAGATGGGTGTAGTCATTTTGGGTAGCATGTCTGAGATGGAAGGTCTGCTGGGACATCAAAAGACATGAGGAAAAGTGCATCTGGCGAATGTATGAGCCAAATGGAGTCGCCTAGTAAAGGAGTTGCAGATGACGGTCAGTATGCAAACACAGCAGCCTTGTGGGTGGTTTAGGTCAGCTGAGCCATGCCAAGCCGGGCCGGGGCATGCGGAGCTGGGCTGAGTTTACCACTGAGCGTCAGGACGGGTCAGTGGCGCTGGGGGCGGGGTCTGTTGGGGGGGCGTTGCCGGGGGCGTTGCCGGGGGCTTCGGGGGCGGGGACTCCGGGAACGCAGACACATAAAGACATCGGCGGACAGCGAGACAAAGTCCAGCCCCGAAAGACAGCCCGTAGGAGCCCCTCCGGACGGCCGCACACCCCTGCAGGGGGGAGGGAGGGGAGGACAGCAACCAGAGAGCAAAGGAAAAAGCGGGGCCTTCACACACACATCTCTTCACACACACCACCTTCTCCTCCTCAACCTCCTACTCCTTCTCATTTTCCAGCTTTATACCTTTTTGTTGATATGCTCCCCCAACACCATATATCATAACCATCTGAACAGCTCACTGAACTGCCTGCCACACTCACACCAAGTGGGGAGCTGCTGTGACAACTGGGTGTCCTACAATACCCAACAAGACTGACCTCTCAGACATGGGCGGAGACCGTCGGATGTGGTCTGGCATCTGGATGTCGACACAACGCTCATCTGAGAAAAGAAGGGGAAGAGGAAGAGGCAAAAAGATTGTTTGAAACAAGAGAGGGAAAGGGAGATACCTAGTCAGTTGTCCAACTGAACGTACTCAACTGAAACGTGTCTCCCCGCATTTAAGAGGATGTTCAAGTTAGGTGCAGGCTAGGACTATTGATGTGAGATGAGATGAATTAAACCAGCTCTTTGCAGAGTGCGCTTTGGAGAGTGATGTGAGTGACGTCCAAACCTTTGAGGAGTTTCTGCTGGTTGGTGAGGATCCTCCGCAGCTCCCCGAGCCAAGCTGTCTTAACCTCCACTGTGGGAGCCTGGGAGATGGATAAGATCAGGACAGATTAGAACGCAGTCAACGTATAGTAGGAAACACACTTTTCTTTGCATCTTACAGGCATGATTTCAAAATGGCACTACAGTAGCTTAACACATACTGTACCGTAGCAATACATGGCATGAAGTTGTCACAACAAAGAACAGAACAACACACAGACAATGAACAAGCCAGTGGGTGGTAGTTATTGTCTTTGTCCTAGTTCGAAGAACATAATGCTGCATGAATAGCATCAACAGTCACTTCACAGCAGGGGTGATCCTTACCTGAACGACGTACACCTCCTCCCTGCCACTGTACCAGATCTCAAACTTCTTCACATCCCCCTTGACGTTCTCCGTAATCCCCACCGCACTCATCTGCCAGGACACACACGCACACAGTCTGCACCTGGGGCATACAAGGACATGCCACGGACACACACTCCTCCGCTGTGTGAAGGCAGGAAGCTCAAGCGTACATCAAGAGGAGAGCAGCGGGTGGTGACGCCATCCGTCACGCCCCATAAACAGACACACACCCACTGACGCCTTGACACGCAAAACAAAACAAACATCCTTGCAACAGGGAGCATGTGTCAGAGTGTGCCGCCTACACACACACCTTCAGACAGTGCTTGAAGCTGTAGGAGGGGGTCTTGTCTGCTCCCTCTCCATGCTCCTCCCTGCGCTTGCAGAAAAGCAGGGCTCTCTCATACAGGAACAGGTGTCTCTGCGTGGGCTTGAAGCGGGCCAGCTCCTTCATACGGGTGGGGCCTTTCTTATGGCTGATCCACATACTGAAGGAGCCCTGCATCAGCACCCGGCCCAGGTCACACAACTCTCCCTAGGGAGGGGGGGGACACACACACACACACAGGTAAACACACAGGGTCAGAGATACAGGATGGCACACTGTCACACATACAGGACAGCACACTGTGTCACAAAGACACACAGAGCCAACCACACACACACACAGACACACAGGACAAGTCACCTGGTAGCCTGTGATGGCTATCTGATGCATGGAGTCATTGACTGACTTGAGGAGGTGGAGCATGGCTGCTAGCGCCCCCTGTAGCTCGGAGGTCCCCTCGCAGCCTCCTGCACTGTACTTCAGTAGCTCCTACAGCATGCACGCACGCGCACGCACACACACACACACACACACACACACGCAACACACACGCAACACATCAATTCATATCTGGTAGAGATCAATATCTGGGAACAAAGAAACCCTGAAATTCTCCAGCTGTACTATAATAGTCCTTGTGTTGCATGTAAGATGTTCCTTATTTTGTCAGATAACAACAGAGAATCAGGGTACAGAAAATGGGGAGCAATCCCCATTAATCAGACAGGATTTCTCTCTAGTTTAATCTGTAATCCTTCACGTCCTGCATTCAACTCATTGAAATAAATGCCCCTAGGTAGGCCAAGGTTATGTCATAGTGCTGTCAGCACTGACAGGATTTTGGGGACGTTGAATTATGATAACGTTTCAGCATAGTTAAAGCTAATATAAATGCTGCAATATTGGCACGGTGTGCTGCGTAGAGGCGTGTATGTCGGCTGGTTTCACTAAGGGCTGACCTTCAGGAGTAGCTGGTACTTGGTAAGGCGTTGGACTGGTTTCAGAAGGTAAGAGTCCAGGCCCAGTTTGTGTTCCAGCTTCTTCTGACACTCCTGTAGAATATGGCAAGGAGATATTGGGAAGCATTTGTTACGGTTATAACAGGGAATCTAATATAAATAATCGATCATTTTGTGCTATTAAAATAATGAATATGTCTGGTATTGTGGTGTAGTAGTATCGCTGAGTACAAACATTGGGCACGAATAGAAAAAATAAGCATGACCTGGAAAAAGGCACAGTCCGAGTACTGCCTCCATAGGGACTCTGAGCGAGGCTTATTCTGACAGTAGCACTCATACACCTTGAAATTCTCCTTCTGGAAATACACACATACATTTCCAATGACACACCATCCATGCAAGACTGTGAAACACGTGCTATGCCGATTACATCGACTCGGTGTCAGAACGATTTCCACGTGGAGAGAGACGACACGACACAATGAACTCTGTACTGCCTAACCTCATCAGACATGTTCCAGGTAGAAGTTCCCCTTAGCCACAGATCTAGGATCAGCTTCACTTTCCCCAAATCCTTTAATGCGTACCCTGTACCTATGTTTGTCCTGTGTAAAGCAGTTATTTTCTCTGGGTGCCTCTGCCAAGGTAAGCGGTGTTTGTTAACGGAGAAGGAGCAGCCCCGTCATATAGCACGGCAGAGCTTTTTGTTTTGGCAGGTGATACATAGAATGACATTTTTTATTAAAAAAACAATTGATTCCAACTCCCCCTAGCAACTCTCTAACAATCAGGACAGGTAACATTAAACAACTGATATTTATAAAAATATAGCGTGGTAGTACATGTTTGAAGTCGTTAACTTCATACTCCTTTGGAAAATAGTGGATTACTCGGAAGAATTACATAGGATTGGATTACATAGAAGAACGTTTGTATCAAAAACTACGGATTGCGGCACACAAAGAATATAATGCCTTTACACAGGACAAACATAGGTAAAAGTTACACCTTAAAAATTGACATTTTTGCTGAAGTATCACCTGACACCGACTCGACGTAGTCGGAGGGACACTCCGCCAAAACTCATCGCCACATAACTCTGAGTATCGTTGAGAATTCTCAGCTGATATAGGTAAAGACATTCTTCAGAAACAACCACAAACAAACTACCAGGGGTATTTAACTCTCACCCTACTTGGTCCGGATCCTGCTGGTTCTGTTCTACCTGATAATTAATTGCACCCACCTGGTGTCCCAGGTCTAAATCAGTCCCTGATTAGAGGGGAACAATGAAAAAATGCGGTGGAACTGGCTTCACAGTCCAGAGATGAGTTTGAGGGCATGTAGACGTTCCTCACCCGCTCCAGGAAACAGGCCCCTACTCCCTCTGGGGTCTCTAGGCAGCCCTCCAGGTCATGGAGGAACACCCTGTAGAACCCAAGAGGTCAGGAGTCAGAGGTCAAAGACAGATAAGGTCAATAGGTCACACCCTAACCACACAGAGCAGCAAACACCATCACCACACAGGCCCCTATCCAGCACTCCTCCATAGTTAATGACTAGCCACCCACAGAGCCATGCCACTGAGCCCCCAGTGTCTGCCAGTTTCCTCTCTCGTTGGCATAATCAAACGCTTGTTAGAGCAACTGGCATTTAACACTAGTTAGAGAGGCTCTAATTGGCTTACGGCCTCATGCAGTCATCCAGTTTTGCCTTTCAGCCCAGCAGGGGAGCAATCCCAGCAGGCAGGATATATAGGATGCAGACAGAGCCACTCAAACAGTTGTACATAAACTAACTGACACAGCTGGCTAGAGGAAACGGGCTAGTAGCTACTGTACTGGAGAGATGGTTGTTTTTAAGATGGAGCAGTAGTTCAAAGAGGTTATGATGCAATTACTGCTTTAAATCGTACAGTTCTTTGAGACTCCGCCTTTTTTTGGGGGAGGGGATTTTTTACCCCTATTTCTTCCCAATTTTGTGATATCCAATTGGTAGTTACAGTCTTGTCCCATTGCTGCAACTCCTGTGCAGACTCGGGAGAGACGAAGGTCGAGAGCCACGCGTCCTATGAAACACGACCCGCCAAGCAGCACTGATTTTTGACACACTGCTCGCTTAACACCGAAGCCAGCCGCAAAGTCAGCGTGCATGCACCCGGCCCGCCACAAGGAGTCACAAGAGCGCAATGGGACAAGGACATCCCGGCCGGCCAAACCCTCCTCTAACCCGGACGACGTTGGGCCAATTGTGCCTCGCCTCATGGGTCTCCCGGTCGCGGCCAGCTGCGACACAGCCTGGGATCAAACCCGGGTCTGTAGTGACGTCTCTAGTACTGTGATGCAGTGCCTTCGACTGCTGCACCACTCGGGAGGCCCAGTTTTTTATTTTTAATAAATTAGCAAAAAAAATCTAAAACCCTGTTTTTGCTTTGTCATTATGGAGTATTTGTAGATTGATGAGGAAGAAAAACAATTGAATCCATTTCAGAATAAGGCCGTAATGTAAACAAAATGTAGTAAAGTCAAGGGGCCTGAATACTTTCCAAATGCTCTGTATATATATATATATATATATATGCGTGTGTAAGCATGCATGTTTGCCCTTGCCAACTGATGTTTCCTTGCCTGCTGTGGAAGTTGTAGATTTCAGGCATGTTGCCAAACAGGACGTTCCTCTTACTGCGCAGGATGGGGGGCAAGAGCCCCGCGAGGGCCGGGTTCTCCATCTCTCCCCTGTAACCCTACACAATACACACATAATCAGTATACAAAACTCACTGTAGTAATCCAGTAATAGCTGGGGAAAACGCTGCTGTGTTCTCACCAGCAGCACTGACAGCAGCTCCTCCACATAGACCCTCTCTGTCTCAATCAGCTCCCTCATCACGTGACTGTGGAGACACAGGGCCTCATTAGTATTCTGTCTGAACATAAGGAATCAGGAAGACCACATCAGGAATATGTAGAGGATGAGAAGACGGACCGTTTGAGAAGGTCTGGGCTGTCCTCTCCCTCCAGGCTGGAGCGCAGGGAGCTCCTATTCTCCTGGTAGTCATGCATCACCTCGATCTGAGACGGCCAGGACACACAGACAACCAGGATTTACATTTTATTTAACCTTTATTTAACTAGGCAAGTCAGTTAAGAACAAATTCTTATTTACAATGACGGCCTAGGAACAGTGGGTTAACTGCCTTGTTCAGGGGCAGAATGACAGATTTTTACCTTGCCAGCTCGGGGATTCGATCTAGCAACCTTTCGGTTAGTGGCCCAATGCTCTAACCACTAGGCTACCTGCCGCCCCTACATGGAGGGAATCCACCTCAAGCATGTTCAGTTGCCATAAAATTCCTATCGTACATGTCATCATCACAGCCACAGTGACGTGTGTGAACTGTTCTGCGCTATACTCGACTTTCATCTTTCACGTCCTTCTTCGACCATCTCACCTTTCTGGAGGCGGGGCTTTTCCGGGACGTCCTCTTCCCAGGGAGTGACAGATCGAAGGAGAACTTCAAACTGTCGACACCTGCAACACACGACCTTTCAGCTGAACTCGATGACACTGTAGGTTTCTATGCGTTTGATGAAACACAAGACTTGTCTGGACAACATGTTAACAAGGCTAAGTATAGCACACGTCTCCACATGTGCTTTGATGAAGCCATGACGTGGTATACGGCACAGTAGCTAACAGTAACGTCACCCGATAGAGCCATCATTACAATGAGTAGATGCTCGCGGCGATATGACGATGACAGTAGGTTTGAAAGGTCCTGTGGGACCAGGATGTCCGGTCTTTGACCCTGGGATGACTGTTGGTCCTGGGTTTACACTTGATACTTCTCTTCTGATGGACGGCTAGTTAATCATTGGCAATAAGCAGCTTGCAGTGGAACTCCAACACTACTATATCCTCTAAGAACACATCACCCAAAGCACTGTCTGGTGTAACTGACTGACTGTATCCGTTTGATCATGCGTTCCTCACATACCCTAAGATCAGCGCGTGTGTGTGCGCGTGCGCATTATCACACTAAATCAGAGCCAACACATTTATCTTCATCTCCCCTCTTAAAAAGGGGCTTCCTTCTGTGTGTGAGAAACACACCCACACGTCGCACCTCATTATTAATTGGGTGCGGTATGGCTAGCTTTGTTCAGCCCTGCCTGGAGGCGAGTGGGAGATGAAAGGGTCTTTGCCGTACGTGGTTCATATACATTATTACCATACAGTACCCAGCTAGCATCACGGCTAACAGCGTATCCCCTCAGGACTGATTATAGTGCTGGGCCCTAACAGCTAGCATCACGGCTAACAGAGTATCCCCTCAGGACTGATTATAGTGCTGGGCCCTAACAGCTAGCTCATTGGTTAAGGTGGACCTCTAACTGAGGTCGAGCACAAAGACCCTGGGCTTCCTCATTACTGGAGCATGTGGTTTGCTGTTTTGATTACTGCTTTGTGGCCTGGAAGAAGGTGTGTGAAGCCCTAGGCTGAGGACACAGACGACACCCAGTACCCAGGGGAGAGGGACGGCTGTCAGGCCAGAGGCCAGGGGAGGGCTGCATATACAGGGCCTGGGAAACAGCAGAACCCTGGGTGGAGTTCTAGCGGAGATGGATAATTAAAGTGTGCTGTAAGCCTCTAGAACCCCAAACAGTCAACTGTAGTCTGATGTTCTTTAATCTACTGTGACAAATGCTAATGTACTGTATCAAGTGTGATTGAATGTGTGTGATTGAATGTGTGTGTGTATATATATTCCACTGCCTCCTCTTACCATGTTTGGGGGAAAAGAGTGGGGACTTGGAGCGGGGCGGGCTCTCCGCCCTGGGGGCCACTAGTTGGATGGGACGGACGTGTTTATCAGCCAGCTTCCTCAGACAGACCTGCCTGTTGTGGATCATCTCCTGCACCACCGTGTGCTTCTCAAACGCCTTCCCTATCTGGACCTGTGGAGGATGGAAGAGGAGCTTAGGACATTTATATCGACCCAAAACCTGTATGGAGTGTTAGTTAAACAGGTGTTTATAGCCTTTATGCAGTCTTGAAGGTTGCCTGAAGGTGCCAAGACCAGAAAGGAATGCTTGTATAAGTCCTGTAATATTAAATATATTACGGGGTGATAGAAAACATAGAGAATGGGTTAGACACAGATGGGTCATGAGAAGCATTACAGAGGGGGTTACTCTTTAAACCATAAGGCTGTTTGTCAGTGAGAGACACTGGCTTGGTGTTGGACCTGTATCTCTGGGGTGAGGACAGACTCAAACTCCACGGCCAGGAGGTCAGGTCCTGAGCTGAGGAGAGACGGAGCCCCCTCCAGGAATCTGTCTATGTCCTTCAGAGCTGCCTGGGCCCCCTCCTTCGACTGGAACTTACCCACCAGCTGCTGGGCCAACAGGTAGGCCCCGTCGTCACACCAACTCTGGGCCTATGGAGGGGACGAGACAACGATGTCACACCGACCAGTCATATTCGGATATACGATAGCACTTGACAGAGTATCAGCGTGGTTGTTTGTGTATGATGTTAGATTTGTACTCATCTGTGTGCAATAGTGTAAACAGTGTGTGTGTCTTCTACCTGGCAGAGGCGTAGCAGCAGCCGGTGGGCCTGGGAGAGGTGTGTGCGTTTCACCCTCAGAGCATTACTGAGCGTGTCACAGCGGTGACGTAGCTCGTTGCCGCGCTGAACGATCAGGGCCATGGCATAGTGGTGACTGGCTGCCAGCTGGTGCCCATGGAGGATGATGATCTGGGCATGTCCCATCTCCTCCTAGCAACACAACCAGGAAACCACAGTCAGTTACATACAACAAGACATGGCATACAGGAGGCCTACATACACACAGCATCACAACGGCAAATACACTTCAATCCGAGCTACACAACCAATGCTATTACCAAAAGCACGAGTCCCAGAGAAGACAATCTCTGCCAACCACAGTATACAGTATGTGTAGCCCTGGTCCGTTGATCTGATGAGGGAAGTGTCCCCTAGTAAACACTGACCTGTGCGTGAGCCTCCAGGCTGTCCAGGTCTCTGAGTGTCTGCTCTGTCTGAGTCAGCGTCTCCCTTGACGATGACATCTCTCTCTCCTGGGACGCCAGACGCTCCAGAGACAACTCCATCTGACGACGAGAGAGACATTAGTTAGAGACATATACCCCTCCCAACTTCAAAACGTCCCATCCGACCTCAAATTGAACTGTCCGCCCCGTGTCCTCCCTGTTCTAAGAGTTGCCTCTCGACAATGAATCATCAATTATGCAATTGATCAGTCTCACCTCCTTGAAGCGATGTTCGTATCTGAGCAGCTGTAAGTACTGTTGCAGTTTTAGATGATGCTTCTCAAAGAAGCCGTCAAAGGCTGACTCCATGCCCCTCAGCTGGGCTAGTAGCCTGAAGACCAGAGACAGAGGTTATAATCAAAGAATTACCTTTATTTAACTAGGCAAATCAGTTAAGAACAAATTCTTATTTTACAATGATGGCCTACCCCAGCCAAACCCTCCCCTAACCCGAACGATGCTGTGCCAATTGTGGGACTCCCGATCACGGCCAGTTGTGATAAGGCCCGGGTTTGAACCAAGGTCTGTAGTGACGCCTCTAGCACTGAGATGCAGTGCCTCAGACCGCTGTGCCACTCAGGAGCCCCGTGGCCACTCTTTAGGCAGACCGTAGCGTGATTATCTCTCTGAGGTTATACACACACACCTCTGCACAGTCTCCCAGTCCAGCCTGACATCCCAAAGTGAATCCTCCTCTCTCCCCGAGGCCTCCAGGCTAGCCAGCAGGTGACGACCCTCCTTTGATACTGACCGTATCGCCTCCTGTACGAGACAGACAACGATCAAGACAGACAAAATGGTTAACATATCAGGGTGAACATGTAGACTGGCTGTCAGTTAGTCTGCCACTGATATAGAATTGTAACATATTATGATAGAGTCTAGTGTAAAACATAGTGATAGAGGACTCATCATAGATATAACCCATTTTAACATGGACATTGCCATTGAGGGCTTCCTCCATTTTAAGGTAGTCAACTGGGTAGGGATTACTATGAGTTGGGAGCAAATGAAGAAGAGGAAAATCTATTACTTCAATGGCACTACCCACAGATGCTATAACGGCACAGATACAAAGATGAGTCCTCTATCTACCTAAAAGGGTTGCAGTATACCTTGAGTTTCCTGTACTTGTCAGTGTGGGTTGAGAGGAGGCGCATGATGGCGGTGCCCTCATCTGGCAGTTTGGTCTCAGCCAGCTCTGTGCCAAACGCCTGCAGCATTTGAGCTATGTCCTTAACTGTCACCGCAAAGCTCTCTATGGCCTGGAGGGGAGCCAGAGAGCACACACACACACACACCACACACACACACACACCACACGGAAGTCGTCACAGTGTTTCTAAATGTATACTCTGATGTCATCACTCAGGATTGTGCAAACATACAGGCCAATTTTGAATGTGTCTCTCTGCATCATATATGTTGTAATATAAGTGTTGGGGGTTCTGAGTGGCTGCATGGTTGATGCTATGTAAGTGTAAAGTATGTACTGTTCTCAGGACGATCCAGTCACTGTGGGAGTAGTCCAGGGTTCCTCCAAACTCAGAGGTCAGTTGGTTCTCATCAATGTATCTCAGTAGGTCTGTCACAGAGCTCAGCATCACCACCTAATAAAGGAGAGCTAGAATAAGCTGCACATAATCGACTGTGTGTAGTACTTGGCACGCTTCTTCAAACATGAGATGCCGATGCTGTGTGGTGAAGTGTTGGATTTGGCCTCTGATCTGCCTTACTGGCATCTTGAGCATGAAGTCCTCCTGGCTGAAACGGAAGCCCAGGTCTGTGACGGTGCGCTGGAAGAAGCTGGTGGGTCTCAGCACCAGCACCAGGTGGAGGTTCCCAGGGAAGGAGGCCTGGAGACGGGGAGGGACACAATCACACCCCCGGGGTTGGACAGTGAGCTCTGACCTTTGACAACTCCTGGACCATGTCTTTACCCAACACTAGGCCAGAGTCTGTTCACACTTCTGGATGCATAGAGGGATAGGCACTAGCCAGCATCTGTCACTGACAGGAAATATTGACTGCACTAACATGCAATCATCCGCAGTCGGACAAAGCCTCAGGCTCACCCACTGTCAGTCAGATAAGGAAAGCCAGACATATCCTGCTAGCTGGTGCCTATCACAGGTGTATTGAAGTCGCAGTCAATATCAAATGGATTCACTAAACAAGAGCAGATAGTAGGTCGTCTGTATTTTATTTAGGGATGAGGTGATTTTCAGAGTCAGATCACAAGTAAAGCAGTAGGCTAAGGATGACAATCTGATTAGCTACATTTGAAAAATAATGCTCACAACCATTTTTATCACACTACTGCGGTGGTGAAGGACTGCTAACTAACAAATGGGTTTGGTTCAATTGAAGTTGCCAGCTGTTAAAGCGTGAACATGTGCAGCACAGAAGATCGACATAAAACAGTGGGAAATTGATTATTCCAAAAAGACCGACGCATTCGCTTATAGAGCTCTTTGACATTCATTTGTCCCCGCTATCTAAATCTAGCTTCAGGCTACCGCAAACTCGGCCCTTCAAGCTCAACATGCTAAGAAAATATCACTGCCAGGTTGCATTCATATAAGCAAATTATCTTTCTCGGTCTCATTGCATCAATTGTTATGACTAAACTCAAATCAGGCTCTGCACTGCAGTGCTACGCTTAGCAAGCTGCTGTCAGTGAGCGATGCCGCATTCACTCTGCACACCCAAACTCGAGCACAACTATTTTAGCACGTAATCAAACTATGTAATAAGCGCGTTACCGGGCTCTTCCGTGTCCTGTGCAATCCTCGGCGCTGGTAACTCTCAGCCATCGTGTTAACAGCCATTTATGCGATAACGGTAAAACCTCGCCCGTCCCGTCGCTAACAAATTGGTGCCAAGTTACTTGGCCCCTCTACTCCGCTGCATCAACGTTCGCTGTCTGCAAGCTCTCCCTTCCTCTAGCCTTCTCGCTCTCCCTCATTTTCCGCCAAATATAGCGTCATCGGGTAAATATCAAAGTATCGGAGTGCTTGCTCATGCATTTCGATTCCCTCACGACGGGACTTTATTTTCATACAGTGAATACAGAACAATTTATTAGAAAATTATGTATGCGCAATAATAAACGGTGACAAAACAACTGCAGTATTTGACAGATATTGGCACGATCAAGTATTTTAATGAACAAAACCGCACAAGAGACCATCACAAAACAGCAGGAACTGAGTGGGGATAATTCAGCACCATGGACAACTCCCCACTCTGACATCGTCTGATAGTACTGATATTCTGAACAGTTTTTTTTTCTCCACAGAAGCAAATCATCCGTTCTTTAGTAGGATAGGGACAGGCCTAAACTAGTATCGTTACCATACTTCCACAGTAGATTTGGTTTCGTTCCCGACCTTTCTTGATTTCTTGTGTTTAAAAAAAATATATTATTATTTAGTGTACTTGTTTGACGTGTTACTGCATTATTAAGACCTAGTAACATAGGCATTTCGCAGCACCCTACTATAACATCTGCTAAACTGTGTATGCGACCAATAACGTTTGATTTCATTTCCACGTGCGCATGTATGCACGCGGGGAAAAAATGCCATGACTTAACTGGCTCACCGCAATTCTGGCAAGTGCTGTTTTGATAGAGGTCCATGTATCCAGTCTTCTGTCTAAAATGATGATGAATTTTACACCTGGCTGTCTTGCTCTGCAAACACAAGCACCAAAAGTATTTGAACACATGTACATTTCACATGTACCTTTCACTGAACAAATGTATACTTTTACTGGTAAAATGTACAGGTATAGTACCGAAAAGTTCATTTGATAACAAATTATATTTTTTGGTATAGAAAGAAGGACTGCAGAGTGAATACATTAGATATGTTTACAGGGACATTCATCGACTCTTGTGACCTGTACTCATCCAATGATATGATCCCTCCTCCCTAGGGTATACCTGCTCTGGGCTGGCACAGAGGACATCACTAGGGCATCGAAATAGATGAGGAATAGGGAGCATCTAGTGCCATCTGTGCAAAGAATGCTAACTCTGGTCTAAAGCAGGCTCACACTGCACTGCAGAGAAAGAGAGAGTTGTGAGATGAGAGAGGGAGGGCTACAGAGATGAATATTAGGAGGGAGTGTACTATGGTGGTTCACCCACCGAGGTATGAGGGTGAGGTATGTTAAGACTTTGGCTAAAGATTCCTCCGGAATGTCGCTGAAAGCAGAGTATTCTGGGAGGGTTACGATCACGCTAGAGTCCTCACCACGCCCCCCTGCAAAGAAAAATGATTTTCATATGAACAATCACACTCAACAATGTATTAAACAATGATAATACGTTCTTTGCGGACGTCGCATTCAAATAGTCGACGCGTTGGATTAACTGAGCACAGCTGTGTCAGTTTCAACATGTCACTACTACTTTTACAGCTCGAAGACGCCCCCTGAATCTATACAACCAATGTAAACACAGGTCAGAGGTTATGAACCCTCAGTAGTGGGACAAGACTAAGTAAAGAGCCCCCACCTGACAGGTAGGCCACCTGCTTCTCAATGTAGCCGTCCACCTCCTTCATACTCATAGAGACTGACACTTCTGTGGGAAGGGGGTTGGGGGAGAGAGAGAGAGATTAGAATAACAGGTCCCAATGAGGCCTCATTCAACCTGTCACACAGTGGTTATCATTCATAACTTGTCCCATAAGAATGATGAAATAGCAGACAGAAATACTGCCTCCCAATGGTCATATGTAAAACAACATTACAGTGGTAAGAAAGGTATCAGACTCAGCTGTTTGGTTCAAGTCAGTCAGTCGTTCTGAGGTGGGTCTGGACCCCTTCTATCCACTGTGTCATCCAGGCTAGCACAGCAGTAGGCAGTCACTTTACCTCTCCATGCCCTTCTCCCGTCACCAGGTGAGGCAGCAGGGGGTCAAACACTGTTTACACTACAGGAGGCTGGTGGCACCTACATTGGGAAGGACGGGCTCGTGGTAATGGCTGGAGTGGAATGGCATCGAATACGTCAAACACATGGTATGAGCTGTCCTCCCCTCACCAGCCTCCTGTGGTGTACACCAAGCTGTGGTGGCAGGCAGCACTGACTCACTCCTCATTCCACATTCAACAATGTTGAAAGGACTCTACACTGCATGTAACATAAATATACAATGATATAGTGGGATGATTGAAGCCACACTGAAGATTGAGTTTAAAAGTAAAAGTCGTAAATAGTCATATATAATGCTCTGTGGTCGACTAGTTTATGCAACCGATCACTTGATTCACAGTCTCCTTGTGAATAATACACAGTATTAGTAAATATGAATAGGATTTCATACACGCAAAGAGATGCAGTATAAGGAGAGAGAGGAGTTGTGTAGGGAGAGTGAGAGAGAGATATATGCAGGGTAGAGAGAAAGAGGGGGGAGACCGTGTCGCGAGAGGGAGAGAGTGTCCTTTTCCACATCGACGGGGGTAACAGTGTCTGGCGGGGAGTCAGCGAGTGGAGGGGTAATGAGCTCCGCAGATCTCTGGTCCATATTTCATGAGTGTGACTGACACACACACACACAGACATGGGCTGTACTGGGCTGGGCCATTCACACACAGCCATGGCGTATAGGGTTACTGTCAGGTACTGGTTAGTGTCAGGTTGAAGATGGATATCCTTGACTGGTTGAGTAATAGTTAATGTTTCCATGGCTCGAGTGTATCAGCGAGCTTGGAAAGGCCACATGTAGTATGCATAGGCAGTTTCTAAATAGTTCATGGGGGGTAGATAGTGGATGTACTACTGGACACACTGCATCTCTTGTACAGCTGACGTCAACAATGTCTACTATGCAGCTTCACAACCAATGATTTTGTCATCCCTTAATGCGGCACAGCATATGACAGAAGATGCAATTTGTGACTGTAATTTAGAGGCAATCTAATGAGAAAAGGTGAAATATCCTTGTCAGGCTACACATCCATGTCGCTCCAGAAAAACGCCACGCCCACTCTTCTCCACGATGGGTCTGGATTTTCCCCCCTCCCCAACGTCTTTTGGAACGCAAACACATTCTGAACGTTCTGATTGGTCCCTGAAAACGATGGGTTGGGCCAGAGCCAGCCTACATGATGACGTTATCAACTTTGATTGGTTAAATTCGTTAGAGACGATCCAAATCGCTGATTAATTTGTTTTGTACAATGCCCCTCATTTTGACGTCACACAAATTAGTTCCAGGATTGCAGATTTAGACAATGTATGTAGCAATCGATAGAGCAGCGGAATTAAATTCAGGATGAGTCGTCTGGGAAGTAATATCCGGCAACCAGATACAGTGAATTCGGAAAGTATTCAGACCCCGATGCTTTTTCTACATTTTGTTACGTTACAGCCTTATTCTAAAAATGATTTATTTTTATTAATCCTCAATCTACACACAATACCCCATAATGACAAAGCGAAAACAGGTTTTAGAAATGTTTGCAAATTTATTAAATATAAAAAACAGAAACAGAAGAGACCCTTTGATATGAGACTCATAATTAAGCTCAGGTGCATCCTGTTTCCATTGATTATCCTCGTGATGTTTCTACAACTTGATTGGAGTTCATCTATGCTAATTGATTGGACATGATTTGGAAAGGCACACACCTGTCTATATAGGGTCCTACAGTTGACAGTGCAAGTCAGAGCAAAAACCAAAACATGAGGTCGAAGGAATTGTCCGTAGAGCTCAGAGACAGGATTGTGTCGAGGCACAGATCTGGGGAAGGGTACCAAAACATTTCTACAGCATTGAAGATCCCCAAGAACACAGTGGCCTCCATCATTCTTAAATGGAAGAGGTTTGGAACCACCAAGACTCGTTCTAGTGCTGGCCGCCCGGCCAAACTGAGCAATCGGGGGAGAAGGGCCTTGCTCAGGGAGGTGACCAAGAACCCGATGGTCACTCTGACAGAGCTCTAGAGTTCCTCTGTGGAGATGGGAGAACCTTCCAGAAGGACAACCATCTCTGCAGCACTCCACCAATCAGGCCTTTATGGTAGAGTGGCCAGACGGAAGCCACACCTCAGTAAAAGGCACATGACAGCCCGCTTGGAGTTTGCCAAAAGCCACCTAAAGACCCTCAGACAATGAGAAACAAGATTATCTGGTCTGATGAAACCAAGATTGAACTCTATGGCCTGAATGCCAAGTGTCACGTCTGGAGGAAACCTGGTACCATCCCTACGGTGAAGCATGGTGGTGGCAGCATCATGCTGTGGGGATGTTTTTCAGTGGCAGGGACTAGGAGACTAGGAAGGATTGGGGGAAAGATGAATGGAGCAAAATACAGAGAAGTCCTTGATGAAAACCTGCTCCAGAGCGCTCAGGACCTCAGACTGGGGTGAAGGCTTACCTTCCAACAGGACAACGACCCTAAGCACACAGCCAACAACACAGGAGTGGCTTCAGGACAAGGCTCTGAATGTCCTGGAGTGGCCCAGCCAGAGCCCGGACTTTAACCCAATCGAACATCTCTGGAGAGACCTGGAAATAGCTGTGCAGCGACACTCCCCATCCAACCTCACAGAGCTTGAGAGGATCTGCAGAGAAGATTGGGAGAAACTCCCCAAATACAGGTGTGCCAAGCTTGTAGCATCATACCCAAGAAGACTTGAGGTTGAAATCGCTGCCAACAAAGTTCTGAGTAAAGGGTCTGAATACTTATGCAAATGTGATATTTCAGTTGTTGTTTTTTTTACTGGTTTTGCTTTGTCATTATGGGGTATTGTTTGTAGATTGAGGGAAAAAACAATTCAATCAATTTTAGAATAAGGCTGTACCGTAACAAAATGTGCAAAATGTCTTGGGGTCTGAATACTTTCTGAATGCACTGTATGATAATAGGCAACCAAAACAGTACTGAGAGACTTAACAGCACACACACTGCAGCCGCCTTGCCTGCTCCTTACTGTAGACATTATACTATACAGAAGAGCCGCGGCAGAATGCTTGTGCTGCAGGCAGGCAGGCTGCAGTGTTTTTAATATGCGTGCTAGTCTGTGATCCCAGGACGAGACTCCGCCACGGCCCCTCTCCAATCAGCACTCTGCACCACTCATCACATGGTGTAAACCACTCGGTCTCTGCCTGGCATGCTAAACAAGATGTCTGCACAACACACCCAGCCTCCAAAACACGCCTTCTATTTTGCAGCCACACAGCTAGTAAATAATTATTCCCGCCGACTTGATTCATCAAAGCATCCAAGCACCAAAGCCTAGTCAGGTGACTTCACTGAGTAGTGTTTTCTGCTTCAAAGCCCAAATAACCTGTGTTTGTTCTGCCCTGGCCCAGAAAATGATATTCCCTATTAAGCATAAGTGGGTCCTGAGACAGACTCCCAGACAGCTGGACAGATTAAAGGCTCAGGGTAAAGCAGGGCTGGCCAGGCTGTGGCCAGGCATCCTGTCCCTCCTGATGACATACTGTAGTGGTTGATCTGTGATAGTCCTGTGTCATTTGCTGAGAATTAGCCAACCTGCGGAAAATGGCACGACTTGCTTGTTGTAGTCCAACAAGATTCTGGTTCTTTTCCTCCCTCTATTCCCGTGCTCATTTACTCAAGAAACACCCCCCCCCCCAAATAGATGATCATCAACAGAATTTAATTAGTTGTTCTCTGCAAAGGGATTGAGTCATTTAGACGTGCATGGGACACATTTTGCCTAGGTAAGACCCTGACAAGAAGGGTGCCAGACAGCCAGTCAATTTCAATGCTATCACACATGACTGGCACTGCCCATGCCATGAGGCCAGGTTGTGGGCATATTGGGTGAGCTTCTTCCTTCAGCCAACAGTCACTGATGTCTCAGAGGCTACATTGTGTGGAGAGAGAGAGTAAAATACTGCATACGCTGTCCACAGCTCTTGAGACATAGGGAGACAAGCACACACATGTAGTCCCTCAGGTTTACACACACCGCACACACACACCGCACACATATTTACAAGGGCCATGACTGTTTTGAAGTGAGCAGATATTTTTTAACCAACCAGGGCTTTCAGCGTTAAGGGGATTATAGTGGTGGGCTACGGAGAGGGAAAGTGTTGGAGGGAATTCCTCACACGACCATCTGGGCACATGTGAACGTGATTTGTCCGATTTATCATTTAGGTTTCAAGCTCTCTTTTTTGCCCTAGCATCAATATGCAGCAAAGCTAATGTGGGTGGAAATGAAATTTTATTTGTGATATTCTGTTGTGAACTTGGACAGATATATTTTTATAGCTCAACAACTGCACAGACAGAGCTTAGTTTTTATATGAAACATACCGCTTACCAATTGGAGTCTGTTTATCATGTGCCGACAGGTATCGTTGAAGAGGTGTGTTATGGCGTCGCTATGGACCTGTCTCTCAGCCTAAAGACCACATTACTTACTGTGAAGGTTCAGGATTACCTGCAGGAAGCATTCTGGGGCTTTAAAATTATACATTTTTCAAACAACTCATTGGAAACCCTGTATGCCTTGTTTCTTCACACACACACACACACACACACACACACACACACACACACACACACACACACACACACACACACACACACACACACACACACACACACACACACACACACACACACACACACACACACACACACACACACACACACAAGTAAATTATAGACATGTTAAAATACAACCAGGTGGAGGGAGGTGAAGATTTAAACTTACAGGTAACTGATCAGTTGTGTGTGTGTGTGTCTGTGTGTGAGAGTGAGACTGTGTCCGTCTGCAGGTTTTTCCATGGTCAGATATAAAACGTACTGCAGTGCCTCCAAACTCACCTGGTAAAAATAGAACCTCCGGAGGATGGCCTTTTCCCCACCCCCCCAATGTCCCCATTACCTTCACACACAGCCAACACTCCCACGAGGGACAGGGACAACACCTTCACACATGGACAGGGACAACACCACCACACAGGGAAAGTGCAGGGACAGGGTTGGGGACAACCCCGCTTCCCAGGGAAAGTGCAGGGACAGGGTTGGGGACAACCCCGCTTCCCAGGGAAAGTGCAGGGACAGGGTTGGGGACAACCCCGCTTCCCAGGGAAAGTGCAGGGACAGGGTTGGGGACAACCCCGCTTCCCAGGGAAAGTGCAGGGACAGGGTTGGGGACAACCCCGCTTCCCAGGGAAAGTGCAGGGACAGGGTTGGGGAAAACCCCGCTTCCCAGGGAAAGTGCAGGGACAGGGTTGGGGAAAACCCCGCTTCCCAGGGAAAGTGCAGGGACAGTAAACAAGCTAGCAGGGCTCCACGACAACAAAGCAGTGCCAAAGAGGGTTTACCAACACAATCCTACTAGTCCTCTACAGAGTAGAGTATCCAGTTTACTACAGCTACAAATCACCACCATCCAGGAGCAGTACCCAGACTGAGTCCAACAAACTGTCACTACATCTCCAAAGAAAATAGCCCTTTCCTCCTCATGCACTTGATTCCAATAGAAACTAAAGGCTAGAGGAGAATGGTGTAAAAGACATGGGCACTGTTTATCACCTTGTCTGTCTTCTGTAGCATCTGGGCCATGACAGGGATGCAGTGCCACTCGTTTTCATTATTTCATTTTCCAATCTGTCCATCTGGCTGCCCTTGTTCATGACGAGACTTCAAAAAGCTGCGAGCAACCATACAGAACTCTGCCTTGATAGTTTCCCTAATCAACTCAGTCACACAAGACATCTATTTCTTATTACATTTCACTGACGGAACGGTTTGTTTGGCATTTCACCAAACACACCCAGATGTGGAGTGTACTTACAAATATCTCCTCTACGTATGATCGCTATGGATGAAAACTATCCCCCAACTAATCCCTGCATGGCTACGTTGGGACCCACTGCTGGAATGCAGCAGAAACCATCCAATCAATAACACACAATATAGACCTTAAACTGCCATTATGCTTGAAATAGTTTCTATTATGACGCCGTTATGTTTCCATATACCATACTTAACATTGCATTGTATGTCTCCATATACCACGATTTGTATGCCAGTGAGAGGGGGTGATGTACGGGCAGTACAGGAGAGGTACTCACGCTGCAGTGTGTTCTCCAGCTGAGAGCCAGCCTGCAGAAGGCTATGGTAGCACTCCATTTCTCCCTCTGGCTTCTGCTCCTGTTCAGTCTCCACCTGCAGTGAAACCGGGCCCATTCCCTTGCCCCCCCACAGGGCTGGACTGGACACTAGTAGGCCTGGTGGTGGATAACGGCTGCTGTCAAGGCCTCACATCCTCCCGACTATCCTACGGTCCTCTCCGCAGTCCAACACCACTTCCAGGTGGAGGTAGAGAGGAAGCTTCAGCCCACTTGTCCCTGGAGGTCTAGGGATCCAGTCCGGATGCTCCCTGGCGCTGGCTCGGGAATCCTGAGTCACCTTGAGCCGCATCGAGCGCATCCACAGAACCGCACAGAGGAAGAAGTGAAATATATGGTAGGTTTTCTGGCTACTGTGTACAAGGCAGAGTCCTGCTGCAATGAAGCACTTCTCCCTCATACACACACACAGAGAGAGAGACACAGAGACAGAGACAGAGAGAGAGAGAGAAATACACCCTCACATCTAGAGTCCAGTGGGGGAGTGCCTTGTTCTAAACTGCAGCCACTAACCCCGAATGACATCCAGTCTGCCACGTCAAAATAAACACTGCCCCATCCGTATGGCCACTGGGGATTCTCGCCCGCTCTCTCTCTCTCTCTCTCTCTGTGCCCTCCCCTTATCCCTCTCCGTCTGGGTTTTAGTGCGTCAGCTCTGCCGCTGCCGAGGCACAGTGACTCCAGTCCTGACACACTGCCAACTCCCTCCCAACTTTCTCGCTCACTTAAGACTCCTCCTTTCTGTTTTCCTCGTCTTAGTGGCCGTTAGATTCCTGTAGCAGAATGTGGGCTGATGCCACAGAGCTCTGAATAACTGACCTCATGCAGACAGTATCATGCTGGGCTATCGGACACTAGAGTCATTCCATGTCATTTCAGCAAGCCATGACAATTGTCTTGTATGGTTAGAAACATTTCTGCAACATTATTTTGTTCAAATATAATTTGATTTCTGAAACGTCAAGCTTATTGATTGTAACCAAATTGGCAATTTTAAATGTAATTGACTCATTTATTTAATAAATATAGTACCTTACATCCGATTTGGACAACTTTTTTTCTAACGATGAGTAAGACATGAGGAATCCAAAACAAACGGTCAAACACCACCCACCCAACCCAACAACGAGTATACCTGTTCTCTATGGCTGACAAGTAGTATGGAGCTGCGGCTCAGAGCATTGTTTCTTCATCCTATGTAATGTATTCTCAGTGAATTTGGTGATGTTTCCCCCCACCCAACTGTTCAGAGAAATTAGTCACTGCTGTTAGGTTTATGTCCCATCCTACATCCTGATCATACCAGGTTCTGACCACTAGATGGTGCTGTTCTTGCTATTAAGTGATACATTTTAAGAATCCCCCTCAATGTTAAAGGGATAAGTCACCCAAACCACATATTGGTTCTCTTACCCTGTAAACAGTCTATTGGCAAGGTATGACAGCCAATCTTCTAACTTTTTTTGTACCAAATTCACTGGGAATACATTACATAGGATGAAGAAGCAATACTCTGAACAGCTCCATAGGGCGGTGCACAATTGGCCCAGAGTCGACTGGGTTAATGGAGGGTTTGGAGGGGTGGGCTTCACAAGTAGGCCGTCATTGTAAATAAGAATTTGTTGTTAACTGACTTGCGTAGTTAAATAAATAAAAATACTACTTGTCAGACAGAGAACTGATACTATATAAACTCATTGTGGGGGTGGGATGTTGGGGGGGTTCGTTGGTGGCTTTTGACCATTCCTTTGAATTCCTCATGTCTAACTCATTGTTAGTAAAAAGTTTGGTCCCATATCTGATGTTAAGTACCACAGTTGAAGTCGGAGGTTTACATACCCTTAGGTTGGAGTCAATAAAACTCGTTTTTCAACAACTCCACAAATTTCTTGTTAACAAACTATAGTTTTGGCAAGTCGGTTAGTACATCTACTTTGTGCATGACACAAGTAATTTTTCCAACAATTGTTTACAGATTATGTCACTCATAATTCATTGTATCATAATTCCAGCGGGTCAGAAGTTTACATACACTAAATTGACTGTGCCTTTATTAAACAGCTTGGAAAATTCCAGAAAATGATGTCATGGCTTTAGAAGCTTCTGATAGGCTAATTGACATCATTTGAGTCAATTGTATTTCAAGGCCTACCTTCAAACTCAGTGCCTTTTTGCTTGACATCATGGGAAAATCAAAAGTCAGCCAAGACCTCAGAAAAACCTCAACAAGTCCACATCCTTGGGAGCAATTTCCAAATGCCTGAAGGTACCATGTTCATCTGTACAAACAATAGTACGCAAGTATAAACACCATGGGACCACGCAGCTGTCATATCGCTCAGGAAGGAGACACGTTCTGTCTCCTAGAGATGAACGTACTATGGTGCGAAAAGTGCAAATCAATCCCAGAACAACAGCAAAGGACCTTGTGAAGATGCTGGAGGAAACGGGTACAAAAGTGTCTATATCCACAGTAAAATGAGTCCTATAATCGACATAACCTGAAAGGCCGCTCAGCAAGGAAGAAGCCACTGCTCTAAAATGACCATTAAAAAAAGCCAGACTACGGTTTGCACTGCACATGGGGACAAAGATTGTACTTTTTGAAGAAATGTCCTCTGGTGTGATTAAACAAAAATAGAACTGTTTGGCCATCGTTATGTTTGGAGGAAAAAGGTGGACTTAAAGCTTGGTCGCAAATGGGTCTTCCAAATGGACAATGACCCCAAGCATACTTCCAAAGTTGTGGCAAAATGGCTTAAGGACAACAAAGTCAAGGTATTGGAGTGGCCATCACAAAGTCCTGACCTCAGTCCTATAGGAGATTTGTGGGCAGAACTGTAAAAGTGTGTGCGAGCAAGGAGGCCTACAAATCTGACTCAGTTACACCAGCTCTATCAGAAGGAATGGGCCAAAATTCACCCAACTTATTGTGGGAAGCTTGTGGAAGGCTACCTGAAATGTTTGACCCAAGTTAAACAATTTAAAGGCAATGCTACCAAATACTAATTGAGGGTATGTACACTTTTGACCCACTGGGAATGTGATGAAAGAAAAAGTTGAAAGAAAATTCTCACAACTATTATTCTGACATTTCACATTCTTAAGATAAAGTGGTGATCCTAACTGACCTAAGACAGTGAATTTCTACTATGATTACATTTCAGGAATTGTGAAAAACTGAGTTTAAATGTATTTGGCTAAGGTGTATGTAAACTTCCAACTTCAACTGTATATTTATTGTATATTATACAAATCCTATAAATGTAAATGGCCAATTTGGATGCAATCAATTAGCTTAATTTAACATAGATCAAATAATGCTGTATTTCAACAAAATAATGTTGCAGGAATGCTAATCTTATCTGTATCTAACAAACGCTTTCAGAACAACCCAAGATGACGGATGTCGAATTCTCTCGTGCTTTTTGAGGTGGAACCTGCTACTTTTAATGCGCCCTCCTACTTAACCTTCTGATACACACACAGAACCATGTGCTACACGTTAACGTGTCAATCGAGGCATAGTAAACAGCACATTATTCTCCCTTGCTCTAAGCCAACAAATTGTTCTGCCCATGCAAGTGCACACACCGGACACATTCAAACAAAAGACACAGGAAAATGAACAGGTGTCATTGTGCACATAGTGACAGCGCTTCACTCATCCCTAAATCTCCCCTCAACCAATCAGGACTCAGGCACACAATGTACACATATATCCACAGAGGGAGTACAGTACACACAACTATACAAACAAACCCACAGAGTAGGTCACTCACAGGGATGTGGTGTGTCGGGTGGTGCTGTGGTGGCAGGTTGACCTGTGGGTGCAGTTGGCGGTGGTCTGAACCCTACCGTGGGGCTCTAGCCTTCAGCCGCAGCACGGTCGTTCCAGTTAAGCCTCTCATCTACCTCATTACCACAGAGTATCTGCCTAGTCTGGCCACGCACACCCCCCCTCCTCCCAACAGACCTATCTTAGTATGCTTGTTGATACACAAGATGACTAACATACCACAAACTCATTAATAAAAACAGAACAAGTTTTCAAAACAGTGTTTTATTGCAGAAAAACTGTTGAACATACTGGTCTTAAAGTGGTACATTCAGATCGGACGTTCAGAGTGCCGAGGCTGGAGACTGAGGGGCCAGATGTGAAGTGCCCATTTTGTGCCCGCCTGAACCTAAGGCACCCCACCACAGCAGTCACCCGCGGACAGGGTCATTCTCCACATTCACCCAGCCTCTCGTGCTTTTTTTGGACGTTTTGATTATTCTTACAAAAAGTAGCTAGAAAAAGGTTGCATTTAAAATACAATCAATTATTTTACGTATTTTGTCAGGCCAAACATGAGTATCCAATACTTTTTTAAAGCATTTTAAAATAGCATCTCTGATGTAATGTTAAAGGTTTGTTTTTGTTTTTTAAAACATACAGAAAGTCCTCCTCCTACCCGACTGACCTAGGACACAGAGCCCAGGTAGGTGAAAGTCCACCGGCGTCTTCACGTTAGTCTGAGCACAGTCCATACTCCTCATAGCTTTAGTGTTTCAAAAGGAAACGTTACAAAGAGTTCCCCGTATTACAGCCATCTGGTGTAGACAACCCTCTGGAAACTCTAGACCCTTGAAGTCAAGGTAAATATATCATTTTCTCCTCCACAAGATGGTACAGTATGTGACACAGGCAGTTAACACACTGTTCCAAGGCCGTCATTGAAAATAGGAATTTGTTCTTAACTGAAAGTTAAGTTAAATATGAGGTTGATGGAAGTACGGTAAATCACATTTGGCATGGGAGCCATGTCTTGAATTCTGCCAAGTGTGACAGAGGGGAGGGGGCACCAGGCTGCACATGTTCAGTATGTCACAGGTCATGTACAGCCCTCATGTAGCTATTACAGTATCTCCAACCACTAAGGAGCTGGAATGGAGCCCATCTGGACTAAGGATACTCAACTTAGGAACTACAACCATCAGTGATGCTAATCATCATATGAGGAGATACTGTAATAGCTACATGAGGGCTGTACACGACCTGTTATGGCATTTAAGAGACTAAAGAGGTGCCAATAGGACACCTACTCCCAGGCATATCCCTCTTTGGTAAACATTGAAGAAGCTCCATTCCAAGCCTGGATATGACTGAACTGATCTAACCAGTGCTCTGATCTGACCTGCGACCAAACCGGTGGAGGGAGAGGATATAGTAGAGGTGTAAGGTAGGAGATACCTGCAGGGTGCGTGTGCGAGATACAGATGATATGGGTTGGCACTGGGCACACATCTGGTCTGAAGTGACACAGGCATACTTTAGAAGCACAACGCTGATCATTCGCTACAACAACAAAAAAGATTCACGTAATAAAAATATACAATTTGTGAGTAAAATTACACAGAACAATAAATATGTCAAATAGATTTTCACATGTTCCAAAACATCTACCCATATAGTGTCTAAAAGTGATTCAAAATCATGGCATGTAGAAATGGAATGTATAAAGCACTAACGCTAGAAGTCAGAACCGTCTTTCTGTAAGAAACCCATCTCAGACATCGTAAATGGAGATACATGAACATCTATGGTAGCAGGTGGGTAGAAAGCCTCACAGTGGCATTACCTATGGTGACAAGAAAGAGGAAGTCTGAAGTTGGGATCTTTACCCACCAACATCAGCACACCTTTGACAAACAACACTAACTGGTAATGGGACATAGATCACTCATTTTAGGCTTTTAGTGCATGTTTGGATCCATAGGTGTGTGCGCGCAGAACACAGAACTCCTGAAGTCCTTTAGAGGACAGGTCATGACAACCACATGCTAAATGTACAAGGTACAGTGGGGAGAACAAGTATTTGATACACTGCCGATTTTGCAGGTTTTCCTACTTACAAAGCATGTAGAGGTCTGTCATTTTTATCATAGGTACACTTCAACTGTGAGAGACGGAATGTAAAACAAAAATCCAGAAAATCACATTGTATGATTTTTAAGTAATTAATTTGCATTTTATTGCATGACATAAGTATTTGATCACCTACCAACCAGTAAGAATTCCGGCTCTCACAGACCTGTTAGTTTTTCTTTAAGAAGCCCTCCTGTTCTCCACTCATTACCTGTATTAACTGCACCAGTTTGAACTCGTTACCTGTATAAAAGACACCTGTCCACACACTCAATCCAACAGACTCCAACCTCTCCACAATGGCCAAGACCAGAGAGCTGTGTAAGGATATCAGGGATACAATTGTAGACCTGCACAAGGCTGGGATGTGCTACAGGACAATAGGCAAGCAGCTTGGTGAGAAGGCAACAACTGTTGGCGCAATTATTAGAAAATGGAAGAAGTTCAAGATTACGGTCAATCACCCTCGGTCTGGGGCTCCATGCAAGATCTCACCTCGTGGGGCATCAATGATCATGAGGAAGGTGAGGGATGAGCCCAGAACTACACGGCAGGACCTGGTCAATGACCTGAAGAGAGCTGGGACCACAGTCTCAAAGAAATTCATTAGTAACACACTACGCCGTCATGGATTAAAATCCTGCAGCGCACGCAAGGTCCCCCTGCTCAAGCCAGCGCATGTCCAGGCCCGTCTGAAGTTTGCCAATGACTATCTGGATGATCCAGAGGAGGAATGGGAGAAGGTCATGTGGTCTGATGAGACAAAAATAGAGCTTTTTGGTCTAAACTCCACTCGCCGTGTTTGGAGGAAGAAGAAGGATGAGTACAACCCCAAGAACACCATCCCAACCGTGAAGCATGGAGGTGGAAACATCATTCTTTGGGGATGCTTTTCTGCAAAGGGGACAGGACGACTGCACCGTATTGAGGGGAGGATGGATGGGGCCATGTATCGCGAGATCTTGGCCAACAACCTCCTTCCCTCAGTAAGAGCATTGAAGATGGGTCGTGGCTGGGTCTTCCAGCATGACAACGACCCGAAACACACAGCCAGGGCAACTAAGGAGTGGCTCCGTAAGAAGCATCTCAAGGTCCTGGAGTGGCCTAGCCAGTCTCCAGACCTGAACCCAATAGAAAATCTTTGGAGGGAGCTGAAAGTCCGTATTGCCCAGCGACAGCCCCAAAACCTGAAGGATCTGGAGAAGGTCTGTATAGAGTGGGCCAAAATCCCTGCTGCAGTGTGTGCAAACCTGGTCAAGAACTACAGGAAACGTATGATCTCTGTAATTGCAAACAAAGGTTTCTGTACCAAATATTAAGTTCTGCTTTTCTGATGTATCAAATACTTATGTCATGCAATAAAATGCAAATTCATTACTTAAAAATCATACAATGTGATTTTCTGGATTTTTGTTTTAGATTCCGTCTCTCACAGTTGAAGTGTACCTATGATAAAAATTACAGACCTCTATATGCTTTGTAAGTAGGAAAACCTGCAAAATCGGCAGTGTATCAAATACTTGTTCTCCCCACTGTAGATCCAGGTATCCTGGTTAAACATGTCTCAATGTAACACACACAGGTTGCTTTGAGGCCATGATTCCCATCCAGTACAATTGTGCTGCTGGGCACAGATACACACACTCTCTCAGCAACATAGTTTGAAATCATTTGGACGGCGCTGGGCATGACACTTGCATCTCCCCAGCTCAGACACATTTTTGGCATCAAGCTTTAGATATTCAAACAGGTTAAGCGATACACAGCACATATATTAATTTAATACATTTGGGATTTTCTTAAACGATCACCAGCCTTAAGGTGGGAAGATTCAAGTCATGCAACAAACACCGAACCAGGTAGAAATGTTGGCAAGCACAACTCATTACCAGTCATTTCGATTCATCACACACTTTGGGGAGATGGGAAAATAGAGACTTAACCCAGTAGGGGGTTGTGCTCTAAACACTCAGTATTCAAGGCAAAGACATTTTGAAGACATCCAGTAACCTGTGTTCAGTGCAGTCTGCCCTGAGTGAATATGCTCTCTTTGCATTGGACTTGACTGGATTGGAATCATGTAACTTAGAAACTATGATTTGGATCTGGTGCAGTGGAATTTTTGTTTCAGAAAGTTAGGTGACATTTGCTTAAAAAAAATAATACAAACCTTGCAGAAAAATACAAAACAACAAGTGGAATGTGGCATTCATGAGGCCTCCTTAGTTTCATGCAGATGAATCATTCTGGGACAGTGGAGGTGTGGCTGCATGTTAGAACACAGCCGACCGTAGGAGTACTTCTGACAAGGCAGCCGTGTACGCATTTCCCCCCCCCGCAATCGTAGTATTCAAAGGACAGAAAAATAAACTCCGGAAACTCATGCCTCTCATGTTTGAACAGTCCAGTAAAAACGTGGTAAAAATGGCCTGTGCTGCGTGGGCCGGTGGTGCAGCAATCTGCACTGCAGACATGCAGAGGGAAACAGGAAGAGGGGGAAGGACGGAGGGAGCAGTGGAACAGAGGTACTCAAAACACTGCTGGAGTCATCCCTGGGGTCTTTTATCATTTCTATTACGTTGTTTTCCATTTTCTTTTTAGATCAGGCAAAAGTTCAGGCAGCCAGAGTGCCATGGGCAGGGTAGTTGATCCTCCTTTGTGCCCTTTACTCCCGCTCCTTCAGATGCTTGTAGGACAAGGGCGTGACGGCAGCGATCTGGAGAGGACATACAAAACACACACACAGAAGTCAGTCCACCTCTATAAACAGAAACCTGCTCCTGCCAATTGCCAACCACTGGATGGTGGCAAGACCCAGCCACACCATGACACCGACAGCATTAAAAGGATAGGATGCCCTCCCCAGGTAGAATTGACAACATACCCCCAGACAAAATCGATTGGACACACCTCCCCTGAAAACAGAGATCAGCTGGAATCTATCATTGAATGTCTATTGCTCTGATTGAACGTGATCGTCAACCAGGATTCTGGTGAAGTGACGGGAACCCAAGACACCCATGACCATGAGCAATAACCGAGGGGTTAGACATGCGAGATTAGCCCCTTGTTTTACCTGGATGTCTGTAGGAGTCCGTCCTCTGAAGGCTGGGAAGAACAGATAAACAGGTTAAATGAAGATGAGGGATGGGAGCGTAAAGCCTGGTGTTAACACTTCACTGCCATTCCGATAAATGGAACCCAACCCTTCAGACGACGGCCAGTTCGTTGACGTAGTAAGCTCAACATTTAATATACCTGGCAAAGCAATGGCATAACATGCAGTCAGCTAAGCTCGATAGTCGCCACTTAGAATGAAGTACTTGCAAATGAAAAAACACGAGGCGCCAGTGACACACAAGCATGTTATTGCACATGCAACCAGGGTAAAAAAAAAGTATAATACAACCACCACATAAATGACAACGCCATGAGGGGAGAAATAAAAATGGCAGATGACGAGGTCTGCAATGTTTAATTACATACATGGAGCCGAAAGAAAAACCAAAACAGACTTACTCACATTCACCCTTTTAACATGCACACAAACTGATGACACAGACAAATCCCCATCCACGGGAGACTTGATACTTTATTTCAAAAAGGTAACATGAAATCATTAAAAAGAGCACATGCAAGGACACAATGAGCAGTTTGTCTACTTGGAGGCTGAAAGGAGCATTCATCATTGTCCTGGCGACGCCTTAAACTTAACTGACTGAATGTTAATCTAAATCTTTTGACTTAACTTTGTCCATAAGGACGTACAGCATGTACAGGTAACTGCAATAATTAAAGGACACACCATAGTGTCTTCATAGGGCATTGGGCCACTACGAGCCATCAGAACAGCTTCAATGTGCCTTGATACAGATCAGGGATGGGCAACTTTCATGGGGCGGGGGACACAATATATAAACTCATCATGAGGGGTCGCAGTTGCTCGTGGGTCTGTGACCCCAAATCCATACACCCCCACCCCCACTGTGAGCAAAACATTTTAGTGAGAAATGTTTGCAGTTTTTAATATTATTTCAGAGTGAGACTGACTTACAAAATCAATGGGGTCCCCCGCAGCAACCAATTTTGAAATTGCACCTCGTGTATTCTACTATTCTAACTCGCAACAGTAAGTTGAGACCCCGCCACAGTTCCATCCCTGGGATAGAGTTCCAGACACTTCAGAATCTATTGGAGGGATGGGACACCATTCTTCCATGAGAAATTCCATAATGAGGTTTTGTTGAGGTTGGAAAACACTGTCTCAGGCGCCGCTCCTGATTCTTCCAGAAGTGTTCAGTTGGGCTGAGATATGGTGACAGACACATGCTGAGCGATTATCTGAAAAGTTGGTCCTTTTTGGGATTTCAAACTAATTGACTAATGTCAGTTAAATTATTTTTTCCCTGTGAGCTCAATGTCAATATTTTGCAGTTTCTCTAGAGATTAATCAGATCAAGGCCAAACTGTGCGACGTAGTAGGGAGTTGTAGTTTCCAACGAGCAAATATTATAAATAGTTTAGAGCAGAAAACGTGATAATTAACTACAATCCATTGTGCCTACGTGTCCGGTCTGTGTTTATTTTACACCTGCTACATTAGGTTAGGGGCAGCAGGTAGCCTAGTGGTTAGAGCGTTGGACTAGTAACCGAAAGGTTGCAAGATCGAATCCACGAGCTGACAAGGTAAAAATATGTCGTTCTGCCGCTGAATAAGGCAGTTAACCCAGGCCGTCATTGAAAATAACAATTTATTCTTAAACCCAGGCCGTCATTGAAAATAACAATTTGTTCTTAACTGACTTGCCTAGTTAAATAAAGGTTAAATAAAATGTAAAAAATTGTGAGGGGCAAACATGGAGAGAAGAGATAGAAGAATGCTTGATTGAGGGGGATAGAGAACAGTTGCTTCTGCGAGGTGTCAACCTGAAAATATATCCAAGTGTGATAGTTGGTATTCAGCAGTCATTAAAGTTTGCCTTATTTACTTTGAAGAACTACTAAAATAGTGATTTTGTCAGACAGCATAAGCAGTAGCTCTATAGAGATAAGATGACTTGGAATGAAATAATAAAGTCAAATAAAATATTTCTGTTGTATATATTAAAGTAATGTGAATAAATGGTTAAAACTGTAATGGGCAGTCACTACCATCGACATTGATTAATTGTTTTCTTCTGTGTTGTTAAAGCATTCAACCCACAATGCATTTCAGGGAAACCGAAAACCGGATTATTTCATCTAACGAAACCTATTTTTTTTTAAAATGCTGTAATCCCCCTACGCTCCTTTGAGACCCATCTTTACAAGTCACTGAGCTCTCTTCTGGCCATGGTAGCAAAAAGAATGGATAACTGGGAATTTGTATAACTGCCCCTAAGCATGATGGGATGTTAATTGCTTAATTAACTCAGCAAGCACACCTGTGCGGAAGCACCTGCTTTCAATATACTTTGTGTCCCTCATTTACTCAAGTGATTCCTTTATTTTGGCAGTTACCTGTATGTACACATATCACAAGCAAAATATGACGCAGACATTATGACGAACACACTTTTCAGCCAACCAATAAGAGTTCAACACACAGGAAGTATGGGTTATGGTAAGTGATAGAGGGCTGAACCGAGTTCTTAAAAAAGGATCCTCATTCTTGAAGGCACAGAAAGCAGGATTTGGAGTAGAATACTCGATTCTGGTTACAGTTAAGGGGTAATGGGCCCCGGCAGATATAGGCTGCTAAAGGGTTTGTTTCGGGGGTTATCTGATTGGTTTAACTAGGCCGCAGAGTTGGGGCTGGTACCTGTTCATAGCATAGTATTGGACTCGTCTGAAAAGGTTCGCATTAGCAGGGGCCTGGCTGAAGAGCGGGTTTCCCCCTCGCCCGACTGAATCACCGGCTTCTTCTGGAAGGGTCAGGCAAGAGACACTAATGACACCTCGGTGCTGACAGAGACTTACAAGACAGCAAGTGGACAATGTAATGTCGTTTAAAACACACATACTCTCCCTGGCGAATACGCTCTCCTCAACCTAATGTTTGTCAGGAGGGACAAGTCAATGTTTAGGAAGATCTCGTTGTTTAAGTGCTGTTAATCTCTATTCTATAAAGGCCAAACTAAGCTAATACACATTATTGGTACAGCCTTCCAAATACTTCTGACTTCAGACACGCATTTAGAGCAACACACATCTCTGTAGTGGCCCGTTGCGGTTGTGGTGGGGTCCAGGGTACGGGGTTGTCTGGGGCACACTGGCATGCAGGTTAACCTCATGTGTTGGCGTGCCGCATTCAACTGGACAGGCATGCAGAGACAGCAGGCACAGGGGCAACACAGGCAGCTAAGACACAATGACCGATGCACTCGGACATACTGAAGTAGACATAGCACGATGCCATGATTTCAGCACCAAACCAAACACAACAGTTGCTGGGTAAGTGACAGAAGGCAGGGCATTGGGCAATCCAGCATTTACATAAAGATTCTCAAATTGTCCTGGCATAGCAAAATGGTACCACCCAGTCTGGACAGCGGTTAGAACCTTCAAAAAAAAAAAAGTAGCATCCATTTAATATCACTATGATCTAAACTGGGAACCTCTAGAAGGCCTAACCTGTCAAGGGAGGGCGGATGCTGGGTGTTATAGGACACCACCTGAGTCATGTTAAAGGCAGGAAGAGGGAGGGGGAAGAATCTGGCAAGCAGGACAGGATAGATAGGAAGAGAGGAGAGAGGAGGTAAAGAGCATACAGAGAGAGAGAGAGAGAGACCTCAGTCACTCCAGGAGAAGCTGTGAGTGCTGGCGGTCTGCGACAGCATGAAGATAGTGGACGTTCCCGACGAAGGAAGCCGTTGCTTGATCTGCAGCAAAGCAGGCAGGATAGAAAGAGAGAAACAGAAGAGGCGACAAAAGGGAGTGAGACAGAGGGAGAAAAAGAGTAGAACGAATGTATTAAAACAGAACATTGGAGATAAGTGGGGCAAGAGGGTTGGCCTTTGCTGCTGAGGCCCTAGAACTTTCAACAATGTTCCTCATTGGTATCAGGTTAGACTCTTGCCATTAGAAGTGTATTGGTATTGTGGGTTAAATGTAACTTTTCTTGGCCTGAATTAAATGAAATGTTAACTTATTTTACGTGCTAGCAGAAACAACCTACAAATAAATGACATTTTATTACATGTCTTTGAACCATAGAAGTGATAGAGTTCCATGGTGCACAAATAACAGCGCACCCATATATATATATATATATGTGTGTGTGTGTGTGTGTGTGTGTGTGTGTGTGTGTGTGTGTGTGTGTGTGTGTGTGTGTGTGTGTGTGTGTGTACGCCTATATCTACACTGAACAAAAACAAAAACAAAGTGTTGGTCCCATGTTTCATGAGCTGAAATAGAAGATCCCAGAAATTTCTGTCTGTAATAAAGCCCTTTTGTGGAGAAACATTTATTCTGATTGGCTGGGCCTGGCTCCCCGGTGGGTGAGCCTAAACCCTTCCAGGCTCACCCATGGCTGTGCCCCTGCCCGGTTATGTGATATCTATAGATTAGGGCATAATGAATTCATTTCAATTGACTTATTTCCTTATATGAACTGTAACTCAGCAAAAACTTTGAAATTGTCGCATGTCAAGTTTATATTTTTGTTCAGTATCGTTCATTGGTAAATGTAAATGTCAAACATTTACATATAAATCGGTCATACAAAAAAGGATTTGTATGAGGATATGTCGGTTGAAAAATCTATTGAGTGATAATATTATATAACTTGTGAAATGAATAAACAAATTATGAGTCATCACACCGTTACTAATACTTTGAAGGATAACTAATTTGCCTCTTGGGGAGTTAAGAGACAGGCTATACCAGGGATACTGGCCTCAGAGGGGAGAAGGGGGGGAAATTTGATTATTCCGCTGATCTCCATCCATGTCAACAACACAAATCAGACCGCTATGGAGGAGCTCTTTAATGTATGTTTAGAGCGATGGGCTCTGTCAAGCATTTACATTTACATTTAAGTCATTTAGCAGACGCTCTTATCCAGAGCGACTTACAAATTGGTGCATTCACCTTATGATATCCAGTGGAACAACCACTTTACAATAGTGCATCTAACTCTTTTAAGGATTTTTTTTTTTTTAAGCATGCCCGAATCTTCAAGAAGACACAAACGGCTACTTGCAAGGACAAAATGTCAATTATGAGACTGTTATAATGCATAAACAGAAATATCTAAGCATCTGACACAAAGGGCAAGTCATAGCCCGTAGAAATGATGAAGGATACGAACACAGGAAAACTACTATGAAGTGTTTGGAACAGTTGTTTTTCCCTTGAACATCAAAACGATATACAGATCGAGAGCTAGATGTGTGTGTGTGTGTGTGTGTGTGTACAGTACCTGTCGAGAGTGGGGCCAGCGCGGCTTGCGGAGGACCAGCAGCAGGATCTCAGGCAGCAGGCTGAGCAGGATGAGGAGAATGATGACCAGCCAGACCGACACAGCGCTCAGCATGTTAGCAAACACAAAGTAGAGACGCTGCTGCCGAAGGAAGGGCCTGACGGGAGGGAGAGAGTTAACATTCACACAGGTCAGTCCAAATAGAGCAGTCACCAACCACGGTTCAGGAGCACTACACAACGAGCAGGCTTTTGCTCCAGCCCAACACTGATTGACGTATGTGTCAGATGATCCCGTCCTCACCATATGATTCCTCCCCAGAAGAAGCTGAAGAACACGTAGAAGGCCAGCGAGCCCCAGATGACAAAGTGATTGATCCACGTCCAATGGCGAGTGTCCATAGCCAGCTAGAACCACAAACAGAAGAAAGTGGTATCACTGGTCTGAAAATGTATTTCAATAACACTATTAAGTTCAAATGTGCTTCACCTTTAGCGTAACGGTGAAGACGAGGACAGTAAAAACAATTGTTCCGTACGACCAATTCCCAAACACCTGGCCATTGTCCTGCAGGGCGGGGTTACTAAAGAGAAAGCGGACCCCAAAGAAAAACAGGAGGCCCTGGTAGACCCCAAGTAGGGTCCAGTACAGGAAGGGGCCCCAACGCAACATGGCGTTCTTTGCTACGTCCCTAAGGAGAGAAAAGGAGAGAGAGAGAGAAAAGAGGGTAGGAAGGGAGGACCACAAGAACACAAAGATGGAGGGTTGAAACCACTTGCTTGTGTTGTCATTATCACACTAGAAGCATAGCTAGTGCATTTTCTATGTAGGTGCAGAATGAATAGTGTAGTTCCCGGACCTACCTGTAGAGGGTGGCGTTGCTCATCAGGACCTCCATACAGATGTGCTGCTCCAAGAGGCTGTAGGCCAGGATAGGCATTGAGGTAAAACAGATGTTGTACATCGTCAGATAGGCTGCGTCGTAGAGGGGCTGGGGAGGACGGGGGAAGGAAGGGGGGGGGGGGGGGGGGGCAGGAGGGATTGGGAACCCAGGGGTTAATTACACAGAGGAGAGAGCTCACTCTCGCACACATGCATTGGCAAACACACAACCACCACCTAACACAGGAAGAGGGCTCTATAGCGTCAAGCCTGTTGGTGTGTGGCTACATGCCGAAGACATCCTTTGATATATGCACACAGATGGTTCTGAGAGAGCAGGTCTAAGCTGGGGGGAATCTTTTAAAAGGAGATGCTTAGACCGAGTTTACATATCAGAAGTTAGCTGTGTATACTAAGAGATGTGTACCCTCTCCTGCGAGAGCTAAACATGTGCCAAAGGAATGAATACATTGCCTAAAATAGCGAAGACTTACGCGATGTAACCAAGGGATGTACTAGTCATATTGTATATGAACGCCATATATACATACACACCTACTCATTCAAGGGTTTCATGTAGTAACCAAAAAAAGGGTTAAACAAATCAAAGAATATTTTAATTCTTCAAAGTAGCCACCCTTTGCCTTGATGACAGCTTTGCACACTCTTGGCATTCTCTCAACCAGCTTCACCTGGAATGCTTTTCCAACAGTCTTGAAGGAGTTCCCACATATACTTGTTGGCTGCTTTTCCTTCACTCTGCGGTCCAACTCATCCCAAACCATCACAATTGTGTTGAGGTCGGGTGATTGTGGAGGCCAGGTCATCTGATGCAGCACTCCACCACTCTCCTTCTTGGTCAGATAGCCCTTACACAGCCTGGATGTGTGTTGGGTCATTTTCCTGTAGAAAAACAATTGATAGTCCCACTAAGCGCAAACCAGATGGGATGACGTATCGCTGCAGAATGCTGTGGTAGCCATGCTGGTTAAGTGTGACTTGAAATCAAAATAAATTACAGACAGTGTCACCAGCAAAACAACATCACAACTCCTCCTCCATGCTTCACGGCGGGAACCACACATGCGGAGATCATCCGTTCACCTAGTCTGCGTCTCAAAGACACGGCGGTTAGAAACCATAAATCTTAAATTTGGACTCATCAGACCAAAGGACAGATTTCCACTGGTCTAATGTCGATTGCTCGTTTTCTTGGCCCAAGCAAGTCTCTTCTTATTGGTGTCCTTCAGTAGTGGTTTCTTTGCAGCAATTTGAACATGAAGGCCTGATTCACGCAGTCTCCTCTAAACAGTTGATGTTGAGATGTGTCTGTTACTTGAACTCTGAACCATTTATTTGGGCTGCAATTTCGGATGCTGGTAACTCTAATGAACTTATCCTCTGCAGCAGAGGTAACTCCTTTCATGTGGCGGTCCTCATGAGAGCCAGTTTCATCATAGCGCTTGATGGTTTTTGCGACTTCACTTGAAACCAAATAGGGCTATCTTCTGTATACCACCCCGACCTTGTCACAACACAACTGATTGGCTCAAACACATTAAGGAAAGAAATTCCACAACCTAACAAGGCACACCTGTTAATTGAAATGCATTCCATGTGACTACCTCATGAAGCTGGTTGAGAGAATGCCAAGATTGTGCAAAGCTGTCATCAAGGCAAAGGGTCGCTACATTGAAGAATATATAATGTTTAAAACTTTGGTTACTACATGATTCCATGTGTGTTATTTCATAGTTTTGATGTCTTCACTATTATTCAACAATGTAGAAAATAGTAAAAAATAAAGAAATACCCTGGAATGAGTAGGTGTGTAAGACTGCAGCCACTCCAGGAGAGAGGGAGTGTCAGGTCAACCAGAGGGAAAGAATATGGGCGTAGACTGGAGAAGGTGCTGGGATTCAATGAGATACTCTGCTATTTCATGTTTAGAGAATCTTTGAATCTCAGAGAGGGGAGAGGGGCCTCAGCAGGACGCGGTGCAGTACTCACTTGCTGGGAAGATCCACAGAAAAACTGGTACAAGAACTGAGGTAAGATGAAGCAGAGGTTCTGTAAGTAAGTGAGAGGGGGAAAGGAACCTGAGGTTAGACACATCAAAAGGTAATGGACATGGTTCTTTGATGGTGGAGAACTTTGGTGTCTGGGTGTCATCTAAATCACATGGGCTTGAGCAGTATCCTTTATCAACATCAGAAAGATTTACTCTGTACATCTGTGGCTCTGTTGAGCTAACATTTTACAGTTGATACAACTTTAGCACAGTTACAAACTTACTCTTTATTTATTTTTTTGCAATAGCCTATTTAAAGATCTAAACGTGTCCGATGCTGCTGCTGGGCTCATTCGTCGTCTTGCTATCAAATTACACAGGCTGTGTGATCTATTTCTCGGTCGACTCATATCAACATCTCTGCACATTAGCGGTGGGGTAGGATAAATAAATACAACAGAATAGACCTAATTAAAAAGAACAGTGGTGAAGGAAATGGAAAATGCTGGGCAGAGCATGCCCAGAGTTCATGGCTGAGTAGTACCATGGTGAAATTGGAGCAAGAAGACTGACGCGCCAACATTTTGAAAAACCGCTACAGTCAAATGACGCACACTCCACTCTGCTCACATCCACTATTCAGCTGAATTTAAGATAACATTTTAGAGGCCCCCATCATGGTGGTGTAGAGAAATATTAGCATGTTTACGCCAACGTCCTGCAATTCTACATAGTTCTCCATGAAGCGGAGAGAAAATGTTGCCGTTTTAAAGCTACTTTCCTGCAATTCGCAATGGCTAATTCGGTGTTCTTTTGCTCAAAGATAATAACAAAATCAGTACTGCTAAATTCATTGTTTATGGAATTTTCAATTTACCCTTTATTTTGGTGATTGTTAGTTCTCAAAGATTATATTATTTAAAAAATATGTAGTTCCATTTTCTTTTCTACATATTTTATATCTGGTTTTAGTAGTTTCATTTGACACAAAGCGTTTTTACATCCAGAAAATCAAAAAAATATATATTTTACACTCTTTGGATTTAGGCTTACCGAAAAAACGCCCGCCCAAGATTTTAAAATGGCATAAAAATCCCCTGCATATTACTTCCACATAATCCTCATATCTAATGCTTTTTCTTTTGGCAGCAACACAGAATTAGGTTTTATAGCTCCAAACAATGACCGAACCTTGACCTCATCTGATGACCAAACAATGACCGAACCATGACCTATACTTATGATCCTCAGTTAACATAAGCACAGTAAGTTATGGTGCCTACATTTCGGTGCTGCCACCTACCTTGTAGAAGAAGTATTGCACCAGGTGGGCGATCCGAACGTAGTAGAGGTGCCCGTGTCCCAGTAACAGTTTCTTCAGGTGCTTGAGTTTAGGGATGGCATAGTCACTGTTCCTCACTGCCTGGCGACCCTCTTTACCTTTTATACCTGAGACACGGAAGACCAGGGAAAACACACACTTTTGCATCTCACTGAATTTAATTTGAAACAACTTCAATATGAAACATTTCCTAATTTGAATCTATAGTGATATCACAGCGTCTTACCGATGCCAATGTGTGCCTCCAGGATCATACTGACATCGTTGGCGCCATCTCCGATGGAGAGGGTAATAGGGCTGCCTTTAGAGTTCTTCACCATGTTCACGATCTACATAGGAACGAGAGAGCGGAAAGAGAGTAAGGGAAAAAAGTTCATGAAATCCCACTTGGTTCTGCGTTCGAAACAAGATGCCTAGATGCAAACGTATTCAGCCATTTGTAATATCGTTACCAGGTATAATGTGGGTAAATAGATTTTTTGTTATGAGACCTCAACCTGGTTTACCTTTAACTAATGTAGCCATCTACAGTTAAATCTACTTAATCTATCAGCAAGAGCCCGTGACGTCGCCTCACCTGGGCCTTCTGTAGGGGAGCCATACGGCAGCACAGCACAGTGGTACAGTTCTGACAGATCTGGAGTAACAGACTCTTGTAGTGGCTGGAGTCAGGAGAGGAGTTGAACACTAAGGACAGAGTGGCTCCGTCTATGATGAAGCCGTAGTCCTGCTTAGCTGAAGTCCAGCTCCTGGGAGGGAAAGAGAACGCAGAGCTTTCTTGTGACAAATCGAAACGAGAGCAAAACGATTTCATAGTTCCAAGACATTAATTTGCTCCCAATTGTTATCATTTTACGACAAATTATCATAAATTTACTACCAATGATTATCAATTTACTACCAATAAAATGATCAATAGAAGTAACATTGTACTGTAAGTAACTCCAACGACCCTCCTATAAAACCTCCAACCCTAGACTTAGCACTGACCTGGTGATCCCAGTCTTAACCGGTGGAGTGTCCTGCACTGCCCTCTTGTGGTAGTCTAACAGCACCTCATGCAGGCGCTCTTCTCTCCTCCTCCCACCGTCCTCCAGGGTTCGCACCGTCAGTTCCAGCAGCTCTGTGCCCCTCTGGAACAGCCGGCAGGCGTAGCATGTGGACTTGGCCGTCTCCATCTTGTCCCCTGTAAGAACCCACACCTTCATGCCAGCCCGCTGCAGGGCCTCCATGGTCTCCGCTGCCTCCTCCTGCAACCTGGCGACAGAGGGAAGAAGAGAAAGAGGGAGCGTGAATGATGAGTGGCAGTTTGCAGTGAAAAGATAAGAAAAGGGGTGCGTCAGAGAGAATGAGTGATGGGGCGAGAGAGATGATTAAGCGAGACAGAAAGATGAAGCAGAGTGTGAGACCCGGTGTGTGAGACAGTCAGTGAATGCGCGTGTCTGTCTGACAGAATGACTGAATACATATTGAACAGAAAACCGACGCACATAACTCCCACCGCACCCACAATTTTACCTCTGCACATTAATGATCTGTTCGCCTCTAAAGAATGGCTGTGTCCAAAACGGCTCCTATTCCCCTATTTAGTGCACTACCTGTGACCAGGGCCCATAGGGTGCCATCTGGGACACAGCCTGAGAGTTAACCCTGAGCTGACTGTGTCCACCCACCTGTCCTCCACGGCGGTAGCTCCGATCAGGCTCATCCCAGTCTCCACCTGGTTGTAGACAGCCATGAGTTTCTCCTCTCGGTCATCCAGGGCCAGCCTGGCTTCCCTCAGCCCTGCGTCTGCCTGGGCGTACTCTTCAGAACTCAGCAGCTTGTAGGCCACACACAGCGTCCGGTAGCCTTCCTGAGATATGGCACAAAACACACACGTCGTAAGTTACCAGTCAACACGAGCAAACACTCTCGATGTGCGTTTTATAAATGTGCGAAATCTAGACTTTCAATGTACCCGTTGCATCTGGTAAATAAACTAAGACCGTAAAACGTTCATCTTAAATCAATGTACACACAAACAAAAATGGTAGCCTTCCTGGGAGACCTTAGACATAAATGCACAGACGTACAAAGTCATTGTATAAACATGTAGTGAGGCGGATGGGGCAGAGACCCACCGTAGCGTTGCGCTCCACGTGCATGCATATCCTGTCCACCTCCTCCTGCCTGACACGGGGGAAGATGGAGGAGTCGGCCCCCTTACAGAACAGCATGATGTCCCCTGAGCAACCAACACAATGGGAACATGTCAGGACTGGGGTTACAACAAACAAAACTAAAAGCTAATAGACGTTTATTTAAAATCTCTGTCTCACCGCATTTGGATCGGACTATTACGCTCATACGTCTTCTCACCGGGTCAAAGTTCAACACATGAAGCAGCTCGTACCTGCAAGGGGAAATCAGATGGCCATGTCAATCAAAAGGAGAATGTTGAATGATAAATTAAATCCGTTAATAACATTAATCAAAACTCTTCACATGTTGACTTACGTTTCAACATCTTTGTCTCTGTTCATCACTCTCATGTTCTTGCTCTCCATACCTAGGAATGTGAAACCATACCTATAGATGGGCGACAAAGACAAGAAAGTGAGCCGCACTGATTACACAACACACTAATCAAACCAAATCCACATAGAAGTTCATTTGTGTGATGGATTGATTGATGAATAACAGTTGCACAGGCCCTGTCCCTTACTTCATGGCTCCCTTGACCAGTGCCACCTCGTCGGGTGAGGAAGCGATGAAGCCCCTGAGCTCTGCAGGGTGGACCATCTCTCCGTCCAGCCCCAGGACACCATCCACCTGGTCCCCAACCCCGTCCTCCTGACCCGTAGACTCCTTGACCTGCACCGTGTGGCACAGACACAGAGCCCGCAGGAACAGCTCCTCCTCCTCCTGAAAACACACAGACGCATGTTACTTATTGTACTGTGTGCCATTTACCAGAGGTGCATTCATTAAGAACCAAATGCAAAACGGGCTGAACTTGTCCAATCAGAAACTATCGTTTTTTTTGCAAAACGTTTTTCTACAGTGTGCAATGAATGAATACACCATTGGTATGTACTTTTATATGGCACAGTAACAGTTTACATTATTACACTACCTAACAACCTCTGTGTCTATGGGCTGCAGAGTACAAACTACTGGCCCCATTAATCACACAAACTGTCGCAGGTTATGTTAGGTCACATGTGATGCTTGTTATTCTTTCAGGTGACCTCTGTGATTCCGCCAGCACACTGGGCCATTTGATGCCCATATGTTGGCATGCCTGACTGACACAGTGATGAGGGGGAGGGCATATAACTAGTCATTCACCCACCCTGCCAGCCTTCTGCTGCAGCATGCTCACGGGTCCATCTGTGACACAGAAGCCGTCCAGCTCGGTGCTCGAGTCACGGTTCTTGTACTGGAAGCCGTCGATGCAGCACTCGATGAACTCCATGCTGTTCTGGGTCAGAGTGCCCGTCTTGTCCGTGAACACATACTCTACCTAGAGGACACAATGTGAAACTGCAGGGTCAGACAAATACCATTTTCACACAATCAAATGTATTTATAAAGCCCTTTCTACATCCGCAGATGTCACAAAGTGCTTATACAGAAACCCAGCCTAAAACCCTAAACAGCAAGCAATGGCGATGTAGAAGCAAGGTGGCTAGGAAATACTCTAGAAAGTCAGGAACCTAGGAAGAAACCAGGCTCTGAGGGGTGGCCAGTCCTCTTCTGGCTGTGCCAGGTGGAGATAAGAGTACATGGCCATTAAGGCCAGATCGTTCTTCTAGATGTTCATAGATGACCAGCAGGGTCTAATAATAATCACAGTGGTTGTAGAGGGTGCAACAGGTCAGTGTCTCAGGAGTAAATGTCAGTTGGCTTTTCATCGAGCCAAACCAAGCCTAGCCAATCTGTACTGGGCTGGCTTGGATAGGCATCTACCATAGTTCCTGGAACCATGCTGGAGAGGACAATGTGAATAGAAAATATCTGCGCCAGTACACTACATTTCAGGTTCAGATCTATAGTGAGAATCAGGTGTGTACTCATTAGTCCAAACGGTTGCAAAACAGAACATTTTTTAACTAAAACAAGGGTTTCTATTGGAGAAAAAAAAAAGTTTTGCAACAGAATTGGCGTAATGGACAGGCATGTGAGACTCTTCCAGGGTTGTAAAAAAAAAACACTTGGCACAATTAACTGTGAACAATAAGAATGGGCAATTAATCCGAGAGTTACACCGCATAAATCTAGTTTAGCAAGCGTCATCTTTAATTGAAGTAATCATTGGGCAAACCAACTGTGACTGATCTACAACACCCCTGTTTGAGACGGAGGTTGGAGATGGGAAAGCACAGCCATTCAAGGCATATTAAGACCAGTTAGACCATTTCATATTCTGACATTTGAGGAATGTTGTTCATGTGGGTTTAGGGTCATCACTCCACCAAAGACTGGGGCCGAGAACAAAGAGGCCCTAGACCTCTAATAAACCTACGGCCTCGTTTGAATACTAAAATGTAATCTCCCCTTACCCTCTTCCCTTTGAGGTAATCACTGATCTAACATGACTGGGTAACTGAGAGTTCCATTGCTGTATATAGCTAGCTTTTCACAAATCCAGTCATTTAAGATAAGTGATTACTTCAAGAAAAGGAGAAAGGAATGATGCATCAAAAGTATTCAAACAGGGTGGATATCTGGCCAACTAGTTACAGCAATATGGTGGGAATCTGCGATGATAACTACCTCCTTTGGGAGAGTGGTTTTGGGTCTTATCAACGCTAAATTGGTTCCATAGCTTTAACGCCTGACCTGTCCTAGCTCCTCGTTGAGGTCAGAGGTGTTGACCAGAGCCCCTTCCTGGATCTCGGGGTCGAAGAAGTCCTTGTCCCAGGAGATGAAGAAGGAGCCCAGGAACTTCTGCATCTCCACCGTCACGTACATGGACACGGGGATGATGAAGTTGAACAGCACCATGAACGACAGGAAGTCAGTAAACATATTCAGGTACTGGGGGAGAGAGGGGTAAACACAGGGAACAGTGTTAAAACACACTTCCACAAACTGAAGTGCCCTTGGAGAAATAACACACTCGTATAATGCAGTGCTACGAGCCATCAGTGTAATGTGACTCTGGGTCAATGAAATGTGCCTAAAAGTCTCACCACATAAGGCATTAAGTTGCATTTGAGACTGACTACAGTCAGCAGATTGCATTATACAGTGCTAAACTGTATTTGTCTGCGCAAAGTCTTTTTAGCTGAGTGAAGGCCTCACCAGGTTGGCATCTTTCTCCTTCTGCGTCTTCTGGTTGTACCAGGGCTCTTCCTGGCCTGGTTGGCTCTGCCACACGTACTTGAGCGTGGTGCACACCAGGGCCTTGCTCACCAGGATACACAGGTACACCAGCAGGAAGGCATTGATAGATCTGAAACACGAGTATTAACAACCCAACTCCCATCAGCAACACTGAAAATATACATCCACTGTGTGAAACATCTGCTTCCTATATAATCCCATATTCCTCTGATATCCGTGTGAATGGACACCTAATCAAACTGCCGCAGCTTCCTTCAACTGATCGTTGTTCCAGTGCTGTGTTCGAGACCACCTAAAGCGAGACCAATTCAAGACCAAGACCGGAGCAAATCAAGTCTGAGTCAAAACCAAGCCTCCGAGACAAGGGGTCCGAGACCGAGTCAAGACCAGAAAAATATAAGTCCAATTCAAGACCACGAGTAAACTTTGTCAAATCACCACCATAAGAGTTGAAAATGTCCAGTATTTCTGTGTTCATCTTTCAGAACATACAGATTCTTTAGACATTCAAAATAGTGAAGAAATGCACGCTGATGGAAAACAGTCACAAATGATTACTAACCTAAACACAGTGGGGAACAAGCCCTCCTACACCTTCAGAGAAGGCCTAAGGATTTATAAAATAATGATTCATATAATAAATTACAATTATATGATTATTTTCAATGATGTTCTGATTTAATCTTGTGAGTTTTTGTTGTAAAGGAAAGAGTTAACACTGAAGAAAAGAAAAAAAGATTGAATCAGGATTTTTCTTTGCTGGTCTCCGGGGAGATAAATCTAGCTAGCTAAGTCAGCCATTGGCTATCAGAAGCTAGATAAAGGCATCTTCCATTCAACTGTATTAGGACAACATTTTGGAGTGACAGTGGAATCAACCAATCACATTTTGACTTAATGGAAGGGATCGTTTTTACAAAAACATCTGCCTTGAAATCCAACATTTCACTGTGCAATAGCGAGCAGTAGGTTTCCCGCGATCTAGCTAGCTAGATTTTGTTGTCAGCTAGTGTGCAGCGGCTGCAGCAGGTGTTATCAAAGAGGATGTTGTTTTTAATTTATTAGCTTCTCCCTTTTCAAGAATAACTTTCAACAAGAAGTTAAGTTTCAAATGATCATCTAGTGAGTGGAACTGTGTTTTTTATTGCAGCCTGCTGTAGTCAGCCATCTCTTTGAAAATAACTTGTGTGAAACATTGTTGCATTTACAGTGGAACTAACAGCATTTTAACAACATTACATCTTATTACAATATGTTCATATACACCCCCAGGAAGAATGACAATTTATTTAAAACATTTAACATTTTATGACAAGCGACCAAATCACTGTAGATATGGTAATTTTCATAAATTCTTCGTATACGTAATTCCCAAACGTTCTAAGGCATTTGTGAAAATTATACAGCAATATAGAGTGGGAAAGCGGCCATACGTTTGGACAATTAATAGACACTGCAGTCTACACAGACCAGTGCGCTATAGCCAGATCAGAACTACAGTAGGCCTTTACACAAACAAGCCACACGGGCTGCCATCATTCACTTGGAACAGGACTGTGTATTTACAGGCAGTTACAACAGCGCGACTTCAGATCATTAGAACGCATTCGCCAAAAGCCACAAAATTCATCCGAGTGGATTTATGCAAATATGTAAACACCACGGGAGTCCTCTTTCATTTGAGAACTTTACAGTCCCGTTGATCAAACAACCATGAAAAGGTAGGCTCCCCCCCAGTTATGCACATCAACAACAAGATCAACTAATGCTGAATTATATGAATCATGCATTGAACTGCATCCATCTATTCTGCCAACAATGCCTTAGTGTACGTTATGGAACGCTGAGTCAAATAGAACCTTCTTATAAAGTTGATTTTGTAGCAGAAACTGAATTTGATATTTTTTTACTGATATTATGATTGTCTGTTTCATATCTGGAAAGTAGTTAAAACGTTGTTTAAACTTTAGGTCACCGGTTACTTTGTGTGCTTAACTTCTCTTGGGTAGGGGGCAGCATTCGGAATTTTGGATGAAAAGCATTAAACTGCCAGCTACTCATCCCCAGAAGATAAGATATGCATATTATTAGTAGATTTGGATAGAAAACACTCTGCAGTTTCTAAAACTGTTTGAATCATGTCTGTGAGTATAACAGAACATATTTAGCAGGCCCGCCCTTACTTCTCCACCACAGACCGCTTCTGGGACTTCCCCTGGTAGTTCAGAGCCATTTTGGTTTCCATGCCAGAGTACACTGCCACTCCTAGAAGAAGAAGGAGAGTTGGTCAGGACAGGCTCACACGGTGACCATCATTCAGACCCTCATTTGCATTAAACAATTGAGTCACCATAAATCTTCTGAGTATTCTTCAAGGTAGCGCCTTTCAGGAGGAGATTCTCTGGACCCAAAGACCTGAGGAACACCACACAAAGAGAAAAGAAAGTCACATACCTTCTCTAAAAACACCAAGACCCCTCCCTTCTCTTACAGCGGCACACTAGCGCTTGCTCTTGCCTAATACTATCAATGGATAACTCCAGTCTTGAGTTGACGTCTACTCTGCCCCAAATGTTCTTGTGAAGGACACAGAACGACATCTTTTATAAGATCATTACAAAGCGGCCCGGTGACAAACGCTTCAGAGAGCACTTTGGAAGCGCTGCCCTGAGTCTGGGCCAGGTCCAGTATTACTTTCATGCTCGTTTGGAGTTATGGATCAATGAAATAATGATTTGATGGTTATGCAAAAGGGAAAAGACAAGAGTGCTTAAACGACTGCGCTTTCATTTCTTTTTTTAGACTGAGGTACGGGAGGGGGTAACTAGGGCTAAGAGGGAACCGATAGGGGACTGGCCAACACGCTTACCTCACAGCAGGCTCCTGGTCATTCTTGTAGATGTGCATACGCCCCACAAACCTGTAGAAACACAGACCCCCATGAATGCCCTACCCAATGGCAGATGCTCTATTTGATCTCATCTCTCTATGGACCTGAACTGAATCAACTGTGTAATGGGCTAGAAATGGTCAATTTGAATATTTTCTGATATCAGACAGAAACGCACTGATAACTAATACTATCTGCAGCAGAGGGACTAGTCAGATGTAAAGCTAATCATAACGCCATATGCTGATCACCAGGACTTTGCATAGACTGCACCAATTAAGAGCGAGCTAATACGATGGGTGGTTTGTCCGACAGCACGCTGGCACTGCAACTCTGTTTTATTGATTGTGAAAAGGAGCATCTGGTGTCTTCAGTCCCTTAGGCTTCTCAAACATCACTGATGTATTTATGGCGCCAAATTGTACTGTCACGGCCGCTCCTTGGCCATAGGTGGCGCCAAACCACTAAGTCTCTGGAGAGACTACAGCTGTTCAAACGACTGGGTCTGTTCCTCTATGCAGCACCGGCCAAGTCTAACTGAACCTTCCCTTCAATTCCCGGCCAGTCTCTTCCACAAATCAGGTTTACTAACAGTCCAACGCCGCTAATAAGAACCTGTCAGAGAGCTAGAAAGCTTATAGCCTGCCAACACTCTACCTAATGACACTGTTGCTATTAAAATGTCATCGGGACATTCCCGATTGACAGTTGATTAAACTGACTAAAACCCTACACCTAACAAATCAGTGTGCACATGTTTTTACAGTCCAGGGACAGTTTTCACAAAGCCTCTCGGAGTAGAAGTGCTGATCTATGATCAGTATTGGCTTTCGGATCATCATCATTGTATAGACTGGGGGGGTGAACTGATCCGAGATCAGCACTTCTACTCTCAGAGCTCTGCGTGAGGAACACGCGAGGAGGACAGAGCCTACTTGTAGAGGTCAGGCTGCGGCTGCTCGCACTCCACGGTGGCGCTGAGAGACTCCAGGCCCTTCTCTGTGTCTGGCACTGTGTAGTGTGTCTGAGAGAGACCGAGAGAGAGAGAGAGAGAGAGAGAGAGAGAGAGAAAGTGAGTGAGTGCTGACTATTTCAGGTCATCACTGCAACACACACACATACATACATACACGGGCGTACGTAGTCACGCACACTAAGACACGTCGACGGGGCTGTAGTGGAGCAGGTCGAGAGCTTTAAGTTCCTCGGTGTCCACATCCCTAAGGAATTATCATGGTCCACACACCCGCACAGTTGTGACGAGGGTACAACGACGCCTCTTCCCTCTCAGGAGGCTGCAAAGATTTGGCATGGGCCCTCACATCCTCAAAACGTTCTACAGCTGCACCATCGGGAGCATCTTTACTGGCCATGTCACCGCTTGGTACAGCAACTGGCATCCGACCGCAAGGCACCACAGAGGGTAGTGCGTACGGCCCAGTACATCACTGGGGCCGAGCTCCCTGCCATCCATGACGTCTATACCAGGCGGTGACAGAGGAAGCCCCTCAAACTGTTAAAGACTACAGCCACAGACCATGCTCTCTGCTACTGCACGGCAAGCGGTACCAGTGCACCAAGTCTAGAAGTAACAGGACCCTGATCAGTTTCTACCCCCAAGCCATAAGACTGCTCTGAACAAGACTGCTAATCAGAGGTCTACCCGGATTACCTGCATTGACCCTGTTCTGCACTGGCTATATACACACACACTGGACTCTACCCACAGTGACTGCCGCATTCTCTCTCTCTCTCTGCTCTTGTTTTGCTTAAAAGGATGTCGTTGGGCGGAACTGGGAAGGTCATCAGTAAAATGGAACACACCTGGGACTCTCCACAGAGACAGACTGTTTTTGGTTGTGGCATTTTGGGGCTTTTGTGTTAATTTGTTTTGGTACCTCTCAACACCCCTCATTATCACCATCTATGCACATCCACTCACTTACACTACTGACTACACACACATTTTTACTTGGATATAGTTTACTTTATTTCATAAATATGTTTGTTATTTCTTTATCTCCTCTTTGTTACAGGCTACGAGCCATTTCGTAACACCACACATACTGACACCGACGCTCCAACATACACTTTCACATACGCTGAGACATACGCTGTCCATAATCGATTTCCATTTTTTACTCTGCATTGTTGGAAATGTACCCACAATTTAAAAAATGTCACTGTTCGTCTACACCTGTTGTTTACAAAGCACGTGACAAATGCCTGGATTTGGAAGAGGTGAGGGAGTGATGGCAGATTGAAAGCGATGTCATGCCCCCACAGACCACACGTCTCAATGGCACCATGACACTGGTGTTACTTTGGCAGCACTCCACCTTATGGTTGGACTCCCCGTCCAGACTGGCCGTGGTGACAAAGCAGGTGTCGTCCTCCCGGCTGGACTGCAGCAGGATGAGGTCACAGGGAAAGGTCTCATCCTCCACCACCTCCACCACATCCCCGACCTAGTGGAACATAGAACACATGTAGGGAACGAAGAGGCGAGGCCACCAAAATCCACCAATAGTCCCCTGTGCACATGTGAAGGTCTGAGAGGATTGGTTTGGTATAAGCAATGGTGAAACTTCCACTGACCTAGCCTACGAGGGCAAGGTGGAGCCGTCACCAAATTGCTTATACCTGTCAAATCCATGCAGATCTACACAGTTCCAATGTGCATAGGGAGGTCAAGAGGTCAATTTGGGATTGGGCCATAAAAGCATTGTAAATCTATACGACTGAAATACCTGGGCCATAAAAGCATTGTAAATCTATACATGACTGAAATACCATCCACTTTCCTTCATTCAGCATTACATACTTGGGATTACCATACGGTACAGTGCAGCAACACTATCAAAAACACTGGAACATGCCAAGATGCCAACTAACTCTCCTTCCCCTCCGCCCCGCGTCCCCAAGGGGATATTTATTTCCAGGGGACTTGGCCGCGGCGCAGCTTGCTGAAAAGGTACCTTGATATTCTCGCTCTCCTTGCGTGCTCTCCGGCCGTCCTCCAGCACCGTCACCAGGTACTTATTCACCTCATTGTCTGCCTTGTGCCGCAGCCAGTCCTCATAGCCCTGAGAGAGGTGGAGGACGGCAGGGAGAGAGAGCGACACACACACACATCTTTTTAGTACGGAACTGACTGCAGGTCTGTGTTCACCTCGCCCAGTCTACAGAGAGCCTCCCCTGGTGTCCCGCTTCAAAGCCTGGATAAAAGGTAGCAGCATCGCTAGCTGCCATCAATGTGTCCCATATAGGAAGTACACCCTCCATTGTGCATTTCAAAAAGCCCTAGCAGCAGGCCACCAGAAAAGCCAATCCCTAAAACAATACATCTAAAAAGCTGGAACACAGCTGCAGCAGACAAAGAGACAATATACTAGAGACTGTCACACCATTTGGTCATGTTCTCCAGACAACCGGCATTGACAACCGGCATTACTTTGGCTGTGACCAAAAAAATAACAAAGCATTTGAAATGATTCAATATTTCACCCCGCCAAAATATACACATTTAAAGGGAAAGATATTTAATAAAAAAACGTGGAAGAGAGGCAGTGGAGAGATGCATAGAGGGGCTATAAAGGGGACCATAGAAATATAATTTGTAGAATGTGAAAAGCCCCTTTAGAATGGGTATGTCCATTCTAGTAATTGTTATATTTCTAAGGGGGCAGTGAATTAAAAATGGCGACAGTGTCATGTCTTACCTGTTTAATGGCTGTTACTGTGATGACGAAGAACAATGGCAGGCCACTAGTGACTGGGCTGGTGGGGGTGTCTACAATCACCTGTAGAAAAGAATACCAGACACTTTACAGACTGTACCATTCAGATAATAAAGCCTTATGATCAGACAAGATACTTTTCTACTAATAGGTCTAATAACTTTGTTTTTTTAAATCAAAACAACCAATTGCAAAAATCACATCCTCCCCGCTGATTGGAGGACCTTAAGCAGGTATACTGTGCATGTGTGTATTCCAACCTTCAGATAACCACAGATCAACCCGTCTTTCATAGTAAATCGTCATTCTACCACTATTGACTAATCACAAATGGTAGCCAATCTACTCAGATTATTATCTCGTCTACAACGTAGTTAGGAGACTGTCTCAGGAGTGGTGCAGTGAAAGAGTCATTTCCAAGGCCATTTCTTAGATGAGAATATATTGTATGGAGAAAAAAAATAACATTGGACAGGTTACAACAGATTCTTCGAGCACACGGGCGGGGCACTCCCACATAAATACAGGTTGTAGTGCATGTCGGCCTGAGTATACGCATGCGCACACACACACACACACACACACAGTGTGTGTGCTAGTCTCGGCTCCACAGCACCTAATCTCTCCTCTCTCCGTCCAACAGAGAGACATGGAGACATTTTGTACCGAGACAGTATGAGAAGAACCCAAGCAGCTTGGACCTGCAGGACACCTAATTAAGTGGGCCAGGGCCACAGTGGTATTTAATCTAAAACCACACGGGGGGCTGGTTCCTGCTGCCTGCCTGGTGCTGATGCCAACAGAACACGGAGAAGGCCCTCTCCTGCTGGGCTGCTGAGAGCCGTGCTGGACTGCAGGCCAGGGGCAGTACAGAAATCTTGTGTGTTTGCGTGCGCGTACAGGAATCTGGCCACTAATGAGCCTAGAGACCAAGAGCGAGAGGGAGCCTGCACAGGCCCAGTAAGGTAATCCCAAACAACTAGCGGCTCAGGAGCACAGAGACAAAAGCTTGACCTGCAAAAACAGCCCTCAACAACACGCAGCCATTGTGTAATTGTGTGCGTTTCCTCCTAATGCTGTCACAAGGCGGATTTACTCCCGCTCCCCTGATCCTGCAGCACGCCAGAGGCTTTCAGCCTCTGAGCAAGTGGCGCTTGTTACGGAACACACACAGAGTTGTGCACACACGCGTATTTGGCATTCAGAGCATGAGCTGTACAAGATGTCAGATATGTATCAGCTGAGGCAGGAGATGTGTTGTGAGCCCTCTCTCAGGTGTTTCCCTGCTCACCTGTGAGAGGACTGACAATGAGGAAGTGAAAGAGAACTCGCTGCTCCCTCAGCAACACATCCTTCCGCGCACACACACAGACACACACAGGCAGTGTACTGCGCACTTAAGCATTTGAGTGCCGACTGCTGTGATTACAGTTAATAATTCAATTAGAAGGCCGAAATGGACTGGTGCACATTGAACCTTCAGCCAGAATGCAGAATCAGGGAAAACAGACTCTCCATTGTTTCTTTCCTTGGGAGTCAGTGCCAGAAAGGAGGGAGAATGTGAGAGTGAAACCGTCCTCTCCTGTAGCTCCAGGTGTTCCCAGCCAGAAATAGAGGCAGCGAGAAGACTTTCATATAATGTGTGGAGCTAGGTGGACCCAGGTGGCAGGTCTCAGTGTTAGAGACTCCTCAGTGGACCAGCCGGTTGCCTCGGGTGATTCAGGAGCAGGAGTTCTATTGAATACATCTCCCCTCTCGCCTCTCCTGGCCCAGCCCCTCTTCACCCTCAGCAAGTCTATGCAGCTGTAACTAATGCTGCCCCCTAGGCAGGTGATAGATGTTGGTGGGAGCGGTCGAAAGTGCATGTCGTTTTTCGATTTAATAAATTGATAAAAGCCCATCTGGAGGTAGGGAGTGGGGCTAGACGTGGCCAGTCCAGGCCGATTAAAGATATTAAAAGAGTGACTGGCTGTATTGCAGCTGAAAGTGCCGGGGATGTATGTCCCCAACACAGTCAGTCCCACCCGACCGCAAGGCATGATTTAGTTCGCACCACAATACTGCAGAGAGTGGCCACTACAGAGTGCACTATATCACATAAACACTCCACACCCATAGCCCCCCACCGCCTGGGGGGGGCAAGCTATTTCTCCTGAGCGTTGTTCCCTTCCCCTCCCTCGTACATTTTCTACACTCCACCAAACTTGAATGTCACACATTAATCACACAACTACAGACCATGCCCCTGCAAATAACCACAAAATAACAGGCCATTCCTCAAATTTTGATACACCCTTACCTCCATATACACACACACACACACACACAGCACCAAAACCCAAACCTAGTCATTAAATAGGAACGAGCATTCTGGAGGACTCCTCCACCGAACTGACGGGTCGGTTAGATCTCTGACACTGATAAAGAGCCCTACATCTGAACAGGGAAGAAGTGTGTCAGAGTGAGTGACAGTCCCTCAGGTCCCAGGGCAGGGGAGGCAGGGGCCCTCTCTCCATCCATCTCTCCAACCCCGCTCCCATTCCATCAGGAGGCAGGCAGCAAAGGCATGCAGAGCTATTTATAGGACAGTGGTGTTTTTTAAATGTATTATTTATTTATTTTAAAATCAGGGAGCCAGAGTCTATTTGAGACTCTCATAAGTACAGGAGGGCTTCCTGGCTGCTTCTTATGGCTGGGGGGCAGTATTGAGTAGCTTGGATGAATAAGGTGCCCAGAGTAAACTGCCTGCTACTCAGGCCCAGAAGCTAAGACATGCATAGTATTAGTAGATTTGGATAGAAAACACTCTGAAGTTTCCAAAACTGTTTAAATGATGTCTGTGAGTAGAGAATCAATCTTCAGGATGTTGTTATCATATATATCCAATAACGTTCCAACCGGAGCATATGTTTTTGTCTGCAGAGTAATGGAACACATGGCCATATCATGACTAGCGCGTGTGACCAGGAACTAGCATTCTGCCAGACCACTGACTCAAATAGCTGCCATCCGGCCCCACATCACACTAGAGGCTTCATTCTACTGACTGTTGACATCTAGTGGAAGGCGTAGGAAGTGCGAACAGATCCATATCTTACTGGGAATTGAATAGGCGATGACTTTAACATCAACCAGCCCCAGAATTTCCACTTCCTGTTTGGAGGTTTGCCTGCCATATGAGTTTTGTTATACTCACAGACATAATTCAAACAGTTTTAGAAACTTCAGAGTGTTTTCTATCCAATAGTAATAATAATATGCATATATTAGCATCTGGGACAGAGTAGGAGGCAGTTCACTATGGGCACCAATTCAACCAAAAGTGAAAATGCTGCCCCCTATCCCTAAAAAGTTAAGGAGAAGTGTATCTATAATTCCATGCATAACACTTGTATATTTTATCAATGTTTATTATGAGTATTTCTGTAAATTGATGTGGCTCTCTGCAAAATCACCGGATGTTTTGGAAGCAAAACATTACTGAACATAATGCGCCAATGTAAACTGAGATTTTTGGATATAAATATGAACTTTATCGAACAAAACATACATGTATTGTGTAACATGAAGTCCTATGATTGTCATCTTATGAAGATCAAAGGTTAGTGATTCATTTTCTCTCTGTTTCTGCTTTTTGTGACTCCTCTCTTTGTCTGGAAAAATGGCTGTGTTTTTCTGTGACTAGGTGCTGACCTAACATAATCGAATGGTATGCTTTCGTCATAAAGCCTTTTTGAAATCGGACACTGTGGTGGGATTAACAACAAGTTTATCTTTAAAATGGTGTATAATGCTTGTATGTTTGAGGAATTTTAATTATGAGTTTTCTGTTTGAATTTGGCGCCCTGCACTTTCACTGGCTGTTGTCATATCGATCCCGTTAACGTGATTTCAGCCATAAGAAGTCAGCAGCGCAGAGAGATAGAAAATCAGTAACGGTGAGAGAGACTTACTAAAAGAGCGAGATTACCGATTGTCATGGAGAGAGAGAGAGAATTCTTGCCGAAGGAGAAAGACTTGCCGAGAGCGAGAGAGAGACACACACTCGCGATCGGGGCAGTTCTCCCTAGTCCACTTGCAGTCTTCGCTGACAGCGACACACTGCCGTGGGCGGGTGAGACCTGCCGCAGGCGCGCGAAGCACACACACACACTTGCCGAGCGAGAGACGCGCTTGCCGAGTGAGCGAGCCACGCTTGCCGAGCGAGCGAGCCACGCTTGCCGAGCGAGAGACACACGCTTGCCGAGCGAGAGACACACGCTTGCCGAGCGAGAGACACACGCTTGCCGAGCGAGAGACACACGCTTGCCGAGCGAGAGACACACGCTTGCCGCGAGAGAGAAGCACACACACACACACGCTTGCCGCGAGAGAGAAGCACACACACACGCTTGCCGAGCACACACACACACTTGCCGCGAGAGAGAAGCACACACACACACTTGCCGAGCGAGCGAGCGAGCCACACACTTGCCGAGCGAGCGAGCCACACTTGCCGAGCGAGCGAGCCACACTTGCCGAGCGAGCGAGCCACACTTGCCGAGCGAGCGAGCCACACTTGCCGAGCGAGCGAGCCACACTTGCCGAGCGAGCGAGCCACACTTGCCGCGAGAGACACCCACTTGCCGCGAGAGACACCCACTTGCCGCGAGAGCGACACCCACTTGCCGCGAGAGCGACACCCTTGCCGCGAGAGCGACACCCTTGCCGCGAGAGCGACACCCTTGCCGCGAGAGCGACACCCTTGCCGCGAGAGCGACACCCACTTACCGCGAGAGCGACACCCTTGCCGCGAGAGCGACACCCTTGCCGCGAGAGCGACACACACACTTGCCGCGAGAGCGACACACACACTTGCCGCGAGAGCGAGACACACACTTGCCGCGAGAGAGAGACACACACTTGCCGCGAGAGAGAGACACACACTTGCCGCGAGAGAGAGACACACACTTGCCGCGAGAGAGAGACACACACTTGCCGCGAGAGAGAGACACACACTTGCCGCGAGAGAGAGACACACACTTGCCGCGAGAGAGCGACACACACTTGCCGCGAGAGAGCGACACACACTTGCCGCGAGAGAGAGACACACACTTGCCGCGAGAGAGAGCACACACTTGCCGCGAGAGAGAGACACACACTTGCCGCGAGAGCAAGAGACACACACTTGCCGCGAGAGCGAGAGAGACACACTTGCCGCGAGAGCGAGAGAGACACACTTGCCGCGAGAGCGAGAGAGACACACTTGCCGCGAGAGCGAGAGAGACACACTTGCCGCGAGAGCGAGAGAGACACACTTGCCGAGAGAGCGAGAGAGACACACTTACCGAGAGAGCGAGAGAGACACACTTGCCGCGAGAGAGAGAGACACACACTTGCCGCGAGAGAGAGACACACACTTGCCGAGAGAGAGAGACACACACTTGCCGAGAGAGAGAGACACACACTTGCCGAGAGAGAGACACACACTTGCCGAGAGAGAGAGACACACACTTGCCGAGAGAGAGACACACACTTGCCGAGAGAGAGACACACACTTGCCGAGAGAGAGAGACACACACTTGCCGAGAGAGAGAGACACACACTTGCCGAGAGAGAGAGACACACACTTGCCGAGAGAGAGAGACACACACTTGCCGAGAGAGAGAGACACACACTTGCCGAGAGAGAGAGACACACACTTGCCGAGAGAGAGAGACACACACTTGCCGAGAGAGAGACACACACTTGCCGAGAGAGAGAGACACACTTGCCGAGAGAGAGAGACACACACGCCGAGAGACGCGCACTCTCCCAGAGACTTGCCGAGAGACGCGCACTCCCAGAGACGCGCATTCTCCCAGAGACTTGCCGAGGGCGAGACGCGCACTCTCCCAGAGACTTGCCGAGGGCGAGACGCGCACTCTCCCAGAGACACTTGCCGAGGGCGAGACACTTGCCGAGGGCGAGACACTTGCCGAGGGCGAGACACTTGCCGAGGGCGAGACACTTGCCGAGGGCGAGAGAAAGAGACTTGCGAGCACGCACAGAGAGAAGAGCGATTCACTAACATGCTGACCACATCGCTCTTGACACGTGCGCAAGCGTTTCAACGAGTCAGAGACCCGCTGCAAGTGCTGCCTCCCATCTCCTTGTTGGTTTTTTAGGAGCATATACCCACGTGGGTGATTGAATGATGAACTGAGGTCCACCCTCCAGTCCAGTTGGTGGTGGTAACGTACCTTAAAGTTGCTTACCAACCACCATATAAAGTCCAGAGAAGACGAAGTAGCCTGAAGGAGGAGAGTTTACTAGAAACTAACTTGGTTTACCCTTTTTTTCTGTAGATTAATTGTTAGTAGAGGACCTTGTGCATTTCAGGTAAAACAACACCCAATGTTTATATCCCAGGATAAATTAGCTAGCAACAGCAAGCTAGCTAGCTAAATTGCCATAGATTTATGCTTTTCAACCTGTCCCCAAATGAATATAGTTGGTAGAGATATTTCAACCTCCGTGTCCTGATCGCATCTGTTGTGGATGTACAAAATCAACATGCACACGTGGGTGCGCCAGCGGTCTGGTCAGCATGTTAGGTATAGATAGAGGTAAAAGGAAAAAGAGGGGGGGGGGTTGTGTGTTTGGATTCTGTTGGCCCATTTGCATTAAGTCTCTGGGGAATTGAAAGGTGCAGGTGTGACAAGATGTGAAAGTGTGTGTGCGTCTCCCTTCCCCCCCAAGTGACATAATGGTAGGCTGTGGGGGGGGGGAACTGGACGGTAAGGATAAGGCTGGATTAGTAGAGGACAACCACATACCAGGCTAGGTAAACAACGCGAGTGCGCGCACACACCACACACACGTAGACGGCCACATACACACGCAAACAACTTCTTACAAAATCATGACTCTCGCATTTGCACATTTACATTGCAAATGCTCCTTCAAATCTAACTTGTATACACTACACACTCCAGTACATCTACTGTACACACAGTACACAGAGATGAACCCACTGATACACTACTCAAACAGGTAAAGGTCACAGTGAATAAAAGAACAGGAGGCGGCTGAGGAGGAGATGATTGTGGACTACAGGAAAAGGAGGACCGAGCACGCCCCCATTCTTATCGACGGGGCTGCAGTGGAGCAGGTTGAGAGCTTCAAGTTCATTGGCGTCCATATCACCAACAAACTAACATGGTCCAAGCACACCAAGACAGTCGTGAAGAGGGCACAACAAAACCTATTCAGGAGACTGAAAAGATTTGGCATGGGTCCTCCGATCCTCAAAAGTTTCTACAGCTGCACCATCGAGAGCATCCTGACTGGTTGCATCACTGCCTGGTATGGCAACTGCTCGGCCTCCGACCGCAAGGTACTACAGAGGGTAGTGCGTACGGCCCAGTACATCACTGGGGCCAAGCTTCCTGCCATCCAGGACCTCTATAACAGGCGGTGTCAGAGGAAGGCCCTAAAAATTGTCAAAGACTCCAGCCACCCTAGTCATAGACTGTTCTCTCTGCTACTGCATGGCAAGCGGCACCGGAGCGCCAAGTTCTAGGTCCAAGATGCTTCTAAACAGCTTCTACCCCCAAGCCATAAGACTCCTGAACATCTAATCAAATGGCTACCCAGACTATCTGTATTGAGCACCCCCCCCCCCCCCTCTTTTACACTGCTGCTATACTCTGTTGTTACCATCTATGCATAGTCACTTTAATAACTCTACCTACATGTAAATATTACCTCAACAAACCGGTACCCGGTATATAGTCTCACTATTGTTATTTTACTGCTGCTCTTGAATTACTTCTTACTTTTATTCTTATCTGTATTTCTTTTTACTGCATTAATGGTTAGGGGCTCGTAAGTAAGCATTTCACTGTAAGCTGTTGTATATAAATCATAAAATTTGATTTGATTATGCCGCTAAAGACAGCAGAGGCGATGAACTGTTGTCAATTGACTAACAAGCTCAGAGTTCAGGACCAGAGCATATCGCCAACCCTGTGCCTGCTGCTTCCCAGATCCCATTAGTCCTAGTTCCTTCTGGTTCTTCCAGTAATTGAGCCAAAACAGTCCCCATGGGGGTTCTAGTGGAATTGCCATGCCAGTTGTCTGACAGGAACATCAGTGACTACCGGTGGGCTACTGTATGTATACCAGCCAGTCCTCCGTATGCTGAGCCTGTTTACACTGGGGATGGGCTGTTTAGACCTTTAGTTTAAGTTACCGTTGCTAGAGAGAGAGGTGGTTAGTTTCCATCTCCTCAGGTCAGGAGGGGGAAGAGAAAGAGAGCGTGAGAGAGAGAAAGAAAAGAAAGCGGGGGGGGGGGGGGGGGGGAGAGCAGATTGATGAGGGGGAGGACCATCGCTTGGCAGATCTCTGGGCCTGATAGAGGAGAGGTGGAGGAACAGAGTGGTGCGGCCGTGAGCACCAAGCCGAGGGATAAACATGTCACCCAGTGCTTTGGCTCAGCCCACTCTCACTTTCCACTCAGCAGTGGAGGAGAGGAGGGCTAGATACACACAAACCATGTACAGCTCTGGCCACAGACACACGCAGTCCCCTTTCACAACTGCCACAAATAGGTTACACTCGCAAACAGAGGCTCACTCTCAAAGCACACACAGGCCTGACCACAGGCTGACTGTTTCCCACATGCCATAAATAGTCAGTTACACCCAGGCCTGATAGCACACACATAATGTAACCATTTCACACTTGCCACAGAGACACAGTCAATTCACACTAACACATATTGAACATAGTCACGAGTCCCAGACACGCACAACTCACCTGCACCAAAAAGATGATGAGGAAGTAGAAATTGGCGATTCTTCTGAACTGTTCAAACAGATTCTTCGGCAGGAAGTTCCACACCGTGTACTGGAAAGACAAGGAGGGAGTGAGAGAGTGCACCAATGAAATGACATGAGAATGAAAAGCACAAGTTCGCAACACAACGTAGGCCTACCCAGTGGATCCTCGGTCTCTGCAAACCACTACTTCTCTGTTCTTTGACATCAACCTCTTGTCAGGGTAGAGGACTAGTAGGCTATAGGAAGAAAGGCTAAGCTAGGAAAGGGATTAGCGGCATTCAATATTCATCAGTTCCTTCCACTCCGGCTCGGTCTCTGTACTCAGTGAGACGGCGCTAGTTCTGCCTTTCTAAACTGCCTGTGACCCAGGGAGCCAGTCCTCCTCTCAGCCCTCGGGGGCTGGCAGGTATTCCGTTGATTCGGATTAGAGATTTATCTCCTTAATTCACCCAGCACTGAATAGAGAGCAGATTACCTTATCAAGTTGGTGGCAGATCGTGTTTTTAAATAAAATTAAGTGTGCATAACAGTTGATATTCAACACAGAAGCTGACGCGACACTTATCTTGCCAAAATCCATGAGACGGCCCAACAATGCCCCGGTAGTAACTAACACGCCGGACTAAAACATGTGCGCGCACACAAACACACACAGTGTTGAGAGGGGAATGTAGAGGAATGTCTTTGCATGGAGACAGTGCTGAAATGCAGCAGTAGCAGAAAGAGACCATCTCATTTTGCCAGAGAGAAACGAGTGAGGGGAAAGTAATCAGAGGGGGAGCATGAGTGAGGAGGGCTGGGAGGGAGAGAATATAAAGCAAGCGAGAGATGGCGCAGAGTGAGTAGAGGGGAAAGGAGAGTCGAGGGAGTTGTAAGGAACAGAATGATGAAAGGCAGGCGCATGGTAGAAGTGTAAACACTACAGCCAGGGTAACACAGGAGGACGAGAGACATTGATTGGCCCATTCCCAGTGGGACCCTCTGCGCTACAATAAATCCCACTCTCTCCCCCAGTCCTTCCTCCCCCTCCTATACATGATTCTAAACCCCCAGCCAGCCCTCCTCCTCAGACCCACACCCCTAGCCCTGATTTGGGGGGGGGGGGGGGGGGGTATATTGAATCGCCCACCCTGCCTGCTGGTACATTAAATAGTAGCAGAGTATTTCACGGGCACAGACAGAGCTCTCCTGAGACAAATAATGGCCTTCCATTTGGGGAGGAAGACGAGAATGTGGAGAGGCAATGGGAGGAGAGGGAGCTAGAGAAGACTGCCATTGGAATTCATGACGTGGAGGGAGAGTCGGTGGGAGTGGGAGAAGTGAAAATATTCAAGCATGTGCCAAAACATCAAAACAGACAAGTGTCCACTTGCCCGTTTTAAGGTGTTGTGCAGACCGCAGGTCGATGGTGTAAAAACATGGCAGTATATCTTACCTTGGAAGAGACAATCCTGTTGTCACAGAACTTGGGGGGGATGAAAGCGTCGGTGGTGGGACAGGGCCGGTGGCCTACGTAGATGGTCCTGCTGTCTACCCTCCTCTCGTCCCTACCAAACTGTACAGAGATGGAGAGACAGAATTAGAAGACAAATTCAAAGCCACACACACACTAAATATATTGCTTCAGCAGATATTTAGACTCAACACTGGAACACAGAGGCTAGAAATGTAGATTGTATACAGTCTCCTAATACAATGAACCAGTAGACTAAACACTGGGGGAAATGTGCATCAAGTTCAACGCAAAGAGGTCTTGTGCATAACTTCCAAGGTTCGTAAATGAAGATGTAGTCCACATTAACACATGGGGAGGAAAACAAATCAATGAAAACAGTGATACTGCTCTCACCTCCACGATACCACAAACCAGGAACTATTTTTTTCATTCTAGGTCGTTGAAAACCATTCCTTTCCTTAACTTGCAAGTCTTGATTAGTCTTTCTAGTCTTTAATATAAATTAAAATCAAGGCCATGAACCAAAATATAATATTATCCAGACGGAGGTGCAGAAATAATTACAAAGGCACTTTCCAAACTTCAAAATGCAGTGGAGCACCAAAAAGCTGTTTAACACAAGCCAAGGTTTCACAGGGGACAACGGCGCGTATGACATGGGTCAAATTGGCCAAAATGGAGGGTGCACTAGTCCTGTAATGAGTTTCATTTCTTCCCTTTAAAGTGGAGAGTTATTGATGATTTAGCCAGTTATAAAGTGCTGCCCCTGGGGAGAAGCGACTGCTCACACCAGATTTATGAGCGCAGTTATCTCCAGTGCAGATATAGACTGAGGAGGAGGCGGCGTGGGTGGTGCCTCATTTCAAATCAAACTATTGGTCTTGTACACATTTCAGCAGATGTTATAGCGGATGCAGCGAAATGCTTATGTCACTAGCTCCTAACAATACAGTAAAACATCAAACTGAACACAAATAATCAAACATTTCATTCACAAAAAAAAAAATAAGATCAGCCTCCCGATTGGTGCAGCGGTTTAAAGGCACTGCATCGCAGTGTTACTACAGCCTGGGGTTCGGGCCGGGTGGCTGCAGGCTGACTTTGGTTGTCAGTCGAACGGTGTTTCCTCCAACACATTGGTGCAGCTGGCTTTCCGGGTTAAGCGAGCGGGTGTTAAAAAGCGTGGTTTGGTGGGTCATGTTTCAGAAGACCCACGACTCGACCGTTGCCTCTCCCGAGCCCGTTGTGGAGCTGCAGCGATGAGACAAGATCGTTATCACGAAATTGGGGAGAAAGGGGGTCAAAAAAAAGTTAAAAGTAACATTAAAATTGGAAAATTAAGAAATGTTGGGAAACAAATCCAATTATCTACACACACACACACACACACGTATATATAAATAAATTCCAAAATCATGGGCATTAATATGGAGTTGGTCCCCGCTTTGCTGCTATAACAGCCTCCACTCTTCTGGGAAGGCTTTCCACTAGATTTTGGAACATTGCCCCGGGGACTTGCTTCCATTTAGCCACAAGCATTAGTTATGGGCACTGATGTTGGGCGATTAGGCCTGGCTAACAGCTGGCGTTCAAATTAATCCCAAAGGTGTTCGATGGAGTTGAGGTCAGAGCTCTGTGCAGGCCAGTCAAGTTCTTCCACCGATCTCGCCAAACCATTTCTGTATGGACCTAGCTTTTTGCACAAGGGCATTGTCATACTAAAACAGGAAAGGCCATTCCCCAAACTGTTCCCCAAACTTGGAAGCACAGAATGGTCTAGAATGTCATTGTATGCTGTAGCGTCAAGATCTCTTCAATGGAGCTAGGGGGCCTAGCCCGAACCATAACTATACAGTTGGCACTACGCATTCGGGCAAGCAGTGTTCTCCTGGCACCCGCCAAACTCAGATTCATCTGTTGGACTACCAGATGGTGAAGCGTGATTCATCACTCCTGAGAACGCGTTTCCACTGCTCCGGAGTCCAATGGCGGCGAGCTTTACACCACTCCTGCCGACACTTGGCATTGCACATGGTGATGTTAGACTCGTCTGCTGCTGCTCGGCCATGGAAACCCATTTCATGAAGCGCCCGACAAACAGTTGTGCTGATGTTGCTTCCAGAGACAGTTTGGAACTTGGTAGTGAGTGTTGCAACCAAGGACAGAATATTTACATGCCATGGCCCTCTGCGGTCCATTTTCAGACATCTGAAAATGTATAAAGAAATTAAACTCAAATATCACATTTACATAAGCAAAGTCCTTGAGCTGGGCAACTCAAGGACATTCAGACTTGTCCCAAAGCCACTCCTACGTTGTCTTTGCTGTGTGCTTAGGGTCCTTGTCCTGTTTGAAGGTGAACCATCGCACGCAGTCTGAGGTCCTGAGCGCGCTGGAGAAGGTTTTCATCAAGGATCTCTGTACTTTGCTTCGTTCATCTTTCCCTTGATTCTGACTAGTCTCCCAGTCCCTGCCTCTGAAAAACATACCCACAGCATTATGCTGCCACCGCACCTCACCGTAGGGATGGTATTGGCCAGGTGATAAGCGGTGCCTTGTTTCCTCCAGACATGACGCTTGGCATTCAGGTCAAAGAGTTCAATCAGACCAGAGAATCTTGTTTCTCATGGTCTGAGAGTCCTTTAGGTGCTTTTTGGCAAACTCCAAGCGGGCTGTCATGTGCCTCTTACTGAGGAGTGGCTTCCGACTGGCCACTACCATAAAGGCCTACTTGGTGAAGTGCTGCAGAGATCGGAGAACCTTCCAGAAGGACAACCATCTCCACAGAGGAACTCTGAAGCTCTGTCAGAGTGGCCATCGGGTTCTTGGTGACCTCCCTGACCAAGGCCCTTCTCCCCAGATTGCTCAGTTTGGCCGGGCAGCCAGCTCTAAGAACAGTCTTAGTAGTTCCAAACTTATTCCATTTAAGAATGATGGATGCCACTGCGCTCTTGGGGACCTTCAATACATACTGCATAAATGTTTTGGTAACTTTCCCCAGATCTTTCCGTTGACACATTCCTGTCTCAGAGCACTATATACTTATATATACTTATATAGACAGGTGTGCGCCTTTCCAAATCTTGTCCAATCAATTGAATTTACCACAGTTGGAAGCCAATCAAGTTGTAGAAACATCAAGGATGATCAATGGAAACAGGATGCACCTGAGCTCAATTTCAAGTCTCATAGCAAAGGGTCTGAATACTTAACTTTTTTAGATTTGTCATTTTGGGGTATTGTGTGTAGATTGATGAGGAAAACATTTTATTTACTACATTTTTTAATAAGGCACTAACATAACGTGGAAAAAGTCAAGAGGTCTGCATACCTTCAGAATGCACTGTATTAGACTGAGCTTTCCCAAGAATTCAGTATATATATATATATATACAGTTGAAGTCAGAAGTTTACATACACCTTAGCCAAATACATTCAAACTCAGTTTCACAATTCCTGACATTTAATCCTAGTAAAAAAATCCCTGTTTTAGGTCAGTTAGGATCACCACTATTTTAAGAATGTGAAGTCGGAATAAGAGTAGAGAGAATGATTTATTTCAGCTTTTATTTCTTTCATCACATTCCCAGTGGGTCAGAAGTGTACATACGAATTGAGTGTATTTGGTAGCGTTGCCTTAATTGTTTAACGTTTTGAGTAGCCTTCCACAAGCTTCCCACAATAAGTTGGGTGAATTTGGCCCATTCCGTCTGACAGAGCTGGTGTGACGGAGTCAGGTTTGTAGGCCTCCTTGCTTGTAGGCCTCCTTGTCATCAGACCAGAGGACATTTCTCCAAAAAGTACGATCTTTGTCCCCATGTGCAGTTGCAAACCGTAGTCTGGCTTTTTTATGGCGGTTGTGGAGCAGTGGCTTCTTCCTTGCTGAGCAGCCTTTCAGGTTATGTTGATTTTGGATTCCTTTTACTGTGGATATAGATACTTTTGTACCTGCATCCTCCAGCATCTTCACAAGGTTCTTTGCCGTTGGTCTGGGTTTAATTTGCACTTTTCGCACCAAAGTACGTTCATCTCTAGGAGACAGAATGCGTTTCCTTCCTGAGCGGTATGACGGCTGCGTGGTCCCATGGTGTTTATACTTGAATACTATTGTTTGCACAGATGAACGTGGTACCTTCAGGCATTTGGAAATTGCTCTCAAGAATGAACCAGACTTGTGGAGGTCTACAATTTGTCTGAGGTCTTGGCTGATTTCTTTTGATTTTCCCATGATGTCAAGCAAAGAGGCACTGAGTTTGAAGGTAGGCCTTGAAAGGTATCCATAGGTACACCTCCAATTGACACTAATGATGTCGATTGACCTATCAGAAGCTTCTAAAGCCATGGCATAATTTTCTGGAATTTTCCAAGCTGTTTAAAGGCACAGTTAACGTAGTGTGTGTAAACTTCTGACCAACTGGAATTGTGATACAATGAATTATGAGTGAAATAATCTGTCTAAACAATTGTTGGAGAAATTACTTGTAATGCACAAAGTAGATGTCCTAACCGACTTGCCAAAACTATAGTTTGTTAACAAGAAATTTGTGGAGTGGTTGGAAAACGAGTTTTAATGACTCCAACCTAAGTGCATGTAAACTTCCGACTTCAACGGTATACAGTATATGTTGTGTGTATAAACAGTAACTGAAATGTGATGTCAGTAGTATAAATATTAGAATGAGATTAAGAAAATACAGTATTTAAATACACGGTATAAAACCCCATGGGAAATTTTTAAGAATTGTGTCAAATTAGCTTACACACACACGGTACTGTAGACATTATGGACAATGTGTGAATAGAAAAGGTGTACAGCAGTAGTTATGTAGGATGAGCCATGACACCAACACACTGTGCTCGGTTGACAGAGGCCCTATGACTGCTCACATGTCAGAGAGAGGACAGAGTCAGGTTCGGAGACCTTGGTACACAGGGTCAGCAGGCAGAAGCAGCCTTCCCATTTCCCCCAGCACAAGGTCACTGGTACACCGGGCATTCGTCTTCCTTAAAATGACAGCCTGGGTGAAACAAGGCAAGAGCTAGAGAGTAAGGGAAGACTCTTCTCCCCCCAGCCAACCGGACTATGCAGGCAGGCCACGTGGGAGAACCAACTTATCAAGGGCATTCGTTTGCTCTCTTTCCAGTGGGCTTGGGCTGAGCAGCCACCTCCTCCTCAGGAGAACAGATGAGACAGGGCGTGAAGGCGGGCTAGTACTCTCCCATCCACCCTCCTTTCTCCACTTAACTGGAGACGAAACCCCGTCTTTACCTCTGGCCCATGATTCCCCAACCACTGACTCTTATAGCACCTCCACTCAACAACAGCCCCCCCAAAGCCCCAGACCATACACTGTGGTGTTCCTGCCTGGCTAAAAGCACTAGCTCCACAGCTATTCCAGATGGAGGGAATTATTAAGGCTATCCAGCTCCAGGAGCTCTAATGCACTGGGGTCAGGGCCATGTGTGCTGTTCACAGCCGCCACTGACAGACAGCTGATCTCATCCTGGACCAGTGCCACGGTACCTTGGAAGTGTGAACGAAGGCCATCTGGACACAGCGCTGTCCACCGACTATACTGGGGGCAGGTTAGATCAAAGCACAGACTTGAGTCTGGGGAGCCTCATTAGCTATGCATACGAGGAAAAACAGCCTACCTAAGACAGACGCTTATGCAATCACTTGTTTCTCATTAAAAGGTTGAGTGAAATTCCCAAAGCAAATGTCTCCCTGTGGAGAAATTCTGATGCAGACATTACTTCTGCTTCCCAGACCGGGAAGAGCCAAGAGACTGCATTATGCTCCGTCAGGCATGAGCGAGAGGCAGTGTTGTTCGCACCCCAGTGTGAGCGTCAAACCTGTAATCCACTGCACAACAGGCATAGCATACCGCTCCTCCAACAGCCACCAGGACAGACCCGGGTGCCAGGGAAATGAAGGGAGAGAGGAAGCTCAACCGGAACCAAGGACAAAAACAAATCCAGGTTTTTTAGCAAACAGGAAATAGGCCTAGTAACTCAAACCTTATGTAGACCACACTACAGATTAGGGAGCCAAAGCTCCTTATTCTTAACGGTTCCCCCTCCAAGGGACCCTCCAGTTACTCAGTGAAGTACACTTCAAAATGGCTTCTTCCATCCTAATAACACCATTAAAGATTGACCACACAAGTGAGGAAGACAACATATCGCTGAAGAGAGAACATTGGGGTAAAGAAGGCAGCACAGAAATCACACACACAACTACCCTCCCTGGACAATGCAAATGTCTCGCTGCAAATAAAAAGGTACAATTTACAAAACAAATTAGCCTTGAAGCGGAGAATCCTAGTGAGCTCAGCTTCGACTGTAGAGCCACTGAGCCAGTCAGCCAGAGACCTCTGTGGGTTAGTTACCGATATCCCATTTTATATCTGCATCCGTCTCTCTCTGGGAGTAATTAACCACGAGAGCAACGTTGTTGCAAACGTTGCCCCAATGTTACGGCCACAGTATGTAACCACAGACTGGGGGTTTGAACTTAAAATCAAGAAGTGACTGAAACCGCCAGAAACTGGATTTCCTGGACGCAGACCGAGACATTTTTTGACCGACACAAAGACACTTCAGAGAATACAAATCATGTCTTAAAATGAAATGGATTATTATAAAAAGGACAGGTTCAATGAGAAGCCCTAGGGGTCTGCTAGATAAGGGCAGCTGCTTTGAATGGTCATTGATTTAATTTCAGTTAAAACATAGAGGGTCAGACCGTAGGGCCAAATACATTTTTGCGTTATGTGATCGCAATACTCATCTCCAAAAACAGTGCACCTGAGGCACAGTGCACCTGAGGCCACGCTATCTATTCCTTCTGCTACATACACACAGTTGAAGTCGGAAGTTTACATACACTCAAGTTGGAGTCAATAAAACTCGTTTTTCAAACACTCCACAAATTTCTTGTTAACAAACTGTACTTTTGGCAAGTCGGTTAGGACATCTACTTTGTGCATGACACAAGTCATTTTTCCAACAATTGTTTACAGACAGATTATTTCACTTTAAATTACACCAGCTCTGTCAGGAGAAATGGGCCAAAATTCACCCAACTTATTGTGGGAAGCTTGATGAAGGCTCCCGAAACATTTGACCCAAGTTTAAATTGTTTAAGGCAATGCTACCAAATACTAATTGAGTGTATGTAAACTTTTGACCCACTGGGAATGTGATGAAAGAAATAAAAGCTGAAATAAATTATTCTCTACTATTATTCTGATATTTCACATTCTTAAAATAAAGTGGTGATCCTAACTGACCTAAGACAGGGAATTTTTTTACTAGGATTAAATGTCAGGAATTGTGAAAAACTGAGTTTAAATGTATTTGGCTAAGGTGTATGTAAACTTCCGACTTCAACTGCATATGGGACGGCTAATGTAAGGAAAAAGACAAATTTATGAAATTATAGGCAGACAAGGTAGTTCAAAGCCAATAATGCAAAGCTGCAAAAGCAAGCGTATAGTCAAATTTGCCAGGACGTCAATGTTCGACAGAAGATGAAAACCCATTAGTTACAACATGGAGACGAGATCAATAAAACAAACATGGAACGCTCAATTGAGCCGAGACCCAACTGCTGGGAAATAAACAGTGCATTAGAGGATTGGGTAGAGCTCCCAATTTAACATTATTAGATTATGCTTTAAAAGGAAATTAAGGACACATTGTAAAACGGGCACGGGCTGGTACGGGAAGAAAAACGCTCGCTACTCAAAACAGAGGCAACAGAACGCTGTATTCAGCTGTTGCCAAACCCCGGATGGTGACTTCACAGCCTGATGACACCGTGCCCTGTCACAACGTCTCACCAGTAACTGACCAGTGAAATCACAACCACAATGTTCCTGTTACGGACAAAAAAAAAATACATATAGGCCTTATCCCCCCCCCCCCACATACCTAGAATAGGTTAAATGTCTGAACAGTCTGGTATTGAGAAATTAATTAACCAAAATTCAATACATGAACTGGCGAGATAGTGTTCAAGGGCACCATGAGTTGTTTTGATGCCTCACTAACGTACCAATGCGTCTAGTCACCCGTAAAACACTTAATATTTATTACATGCGAGATTTGGTTCTGGCCTGGGTTCCGAGACTAACTTGTTTCTGACTCTGCTGTCATTAAATGCAGTGTGGCTATGGTGCTGCAACCAAATTAAATTCAAAGTATAGCCTAATGGCTTGCATCATGCATTTAGTCTGAATTTCCTTCACCTTCATATTGCTGCTTAGCCTATAGGTGTATAATATAGTACATTGTCTGCACTCAAGATAAGCCTCTAGTGATTATGCTACTGGCGGTGTAGTGTGCACAGTTTAACTTTGAGCAGAGCTCTCCTCCCCGTCCTGAAAACACATGTCTGCTTGGCAGTCGGCCACCACGATGCGAAACACACGGCAGCTAGCTTCTCCTGGAGACCAGCAGATGACAACGGCATGGGGCTTTTATCACAGCCACACTGCAATCCACACTGCCAAAACTAACCTGGGTCCCCTCAGTGAAGGAGAAGACAAGCACTCTTTATGCCCAACTGACAACACAGGCACACAGTTAACCGCACACACAAAAATAAACAAGCGCGCAAGGACACTTTAAAATGATATAATCAGCTGCCCAGAGAAATAGATGGGCTTGCTGCTTCCGAGGCCTGAATTTCCAAGTGAAATTGACAGAAGGCTAGCTGGGGGGTGCGGGGGTGCTCAGGTCAAGTAGGCGAAGAGAGGGAGCAGCAGCTATGAGCTCCTGAACACAATCCTAAAGTGGATACTGGCTGTTGTCACTTGGTCTCTGTGAGTGAGTGAACATGACAAGTGGCTTGTGAAGACATGGGAAGAGTGGGCCCTAATATCATGATGTACTCTAACAGTCTAAAAAGCCTGTGACTGCAGGTGCTATTGAGGTCAGAAGAATTATATTCTGTAGAACAGAGGGCGTCTCTGGATTTGTTTGGCATGTTATTTGCCTGGATATGGTGAAAATGATTGTGGTCAAACGAGCAAATCAGCTGTTGGTTGCTACAAACAGGTCTGTAGCAGCAATTTAAACAATAAAACAAATAAGAATTCTAAGACAAAAATGAGTCAATTTAAAACGTTAGCAATGACACTTAATGTTTAAGGTAAAAAAACAGCAGGAATTAAATGTAGTCTAGGATGTATTCTTTGTTGGTTGTGTAAACTAAATACAGGAAACAGGAGAACAAAACACAGCCAGTCCCCTCAAAGCCCTCTATTGTAAAATGCAATCATAAGCTTGTTGCTGACACTGTATAAGCCTCATAAGGAATGTCACAATCTCTTACTTGCATGTTTAATGACGTGTGAAGTGCAGGGCATGGAGAGAGGGAACACTGGAGACCAACTAGTGTACTTCATCATGTCCTGCACGTGCCCCAACGACACACTACTCGGAGAGCAAAGGTAGCAGCGCTGGGCAAAGGGTGTGTTAATATTTAAAATCAGAGCATCTATTTCAAATAGTTCCGGAAGGAACAAAAATAAATAAATAGATTAAAAGGGAAACAACTTCCTCATACAGAAGAAGTGGAGGACCGCCAATGTAAACACCAGTACAGCAGCTTCATTGTTAGCCCCACAGGAAACAACAAACACGTAGGCCTGTGTGTGTGTGTGTGTGTGTGTGTGTGTGTGTGTGTGTGGGGCGTCACCAGGTCTCGATTTATGATTAACTTGTTTAGGCCTGGTCTGACTAAACAGCCACTTATCTAGACAAGGTTTACTACTCTATATTACAGCAGTTACTTCCAAGGGAGTAGGAGACTGGGTCACTACAAGGCTAGCTCACCTGCCATTTAGGCTAGTACACAACTTGCCCTCAGCCACAGGGAAACGGGAGGGGAGGAAACCCCAGAACAAGAAAGCAGATTGAAATGGTGCAATGAGTACACCTGGATAACATGAAGGGAAAAAAACAAACAGCCAAGAATATACAAACTGGCTGAACTGCGTTGTTGCTTAACAACCGTTTTTTGTGAACAATACATAGTCAAAACACAAGTAGCCCATTACAAATGTGGCGGCTGTAATGCAAACGGAATTCATCAAGAGATGGGGATGACTAAGTGCGAAAACTGCTCAATTATAAAGCAAATCTGCTAGGTAACAGTGAGTGCATAATGTTTGAAAACAGGCAACACATGAGGCACCAACGCTGTTATTCACTGCAGTACTTGTGCTGGCACTCCTCTCTCACGCACTCTACCACTTTCACCATCTGACTACCTCTTGCACTTGCTTTCTCTTATTCACTCAGTTTCAAATCACACATTCACCTACTCCTTTTTTCCCCTTCTTTATAGCATTTACTAAACTAAAGTAAAAAAATTAACTTATTTTTCCTAACTGCATTGTTGGTTAATTACTACACCTGTTGTATTCGGCACGTGACAAATAAAAATTGGATTTGATTCATTTACAGGCTCCAGCCAATGGTTTCCACCAGACTTCAAACCTTGCGTCTATGACTAGCCTACAGTTTAGACTATGTGGCTTAGAGACGTCGTACCATCATGACACCATGGTGTCACCGGCATCACTGGTTCACCCACAAAAGGGCCATTGTAGTTCCTATGCCTCTCCTGACTGCCATTCGCAGACAGTGCTGAGAAGCACCATAGTTTATTATTAGGACAATGGAAACTTGAATTGAGGACCGGTTCGTCCCAAGGAGCTGCTGTTGAATGGAAAAGGCCCATTGTTCCAGTAGCGTCACAGCAAGCTGCAGCAAGCAGACAGTGTAGTGTACGTGTACTGCGGACTGGCCTGCATTACACCGGGGGGGAGAAACTATGCTAGACATCACTTTGGAATCCACCTAGAGCTGAATAGAGCAGTCTAGTAAGCTTTTGACAGATGTTGTGCTGCTGACTATTGGGGGAATGTTTTTCCAAGACCTTAGACATCCCTGTTGTGAGACGATAGCCCTAACAGCTGGCCATAAGAAAGATATTTTTCTTGAAAAGGGAGATTGACAAGTGAGTCATACAGGATGTGCGTACTAGGGACGTAAAGATTCACAGATAAACATCTTAACTGGGGACCTAGCGTTGAAGTCGGAAGTTCACATACAATTAAGTTGGCGTCATTAACAGTCCACAAATTTCAAAGATCTCTACTTTGTGATTGGCAAGTAATTTCTCCAACAATTGTTTACAGACAGATTATTTCACTGTATCACAATTCCAGTGGGTCAGAAGTTTACATACATTAAGTTGGCTGTGCCTTTAAATTCCAGAAAATTATGTAATGGCTTTAGAAGCTTCTGATAGGCTAATTGACATAATTTGAGTCAATTGGAGGTGTACCTGTAGATGCATTTCAAGGCCTACCTTCAAACTCAGTGCCTCTTTGCTTGACATCATGGGAAAATCAAAAGAAATCAGCCAAGACCTCAGAAAAACAATTGTAGACCACCACAAGTCTGGTTCATTCTTGGGAGCAATTTCCAAATGCCTGAAGGTACCACGTTCATCTGTGCAAACAATAGTATACAAGTATAAACACCATGGGACCACGCAGCTGTCATACCACTCAGGAAGGAAACGCATTCTGTCTCCTAGAGATGGACGTACTATGGTGCGAAAAGTGCTAATCAATCCCAGAAAAACGGCAAAGGACCTTGTGAAGATGCAGGTACAAAAGTATCTATATCCACAGTAAAAGGAATCCAATATCAACATAACCTGAAAGGCCGCTCAGCAAGGAAGAAGTCACTGCTCCAAAACCGCCATAAAAAAAAGCAAGACTACGGTTTGCAACTGCACATGGGGACAAATATCATACTTTTTGGAGAAATGTCCTCTGGTCTGATGAATCAAAAATAGAACCGTTTGGCCACAATGACCATCGTGATGTTTGGAGAAAAAGGGGGAGGCTTGCAAGCCAAAGACCACCATCCCAACCGTGAAGCATGGGGGTGGCAGCATCATGTTGTGGGGGTGCTTTGTTGCAGGAAGGACTGGTGCACTTCACAAAATAGATGGCATCATGAGGGAGGAAGATATATGTGGATATATTGAAGAAACATCTCAAGACATTAGTCAGGAAGTTAAAGCTTGGTCGCAAATGGGTCTTCCAAATGGACAATGACCCCAAGCATACTTCCAAAGTTGTGGCAAAATGGCTTAAGGACAACAAAGTCAAGGTATTGGAGTGGCCATCACAAAGCCCTGTGACCTCAATCCTATAGAAAATGTGTGGGCAGAACTGAAAAAGCATGTGCGAGCAAGGAGGCCTACAAACCTGACTCAGTTACACCAGCTCTGTCAGGACGAATTGGACAAAATTCAACCAACTTATTGTGGGAAGCTATCCAAAACATTTGACCAAAGTTAAACAATTTAAATACAATGCTACCAAATACGAATTGAGTGTATGTAAACTTCTGACCCACTGGGAATGTGGTGAAAGAAATAAGCTGAAATAAATAACTCCACTTTATTTTAAGAATGTGAAATGTCAGAATAATAGGTGATCCTAACTGACCTAAGACAGGGAATTTTTACTATGATTAATTGTCAGGAATTGTGAAAAACTGAGTTTAAATGTATTTGGCTAAGGTGTATGTAAACTTCCGACTTCAACTGTATGCATAAGGTATGAGTGCGTCGGTCTGTGGGACCCAAAACCGATCCAAATGTAGCATGCATATTCAGGAAATCGATTCAAAACGTGATGATCGCCAGTTGAAATTTTTTGTTGCTGAAATGCATTTATTTTTACATTCTGAAAATCTTTTGTGACAACTGCGTCCTCTCCTTTAGTGTTTAACTAAGCATGTAATTGATCTACAAGTAATTTTGCATGCCATAATCCTAGGCAATCAATAGCATAGTCAAACTGCGCTGACCAACGAGAGGTAGGCCTATTCCTGACCTGGCACATCTGCGCGTCACCGTCAGCATTCAAATGTTCATAAAATGGCTTAGGCAACATTAGGCTTTATTACCGGAATAAAAAAAACATAGCCTAAGCTACTGCCAGACAACTCATCTGGCTATACATGCTGATCAGGGTTTAGCCAACTACATCTTATTTCGATTGTTCAGGTTCACCATCAGCAATAGTTTTGCTTGAAACAAATCAGTAGCTATAAATGGTCATTTTTTGATACACAGAATAAAGTTGAAATCCAAGGTTATGCTACATATTCATTGGCTAATGTCATAGCTAATTTAAGATAAATATTGATACAGCTAGTAATGTAATACTTTTAATCTGTACAAATATATTAGTGGGCGAAGCTCAGATCAACATCACCCCCCCCAACCGATAGTGCGGTGGTAGATTCCCAGTTTCCTTTATGGCTCAGTTCAGGTGCCTACATACACCATAGACATCTTTTACACACACGTCATCATCTCAGACACATCCAGCGTAGCCATGAGCCCCATCAGCAGCAGATATGGATTATGAATGTGCTCATGCAACAAAATGTTACTGCATCAAATTGTATCGCGTCGAACCCGAATCGATTCGCTCCTCTAATCAAACCTGAAGCGTTTCACACTAAAACGTATCATTCCAGTATCATATCGGCACCCATGCATCTACATACGTATCGAATCGTCTTGAAAAAGGGAGAGACACACATCCCTAATGAATACTAATGAGATGCTGAGAAATTCAAGTGCCACTGTATAAAGGCAATGCAGTCTTCTGCCTCGAGCGCTACTCCTGACGAAACTGAATAAGGAGGGATGTGAAAATGTTTAGGGAAAAACTAGGGACAAGTGTGTAAAAAAAATTAAAATGTAAAGCAGGAAATGCATAAGCGCTTTTGTACGATGCTGACCTAAGTCTGTGTTAGTCCAGTCTGCACTGGGACATATTGTTCCTCAAAAATGTGTCCAAGAGCATGCAGTAGGGTTGGGCGGTATCCAGTTTTTCAAACCGTTTCGGAACCATACCGGGGTATACGGTATTACCGGAAGTGCACACAAGAGGAATTATTTTTATTTATAAAAAATGTAATATTTAGGTAACATGGATCTTGACCCAGGAGGGGATTAATTGTGTATTTTATTACCAAGAAGCTTAAGCTTGCCATCTAGCCACTTAGCCAGCATGTTAGCAAACCAAATGCTGGATATAATTTATTTGGCACATCTTAGAACTATGTTAACTAAGCAGTGGCGTAGCACACACACCTCCGCAAGGTGGGGTGGCCCCCAACCCAAAACCATTGGTATGTGTAAGTACCCCTGTATACGTTATATTGCCCAATCCTAGTATGCAGCACAGACTACATATAGCCACACTCAGACACTTAGCGGACTGGCTCCGCTTAAAAATAGAACTTTTTCCAAGGATAACCACGGTTCCACAGCATAGGTTACGAACTACAGATTAGTAGTCTAAAACTGAAAATATGCAATTGTTCTTTTGAGAAAAAAATTCTTATGTTCATGTTTAAGATCTGCCAAAACGAAAGAATGGATTTCTTTGATGATTTAACACTTGAATTGTGGCGTTTGTGTTTTTTCCTTTCTTTTTTTTTTTACATCTAGCCTACAGCAACATTGGCTCAGAACGGGATGGCTCCAAGTCTGTCTTTTGTAGTATAAAAAAAATAAAAATAAAAAAATTGATAAAAGGTTGTCACTTTGCGCCAGAGTGGCACACCGGTCTAAGGAACTGCATCTCAGTGCTAGATACAGCCTGGAATCTAACCAGGGTATCACAACCGGCCGCGATTGGGAGTCCCATAGGGTGGCGCACAATTGGCCCAGCATCATTAGGGTTTGGCCGGGGTAGGCCGTCATTGTAAATAAGAATTTGTTCTTAACTGACTTGCCTTGTTAAATAAAAAGGTTATATTAAATTTATAAAAAGCAGGTGTGTTCTTTCAGCTGTCCAGTTCAATTTTGAGCGTCAAGTTATTCTGTAACTAGGCCTAGTTTACAGATCTCCACTGTTATTAACAAGAACGTCCTCTTTAGAGGAGGAAAATGACTCAACCTTAATTCAGCTTGAACCCGAGTCCACAACTTTCTGGTCTCTCAGCCCTGCTGTAGTCTGACTCAGTCAGTACTGGAAGGGGTGACTAATGAATTATTCTCCAGGGTCTTGGATGAAATTCTCTGCACTTCATATTTAAAGACCGGGAAAAGTGAGGCATATTTCAAGCAGCACCAGAGTCACACTAATCTATAATTAAAAAGTGTGACTTTGTGCAAGGAGGAGCACTGCCAGAACCCTGCAAAATGACTTCCAGCAGGCCACAAATGTGCATGTGTCTGCTCAAACGGTCAGAAACAGACTCCATGAGGGTGGTATGAGGGCCCGACGTCCACAGGTGGGGGTTGTGCTTACAGCCCAACACCGTGCAGGACGTTTGGCATTTGCCAGAGAACACCAAGATTGGCAAATTCGCCACTGGCGCCCTGTGCTCTTCACAGATGAAAGCAGGTTCACACTGAGCACATGAGCACATGTGACAGACGTGACAGAGTCTGGAGACGCCGTGGAGAACGTTCTGCTGCCTGCAACATCCTCCAGCATGACCGGTTTGGCGGTGGGTCAGTCATGGTGTGGGGTGGCATTTCTTTGGGGGGCCGCACAGCCCTCCATGTGCTTGCCAGAGGTAGCCTGACTGCCATTAGGTACCGAGATGAGATCCTCAGACCCCTTGTGAGACCATATGCTGACACATGCACATTTGTGGCCTGCTGGAGGTCATTTTGCAGGGCTCTGGCAGTGCTCCTCCTGATCCTCCTTGCACAAAGGCGGAGGTAGCGATCCTGCTGCTGGGTTGTTGCCCTCCTACGGCCTCCTCCACGTCTCCTGATGTACTGGCCTGTCTCCTGGTAGCGCCTCCATGCTCTGGACACTACGCTGACAGACACAGCAAACCTTCTTGCCACAGCTCGCATTGATGTGCCATCCTGGATGAGCTGCACTACCTGAGCCACTTGTGTGGGTTGTAGACTCCGTCTCATGCTACCACTAGAGTGAAAGCACCGCCAGCATTCAAACGTGACCAAAACATCAGCCAGGAAGCATAGGAACTGAGAAGTGGTCTGTGGTCACCACCTGCAGAACCACTCCTTTATTGGGGGTGTCTTGCTAATTGCCTATAATTTCCACCTTTTGTCTATTCCATTTGCACAACAGCATGTGAAATGTATTGTCAATCAGTGTTGCTTCCTAAGTGGACAGTTTGATTTCACAGAAGTGCGATTGACTTGGAGTTACATTGTGTTGTTTAAGTGTTCCCTTTATTTTTTTGAGCAGTGTATATGTGATCTTATCCTGAATTCACTTCTGCTGTGCTGTCCTTTGAAATGCTTGTACAACAGCAAAACAAATATCCTTATGTAAGCTATGTACTTGAACTGAGTGGGGTCAGCTTACTTTATCATGCAGCCAAAAACAACAAACATCTACAGTAACAGTCAAAAGTTAGGACACACCTACAGTTGAAGTCGGAAGTTTACATACACTTGTGACAAAAGCCTGCACATTATCCTAAACACACTTATGCTGTGCTGTCCTTTGATGTCCTTGTACAAATAAACAGCAAAACAGATGTCCTTATGTAAGCTACAGTTGAAGTCGGAAGTTAACATACACTTAGGCTGGAGTCATTAAAACTCGTTTTTCAACCACTCCACAAATTTCTTGTTAACAAACTATAGTTTTGGCAAGTCAGTTAGGACATCTACTTTGTGCATTACAAGTAATTTCTCCAACAATTGTTTACAGACAGATTATTTCACTGTATCACAATTCCAGTGGGTCAGAAGTTTACATACATTAAGTTGACTGTGCCTTTAAATTCCAGAAAATGATGCCATGGCTTTAGAAGCTTCTGATGGGCTAATTGACATCATTTGAGTCAATTGGAGGTGTACCTGTAGATGCATTTCAAGGCCTACCTTCAAACTCAGTGCCTCTTTGCTTGACATCATGGGAAAATCAGCCAAGACCTCAGAAAAACAATTGTAGACCACCACAAGTCTGGTTCATCCTTGGGAGCAATTTCCAAATGCCTGAAGGTACCACCTTCATCTGTATAAACAATAGTATGCAAGTATAAACACCATGGGACCACGCAGCCGTCATACCGCTCAGGAAGGAGACGGGTACTGTCTCCTAGAGATGAACGTACTATGATGCGAAAAGTGCAAATCAATCCCAGAACAGCAAAGGACCTTTTTAAGATGCTGAAGGAAGCAGGTACAAAAGTATCTATATCCACAGTAAAATGAGTCCTATATCAACATAATCTCAAAGGCCGCTCAGCAAGGAAGAAGCCACTGCTCCAAAACCACCATAAAGCCAGACTACGGTTTGCAACTGCACATGGGGACAAAGTTCGTACTTTTTGGAGAAATGTCCTCTGGTCTGATGAAACAAAAATAGAACCGTTTAGCCATAATGACCAACTGTGAAGCACGGGGGTGGCAGCATCATGTCGTGGGGGTGCTTTGCTGCAGGAAGGACTGGTGCACTTCACAAAATAGATGGCATCATGAGGGAGGTAAATTATGTGGATATATTGAAGCAACATCTCAAGACATCAGTCAGGAAATTAAAGCTTGGTTGCAAATGGGTCTTCCAAATGGACAATGACCCCAAGCATACTTCCAAAGTTGTGGCAAAATAGCTTAAGGACAACAAAGTCAAGGTATTGGAGTGGCCACCAAAAAGCCCTGACCTCAATCCTATAGAAAATTTGTGGGCAGAACTGAAAAAGCATGTGCGAGCAAGGAGGCCTACAAACCTGACTCAGTTACACCAGCTGTCTCGGGAGGAATGGACCAAAATTCACCCAACTTATTGTGGGAAGCTTGTGGAATGCTACCCGAAATGTTTGACCCAGGTTAAACAATTTAAAAGCAATGCTACCAAATACTAATTGAGTGTATGTAAACTTCTGTCCCACTGGGAATGTGATGAAAGAAATAAAATAAATCATTCTTTCTACTATTATTCTGGAATTTCACATTCTTAAAATAAAGTGGTGGTCCTAACTGACCTAAGACAGTGAATCTTTACTAGGATTAAATGTCAGGAATTGTGAAAAACTGAGTTTAAAATGTATTTGACTAAGGTGTATGTAAACTTCCGACTTCAACTGTACTCATTCAAGGGTTTATCTTTATTTTTACAATGTAGAATAATCAAACCTATGAAATAACAAATATGGAATCATGTTATAACCAAAAAAGAGAAACAAATTATAATTTGATATTCTTCAAAGTAGCCAACCTTTGCCTTGATGACAGATTTGCACTCTTGGCATTCTCTCAACCAGCTTCACCTGGAATGCTTTTCCAACAGTCTTGAGAGTTCCCACATATGCTGAGCACTTGTTGGCTGCTTTTCCTTCACTCTGCAATCCAACTCATCCCAAATCATCTCAATTGGATTGAGGTCGGGTGATTGTGGAGGCCAGGTCATCTGATGCAGCACTCCATCCCTCTCCTTATTGGTCCAATAGCACTTACACAGCCTGGAGGTGTGTTGGATCATTGTCATTTTGAAAAACAAATGATAGTCCCGCAACCCAGACGGGAATGGCGTATTGCTGCGGTAGCCATGCTGGTTAAGTGTGCCTTGAATTCTAAATAAATCACAGACAGTGTCACCAGCAAAGCACCCCCACATCTCCTCCTCCATGCTGCATGTGTGGTTCCCACCATGAAGAGATCATCTGTTCACCTACTCTGCGTCTCACAAAGACACAGCGGTTGGAACCAAAAGGCTCAAATTTGGATTCAGACCAAAGGTCAGATTTCCACCGGTCTAATGTCCATTGCTCATGTTTCTTGGCCCAAGCAAGTCTCTTCTTATTGGTGTCCTTTAGTAGTGGTTTCTTTGCAGCAACCTGCCCATATAGGCCTGATTAACACAGTCTCCTCTGAACAGTTGATGTTGAAATCTGTCTGTTACTTGAACTCTATGAAGCATTTATTTTGGCTGCAATTTCTGAGGCTGGTAACTCCAACGAACTTGGGACTTTCCTGTGGGGGTCCTCATGAGAGCCAGTTTCATCATAGAGCTTGTTGGATTTTGCTAACTTTTCCCACGATTGTGTGTTTAAATATTGCGCTGGTTCTGGCTGGGTGTCTCTGCTTTTCACTGAGTCGGAACTCAAATCCTAAAAAATAAATAATTAAGAAGCGAATGATCCTCTGTGGCCAAATTATTATTTCTGGTGTAGTAGCCTATTTATAATGATTTTATGTAGACATGAGTAAGCTAATTAGCCTGTATAATTTTGGCAATTTAATACAATTGACTTTAGGGAAAGCTTCCCTTAGCCTTATGGATGCGCCTCCTATGTATTTTAACGTCTTCAAAATTCTATAAGAATGATGCACGTCGTCGCATCAGAGTTGGATGTTCTGTTAAGATTAACCATAAACAATGCGATTAGTCATTCTAAGAACCGTTGGTCGTTGTCCTAATCACATTACGCAACCAATGCATATGGATCCGGTAAATTAAAATGTTGCCGGTCAAATGTCTGGAAACCCTGCCCCACACACACATTTCAGAATATTCTTCACATGGCACTGCGAACGCTCTCTGGGGTAATGATGGCGCAGCAGCACGACAGAGGGATTCTCTGGATGAGCCTTCATAAATATATGGATGACGAGAATGCATTTTAAGTGTCGCTACCCCGACGACGATACGCAGGCCAGGAGAGGAGCGTTGAGGATAATTTAAAATAAATGAAGTGGAGTGAATTATTTAAAGGTACAAACTGAGAATTGAAACTTGCTTTTAGACTGCAGATGGAAAACCGCCACAAAAAGCAACGGTGCACCCGTAGCTCCCTTATCTCCCCCAGACCACCTCTCCCCCTGTGGCCCTCAGCCCCCTGAAAGCCTGTCCATTAGGTGCAGTGAGACAGGGAATGCAGGGGCTACAACAGGAAAACCTACTGTATTCCCCTTCATTTCCTCAGGTTCAGTCACGCAGGACCAGGCTCTCTGTGCTCCATCAGCCTAAATATACTTTTTTATTCTGCTGTGTGGTGCAGATGAGCTCCAGTGGCTGGGTTTTCATTATAGGGTGGAGAGCGGAGCAGGGAGAACAGAGAAAAATACATCTGGCGTAAGCACTTCTGTCCATCAGCCAGAATGGAGCCCAAGACTGATGGCGGCAAAACAAAGCGCAGCTCTAATCAATAAGCTCTCCTGATGAAAACAGGCCAGAATTGTGTTTTTTTGTGTGTTTTTTTAAATCACACACCACGGCTGCCCAGGCCTTTGGCCTCTCTGTGCACTCTTACCCTCCTAGAGCACTCCTTCCATTACCCCCCAAAACTCCACCAAAGGCTGGCCCCAGTCTCGACAGACAGTTCTCACTCATCACTTGACAAACTATCCCCCTCTTTCCCAACAAGTGATGTGGTATAGCGGATAGTGGATTCGATTCCCGAACCATCCATACCTAAAATGTATGCACTCCTGACTGCAAGACTGGATAAAAGCTTATGCTAAATGGCATATACTGTGTCTGTGTGGACCATAAGTAATGTCTAAATGCCACAACACATAGTCCAATGAAAGAGTTGGAAGAGAGACTGCTAAATAGTGTAGTGAACAGTAAACATTGAGTTGGCTGGCTGCGCAAGAAAGTGAGCATCTGGAATCATCCAGTCAGGCTTCTCCTCAGCCGAGAAACTATGCATCAGTGAGGAACATGAGCAGCTTCTAACTGGCTGTGTAAAATGTATCCCCGTAGCCCCAGGGCCTCTATGGATACATCAAGACAACCAATGAACGGTCAGCCTGGGACGAAACACCATTGCTCTCAGAAGAATCATAACTGAGAAGGTCTAACACAGACTGGCTGTCCGGTCACAGGAGTGACCAATGTTTGTGTAGGAGGGGAATTGGATCATGGGACAATCCTTGTGTGTGGTGGCTGTAGACTACTGCAGAGAGAGGCTCTTCTCCCCGAGTTGACCCGAGAAGCAGGTTCATAGAGCCTAGAGGCCATCACATTCTGTTTGACATGCATGCCTGGAAAGGCCTGATACAAGACAACATCCCCTGCCAGGCAAGGGCCTGCTTATTAGCGCTTGTGTCCCAGCAGCGTGGAGGCAGCAGGGCCGAGATGGGCCAGGCCCAAGAACAGTCAGTGTGTCCACCTACAGCAGGATGGGCAGCCAAGCCTGCTGGAAAAAAACTGGGACTGCAGCAGCCCAGCCAGTTAGATGGACCTCACACCACAACAGAGAGAGTGAGATGCACGGCAGAGGGAACAAAACTGCCAAACTGCTCCGGCCCTCGCACTTCATACATTGTCTTTTTCAGTCAAAGCCACTGTTGGTTAACACAACCACTCAGTGAGCCCCACCATCTCCACTACTAGATCTCAGAGGTCTGCGTCACCTGACATTTTCTAAGGAAGCATGAACACAAGCTTACGTCCATTTAATATTTTGAACTATTTGGGGGGGGGGGGGGTCATACTGCATCTAGGGTAGAAACTATTCAAGTTTTTACATCTGGAAGGAATGAAGGACAGAAATAAAAATGCATTTTTAAAAAAAGTCCAGAATGAAAGCATAGAATTCTCCAGAATAACAAGCACTTCATTTCATAATTGCTAGAAATATGTGTTTTATAAATAGAAAATTAAAATCAGACGAGGGCAAGAAGGATAATGCCTTTTGAACGCACCATTGTGACAAAAGCCTGCACAATATCCTGAACGCACTTCTGCTATGCTGTCCTTTGAAGTCCTTGTACAAATAAACAGCAAAAGAGACATCCTTATGTAAGCTACAGTTGAAGTCAGAGGTTTACATACACTTAGGCTGGAGTCATTAAAACTCGTTTTTCAACCACTCCACAAATTTCTTGTTTACAAACTGTAGTTTTGGCAAGTTGGTTAGGACATCTACTTTGTGCATGACACAAGTCATTTTTCCAACAATTGTTTACAGACAGATTATTTCACTGTATCACAATTCCAGTGGGTCAGAAGTTTACACACACTAAGTTGACTGTGCCTTTAAACAGCTTGGAAAATTCCAGAAAATGATGCCATGGTTTTAGAAATTTCTGATAGCCTAATTGACTTAATTTGAGTCAATTGGAGGTGTACCTGTGGATGCATTTCAAGGCCTACCTTCAAACTCAGTGCCTCTTTGCTTGACATCATGGGAAAATCAAAAGAAAATCAGCCAAGACCTCAGAAAAAATATTGTAGACCTCCACAAGTCTGATTCGTCCTTGGGAGCAATTTCCAAACTCCTGAAGGTACCACGTTCATCTGTACAAACAATAGTACGCAAGTATAAACACCATGGGACCACGCAGCTGTCATACCGCTCAGGAAGGAGACGCGTTCTGTCTCCTAGAGATTAACGTACTATGGTGTGAAAGGTGCAAATCAATCCCAGAACACCAGCAAAGGACCTTGTGAAGATGCTGGAGGAAACAGGTACAGAAGTATCTATATCCACAGTAAAACGAGTCCTATATCGAAATAACCTGAAAGGCCGCTCAGCAAGGAAGAAGTCACTGCTCCACAACCGCCATAAAAAAGCCAGAGTACAGTTTGCAACTGTACATGGGGACAAAGATTGTACTTTTTGGTGAAATGTCCTCTGGTCTGATGAAACAAAAATAGAACTGTTTGGGCATAATGACCATCGTTATGTTTGAAGGAAAAACAGGGAGGCTTGAAAATTTGTGGTCAGAATTGAGAAAGCATGTGTGAGCAAGGAGGCCTACAAACCTGACTCAGTTACACCAGCTCCGTCACGAGGAATGGGCCAAAATTCAACCAACTTATTGTGGGACGCTTGTGGAAGGCTACCCAAAATATTTGCCCGAAGTTAAACAATTTAAAGGCAATGCTACCAAATACTAATTGAGTGTATGTAAACTCCTGACCCACTACTAGGATTAAAATGTCAGGAATTGTGAAACTGAGTTTAAATTATTTGGCTAAGGTGCATGTAAACTTCCGACTTCAACTGTATGTACTTGAATTGAGAGACCTGACTGCATAGACAGTATCACTGTCCGCTCCAGGAACAGGGAAGATGGCTAGCTAAAGTACTTGGGAACAGAGATTGGGACCTTGACGTCAGTAGCAATTTTAGCATGTAAATCTTGGTGGGGTAAACTAAAAAAAAAAAATGCTTTAGATGCATGCCAGCAAAGCCACTACACAACACTAAACAATACATGAATTGCACTATATAAAAGGTGACCACAAACTGCGCACCACCAAGTCAGAACAGTAGGCTAAGTTATGAGGGAAAGGGACCAAATTATTAGGGTGAGGCACATGGGCTACTAACAGCTTACTACACAACCTACACTTAGTATTACTCTCTTAGCTACAGAATACATATTTCCCTGGCATATTACATCATTTATGCAACAGACATTTTGGGGTTTACCTTGTGCTGTGCTCACATGAACAGGAAGGTGGCGCGGCAGTCCTTGTGGGCACATTTTGTCAAACTTTGTCAAAGTCTGGCATTCTCTGGATTTATGGTGCTTTCAAGTCAACTGGGAACTCGAAAAAAAAACAAGGTCGAATCACAACGTCAGTGATCTTCAGGTCAGAGCTCTAGAAAGAGGCCCAAGTTCCCATCTTGGAATTCCAAGTTGGATGACCGTTCAAAACATATTTTTCCAGTCAGAAATCTCCCCCCAGAGTTCCCAGTTGTCTTGAACTCACTGAAGTGATGCTATATTGACAGCATGGCCAATGTATTCAATCTTTTCTTGACATTGGCATGTGAATATTAATCCTTTTAAGCTTGGAAAAGAGACCCTTAAACCCAGACTTGGACCACACACCCACTCAATAGTAGGCTAGTGATTGCTTTGCAATGCTTGCAGTTAGCCACTGACTCCTTCCAAACCACTCATTGTTGAATTTGCAATTTCCAACTTCTTGTGTAATGTTTATGTCCAATGAGTACCGATACGTTTTATCTTCATATGACTTGATTGAAAAGGATTTGCCAGTAGATTGTCAACGTGATTCATGATGATGACTGCTTGTCTAGCTAAGATTTTGTAAGTATGACGTCGACATGATCAGTTCTATCAAAGCGACGGTAGATATAACGTGATTTGACATCATTTTATCTGTGGCCAATGACCTTGAGCCTTCTTGGATGGGCACTTCTAATGTAACTATGGCAGCACACAAGGGGCTTGAATTTTTGAGGACTCCCCTTAGATTTTGCAGTGACGTAGTGCCCTCATGACAACACTGAGCCAATCACGCCACAACTAGAGAACATTACTAACCCCTAAGCTCCATATTTTCCGCTGGCTGCCCCACCACCACCACAGAAAGCACTGAACTAAGCTTAAAAACCTGCATTCTGGAGCTGCCTTACTCAAGAAAGCAAAAAAAGAGACCATGTTTGTTTGCGGCTTTATTTATTAACTATGATTTTTTTAAATTTTGTTTGCAAACTGATATGTGGCACATATTAATGCCAAAATAATATGCAAAACAAGCTCTGCGCCACCTGCCCTGAATAACAGGTCGCCACTGCTTGATGTGTGTGCTCTTCCCTCAGAGTCAAGGAAGGGGTTTCCAAATGGAATACTATCGCATTTCCACCAGTCTCCTCCTCTTCACAGATCTATCTGCTGCCTTCAAGGGGCTTGAGAGAACATGAAAAGCAGCTCCGTGATTCTGAATTCCTGTCAGAGCATTACAACCTCTGGAGCTTCCCCCTGACGTAAAGCCCAGCACCACTCGTTCTGTTTCCACAGCCATCTTTAATGACTTTGTGAAGACACTCTGTGCTTTAGCGGCACAGTGCATCATAGGGGGAAGACAAGTTGTGCCCATGATTCGTCTTCAGAACGCCTTTGGATTGAGAGAGTCTCTCTCTCTCTCTCTCCCTCCCTCCGAGCAAATGGGAGTGCGGCATGAATTAGGAGGTAGAAAACCAGAGCTTGATATAACGGAACAATGCGCATCAATGACAGCGTGGCTGGCAGCTCCACACGAAACGTTATTTACAGCTCACACAAATGAAATTAGAGGAGCACACAGCTCAGGAGGCAGAAAAAAATAAGCTGAACTGGCATCACTTAGAGGCTGGGAAGAGGGTCAGGCTGCATAATTATAATATTGCTTTTCTTCCTTCACCGCCAGTATCTATACTGCTCACATTGACTCTGGTGGATAAAACCTAAATGTGACAACAGGTTATTGGAAGGTAGGACTATAAAAAGGCAGTAAAAATGTGTTCTTTGACTGAAGCTTGTGCCTGTGGATAAGGACTTGATCCATGCTTCATGTTTGATGAGGACCATCAACCACCGATAATTTAAGGACTATAAAACCCGTAATGTGCAGAATGAAACGTATGGTTGAAATTCACTGGACAACTGAAATTCAACCAAGACAGATGAGCAGCTTTTAGTTAAACAGAAACCAATGATGGATTGGCTACTTTAAATACAGGACCAAAATAAACAGAGTAACAGTAATTGAATTACTGTAAATTAACATTTAATATCACATTCAAGTGGACAGGCAATGACAACCTGTTCTCCAAGAACAGTTGTTTTTAACTGACCATCTGAGAAGACTGATTTACCAGAAAGTTGATAGCTTGTACCCAGAGTGTTCACTCTGGGTGAGAAAGGTCCATGTAAAGAGGGAAACTTTGCAGATCCAGATTCAATACAAGGCATTGAAAACGTCAGCTGTCAATTTCCACTAAAGGCAAATTGCTCAAATCAGGCAATGTTTTACTTCAATTGACAACAGTGACTCATAACTACAAATGCAGTAGGCTACAAAGAATGTTTGTGTTGTTCAGCTAAAAACAGATTAATTTTGCCATGTTAGTAATAGTGTAGCCAATAAGCTACTGTACCTTAAACAGTCTAGTTGCAAAAATGATATTTAGCACGTTGGTAATACTGCCAGCAAGCATGGTTTCATTGGTAGCAAGTGGCATCTCTCATAGCTGAGAGCACATTAGCTATCTTGATAATTGCTTGACAGATGAGCAAAATGAGACAGTCTATATACTCAACTAGCGATAATCCGCTAACGTTGGAAGGGGTGTAATCATTAGTCCAAAACGTTTTGCAACGGAAACAATTTACTCTAAACGAAAAACGTTTCTACTCGACAAATTCAGCTAGGACCCTCCCCGTTTCGTTCCTAGTGAATACACCCCTGGCTATAGCTATCAAATGCTGCTTAAACTTGAGTGCCGGGTGGCAGGCTAGCCATGTGTATTGCATACATACCAAACGGTTCAGTCTTCTCCGTAGCATATTTGAGTTTTTTCTTCTTTGGTAGCTGGGGACACCAACGAACTATTTTTATTTCAACCAGTTTACTACAGACTCTGTTTGAGCTTTTCTGATAAATAATAAGTAACGTTGCATTTATATTTGTTAACTAGCTCTCTATTTTCTACTCTAGTAGTGCTTATAGCTATATGGAATGCCGCAGCGATGCTACATTGTTTCCATTTTGTTTGAATTCTATCTCTTCTAACCATTCGCATTCTCCCTTTTAAATATTTTCCGCGTTGCGTTTTACTGTTCTAGTCGTGCTTCCCCATCCAAAAAACTGAAACTGTCCGCGACATCCTGTAGTTCTATGCCCTGTTGCTGTATCTTTCCGAATTAATCATCACATACGATTCAACTCGCGGCACCAGTCACAAAAAAAATGTGACCGACATACAAAAAGTAACTTAAATTTCGTTTCATACGCAGGTCTTTCTCGCCTACTACTGCCCCCTTATCTCCCGTCAGTCAAACCCCTGTCAAATATATATTTTCTACTCTACCCCCCCATTAGCGTCATCAGCGTCTCGTCCATTGACGATATCATATGAACGACTCGTCAGCAACACTAAAAAATAACTTCCGGGTCATGGAATTTCGGAAATGTTTTAAATAAAAGTTCCCTACGTAATAGAAGAAAAGTGTCAACAACCTGTATTCATTCATGATAATATATATTTTTTTTAATAATCTAAACATGAACAATGATTCATATTTGTTCATATTTAAGGGACATTTGCATTATATTTGGGTATTAAAACATGTTCCAAGTTCAAATAAATGACCTCAATGCAAATCACTGTATATTAAATACCTATTGGCTTATAGAGCAAAAACTATTCTAGGTGCCGCAGTAAAATTATTGTAGCGAATAGTCCGTAGGGTCTGTAGAATGTATATATGGTGTCATTTCATGTGGCTCTGAATAATATGGAGTGTTGCTGGACTTTTACTCCACCCATTGGCCACAATGTAAATCATTGTGTATGGGAATACATATTGGTTTATAGAGCAAAACATATTCTAGGTGCCTCAGTAAAATGGTTGTAGAGAATACTCAGTAGGGTCTGTAGAATGTATGTATGGTGTCAATTCATGGGTCTCTGAATAATACGGAGTGTTGCTGGACTTTTACTCCACCCATTACACTGGTCACAATTTAAATCATAGTATAGAGAAAAAACGATTATTTTAATTGTAAATTATTCATTTTTCATTGTATACTTCTAATAAGTAGGCTTTTATTATGTTCTTGGCATTCATTAACTTAAGCTCCAATCATTTCTCAATGTGCTTCGTTTTGTAATATTCTTTATATTTCTTTATAATATTTCTTTACAATATTCTTAGTTTTACATAATTTAAACATTATGCACTTGCAAAGATGCAAAAAATATTTATTTCGTATCAGTGTTTTACCACAGACTTTTATTTTGAAGGCAAAATCCTAAAACCGGATGTCTTAATGTGGATATGATCCAGCTAGTGTTGCTGCCGTGAAACTAATCTCAATCCCCTCAACGCTCCCACGTTAATAAACTCCGCCCGTTGAAGATGCAGTGACTATTGCCGGGTTCCAAACAACTGGGAACTCGGAACTGGGAACTCAGAAATCTCCGACGTCCGAGCGTTCAAAATAACTGGAAACTCTGAAAAAAACGAGTTCCGACTGGGGAAAAAACTATTTGAATAGTCATCCAACTAGGAATTCTAACTCTGGAACTCGAGTCTCTTTCTAGAGTTCCAACTTTCCGACCTGAAGATCGCCGATGTCATGATTTGACCTCGTAATTTTTCCGAGATCCCAGTTGTCTTGAACGTAGCATATGAGGTGTTGCACTGTTATTTGTTGTCATCATAGGCCTATTGGGGAACTACATTAGCTACTTCCTTTTTTTACAGTCTGGTCTATCCTATACCAGTGTCAACAATAAAGATGGGGCACTTTTTATATATAAAAAATGACATTATTACATACAGTACATTCGGAAAGTATTCAGACCCCTTCCCTTTATCCACATTTTGTTACATTACAGCTTTATTCTAAAATGGATATAATTTAAAAAATCTTCATCAATCTACACACAATACACCATAATGACAAAGTGAAAACAGGTTTTTAGAAATGTTAGCAAATGTATTAAAAATAAAAAACAGAAATACCTTATTTACATAAGTATTCAGACCCTTTCCTATGAGACTCGAAATTGAGCTCAGGGGCATCCTGTTTCCATTGATCATTCTTGAGATGTTTCTACAACTTGATTGGAGTCAACCTGTGGTAAATTCAACTGATTGGACATGATTTGGAAAGACACACACCTGTCTATATAGGGTCCTGCAGTTGACAGTGCATGTCAGAACAAAAACCAAGCCATGAGATCGAAGGAATTGTCCGTAGAGCTCAGAGACAGGATTGGGTTGAGGCACAGATCTGGGGAAGGGTACCAAAACAATTCTGCAGCACTGAAGATCCCCAAGAACACAGTGGCCTCCATCATTCTGAAATGGAAAAAGTTTGGAACCACCAAGACTCTTCCTAGAGATGGCCGCCCGGCCAAACTGAGAAATCGGGGGAGAAGGGCCTTGCTCAGGGAGGTGACCAAGAACACAATGGTTACTCTGACAGAGCTCCAGAGTTCCTCCGTGGAGATGGGAGAACCTTCCAGAAGGACAACCATCTCTGCAGCACTCCACCAAGTAGGCCTTTATGGTAGTGGCCAGACGGAAGCCACTCCTCAGAAAAAAGGCACACGACAGCCGTTTGCCAAAAGTCACCTAAAGGACTCTCAGACCATTGGGAAACAAGATTCTCTGGTCTGATGAAACCAAGATTGAACTCTTTGGCCTGAATGCCAAACGTCACGTCTGGAGGAAACCTGACATGGTGGTGGGAGCATCTTGCTGTGGGGATGTTTTTCAGCGGCAGGGACTCAGAGACTAGTCAGGTTTGAGGGAAAGATGAACAGAGCAAAGTACAGAGAGATTCTTGATGAAAACCTGCTCCAGCATGCTCAGGACCTCAGACTGGGGCAAAGGTCAAGTCTCTGAATATCCTGAAGTGGCCCAGCCAGAGCCCGGACTTGAACCCAATCTAACATCTCTGGAGAGACCTCAAAACAGCTGTGCAGCAATGCTCCCCATCAAACCTGAAAGAGCTTGAGAGGGTCTGCAGAGAAGAATGGGAGAAATTCCCCAAATCCAGTTTGCCAAGCTTGTAGTGTCATACCAAAGAAGACTCAATGTTGTAATCGCTGCCAAAGATTCCTTAACAAAGTATTGAGTAAAGGGTCTGAATACTTATGTAAATTTGATATTTCAGTATTTATTTTTAATACATTAGCAAAAATGTTGTTTTTCTAAAACTGGTTTTGCTTTGTCATTATGGGGTATTGTGTGTAGATTTATGAGGGGAAAAAACTATTTAATACATTTTAGAATAAGGCTGTAATGTAACAAAATTGAAAAAGTCAAGGGGTCTGAATACTTTCCGAATGCACTGTACCTTTGTATGCCTCATCGTCTTTATACCAGCAGAAACAGACACAAAAGTGAGCAGTTCTGTCATCTGCGCCCAATACAGCTAGCCTTCAACACATTCTTATACGATACATATTCTTACCTCTTACCTCTTTGTCCATTGAATTGTGTCCATTTTCTGTTTGAGAAAGATTTGCACAAATATGAAAAGATCGATGGTATCATCCTAAAACAATATCAATTCAGATCATACAAGGGACAAACCATGCCTTAAATTGAGATCTTTACATTTTTCACTTAAGTACCTGCACCTGCTGTCCTTTCAAATCCAAATGTTTCAGTTGGGCAGTTCGGTTCCTGCAAGAACCTCCACCAACTAAGGAGGCTCCTCAATGAACCCCACCTCCCATGGGGTTCTTGGAAGAACCTTTTGGGGGCAATTGTCCGTGCCAAGATCGAAGAACTTTGAGGATCTTTGAAGAACCCTTGTTCAGAATGAGTAATGTCAGAAACCGGAATATAAATAGAGTGTACAAAACATTATGGAGGTTCCCGAGTGGTGCTGCGGTCTAATGTATTGCATCTCTGTGTTAGAGGCTTCACTACAGATCCTGGTTCGATTCCAGTCTGAATCACAACCGGCCGCGATTGGGATTCCCATAGGGTGCCGCACCATTGGCCCAGCGTCGTTCGAGTTAGGGCTTGACCAGGGTAGGCCGTCATTGTAAATAAGAATTTGTTCTTACCTGACTTGCCTAGTTAAATAAAGGTTAAATAAAATTAACATTGCTCCATCCATGACATAGACTGACCAGGTGAAAGCTATGATCCCTTATTGATGTCACTTGTTAAATCCACTTCAATAAGAGTAGATGAAAAAAGCAATCATATTTAAGCCTTGAGACAATTGGGACATGAATTGTGTGCCATTCAGAGCATTCCACAGGGATGCTGGCCCATGTTGACTCCAATGCTTCCCACAGTTGTATCAAGTTGGCTGGATGATCAGTGGATCTTTCTTGATACACACGGAAACTGCTAATTGTGGAAAAACCCAGCAGTGTTGCAGTTCTTGACACTCTCAAACTGGTACGCATGGCATCTACCATACCCCGTTCAAAGGCACTTAAATCTTTTGTCTTGTCCATTCACCCTCTGAATGGCACACATACAGTACTGTACACAATCCACTTCTCAAGGCTGGAAAATTATTCTTTAACCTGTCTCATCCCCTTCATCTACACTGATTGAAGTGGATTTAACAGGTGACATCCATAAGGGATCATAGCTTTCACCTGTATTCACCAGTTTATGTCATGGAAAGAGCGAGTTTTCATAATGTTTTGTACATTCAGTGTATATTTCATATTCAATCAAAGTGATCATGATGAAAATAATAACTGAAAGAGGCTTGGAGATCGTATTCAATTCTAGATCCTATTACCTTCCACATCCTAATGAAATGCTTAGGACACACCCCCGCAGCCCTCATTGTACTAATCCAAGATGGCGTAGCAGTCAGGCGTCTTTGTCCTTCGTCTTGTCGTGTCCCACGTATATATCTTTTTATATCTTTCTCTTCGCATATATTTTCTATATTTTTCTAAACCTCAACTTCAAAATACTCTCCTGCAACCCGCCTCACCCAATGTGGTGTAGATCTGTTTTTCTAAAGTATTTTTATTTACCTCAGAACCCGAATCCGCCAACAGAAGCTAGCCAGCTCACTAGCTACTAGCTAGTAGTCAGCTAACCACTGCTAGCGGTCATCAGCTAACCTTTAGCTCGGAAAGCTCTCGCCAGTTTGTACGACGCGATTCAAACCAGAGCATACCGAACCTATTTTCTCTCCATATCCCCAGATTTCTCCCGCAAGCTCTGAACCTTTTCACCTGGATCATCGCAGCTAGCTAGAGTTCAGTGTGTCAAATCCGAGGGCCTGTGGTCCGGACCTCTGGCAGTCTCTATGGGGGTGCCACAGGGTTCAATTCTCGGGCAAACTCTTTTCTCTGTATACATCAATGATGTCGCTCTTGCTGCTGGTGATTCTCTGATCCACCTCTACGCAGACGACACCATTCTGTATACTTCTGGCCCTTCTTTGGACACTGTGTTAACTAACCTCCAGACGAGCTTCAATGCCATACAACTCTCCTTCCTTGGCCTCCAACTGCTCTTAAATGCAAGTAAAATGAAATGCATGCTCTTCAACCGATCGCTGCCCGCACCTCCCCGCCCATCCAGCATCACTACTCTGGACGGTTCTGACTTAGAATATGTGGACAACTACAAATACCTAGGTGTCTGGTTAGACTGTAGACTCTCCTTCCAGACTCACATTAAGCATTTCCAATCCAAAATTAAATCTAGAATCGGCTTCCTATTTCGCAACAAAGCATCCTTCACTCATGCTGCCAAACATACCCTCGTAAAACTGACCATCCTACCGATCCTCGACTGCGGCGATGTCATTTACAAAATAGCTTCCAACACTTTACTCAGCAAATTGGATGCAGTCTATCACAGTGCCATCCGTTTTGTCACCAAAGCCCCAAATACTACCCACCACTGCGACCTGTACGCTCTTGTTGACTGGCCCTCGCTTCATATTCGTCGCCAAACCCACTGGCTCCAGGTCATCTACAAGTCTCTGCTAGGTAAAGCCCAGCCTTATCTCAGCTCACTGGTCACCATAGCAGCACCCACCCGTAGCACGCGCTTCAACAGGTATATCTCATTGGTCACCCCCAAAGCCAATTCTTCCTTTGGCCGCCTTTCCTTGCAGTTCTCTGCTGCCAATGACTGGAATGAACTGCAAAAATCACTGAAGCTGGAGACTCATATCTCCCTCACTAGCTTTAATTAAGCACCAGCTGTCAGAGCAGCTCACAGATCACTGCACCTGTTCATAGCCCATCTGTAAATAGCCCATCCAACTACCTCATCCCCATACTGTTTTTATTTATTTATCTTGCTCCTTTGTACCCCAGTATCTCTACTTGCACATTCATCTTCTGCATATCTACCATTCCAGTGTTTAATTGCTATATTGTAATTACTTCGCCACTATGGCCTATTTATTGCCTTACCTCCCTTATCCTACCTCATTTGCACACACTGTATATATACTTTTTCTACTGTATTATTGACTGTATGTTTGTTTATTCCATGTGTAACTCTGTGTTGTTGTATGTGTCGAACTGCTTTGCTTTATCTTGGCCAGGTCACAGTTGTAAATGAGAACTTGTTCTCAACTAGCCTACCTGGTTAAATAAAGGTGAAATAAAAAAATATAATAAAAATGATGCGGGAAGTCCTCTCTGAGCTCTAGGCTAAACTAGCAATACCTCCGTTTTAAGTTTAAGAGTTTATACACGTTTAATAAGAAGCTTAGACTTTCTTCATTGTTTATTTTGATTTATTGTGATGTATATTTGTCTCCTACTGTACTTACTTTTGTTAATGTTAGGGTGTGAGGCCAGGCCTCTATTTCATTCCACTCTTTGTACTCTGTGTCATTTGGCAAGGAGTGGAATGTTAGCTTAAATGACTGGTACCCAGACTAGTGATAGCTACTTAGAGAAAATCAACATTTCTTGTCAGCTTTTGTTGTGAACTTTTCACCGCGGAGTGATTGCAGTCTGCACTTCACAGGGTATCACCAACACCAAATTCAGCAAGAGATGTCCTGCCCCCATTCATTTTCAACGCGGGCAAGCAGAGAAATATGCGGGGGATTGTGGGAAGGTGAGTTGCAGAACCCTGCTAGCGGAGCAGAACAAAATGTTGAGCTATGCTCTTCTTCATGCAAATTTCAAGCGAAGCAAAGTATTAGAGCGAAGCGTTGTCAAAAGGAGGTGCCTCCTCTGGTTGAAACCCACTGTTAGAAGAGTTAGCTACCTCTGATCTACTTTCTCTAAAAACGTCACTCCCACTGGGACAGAATCATCATTTGCATCACCATCAGGGCAAATTTTGGACTCTGAGGTCTTCACCACACCTGCCAGGTAATTCATCCTCCCTCTCGTCAGGTTACATTTCTGAGCCATCAGAGACAGCAGAGTACGATTAGTACTTGGCGCCATTCTTCCTCCACACACATCTTCCCTCCGCGCTCTGCTCTGTTTCTTTTTCATCCTCTCTGTCCATAACCACGTCGATCCATTCACCATGCTCATGCCACGCCTTCATCTGTTGTACTGTTTGCAGAAAACGCACTGATGGCCTTTCTCCAATACCCAATATCTGTTCCTGAGCCCAGTTTACTAGTCTGGCTATCTCTGACCTCTCCATGCTCGCAATACCTATGCTTGACTCTATCTCCCCGTGTGGCTTCATAGTGGACTGCAATCGAATATACTTCCTTTAATTCTCACTTCTGATCGTGTTGCAGTTTTTCTCAATAGCTTGAAAGTGTTTCTTAAAACAATGCTGTTGATTTCCTAAACAGCTGATTCATGACACTGAACACTGTTGCATTTTGCAAAACCGATTTTCAAAATGTAACTGCCTTTTACAGTCTGATCTAACTACCGGTGTCAATACAGTAATGACACTGTAAACGTATGTAAATATCAGCAAATATTATTCTTTCATACATTGATACAATGGAATTCTACATATACAATGAAAGAGAAATGTATTCAAATCAAATGTTATTTGTCACATGCGCCGAATACAACAGGTGTAGTAGACCTTACAGTGAAATGCTTATTTACAAGCCCTTAACCAACAATGCTTCCAGAAGTTTTAAGAAAAAAAAGTGTTAAGTAAAAAAATAGATAAGTAAAAAATTGAAAATAAAAGAAACAAATAATTAAACAGCAGCAGTAAAATAACAATAGCAAGGCTATGTACAGGTGGTTCCTGTACAGAGTCAATGTGTGGGGGCACCGGGTTAGTTGAGGTAATTGAGGTAATATGTACATGTAGGTAGTGTTAAGGTGACTATGCATAGATAATAAACAGAGAGTAGCAGCAGCGTAAAACAGGGGTCTGGGTAGCCCTTTGATTAGCTGTTCAGGAGTCTTATGGCTTGGGGGTAGAAGCTGTTAACAAGCCTTTTGGACCTAGACTTGGCACTCCAGTTCCGCTGCTGTGCGGTAGCATAGAGACCAGTCCATGACTAGGGTGGCTGGAGTCTTTGACAATTTTAGGGCCTTCCTCTGACACCGCCTGATATAGAGGTCCTGGATGGCAGGAAGGTTGGCTCCAGTGATGTACTGGGCCGTACGCACTACCCTCTGTTGTGCCTTGCGGTCGGAGGCTGACCCATGCCAAATCTTTTCAGTCTCCTGATGGGGAATAGGCTTTGTCATGCCCTCTTCACAACTGTCTTAGTGTGTTTGGACCATGATCACTTGTTGATGATGTGGACACCAAGGAACTTGAAGCTCTCAACCTGCTCCACCACAGCCCCGTCGATGAGAATGTGTGCGTGCTCGGTACTCCTTTTCCTGTAGTCCACAATCATCTCCTTAGTCTTGATCATGTTGAGGGAGAGGTTGTTGTCCTGACACCTCATGGCCAGGTCTCTGACATCCTCCCTATAGGCTGTCTCGTCATTGTTGGTGATCAGGCCTACCACTGTTGTGTCATCGGAAAACTTGATGAGAGTGTTGGAGATGTGCCTGGCCATGCAGTCATGAGTGAACATGGAGTACAGGAGGGGACTGAGCACGCACTCCTGAGGGGCCCCCGTGTTGAGGTTCAGCTTGGCGGATATGTTGTTACCTACACTTACCACCTGGGGGGGGCGGCCCGTCAGGAAGTCAATGCCCCAGGGCAGTGATTGGGGACACTGCCCTGTGTAGGGTGCCGTCTTTCGGATGGGACGTTAAACAGGTGTCCTGACTCTCTGAGGTCATTAAAGATCCCATGGCACTTATCATAAGAGTAGGGGTGTTAACCCCGGTGTGCTGGCTAAATTCCCAATCTGGCCCTCAAACCATCACGGTCACCTAATAATCCCCAGTTTACGATTGGCTCATTCACCCCCCTCCTCTCCCCTGTAACTATTCCCCAGGTTGTTGCTGTAAATGAGAACGTGTTCTCAGTCAACTTACCTGGTAAAATAACGGATGAATAAATAAAAAATAAAATAATAAAAAAGTCCAGGATCCAGTTGCAGAGAGAGATGTTTAGTCCCAGGGTCCTTAGCTTATTGATGAGCTTTGAGGGCACTATGGTGTTGAACGCTGAGCTGTAGTCAATGAATAGCATTCTCACATAGGTGTTCCTTTTGTCCAGGTGGGAAAGAACAGTGTGGAGGGCAATAGAGATTGCATCATCTGTGGATCTGTTGGGGCGGTATGCAAATTGGAGTGGCTCTAGGGTTTCTTGGATAATGGTGTTGATGTGAGCCGTAACCAGCCTTTCAAAGCACTTCATGGCCACAGATGTGAGTGCTACGGGTCTGTAGTCATTTAGGCAGGTTACCTTAGTGCTCTTGGGCACAGGGACTATGGTGGTCTGCTTGAAACATGTTGGTATTACAGACTCAGTCAGGGACAGGTTGAAAATGTCAGTGAAGACACTTGCCAGTTGGTCAGTGCATCCTCGGAGTACACGTCCTGGTAACCCGTCTGGCCCTGCGGCCTTGTGAATGTTGAACTGTTTAAAGGTCTTACTCACATCGGCTACGGAGAGCGTGGTCACACAGTCATCCGGAACAGCTGATGCTCTCATGCATGCTTCAGTGTTACTTGCCTTGAAGCGAGCATAGAAGTAATTTAGCTTGTCTGGTAGGCTTGTGTCACTGGGCAGCTTGCGGCTTCCCTTTGTAGTCTGTAATGGTTTGCAAGCCCTGCCACATCCGATGAGCATCAGAGCCGGTATAGTACGATTCAATCTTAGTCCTGTATTGATGCTTTGACTGTTTGATGGTTCATCGGAGGGCATAGTGGAATTTCTTATAAGCTTCCAGGTTAGAGTCCCGCTCCTTGAAAGCGGCAGCTCTACCCTTTAGCTCAGTGTGGATGTTGCCTGTAATCCATGGCTTCTGGTTGGGGTATGTACGTACAGTCACTGTGGGGAAGATGTCATCGATGCACTTATTGATGAAGCCAGTGACTGATGTGGTGTACTCCTCAATGCCACAGGAAGAATCCCGGAACATATTCCAGACTGTGCTTGCAAAACAGTCCTGTAGCTTAGCATCTGCTTAATCTGACCACTTTCTTATTGACCGAGTCACTGGTGCTTCCTGCTTTAGTTTTTGCTTGTAAGCAGGAAACAGGAGGATAGAATTATGGTCAGATTTGCCAAATGGAGGGCGAGGGAGAGCTTTGTATATGTCTTCATGTGTAGAGTAAAGGTGGTCTAGAGTTTCTTTCCCTCTGGTTGCACATTTAACACGCTGGTAGAAATCAAGTGATTATAATGAAACAAGGATAATTCAGTACGTAGCTTCAATACATTTTATGTTTATTTTACATCTAAACATATAGGCCTAAATGTATGAGCTGGGCCTAGACAAGAGGTTCTCTCTGAAAGTGAGCTATCCTGGCATCTCACAGATCTGGAATCACTAGTCCTCTTCCTGGACACATTTGGCCCATGAGGGGTGAGCCAGAGGGTCAGGTACTCTGGGCCATCCAGGAATAGCATTTACAGGCCTCAGGTAATAGTCACACTGCTCTGGGTCCAAATCCCTTATTAAAACAGCTTGCCAGCACAGTGACAGTTGTATTATTTCCTCTCATCTCTTTCCCATTGCATCCAACTTCTGCTTTAGCTATGCCCCTTCTGTGCTTACTTCTGTCTCTCAGCCGGTGTCTGTTTCTCCCAGCGTTTCATATACTAAGCCAAAGTCTGTGGGTATTTCTCTTCTACTTTCTTCATCTTAGCCTTTGTCATCAGTCCGTTTAGAACTGCAACATTCGATACCCATTTCTGACACTCATCCGTAGCCTGCGCCAGTTCATTTACCAGTGCATGGTCCACTTTCACCCAGTCAGCCAGTTCCTGTGGCATATTTGACGTGCTATGTCCTATTCTTGAGCTTGAGCATCGGCTAGTTGCTTAACCTGTAGCTTATTTTTTATTATTTTATTTTTTATTTAACCTTTATTTAACCAGGTAGGCCAGTTGAGAACAAGTTCTCATTTACAACTGCGACCTGGCCAAGATAAAGCAAAACAGTGCGACACAAACAACACAGAGTTACACATGGGATAAACAAACGTACAGTCAATAACACAATAGAAAAATCTATATACAGTGTGTGCAAATGAAGTAAGGAGGTAAGGCAATAAATAGGCCATATTGGCGAAGTAATTACAATTTAGCAATTGACACTGGAGTGATAGATGTGCAGATGAGGATGTGCAAGTAGAAATGCTAGTGTGCAAAAGAGCAGAAAAACAAGAACAAATATGGGGATGAGGTAGGTAGTTGGTTGGATGGGCTATTTACAGATGGGCTGTGTACAGCTGCAGGGATCGGTAAGCTGCTCTGACAGCTGATGCTTAAAGTTAGTGAGGGAGATATAAGTCTCCAACTTCTGTGATTTTTGCAATTTGTTCCAGTCATTGGCAGCAGAGAACTGGAAGGAAAGGCGGCCAAAGGAGGTGTTGGCTTTGGGGGTGACCAGTGAAATATACCTGCTATTCAATATGAATAGAGTATGCCAGGAGAGAGGTCAGAGAGAGCGTGATGAGCCATGCTGTAGTTGGTGTCCAGTCCAGGCCGCTTATTCTTCTCCAGGCCAATCCCAGGAACCAATTCCCAAGCCCAAAACCAGGCACAGATTCAGACTGAGGCTAAGAAACTTGCAAAGATAAGAAATTGGAGACTGGCTAAGAGACTGGTTAAGCATTTCTCTACGGCTGGCCATGCTTTCCACCTGGCTACCCCAACCCCGGCCAACAGCTCTGCACCCCCCGCAGCAACTGCGGGGTTATAAAAAAATCTCAGTTTACATTGGCGCGTTACGTTCAGTAGTTCCAAAACATCCGGTGATTTTTCAGAGAGCCACATCAATTTACAGAAATACTCATAATAAACATTGATAAAAGATACAACTATTTTGCACTGAATTATAGATACACTTCTCCTTAATGCAACCGCTGTGTCAGATTTTTAAAAAACTTTACGGAAAAAGCACACCATGCTATAAACAGAATACGGCGTTCAGAGACCAAAACAAGCCAAACAGATATCCGCCATGTTGTGGAGTCAACAGAAGTCAGAAATAGCATTATAAATATTCACTTACCTTTGATGATCTTCATCAGAATGCACTCCCAGGAATCCCAGTTCCACAATAAATGTTTGTTTTATTCGATAATGTCCATCATTTATGTCCAAATACCTCCTTCTGTTAGCGCGTTTGGTAAATTGGATGCACTCTATCACAGTGCCATCCGTTTTGTCACCAAAGCCTCATATACTACCCACCACTGCGACCTGTATGCTCTCGTTGGCTGGCCCTCGCTACATAGTCATCGCCAAACCTACTGGCTCCAGGTCATCTATAAGTCTTTGCTTGGTAAAGCTCTGCCTTATCTTAGCTCACTGGTCACCATAGCAACACCCACCCGTAGCACGTGGGGGGGGGGGGGGGGGGGCTTGGGCCAGTTGCTGCGGGGGGTGCAGAGCTGTTGGCCGGGGTTGGGGTAGCCAGGTGGAAAGCATGGCCAGCCGTAGAGAAATGCTTAACCAGTCTCTTAGCCAGTCTCCAATTTCTTATCTTTGCAAGTTTCTTAGCCTCAGTCTGAATCTGTGCCTGGTTTTGGGCTTGGGAATTGGTTCCTGGGATTGGCCTGGAGAAGAATAAGCGGCCTGGACTGGACACCAACTACAGCATGGCTCATCACGCTCTCTCTGACCTCTCTCCTGGCATACTCTATTCATCTTGAATTTCAACGTCACCAACAGTTAGTCTAGAAGTTCATATCTGAAGTAGTTTCTTCAAAGTGTAGAAGATTCTGACAGGGTCTGTCTGTATTTAGAGGGTTGAGGATTGATTATAATGTTGATGCCATCATGTTAGTTTATGACACCACAATCAGTAATACATAGAATCCTCTTACTGATACAAATTCCACTGTTACCCTGCCAATAAGGTCACAATATGACAGAGCCATATATTTAGACAATAGTGTTCTAATTAAGCAATAAGGACCGAGAGGGTGTGGTATATGGCCAATATACCACGGCTAAGTGCTGTTCTTATGCACGACGCAATGCCGAGTGCCTGGATACAGCCCTTAGCCGTGGTATTTTGGTCATATACCACAAACCCCTGAGGTGCCTTATTGCTATTATAAACTGGTTACCAAAGTAATTAGACCAGTAAAAATACATGTTTTTTCATACCCGTGGTCAGCCAATCAACATTCAGGGCTCGAACCACCCAGTTTATAATTCTAGACATAGGCTTCAGTTACAAGGCAATATTGAAATATCCCCCATGTAATGTTAAATGGCCGCTAACATGGCTACCATAGAATGTTGTAGTGTCATGTACTGTAAATGCATCATAATCCGGAAACTGAATCGGCGTAACTCTCTAAATACACTGAACGAAAATGTCAACACATTCCTCTGAACTGCAGGAATGTCCACCAGAACTGTTGGCAAAGAATTGAATGTTAATTTCTTTACCGTAAGCCGCCTCCAACACTGTTTTAGAGAATTCCTCCAACTGGCCTCACAACCACAGACCACGTACAGTGGGGAGAACAAGTATTTGATACACTGCCGATTTTGCAGGTTTTCCTACTTACAAAGCATGTAGAGGTCTGTAATTTCTATCATAGGTACACTTCAACTATGAGAGACGGAATCTAAAACAAAAATCCAGAAAATCACATTGTATGATTTTTAAGTAATTAATTTGCATTTTATTGCATGACATAAGTATTTGATACATCAGAAAAGCAGAACTTAATATTTGGTACAGAAACCTTTGTTTGCAATTACAGAGATCATACGTTTCCTGTAGTTCTTGACTAGGTTTGCACACACTGCAGCAGGGATTTTGGCCCACTCCTCCCTACAGATCTTCTCCAGATCCTTCAGGTTTCGGGGCTGTCGCTGGGCAATACGGACTTTCAGCTCCCTCCAAAGATTTTCTATTGGGTTCAGGTCTGGAGACTGGCTAGGCCACTCCAGGACCTTGAGATGCTTCTTACGGAGCCACTCCTTAGTTGCCATGGCTGTGTGCTTCGTGTCGTTGTCATGCTGGAAGACCCAGCCACGACCCATCTTCAATGCTCTTACTGAGGGAAGGAGGTTGTTGGCCAAGATCTCGCGATACATGGCCCCATCCATCCTCCCCTCAATACGGTGCAGTCGTCCTGTCCCCTTTGCAGAAAAGCATCCCCAAAGAATGATGTTTCCACCTCCATGCTTCACGGTTGGGATGGTGTTCTTGGGGTTGTACTCATACTTCTTCTTCCTCCAAACACGGCGAGTGGAGTTAGACCAAAAAGCTCTATTTTTGTCTCATCAGACCACATGACCTTCTCCCATTCCTCCTCTGGATCATCCAGATGGTCATTGGCAAACTTCAGACGGGCCTGGACATGCACTGGCTTAAGCAGGGGGACCTTGCGTGCGCTGCAGGATTTTAATCCATGACGGCGTAGTGTGTTACTAATGGTTTTCTTTGAGACTGTGGTCCCAGCTCTCTTCAGGTCATTGACCAGGTCCTGCCGTGTAGTTCTGGGCTGATCCCTCACCTTCCTCATGATCATTGATGCCCCACGAGGTGAAATCTTGCATGGAGCCCCAGACCGAGGGTGATTGACCGTCATCTTGAACTTCTTCCATTTTCTAATAATTGCGCCAACAGTTGTTTCCTTCTCACCAAGCTGCTTGCCTATTGTCCTGTAGCCCATCCCAGCCTTGTGCAGGTCTACAATTTTATCCCTGATGTCCTTACACAGCTCTCTGGTCTTGGCCATTGTGGAGAGGTTGGAATCTGTTTGATTGAGTGTGTGGACAGGTGTCTTTTATACAGGTAACGAGTTCAAACAGGTGCAGTTAATACAGGTAATGAGTGGAGAACAGGAGGGCTTCTTAAAGAAAAACTAACAGGTCTGTGAGAGCCGGAATTCTTACTGGTTGGTAGGTGATCAAATACTTATGTCATGCAATAAAATGCAAATTAATTATTTAAAAATCATACAATGTGATTTTCTGGATTTTTGTTTTAGATTCCGTCTCTCACAGTTGAAGTGTACCTATGATAAAAATTACAGACCTCTACATGCTTTGTAAGTAGGAAAACCTGCAAAATCGGCAGTGTATCAAATACTTGTTCTCCCCACTGTACATGGTGTTGTGTGGGCAAGCGGTTTGCTGATGTCAACGTTGTGAAGAGAGTTTCCCATGGTGGTGGTGGGGTTATGGTATGTGCAGGCATAAGCTACGGACAACGAACACAATTGCATTTTATTGAGGCAATTTGAATGAACAGAGATCCCTTGACGAGACCCTGAGGCCCATTGTTGTGCCATTAATCCGCCGCCATCACCTCATGTTTCAGCATGATAATGCACAGCCCCATGTCGCAAGGATCTGTACACAATTCCTGGAAGCTGAAAATTGCCCAGTTCTTCCATGGCCTGTGTACTCACCAGACATATCACCCATTAAGCTTGTTTGGGATGTTCTGGATCGATGTGTACGACAGCCTGTTCCAGTTCCCGACAATATCCAGCAACTTCACACAGCCATTGAAGAGGAGATATCTGTATTCCCAATCATGTGAAATCCATAGATTAGGGCGTAATGAATGTATTTCAATTGACTGATTTCCTTCTATGAACTGTAACAGTAAAATCTTTGATATTGGTGCATATTGCGTTTATAATTTTGTTCAGTATCAACTGCATCAACTGTTGAAAAGTCTGAATGTTTTTTTTTTTACAGGAACACTTCATTTCACAATGGCTGTAATGAATTCATGAGTATATTCTGTCATCTAACCCAGGAGTTAATTATTACAGAACACTGAGAGTTGGCCTACCGCTGCCACTGCTGCTGCTTATCCTAGATATGTCACCAAATCGAATTAGGTCAGATCTGACATCTTCTCTTCTTCTGAGGCACAGATGTCAATTTGTGGTTTGCACATTATATAAATAAATAATACATTGTCACACCATTGGAAATATAATTCATATTCTGGTCACAAAACCGTGGGCTGTTCATAATGGTGAGATCCGTCTGCTTGACTCTATCGCCCCCGTGTGGATCTGTACTCATCGTCTAATCTAGGTCTATAACCTTAGATGTAGAGTAGGCTAAAACGTTCATTCATGTGTTTGCAAAGGAACATTTCTGTAAAATTACCGAAACTCATCAATAAAGTTTATTGTCAATTAATCAATTGAATAATATGTATGTATTTGCAAAAATAATGGACTAATAAAATTAACCGTTGTGCCAAATATGTCATTATGCGTCACACGAATTCAACAATTTCTATATTTTTCTTTAGATAAATGTGTCCAATAATGGTCAAATTAATCCAAAGGGTGTTGCAATCTCATATTTCCTGCATCTTTACGCTTCGAACACACCGGCTGTGTCATTGCATCACTGCTGCATAACATTTTGCGCAGCTAGGCAACTATACTGATGCAGGTGTCTTTTGCAGATGGTCGCATGCGGTTGGACACATGGAGGAATCATTTTCGCAGTATCCTCAAAACCGTGTCTTTGTGACACAACTGCTGACAGCTACAGGGACATAAACACAAATAATACTGCTTGGAGACAAGGGTCCACGATAGTAGGATTGGCAGGTCAGTTTAGGAGTGAGCTTGTGCTAGATGTGGCTAGTTAATGTAGCTTGCTTACCTAGCCAATGAGGTGTGTGAAAGAAAGTCATATAAATTATTCTAGTTACTACGCCTGATAACTTTACAAAATAATCATGTTTGAAAGAGTGTGAGTGTGTATGTCAGATAAATAATAATAGAAATGGTAGAGACTACTGTACCCCTGATAATTTGGTCAGATAACCGTGTGTGTGTGTGTGTCTATGTGTACAGTAGGTGACATGTTCATGATAGCTATCTAATAACTATAGTTATGCTAAGTAATGGTTTGGCTTATCATGTTCATGTCTATGTAGAAGAAGACTGTAGGAGGAAGTGGAGAGGACTCAGGGACAGGTATCAAAGAGAGAGAGAAGGGCAGAGAAAGAGAAGAAGAGGTCTGGGTCAGCAGCTTCAGGCCAGCAGGCTTGTCGCTTCTGCCACATTCTTTCTTTTCTGGATCCATTTATTGTGCCTATGGCAACGAGTGGCAATTTTACAGCCAGACCCTCTACTACGTCATCCACAAGTGTTGTCGCCACCGGTGCATCAAGACCCTCAACGTCACCTACAAGTGCGACCATAGCCTCCACCGGTGCAGCGAGACCCTCTACAACATCTACATCATCCACGAGTATGACCATGGACCAGCCATGGAAGATGATGAAATGGTGAAAGCACCTCTGGGTCTCGGACCACCTGAGATGATTATGAACCTCACGGAAGTGACCACTGAGGACCCCGTTGAACAGGATGTGGCCGTGGAGACAAACGAGGAGAGAAACACAGAGAAACAACGTCACACCAGGTGTCATCGGAGGTACCAGCCCCCAGAGCCACTCAACGCATTTCAGCAGAGGCTCCTCCAAGCCGTCGAGAGGGATGCAGCCCAACCTGATGCTCACAGGAAGGAGGATGAAGAGACCCTCTTTGCCATGAGCCTGGTGCCAACACTGAAGAGGCTGCCTCAGCAAAGACAAGCAGCAGTCAAGGTTCAAATGTATCAGCTGCTTTTCAAAGCTGAGTTCAATGGTACGTTTTTCTTTTCTCCACATCACAGGTAGTGTCATAAGTGTTGCGACAGTGAAGTAAAGTAGGTCATTTTTACAGTATACTCATGTAGGCTAATTGGTATTTCAGATCAAAGTATTAATATGAGGCAAATGTATCGCTGTTGTTTCTAGGTTAGATAATGTCCCAAAACAAGTTTACTGTCTAAATATTTGCCTGTCATATTCATCTTTATCTCTGAAATACAAATTCCATGAGTAAACAGCAAGTAAAACCAACGTTACCGCACTGTTCCAATATTTATGCCTCTAACTACACTATACAAGCAGTATTTAGTTGAAATAAATCTCACCTTTTATGGTGTTCTATTATGTTAAGCTTGTATGTGTTGTTTTTCTCTTTCCTTCCAGAGATGGAGTTAATTTAGCCGAGCAGCTCACAGGAAGGACAGGAAGAGGAGAGGAAGGACAGGAAGGACAGGAAGAGGAGTTGTCTGGGTGTTGTTTTGACCTCCCTCATTGTACCTTTCTTTTCACACATGTCAGTTCCGTTTAAATATAGTCAATTCATTAAGTCATTTGTTTATAAATGTCGCGCCCTGACCTTAGTTATCTTTGTTTTCTTTATTATTTTGGTTAGGTCAGGGTGTGACGAGGGTGGTATGTGTGTTTTTGTCTTGTCTAGGGTTTTGAGTATGTCTAGGTGTGTGTGTGTAGTCTAGGCATTATGTAGGTCTATGGTGGCCTGGATTGGTTCTCTATCAGAGGCAGCTGTTTATCGTTGTCTCTGATTGGGGATCCTATTTAGGTTGCCATTTTCCAGTTTGTTTTGTGGGTGATTGTCTATGTGATGTTGCATGTCTGCCATCATTATATTTAGCGTCACGGTCGTTTTGTATTAGTTTGTTAAGTGTTCTTTGTTTCATTAAAGAAGATGTATTCACATCACGCTGCGCTTTGGTCTCCTCACTACGACGAACGTGACAATAAAGTCTTAGGATAGCATTCATTATTAGTGTTACAAAGATTCCTGAATTGACAGAATTGAAACTCATACAGAGTTTTCACAGATGCTCTTGTTGGTCTCTTACGAGACTAAATGTCAATATATTCCTTTCATTTAAAACCACTTGAAAACCAGGGTGTTGAAACTTTTTGTGAAGTTATGTTCCATCGACTGGTCCATGACGTCCAGGGGCCATTTGTTTGTTTAGCTGTGTTATGGCTACATATTATTTTCTTTTTTCAGAGACAGAGACACACACACACACCTCTCCTCCACTCCTCTCTGTACCTCAGATCTCCAGTGCCCTGCCCTCTCTCTTTATGGCCATGTCTGAAGTTCCCCTACTACGTCTAGGCTTTATGAGTAGTCGCTGTATCGTTCTGCAATTGTGCCAAAAATACATGCCCTTGTTCTCTTACAGATTACAGGCTACACATTATTTTTTTACACATACACACACCTCTTTCAGTAGTTTTATTTTTTTAAACATTTTTACAACACACATACCTGTCATGTTCTTTCCTGTACTTGAATACTTATTAAATTATAATGTTTTCATAGTCAGTTGTGTGACGACCCTCCCACTCTGTCTGCTGTATTCTCTCTTTGTTCTTGTTTCCTTATTAGGATGCCGGTGGGCGGAGTTGGGAGGGTCATCAGCTACATGGGAAACACCTGGGCCCGGTGTCTCCCAGGATAAATACACCACTTCCCCATTCATGAAGGAGACTCTCTCCATGCAGACACCTTTATAGATTTTGTTGTGTTTCTTGGTGTTTTTTTGCTTTAGCATCTTTCAACACCCTGCATTATCACATTCATGCATGCAAAACACTCACTTACACTACTGATTACTGATTACACACACCATTGTATATTATACCTAGTTACTTTACTTAATAAATATATTGTTACTCCTTATCTCCACGTTGTCTCCCTTTTGTTACGGGCTTTGAGCCGGTTCGTGACAGTTGTGTCAGTTGTTTATTAATATCTCATTTAGACTTAATCTGCTTATTTCTTCCCTACACCTTTGCAGATCTAAGACAAGATGAAAGTAAAAACACATTCTCTTCCTAATTAGTTTTTTTTCCACCTGTATTTTGTCAGGCCAGTGAACATGGTGGTAAACTGTACTATTTGTATGGACCCTAGGTTACCCTTTCCCTTTGTTATCATACTAACTGTATGTCGTATAACCTTAATTAGTGCTCCCGCTCACCTGATGTACCATGCCAGGTGTGTATAATACTGACGTTAATGGGAGAGGGAAGGGGTTTTAAGGTGTGGTCTTTACTCCCAAATGTCACTTAAATATAGCTTCCAAATGAAGAGAGACAATGATACATAAAGTAATCTGGGGGAAAAATGCAATTTTATGGACAACGGTGGATGGTTCTTAAAATAACCTTTGTGTTATGGGGCTCTTAAAAGAGCCCTTTCACTCCATGGCATACTGCCATGGGACTTCACCTGCTGGCGATGAGAAGTAGGTGGTCAGCTTCTCCCTCACCTGGAGTGCCTGTCTGGGGGCGTTGTTGGCACCTGCCCTGGTGACATCAGGAAGGTGACCATTTGGCATGCCCATCTCCATCCGGAGCGGCTCCTGGAATGACTTCTGCAGGTAGTTGTGGAGAACACACGTGGCCTTCACGCAGGCATCGACATTTGAGGGGCTGAGATCAAGCACTCGCCGATACATTCTCCACCGGGCTGCCAGAATCCCAAAGGCGCATTCAACAACTAACCTTGTCCTGGACCGTCGTTTGTTAAAGATCCTTACAGGCTTTGGCAATGGCAGCTGGCCTCCAGTGTAGGGCCTCATGAGGTTGGGTCTTAAAGGGAAGGCCTCATCACCGATAAAGACGTGGGGAACAGGTCCCAGGTCTTCAGCCCCGGGGAGTGATGCAGGTGGTGGAATCTCCAGGGTGCCATCCTGAAGTGCCTGGCCAAAGGCAGCGTCCCGGAGGGTACCGCCATCACTTCCCTTGCCGTAATCACCAACATTGACAACTCGGAAACAGTAGATGGCATCGACTACAGCCAAGAGTACAACTGAATATGTACCCTTGTAGTTGTAGAATTGCGAACCTGAGCACGGTGGAGCCTGGATTACATGTTTCCCGTCAATGGAGCCAAGACAGTTGGGGTAATTCCACCTCTCCAGGAACTCGGCAGCAATGGCACTCCAGTCTTCCTCCTTGGGGACAGGCATGTTTTCACCAACCAGACAGTCCCAAATGGCTTGTGCCACAGAGGGAACAATGCCTGCCACCGTGGACCGTCGGAAGCTGAATCCTATAGTCCTGTAGGAGTCCCCTGTCGCCAAGAATCTGAAATATAATTCAAAATAGTGATCAATATTGTGTGTAACTTGAATTCCACCCACATATATCTACTCATATAGCTACCTCATTACTGTTTATTATGCTCTACTAATTATATTGTAATACTCATCAACCATCATTAACAATGCCTTGAAACAGTACAATTCAGTCTATGACTATATCAATAAACTGTAGTCCAGGCCAACTCTACTCTTAGAAAGAATGGTACTATCTACTTAAAAGGGTTCTGTCTGTCCCCATAGGAGATCCCTTTTAGGTTCCAGGTAGTACCCCTTTTGGTTCCAAGTAGAACCCTATTGGGTTCCATGTATTATACCTGGAACCAAAAATGGTTATCCTATGGGGAAAGCAGAAGAACACTTTTGGAACCTTTTTCTCTAAGAGTGTATGTGAGTCCAATAAGAATGTAATGAATGACTAACTATCTTGAACAACAATGGGTCCTGGATAAGACTAGCCTACCTTCATCAGGGCAGAAGGCGCCTCAACATTATTTTCATTTGGTAACATTGCATAATTAAAAAAGGATTATAAACCAACTTTGGGAAAAGTTATAGTCCCAATGAACATTCTGTAAAAGTACATCTGATGTGAAATAGGGACTATTAACTAGAGAGCCCTTTAGCTAGCTAGGTTGCACATAAAAACAATGTATCAAATATCAATCAATTATGGTAACAAAGGCTTTAAAAATGTACTAGAATGTAGCTTACCGGAGACCAATCGCCAGGCATTCAACTGGGCTGATGGACTCCCGGTAGTTGGTATCCATCCGGGCGATCCTGGCTCCAACCATCTGGAGCAGGTGATCGAACTGGCTCCGGTCCAGACGAAACTAACTTCGGAATTCCTCTCCAAACAAAAATCAAGAGTTTCGACTAAGCTTCACACAGTCGGTGTGTTCGAAGCGTTAGGCCTGTTGCAGCACAATCTCACTCAATTCGTGCAAATATGCACAAAGCGTATTTCAGCACATTTCGTACGTTTTTTTGTGAGGCTTGATTGGTGTGAAAAGACACATTTTTGTGAAACTTAATTCGTAGGACAATACAAAAAGAATTGTGCGACTTCATTCATAGGAAAATACATTTTTGGGGGCAAGTTTCGGAACAATCTTTTGAAAGTTATTAGAGCAATGAATGATGGGAAATGGTGTTCAACACTGCCTTTGTTTGTGTCCCACATTTATTTATAGGATAAAATAAACGTGTTAACAACCCAATATTGTTAATCATCCAGGTTGTCACCGAAATAATTATAATATAATAGTAGCCTTATGATGTCGTTGTTTTTATTAATTGCAAAACTGTTTTTTATGCTTGTTTTCACTTCATACTTTGGGATACTGGTGAACTTGAAAGGCCCTTTTTTCGTGTAGGCAACAGTAGGCCTACACGATTTACAAGGCTATGTCGAATGTTATGAGGGTTGCCAGATTGGAGAAAAATACAGATATATATTTCTTTGTGGTATTGATGAAGGTATTTGATTGGGAAATGGGGATACATGTTTCTGATGGGAAATTATAATACACACCATAATACACACTCCCACACACATACTCACTTTGTACTGTTATAGCCAACTCGACTTGACTTTGTATGAATTTTTTTTTGTTTAAATATTTGTGTCTAGTTGTCATATATTCATTATCTTTAACTAGTTAAATGTTTGTAGTTTGTATGTTTCAGTAAGGATTAACATGGTTAAATAGTCGCAAATCTCTGCTTGATTTAGCTTTTGGTATATTTGCCATTTTCATACATATTCTGTATTTCCACTGAAGAAAGCAATAATTAATCAACACACTACTTTAAATAAATGGACAGTACCTGTTATAAAACGGAAATTGCGCTAGGTAAATAAATGGTGAGAAATGCTCAGTCTGAAGCAATTCGGCTTTGGGTTTCACAACCCTATAATAATGATACAAGTTATAGCACCTTAAAAATTGTTTATTTACAACCTCTGGGGCATAACATGTTGGGCAAAGTGGTATAGGAGAGTCCGACATATAACCCCTAACTTGACTTCAGTCTTTGCCAATGAAAACCAACAGGGGCCTCAATTCTAGGCCGTAGAAAATTCTAGATCAATTCTAGATTAGATCAAGACAGGATGGATCAACAGATATTCATATTACTGGTTTGCATCCTAAAAAAATGATAGTTGTGTTTTGCTGCATAACACACTTACATTATTTGTCTACCCATATGATCTGGATCATTGTCAGGTTATTTGATATCTGAGCTTCAGTAACAAAAGAACACCATGGTTGTAATAACACTTTAAACAGGTAGTTTATAAATGTGTAGAATGTGTTTGTTTTGGTTCCACACTGGTAAATTAACTTATGTAAATTAGACAGCCACAGGGGGATTTTTTCCTGAATAACTGATCAGGGCATAGCACTTTCCATTCAGCTTTAGGCAACTTTGATGTAAGGCTTGATCACACCTGTAGTGACTACTTCTATCTGTCACACCCATTGTTGCGTAACAATTGTTCAATAGATATATCAATGTATTTACACCCAACACAATGTTGAAAAACAGAATGCTTCCCACCACTAGATCACGTGAGCTGGATGTGATCCCAATGCTGCCACCAATGTAGCGGAAGAAAGTGAAAGCTGCGACAGGGACTCTAACTAGGGCTTATATAACCTGTATAACCTTATATAACCTGCATTGATATTACTTAATTGGTCATTGTCCAAATACCATGCATTTGCACCAGGGGAATTTACACGTCTTCTGTTTCCCACATTATTAATTAATTTCCCATCATGAACATTTTGCACCAGTATCCCAAACTATTAAGCAAAAGCAAGCATAGAAAACAGCATTGGCATTAATACAAATAAATGTATAAATACAACAACATTAATAAAAACAACAACATCGTAAGGCTAGTATTATATTATTTCGTTGACAACCTGGTTGATTGTTAACACGTTTATTTTTTTTTACATAAATAAATGCGGAACACAAAAAAGGCAGCGTAGAACATCATTGCCCAACATGCATTGCTCCAATGACTTTCAAAAACATTTCCGAAGTTTGCCTCCAAAAAATGTATTTTCCTGTGATTTTTTTGTTGTCTTTTCATACGAATTAAGTCGCACAAAAATTCAGAAAATCTGCTGAAATACATTTTTGTACGAATTGAGTATGAGATTGTGTTTCAACACTAACGTTAGACCAAACACTACAAAATTACATCTAATGGAGCCATAAACCCAACCGTTTGAGAGCACACAAATCACAATGTTTGGACTGTGTCGACATCATTTTATAATATGCTTGGCGGATATTCGAGGAGCCTAAAAATGAACAAACTAAAATTGAGTTTCTGTCGTTCAAAAGATTTCCACACGATGGCAGCCCAATGAAGGCAATGGAACGGCTATTGGGTGGAGGCACGCACGGCTATCACAGAGGTACAGTTGCCTCACTTTATTGACGCCATGGAGCTGAATGAGTAGGCTAACTAACAATGTATGCAGCTATCAATCAAGCAATCAAACTAGAAGAGCTTGATCATTTTTTTAATGAAGTAGCAAATAATGTTTTCTCTCTTCACACTGTGTTCCATATGATGTAGGCATGACTTGCCTAGTTAAATAAAAGTTAAATAAAAATAAATGTAGGCATGTAGCCTAGATTAGGTGTGTTTCTCAGTTGACACAGCAATTGATTGTTTGTGTGTAGTGTACCAGTTTGCATATACAAAACCTAACCCAGAGGCATGCATCAGTTAGCATATTCCTCTACAAATGTTACTTATAAGGCTATTGTTTACTCACTTTTTAAAACTTTACTTTTGATTTGACGATATCTCCACATGGTTTTGAATATTTTACTTTAATAATCATGAAACAATACAGAGAGGGGTGCTAATGTTCTTATTTTATTTTCAACATATGTGTACATTTGTAATAGTAGTGTGACTAGGCTTAGTCTTGGGACAGAGTAATACTTCTAGAAAAACGTTAATAGCACTTTTAAAGCAACGTCTGTTTCTCTGCTACCATTTTATCATAACCTGTATGCTATTTGGTATACGTTGTATGGATCCAACTAACCCTTTTTGTAATGTTGATCAACATTTTGGGAAAGAATCGTATGGGGATGATTTTGCAGTAATGATATGAGTTATAAAATAGGAGTGTCTGTTATATTTAAAGCACTGCCATACTCCTCATATGTAATCCCGAGAGGGATGTTTTAACAGTAGTGATTTTGCCCCCCTTCCCTCCACAGTTTAGAGGGCATTCCTCCACTGGCTCGTCCACTGTGTGTGTCAGTCCTACTTGTGAATCCGAACTGACAGTCCCCATGGAGGAGCCTTGGCTTGGTGGAGTTGGGAAACTTCCCCAGCCATCTGTCCTAGAGCTGCCCCCCCTCCCTCCACGCATCCCTCATTCCCACACTGGGCCTTTGTCAGCATTTCCTGTCCCTGGACTAGGCGTGGTGTGCACGGAGGCTGGGGTGACCGTGGGTGCTTTCACACGCACCTGCAGATGGGACAAAGGGCCAAGGGTGCTGGGCCTGAAGACAGATTGATGCTTTGTGCGTTGAGGCAAGAGTGGGTGTGTGTTAGTGTGCGTGTGCGTGTGTCTGTGTGTGAGTGTGTGCGTGGTGGTGGGGGGAAGTAGTTTAGTTAGCTAGCTGAGAAGTTTGGGGGAGAGGGTTAGGGGAAGCAGGGGGGGGTCTGTCACTCCAGTCTGTGTGAGTCCAAGCTTTGGTGGACCCCGCGAGATTGACAGCTTTTGTGGGCTGCGTCTCCACACAATGGTGGTGCTTTAATGGGCAGTAAAGCTATATTAGAGATTTGGGGAAGGGTTGAGGAGAGGTGGTGGTTGTTTCGGGGTGGTGGTTGTGGTGCGGTGGATTGATGGATGGAGGGCGGGGGGGTGACTGCTTTGCTTAAAGGGGACCAATTCATAGGCATTCAGTTCAGGCCTCGTTATTCACTGAATGCATCCAGTGCAGGAATGCAGCAGCATCAATTAGAATGTGTTAGCAGATAGCGTAGAAGGAAAACCCTTTCTCTCCCTTTTGGTCCCAGGACAACACAGTCCCACTATAGGAGGTGTCAGAGCCACAAAGCCTTTTTTGTGGCTCTCTCTCCATTACATTACCAGTGCAATATGTAAGGTGGGGACTCTTTTGATTTAAATTAAGTGGAAAAAACACTCAATCCTATTTTTATTCAGCAGGGATAATGGTGTTATAGTCTATAAAGGTCTTTAGCTAGTAATCTGTGGCTTAAAATCTCCCCCTGGCTCCCCTTTCTCTCCTCTCTGTGTCTTACTCTCACTCGGAGCATTATATTTATTCAATGGTGGAGGGTCAAAGACAGACTGTTCAACAGAGTTGCTTGTAGCCTTAACTGCCGCATCACTTCTAATTGTGTATCAGTGGGTCAACGGTGTGTTGTGTTGTCCCCCTTTAAGAAAGGGAGAACATATATGAATTAAAACAGTATCTTGTAAGCCATTGTTTGTTGTGGGCACAGGCCGCCACTTCAGACACTGAGGGGCTGGTCGATAATGAGTTGTTCTAGAACTTTCCAGGGGAAAGGAAATAAAAGAAAGGAAGGAGTGGGAAATAGTTTGACCATGATCAGATGTCAGGGGGATACACCACTTTGTTTTGTTTTACATACAAAGATAATGGGGGCGTATTTGAACTAATTAGGCTGCATTTAATTGAATGCTTTTCAAGGTTTAACAACACTAATTGTCCACAAAATTAAATATTTAAAATAGAAGATTTTTTTATTCATCTTTGAAATAGTTATCGACTAATGTACTATTCAAACTATGTATTCAGAACTATGTTTTAAAGCATGAAGTCTTGGTATCTGTAAAGCTATAGGCCTACAGTATAGGGAAAGCAAGTTACAGTGTGTATGGCCCCCAAATAACTGTGTTATCCTACAGTGCCATTACCCAGAATTGAGTGGTTGTTATAGTCACAGTGTTCAGCATCCATTTCATCACCCATTTCCTCGCTTTTACCACCCAAATGATACAGCTGCCACGTGCGCAAATGGAATTGGAGATTTTTGTTCTCCTAAGATTTAATGTGCGCTAACTGGCAGGAACCTCTTATAGAAAGGTGTGCGCTTCGCTATGAGCAATTATGCTTCATTTGGAGCTGAGTGAGGCAAATTTGCATCGTATGAAAAGGAAACTAGAGGTAAACTGCAGGAACAGTGCAGTAAATTGGGACAAACAGAGTAACATGCAGAAATGCATCTTGGCTGTAATTGTATAATTGTAAAATAGCTGTCTAAATGCATCTCCCAATTAAACTTGCTTCTTCTGAAAGGCAAAGAATTGGCAGGGAATTATGGCAAGAAGTATTGCCATGATTTAAATGCTGCCTCCTTCAGAGTTAAGGGGTAACGGGTGGGGGTGGGATCATTTGCACCAAAATGGAAAATGTGATATAAATATGGACAGATGTCTTCATACAGTACATGTGATGCGGGGGGTTATGGAGAGGGTGTGATGGAGATGGAAGGATAGAGCCCTTCTCTAGGAGATGGTGCTTCCTGAGTGGTGAGAGGGCACAGGAAGGAGATGGTGAGAGGAGAGTAGAGAAAAGAGGAGAAGAAGAGAGGTGGAAGGTTTAGACTGTCAGTGAAGGGACAGTTGCCCCCCCCCCACCTCGCCAGCAAAACATTTTAGTGGCCCCCCTCTTGACGGGAGAGAGAAACATTGGCGCTTTAAAGATAATTTCCTACAAATCTACCCATTTTGCCATGGAGTGTAGAGAAATTGGTTCAGTTTTAAAGCAAATTTCCTGTAATTCTACACATTTTGCCAAGACTTTTGCCAAGCCGTGTTAATTATATCTGAGTGAGAGTGATCAATGGGGGCCCCTGGGCAAATGCCCTGCATGCCTGGTCGATATTCAACCATGATGACTAGTTTAGATAGCTGGCTAGACTAACTTACCAATCTAAAAAGTGTTATCTTAATTGAGTGACTGACATAGCAAGATAAAATCTGCTGATGCACAACCAAATTTCGAAATTGCACCTTGTATATTCTACTATTCTAACTCTCAACAGTAAGATTTCCTAAAAACATGTTTTTTTGGGGGGTCGGGGGCCCTAAGCGACCGCTTATGTCACTTATGCCTGGAGCTGGCCATCTCTCTCCCACAGTGGGTGGAGTGGCGCTGTCTGCAGAGCTGCAGAACAGCCTGGTCTCTGTCTGGATTAGACCCTGCCTGGCTGCAGCACACAAAGGAGAGCTCAAGTAAACGGTTTATGAATGCTGATTAATTGATGCCATTTCTCTGCAGTGTGCCATGGAGATTTAGAGGGACAGGGTGCATGGGGACTGGGGAGGGTGTGTGGGAGAGAGAGAGTTCTGACGTTGGTTCAGGGTGTTTGGTTGTTGTTGTTGTTGTGTTAACAACGGTAAACGTTGAATGCACACGGTTTAAGTAGGACTATCCAAATGTAGTACTACATCTGTGCTAAAAACAACAACCTCAACTTCAAAAATCACATTGCCATACACAACCCATCTCCAAACCCTCTGTGCTTGACTTAATTAACATTTAGCATTGCCACATTTAACCAGTACTGTCTTCCTGTGTATGCTCAGGTGTAACAGGCTGAGATGGAGGTTCCCACGAGGTGGTTGAGGTGTACAGGTGTTCTAGGAGAACTCGGGCGGCCTGGGGCACGGATGGGCAAACCCCTGTCCCATAGCCCGCCTCAATGGAGGGATCCCAGGGGCCAACTCAATAGGCCGGGTCCCACTTGATGGAGAGAGAAAGGGCCGTTTCAGCCGCTGCCCAGCAGGAAAGATCTGGTCGTGGAAGACCTCTTTCAGGACTCTCTGTTTGTCTGAAGGCTGTCACAGCAGATGAGTACTCAGCAAACAGCGTGAACAAGGATTTGAACCAGAAAACCAACAGAGCCTTGACAATATTGTGATTGGGCCTTGTCTCTTTAGTGGGGGCTGAAAGGCGAATTGAGAGCAGGGACAAGTGCGCATTCAGAGCTGGACGCTGAAGCCCTTGGGTTGTTTTTTATGGATTCTGGCAGATAAATCAGTCTGTGTGTGTTGGATAAAGGTAAATCATGTTAATCTCCTCTTTCTCATTTAAGGGTAAAATGGGTATAAACCTGATCCACCTCCAATGTCCTCTTCCAAGGTCTCTCAAAGTCATAGGGTAATCTTATGTCCACTTTGTTCAATTGTAAATTAGAGCTGTCATGTCTGGAAACATTTGGTTTTCCTTGTCAAGTCGTCATGTTGGCACTGACCACTATCCCTCTGAAAATGTATTGAAATAGACATCACTCACTGGATGATTCGATATATAACACAAATGTATTTAAATGTAAATTTTTCTGGTACAGTTCAACATTATTTCAGTTTCTGGGTTTCCTAGATAAGACAGAATATTGTGTGTTCTCAAAGTTTGTCCCTGTCCCAGCCCTCCTGGCAGGATAATGCTGCATGGCAACACACAGAGCTGCCCCTGTGTGGAGCTCAGAGGAACCTTAGAGTGTGATTAAACCACAGTTTCCTGTGATACATTTAATCTTCTCCCAACACTAACTCCACTGTGTCAGGGTCTGTCTGGGGTTAGGATTCACCTTTCCCTGTTGATTTAGGTGCCATACGCACACATACGTGAGGACGTAAACACACACACAGGCATGCACATACACACACAGACATGCACATACATACACATACTCACACAAATATGCTTATGTCCATACACAGACACTCACTCACACACCATGCACACCTGTGTGTTGTCACCTAGGCACTGTACAGAGGGATTAGAGTTTATTACACTGAAGGTGAAGAATGGGCCTAGATTAACCTCCATCCCACACAGGGAGTCTGTCTGACAGCAGCTCAAATGAGACATTACATTTTCAGGTCCAATAGTGTTTTTTATAAAGTTAACCTCATTTGAAGCTATTGCATTGCTTTTAATTAACATCAATGTAATCTGAATATATTTTCCAGGTTAAGTGTGAGAATAACACTTTCCACTCTACCTTGCTCTTGAAACCTGACAGAAAGAGCAGGCTGAATCGGTGAGAGTAGATTACACATAAAAACAAACCGATTTTATGCTTCTATTTTGTTTCCTTTCTGACTTTGTGTATATTAATCAACCTATTTATTCATTTGATGGTGGGGGTAAAGAGGCTAAGAAAGAGCATGAGTAGTGCTAAATTTGACGGTTTGTGAAGAAAGAAGGCTTGTGATGGAATGGGCCGGGAAGAACTGTGACTTCTCCATTGAGAGTGAAGGGGCACGCTGAATTAGCTTGATTTGCCTGTGAATGGGAGCTTTCCATTATTCCTGTTAGGGAGCTGTCAGATCCAATAGAGAAAGTGAAAACTGCCTTTTATCAACCTTTTCCAAGTGAAACTGAACAGGCAATCAATAACTGAATTCAGGCCCTGGGGAAAGTCAAGCAGAATGATATGGGAGTGTTATAAAAGAGGTATTTGTCAAATTGCTAATGGCAAAAAAAGCAGATGACATTTTGGCACAGTTTGGTGGTGAGAATAACAGCAAATTAAAAATAACACATCAATGAAGTCTTCCCAGCAAATGTAATTAATAGAACTGGGCTGGAATTACCAAATACTAATGGCAAATATAAAATGATGAACTTACTTCATAAACATTTTAGGTTATTGTGGTGTTATGTTGGTGTTATTAGCTAAGTAAACATATTATTTCACATTATTTATTTTAAATCTGCAAACATTAATTTGCAAACTTCAGGGTACATGTTTTTGAATAAAAAAATTGCTGTACACATTCAACTAAATTCTTTACTTTTTAAAATCAAACTTGATGAGATTCAATTTAGGCTGTTCTAACAAATATGTAGATTAATTGGCAAATACTCTTAATGAATAAAGATAAACAATTCTGCAAACATCGCCTTCACTAATGGCATGTTAGCAATAGTTACTGTTTATAATTACTTTTTGAAAGACACTCCATATATCACCGCCTCTGAAATAAGACAGAAGAATTGGGAGTGTCTCAATATTTTAATAAAGGAATGACACCATATTGTTTTTAAGTTTCATTATATTGACCTTATTGTGCTATTGTCCCGTCCCTGACACCATGATAATGCCTGAATACAGACGGAATTATGCTGAGTATAAAAAGATCCTATAGTGGCAGGCCGGTTCAATTATCCCTCTACACACTAACGACATGGAGCGAATAAAACACACGCCTTAGTCCAAGCTGCTGCTCAAGACTTCTTTTCTACAATGTTCTGACCATTGTTACAGAACTGAGGAACATGAATGCAGATGAGAATTTGAGCTGCTTACTTTTTCAGTTAAATTACAGGCGTGACTATAGTAGACTAAGGTTGAAGCTCAATGTTAAATTGCAATCTAGATAGAACCCCCCCGATGAGAGAGACAACGACCTTAGCATTTCTGATAACGCTAACATATTTTTCAGCCGAATCTCAGGGCAGGGTTCTATCTAAAACCGGGCCCAGCAACTCGGTTGCTCAGCAACTCAATAACACAGCTGGCCACCTGCACCAAGCATAAGAAGTGGTTGAGAACAGACCTAGGCTACTGGAGTCAAGCTGAGGTTAATCAATAAATGCATACAGATAATTGTCTGACAAGAAAAAAATGGGTTGATTGTTATTAGTGAGCTGTTTCCGATTTGATAAGCCAGTGAATGTGGTTTTGTTTTCATTAGCTAGGTAGCTAGACACTTGTGTGTAACCAGAGAACAAACAAACATCCACAAATAAGCGAGCAAACATCCTTGGCTGCTACGATAGCCAGTAAACGTTAACTAGCTAGGTAAAGTTAGCCAACGTAAGACTGCAAAGCTAATGTTAGTTTGCTTATCCAAAGTCCATCAGTTGGCCTCTATAGCTAGGTAACACCAGTCAGCTGAAAGCTAGCTAGCTAACTAACAGGCAAAGAAAGGTAACGTTGCCTACATATATTTGGTCATGGAAGGTTTTTACACAAATTACTTCAGCCATTAGCTAGCTAGAGCCAGACAACAACAGCTGACCTTGACACAGAAGATAGCTAATGTTAGCAAGCTCATGTCCAAATGCCAGTCCTACATTTTTCCACAAAACATAGCTAGTTAGCTACATCAGTTCAAAACCAATACCACATTTTGAGTAAATTGTCACGCTGCTACCTTACAATACATGCAATGGGCTTTTACAACACCTGCTAGCTAGCTACTCCATAGTCCAAGCTACGGTAAGAGCTAGCCACATTTCACTGTCAGACAGGACACAATTCAAACTAGCTGAGAAAACAAATAGCTAAGTATGTGTAAACAACGCCTCGGTTGTGCACTGACTGCAGTGTGCAAATCCATGCTTGCTAGAATGAGTGGAGGGGGCTACTCCCCCCCCCCCCCAAACTGTATTATATAAATGTATAGGATGCATAACTCTGCAATGCTTTAGACTAGAAACAAGCTGTAAAAGACACAAGAAAGACGCAGCTCTACTGTACATGGGGGTATCTTTGTTTAGTCTACACGACCTTCAAAATCAATGGCTTAAAACTGTTTTCTTTTACGTTGCTTTCAATGGGAATTTAGTCATATTTTACAATGTAAGACTGTTGCAATAAATTAAGCTATTCACAATCTGAAAACTACAGACAATGACTTTTGACTAGCCATGATAAATTCTTCACATACTTTAATAGTTAGTTCAAAACTGATTTGAGCTATTAGAGTGCAACAGCCAGCAGACCAGAGTTTAAACCAGCAACCCTTGCAGTCATGCAAGCATACCACCTGTGCCATTAAGGCCCAGACCTTTTGGTAGAGGCCAAATTAAAGGTTACAATAACACCGCCAATGACAGACTTTTGGTTGCTCCAAAAAAATCTGACTTTGTATGTGGAAATATTGTATAATACACCTTCAACAGAAAATCACCTTCCGGTGTAAAAACCATGGAAATTAAAAGCAAAAAACTATGTTTTAAGTGAGAAGTAGGCATTGGTTTGAAGCCAAAAAAGAAAGGAAATTCACATGAGCATCACAATGCCTACTCCACCCATGCTCTACCAAGGTTTTCCAGCACACAGTAGCTATGTTGGTCTATTGTACTTCAAACAATGTGTATGCAGGTTGCTTAGGATTCAAACCTTCTCAAACAGCTGTGTGCTGGAACACTTTTGTATAATCTAATGAAGAATAGTTTAAAAAATCATAGTGTAATTCAACAAATACCACCTAAAAATGCAACACTTATGGAACGTAATGTGTGTGTGAGAGCTAGAAAATTATTTGTGAGTTGTTTTTATCAATAAATAATTTCCTACAGAACTGTGAGCTGAGAAAATCGAGAGAGAGCAGTATACATTACCATTCGCTGGGCTCAAAAGATTTCCATATACTTCAATACATTCATCAACTAATTTCCCCATATTGGTGCTTCCAATTTTTACGCTGGATGGAGAAAATGAATCGGATCATTTGGCCTCATAAATCAATTTAGTAATTGATGTCTTAATTGATGGCAGTGTTCTACAGTTAATTGAGCACATCTATTGTAGCCTTTCATTGTTCCTGGTGCTCAGATACACTGCCCAGCAACCGGCCCAAGTCTTTGGGTGGGTTTGGACAAAAGATTTGATTTGTGTTTCCCATTCCCATAAATAACCAAACAAATCTATATTCTTTACCAAATATATTAGTCATACCATTGAGAATGTCAACAAGGCCATTTTAACTTTTGGAAATAGATGTAGAAATGTGGCTACATGTATAACTCCAAATGAGTTTTCCTCAATAATAGCGAATTCAGAAACTCAATCTATATTTGGGTGTTTGAAATTGTTGATGCAATTCTACACTGCGAAACTGTTCTTTTCCTTCCAATGATGAGGGCATATGAGGTTTTCACCAAAGTAATAGTCAGCCATCCATCTTCTGTGCACTGTGAGGCGATAACACTCTGTGACAAATAAATCATAGGTCTAATGAGTGTCTCCGTCACCTCAGAATAGAAGCCTGGTTCACAGCCCTGCACCAAAGAGCATCCATTCCCATTTATTCCACTTCACTGTCCTCCTCTCTCTCTCTCTCTCTCCACCTCAAACCCCCTTACACCTTTACATTCAACCCCCAAAATCCCCCCTTTCTCAGTCTAACCAGTCCAGTTAAACACTTTAGTCCCTGGTCTAAGAGAGTGGCTGGGAAACTAGAGGCGACAGAGAGGGTTAAAAGCTCTCCAAGGATCGAATCACTATTGCTGGGGCTAGGTAGGACTGTGATTGGGGTTGAGACTGTGGTGCTGAAGGGCAGGGCCCTTAATTGGGTTACAGAATACTTTAATTACGGCAGTTTCCAACATTCCTGCTCGTGAACAAGGACGCCTCCAAACACAATACGAGCCTGAGCCTGTGTGAAAAACCCCAGCCGACTCCAAGCCCGGAGTGCAGCTGCGAGGCAATTATCATCAAGCATCCCCGCATCTGTGTACAAACAATCCCACAGCTGCTGGCATTGATACTGTAGATGCAGTGCAGGAGATTGAAAGCCCAGGTCGCCCTCCAGGGCCCCAGTATCGCCTGTGAGATGGGTGCCATGCCTCTATTCATCACAGTGAGGTATCTGTGACACCTCGGAACACTGAACCTGTTTACAATTTCAAATGAACTGTCATATACTGGCAACAGAGTGTGCTCATTGTTGACATAGAGTGTTGAGTAAAGGTCTGTTTCATTATGCAAAAAGCCCAGGAGACTTTATTACATGGCTAGGTGCCGACGGTATACAGCCCTTTTTTAGCTGTAGTGGCAGTGTAAACTCCCACTTGCCCCAAATCTGCTATTCACTGTTGTAACGGGACACTTCCTTAAGAGATGATAGGCCCTGGAGAAGGAAATCTCACATTAACAACAGCAGCATCAGGTAGAGGTGAGGTCCTCTAACAGGAGAGGCCTGGAGGTTTGTTCCCCCAAGATTACAGTATATTGTATTCAGACTATCTCCACTTTTAGGATAGCCTTAATAGATGTGAGGTTGGGTATTGTACTGAGTGATTGTTTAATTATTATGTGACTGGCATACTATGAGAATGGGGGAGTGTGGAGGTGTGAGAAAAAAAATATGTTTGGGTAGTGGTGTAGCATTGTAGTAGTAATGTGTTTGCGAGGGGGTGATAGATTTTGGGAATGGGCGTATGTGCGTGAAGGGGCTGTGAGTGTCAGTGGGAGGGGTAATGTGAGTGAGTGGGGCTGTTTGTGAGAAAGACTCATCACTACCGTGACAGAGGGGCTAGTGTGGGAGAGGAGAGGGTGGATGTGTGGGGCTCTTTATGACACAGAGGGGTACAGGGGGGGGGGGGGGGGGTAGAGGAGCTGGCATGGTGTGGGAGAGGGGCTGCCCTGACCTGTCAGAGCTGAAGGCTGCTGGAAGACTCAGCGGGAGCCCCGCTTGGCCCCTAGGATGCCCTGTTGCCACGGCAGGGCCCCGGAATGCGACCAGCACACAATGGACTCCCAGGGCTCAGAGGGCACTCTGATTTGATAACCACATTAAAATCCCAGCAACATCTGTTGGGGTGCAGGAGAAAGGGCCTATCACCAGGCTCTAACCCCCCGGAACAACAATCATTAACCCCAAGCCCTGAGAGAGAAGGGGGACAACGGCCCTCTATTTGTCAGCCGCCCCACACCGGGACTGAGGGGGCTAATATTTTACCACCAAACAGCGTGAGAAGTGGAGTTGGTCGGGACTCCATGGAGAGGAGGGATGACGGAGAAGAGGAGAGTAGGGATTTACAATAATTTACTCACATCATTTGCAGGATGGAATCATTGTTAATGGAACACACACATAAACAGCCCCACACCTCCACAAAGACATCCATCTGGAGAAAAGCACATTTAAAAAGTTTGTCCATTCAACTGCTAGCAAGCATTAGTTCGAGTCAAGTCTTTTAATTTAAAAAAAGACTCCATTCATAGGCCACCTTTATTTATATATATATATATGGCTGTACACAATGAGGTAAATTAAACTCTGGAACCTTGATATCACCAATAGTGGTCCACACAAATAAAATGTGATATATTTCCTGTTGGAAAATAAGATTTGATCAAGACAACAGGGTAGAAATGGTAAAAGAGCAGGTGTCCCATCACAAAAGGGCTTCTCAGGCTCCAGGATGCTTCTGTGTGATTCGTGGGTCAGCAACGAGCCTCATCATCCGCCTCCACAGGTTTCAAACGAAGGCCGTCTCTCTAGGTGAATAATTAGGAAACAAAGGCTCAGGGGGGAGGAGAGGAGAGGCAGACCAAGGCAAACAGGCCAGATGCATAGGAGGAGGTAAGCTTTTAGCCCTGTGATCCATCCATCTATACGCACGCACGCACGCACGCACGCACGCACACACACACACACACACACACACACACACACAGAGCATCCTCCTCCTCAATGTATTCCCTGGAGATTAAGGGCCTGCAGGAGGTGCCCCAATGCACAGGCTCCTCAAGTGCTTCCACACAAGTAATCCCATTCACTGCAGCTCATTACATGGGCAATTAAGTGCTGGGTGGGGGCGGTGGGGTGGTAGAGAGGCGGTGGTGCATTACGTACATTACGGAGACCCGGTGTGGGGGGGATGGAAGGGTATGGGGGACAGCCTGGCGGTCTAAGGACCCCCTCCCATCCACGTACACACACCCCACCCACCCACGCCTCCCTCCTCCACAGCCCTCCCTGCTCCTTCTTCACCTGGGCCCGCTTCATGTGGACACCTGCCTCTCCTAATGAAGATCCATTGCTTCATTTCCATTTCTGAAGTCATATCAGAGACAGCGAAGCAACAAAACGGGCCTGTTTCCTCCCCGCCCGACCCTGAAGGGCCGCATAGAATGACATGGCTAACTGGTCTAGGGGAACAGGGGCAGCTGTGGAGCCTGAAAATGGGATTTGGTCCGGGGGGCTGAGCTGAAGTGGGGGGCCTGGAGGATGGAGAGGGATTGGATAGGGCCCCGTATTTGGTTTGGCTACAATGGCAGCCGTGTGCTACCTCAGCAGCTCCTTAAGAGTAATGAGGCTTTCTGCAGCGCAGGAGGATGAGAGGAGGAGTGGAGGGGAAAGGAGTGGGGGGTGCCACTACACACCTACCTCATACACTACTTTCATCTCCTTAGCAGAAAACAGTCACGCTACTCTGACACACACAGTAACACACAGGCACACCAGCGTATAAACCCACACGACGCCCACAAAATCCAGAAATAACGTTTTTTTTTAGTTTTTTTTACAAAACATTTCACATATGGCATGTGTGGGCCTACTTTCATTTCATTCTCAATATCGTAACATTCGAAATCTAAGTTGAAAACATATTGCTTTGGACGATGTATTATAATGATGGTGCATAGCAAAGTCAATGGTGTACATTCAACTCTGAAAGTGTAAAATGTACACCATTTTCAGTGAACATATGAGTCCCACTGTACGGGTGTAAAATTAACACTTTTGAAAGTGTTAAAGATGTAACTTTGCTCCAGTGTTCCCCATTTTACTCTTAAAGTGTTCAAAGGAACTTGATTGTGGTGTTTGCATAGCTCTATTGTAGTGTAAAACATAACACTTGATTTAGAGTAAACTGGACTCACTTTGCTTAGTGATGATGCTGTTACACTTTCTTAGTGTAATAAATTAACACCTGTAGTGTTACAGTAAATCATTTTTGGGTGTTGTTTTAAAACTGTATGGTATAAAGCCTCATTTGCATATTTCCCAGGGTGCCTTTTCTTTTTGAGTAATTTATAGAGTTAACACCAATGACTGTATTTGTTAATGACAGAGATATGGTTGTTGATTTTTTCCCTTTTAAAGGCCTGTGGCATTCACCAAATTACTTCCTGGGTAAATGTTATCATTAAAATTAAACGCTATTACAATACATTACATATATAATAAGGTCTTACTTATTGACCTAGTTGATGGCTTAGTTTAACCCTAACCCAGTGGTGTTAGGAAACTCCTGGTTTACAGGCCACATCAGGCCTGCAAATAACATTAGGCTGGCTTGCAAAGTTATGTGTAATTCCTATTGGAATCCAGCCAGAGTTAGGATATCCAAAAGTTGGATTGTTTTATTTACCCACAACCTGCATTCAGAATGACTATCAGGGTTGGGAGACGTCATAAAATCCACTACCTAAACCATAACAACCATTTCAGTAACGGGTGCAATAAATATAACTAACTGATTGGATTTGTTTAAACAAAATGTATGTTATTTATCTTTGTGTATTGTGAGATTAATTAATCAATCAATGTACACGCACAGATATTAAAAACAACCCAAAACAATCTACCTGCAGCTGCGTGCTGCGAAATATGATAATAATGGGTGTGGTTTTGATGGGACTGTTTTACTCTCCAGAGAGTAAAACGATAACTCTGGTTATTAACACCAAACCTGGGGGTTCTTATACACCACTAAGTGTTAATTGAAATATTACAGAGTGAATGTAACACCAGAATCAACACAGGAAATTTTACACTGAAAAATATCAACATTGGACAATTTGCTGTGTGTAGTATATGAAGTACTATTAACTATTTTTTTTAAATGATTAAATAAATAAAGAGAGTCGCACACTCCATATGTAAACTCCTTAAGAAGGCACCGTGATCCCGAAACGTTGGTGATTTACCCAATCAATTATTTTTATTTTTAGAGTTTAGAGTTTATTCGCCGTTAGTCAGCACCTCCACACAAGAAAAATCTGGGTGTGCGCCAGCTCATGTTTTATATTCTAGTATATGAGGTACAACAAGGAAATTAAATGTAGTCAAGTTTAGTCATAGTCAGGTAGAGTGATTTATTATGGGAACCTGAGCTTCCAGTCCTGTCACCAAGCTCTGCAAAAACAAACACCAGGGTGCAAGTACTGTGTGGTTTCCATCAACAACAAAGGACAGGTACACAACATTTAATGGACCATTTGATTACCATTCAACTTCTAAAAGGGCAGCCCTATCATTTCTTGCATAATTTCTTGCACCGTGCTTTGTCATAGTGGCCTTTTCCTCCTCCCTGCCCTTTCTGTATGACTGTCAGTACATTGGTCTAGGCTTCCCTTGTTAACATGTTCTAGCTCATTGACTCCTCTCAGCACCCTGGGGGGAGGGCCTCATAGCTGGGCCAGGTGAGGAAGGGGAAGACAGAATCATAACAAACAAACTAAGAGGGACTCCATATCACAGCTGCCTAATCCTATGACACTCCTGCAGGGTGGAAGAATTCATAAATTATGCCTACGGATTTTATTCAATCAACAGGTCAGACTGTGAATTGAAGATTTCTCGTGCAGTTTTAAAAGACCAATCCGCAGTTGAAACAATAACAAAGTGCCCACCCCACCACTGTTTTGGTAAAAGCTGAGGGATGGGGCTGGAGAAATGTAACCAGTCTCAAATTCATAGACAAGGTTATCGATACAAGGACCGACCATCTGTGGTATCAAAATGATAGTTTTAACCATGTTTTTAGACTATACCGTGTTTGTTTACATTTTCTTTGTTTACAAACATTGGAGTAAGACAAGCTTCTATTTTGGGTTCTGATGGGGTACAACAGTTGAACTAGCTCATTGGGCCTTAATAAGTTATATTTTTCAAGAATCAATGGGTATACAGTATATAATTCCTTTATGAGTCCAAAATGAATGTAGCAACAGTGGATTTTACCTACAAGCTATCCTACCTTTATTATACGATATTATGAATTGTATGGGATATCTTATAAAGATACAATCCCATTGCATTGCCTTTTTACCATTGCTACAGTATGACATAGTATAACATGGCTGACTAAACATGAGTGGCCTATGTGTGTCAGTGAGGTTGTGAATGACTGCGAGAAACCATGCCCATAATGTGTGTTTAATGTGTCTTGGTGAGTGAGAGAACGTGCCAGAGCGTGAGGTGTGCGTCAGAATGTCGAGGAGTGGCGGGATCTGTGTGTGGGTGTGTGTAGGGGTGGAGTCTGAGAGGTAGGTATAGGTATAGGTTGGGGGTTGGTGGTGTTTAGTGTCGTTTTGCAGGACCCTCTGCACTCACCTGGAACGCAGCACTTCCCCTCCGTCGGTCTTATCAGCTCCCAGAGGAAATACCTACCACAGGTAAACACAACCCCGCGACCCCTTGGCCATCCGCCCAGCCCCGGCCCCAACCCCAACCTTACCCTAGCCTGGATGTTGTTCTTCATGCATCACTGAGGAGCCCCATCCCCCCATTCTTACCCACCTCCTACACCTCCACCACTCATCCCTCTGTCTTAAATGTAATCTTATCTACATATCAGCAGGTGTAACCGTATATCCTGCTTATCAAGCCGTGGTGTCTTCGGCTCTGTTTTGCATTGTCACCGCAATGAGTTATGGGAGTGGGGTTTCAATACACATCATACGTCTTATGTGACAGAAATGTTCATAACCTGGAAGTATTTTTAAAAGAAAAATATTCCTACACTTATGTAATGGAAACTAAATCAATTAAAATGTGATTTTTTTAAAGGATGATGATAATTAAAATGCATAACTGTTCTGTCTATGTTTAATGGCTTTAGAATGTAATTCATTATTCTATCTATCCTGATGTGGATCATAAATGTGGGGGCGGTAGGTGATTCATATGTGAAATATTTCCTACAGAGTAGTAAGACAGGAGTTCTCTCCCTCTCTCTCTCTCTCTGAAATGAGACACAGTTGATGATCACAGCACATCATTACACAGCCTGATCAGCTTACAAACCTCTTACCCCACCATGTATGCAGACACACACACACACATACAAGCGAACACACACTCAGAAAAACTACCACTCTGCTCCTTTACATAAGACCTGTTGTCCAGTCCGAGGGGGAACTGAGTGATGCCATGTCCGTCTCTCGTCTCTGTGAGGGGAGATCGACACCAGTGGCACAAGAGTGAGACTTCCCCTTTAGAAGAGGAGATGAGTTGGGGTTTCTCACAACAACAATAACAACATGCATTACGTTCATTGTCTCGTCTTTTTGAGTTTCTCATTGGTGGGAACCAGAGATATTTGATCTGAAACAAGAAAAAAAACACTCCTGATGATTTATTGTCATCAACCACAACAGTACTATTGTGTGTGTATGTGTGTGTGTGTGTGTGCGCGCGCACGTGTGTGTGCATGCGCGCACACATGAATACAGAAGTTACAAGTCATACCAACAGACAAATACCTGTAGCCCTATCCCATCCTTGTGCTGTAGGGGTCATTCTTGACTTGCGGTGGCATTTGTGTCCCTCGCCATTGCAACCATGAAAAACACTTTAAAATGACAAATAGTCACACATGATATGTTTTTGTTTATACTGAACTGTTTATCAAGTCCTTCTTAATGCAAAACTGTATGTGTATGCATTGTTGAAAGTACTTGGTGAGTTGTAATGACATGTTTTGGAGATTTAAAGTTAGCTATCTATTATTTGTAATGCTAGAAAGTAAACAAAGTATTTAATATATTGTATAGATAAAAACAAAGAAGGCTATTGAAATACCTTGTTTTTATTTATTTATTTATTTAAAATATAATATGTACTGTATCCCTACGTTTTATGTCATTGGTGTTACCGCCTTGAAAATCAGTCATTATAAATATATACAAGGACCTTGAGCTTTTTACACCCTTTTAGTATGTCATACATTTGAGGAGTCCATTGATAATTTGGTGTCGCTAAATAAAAAGTGTAATTGGTGATACCCAATTTAAATGAAGGGAAATTAAATTGTGAGCAAAATGATTCATCACAACTTTTGTAAATTACCTTTAAAGGGTTAATGACCTTAGATTTGAGCATATTTAAGATTTAAGAAAATCAATTACCAATTTATCATTGGTAAAACAGTCATTGGTGTTACTACACCTACTGGTGGCACTGATATTATCATAATGATAAAGACTATTTAAAGTAATTAAGCTGTCATATTAGTTCATTTGGAATGGGAAGAAGTAACCAAATATATATATTTTTTATTCTAGAAAAATGTAATGCCCCCGCAATTCAAGAATGACCCGTAGTCAATGGTGATTGTGATCTGGATGGTGATTGAACTGGTTCTTCCAGGCCTGTGATGCTGTGTTGAGGTGAGGAGGGTGGGAGAGCTGCTGCTGTCGCTCCCGGAAGGGGAACTGCTCCCCTGGGACCAGCTGGCCCTGTTAGAGAGGAAATATTCCCACAGTCTCAGTCTGCCTCCAGGACAGAGGGACCAGGCGGGGCCAGGCCATGGGGCCGAGGCCTCCCTCCCCCTCCCCCTCCCTCCGCTGGGCTGGCTAACTCTCTGGTTCCCCCACCCCGCCACTGCAGGGTCAGGGTTACTCTGTCACCCCTGGGCTTCCACCCCACTACCCCCAACCCCTCTCAGTCCCCTCCCCCACCGTCACCTGAGCCACACAGGCAAATGCCTAACTTTATTTGATAGATGTGGAATCCCATAGCGACAGTGATGTATCGCAGGGGTGCAGGCCCCCTCTCCCCAACCCACGCACCAGAGTCTGGAGTGGGATGGCGATTGCAGGCTGATAACCCCCATGGAGCACTTCTCTCCTGACCGCCAGGACGGGGCCAGAGAAACACAAGACAAGACATCCTGTGTTATACACCTGAGTGTACGCCTCATCAGCCTGAGACAGGGAGCTCCATCACTACAATCCATTGAAGAGCTCCTGCACACAACAAAATAACACACGCTTACTGCTTGACATAGATGACACTGACAGGAATCATATTTCGTTTGGTTTTCAGATGGATAAATCCTGTGTTTCATTGAAATCTCAGGTTCTCTGCCAAGGCTGGGATATTTGCCAAGTCATGGCTCCAAGTTGTTTTTGATGTGTAAAGTCGTGGAACATCCAACGACTGACTGACTCAGCACAATCCTAGCTTAGCTGACCACTGACCCATACCACCGTGTTCACTACTGGCTGCTGCAGTTTGTGTGTGTGTGTGTGTGTGTGCATGTGTGTGTGTGTGTGTGTGTGTGTGTGTGTGTGTGTGTGTGTGTGTGTGTGTGTGTGTGTGTGTGTGTGTGTGTGTGTGTGTGTGTGTGTGTGTGTGTGTGTGTGTGTCCACACTAAACACAAAAGTGGTGTTTCTTCATTATCAGTGGCCATGCTCCAATATTCCTCCTCCTCCCCCCTCCCTCCCTCATTCCATCCCCTCCCCAGATAGCAGTAGATGAGATAAGGGGAACAATGGACTAGAGGTGAAGACCTGGATCATGCCTGTGTCTGTCCCCTCCTCACTGTCAGAGGATATTGTTAAACCAACTCAAACATCCTGCAGCCGCCCGGTATCATGCGCTCCTGCTACAGGGACCCCCCCTCCCCCTCTCTTTATGTCCCTTCACACTCAGGGACTAGGCTATAAGGCCAGGCTGCTATAGACTCGTCTCAGGCCTAGGGCCCAGGGATGTTTGCTGAGGTGAGGCGGGGAGTATGGAGGTTCCATGAACATTGTTGAGTTTTTTCAAGCCAGACTAAAGACACAGACCTGGACTACAACAGTATGAGAGAGAGAGAGAGAAAGAGAGCAATGTCAACAAACTGACTAAAACATTAACTTCACTATCAAAATCATTGCAAAATCCTTTATTTTATTCAGTATGTATCTTCAGTCGTTGTGACTGTAGATAATCTTTAGTGTGACTTCTGGTGTCCAGCCATACACACACGTTCACACACATACACACACACAACACCTTTCCACAGAGAGACACACACGTCTCCAGCAGCAGGAGGATTAATATCAGTAGAACGTGACAACAATAGTGTGTTATGCAAAGATTGGGTTGTAATACAGTCTTTGTTGGGACTTTAAAGCCACAGCCACATCACATCACTACTCATCCTGCTAGCCAATTTGCCCGTCGGCATGGCAACCGGCCCAGGCTGAAGCCAGAAGCAAGACCGGAATCTCAATGCCAGCCTGATCGGAGAGAGAACACACACAGACAGAATGTTCTAGTGGAGAGAAAAGTTCACAAGTGGCCACAGTGACCCGTCACTGTCCAAGCCAAGATCTCAGAAATAGGGGTTGGATTTGGTAAAGTCTGATATTTTCCTGAGTCTAAATGAGTCAGTCATTCATGACAAGAACAAAAACATAAATTCTATGTTTCGAACATTCAGCGCATTCAAACATTTCCTCACAAGACACCATCTGGATGTGGCCAACCAGTTGCTGCCTGGTGTGACTGTGTATATGTATGCACTGTAGTGGTGGTAGGCAGGCATGCAGGCTGTGACAGTGGAGGTATGCAGTGGTGGTGTGTGCTGGCTGGGAGGGCGTGTGTGTGGAGTTATCCTGCAGGTCGCGGAGTGTGTTGGGTCAGTGTGGAGCGGTCAGCAGCTGCTGCCTGGCCTGCGTCCCACGATTCCCAGGCTAGAGGAGGTACTGGAGGGAGGGATGGATGGAGGGAGGGAGGAGGGGACTGACAGGGCCCGTAATAAAAACAGGCGCCGTGGTTGGGCTGTGTGCGGCCCATTGTTCCTTGGACGGAGCCCGAGGCTGCTGTTTACTTTCTCCCATATGCATTATTCAACGGCACAGGAGCTCCCAGAGAAAGGGGCCCCATTCAGGGATCCTCTTGCCCTTGTTTTGTTTTGCTAATTTTCAATTTAAATAAACCATCTCTCGCCAGGGCCAGGCTGAGCTGAGCTGAGTGGGAGAGAGGGACAGTGGATGGGAGACGGCGAGTCCAGACACTTTAACATTGAGGCGTCTGAGAAGATTAGACTGATGAGGATAAAATGCTACTTACCATCTACTATGGCCGAGGCAGTATATGTTTTTTACAGTGGGGTTTAAGGCAGACAATGAGACAGGACGTTGTGTTCGGTTGAGAGCATACGTTGACCTCTTCTTTTCTGTTGTTGTTGTCCCACAAACATGACCCACTTATCAACGTCCAAATGTTTGTTTATCTGCTTGATCCATGTCAACATATTCAAATATGCTCATAATTCTGCACTGTAGATCAACATGCAAATTTTTGCATTGATCTGCTAGGCTACAGATGTTCTGTTTAAATTGTCCTACTGAGTGAGACACAGGGTTCCCATATGCCCAGTGAAATTTTGAACTAATCACAAAGACAAAGCCTTGTCAATGATGAGTCACAGAGGTCATTAAATGAAGCTACCCAGTGCAGGCTGGACTAATCAATAAGTCCGCTGAACTCATTTTTGTTGTCCTGCATTTACACAGGAGGGGGCTGAGCCAAGGGGGACTGAGGAGGTGACATTGCCAGGGACAGATGCGGTGACAGTGGAGAGTGAGGAGCTGTGAGGAGAGCTAAAGATTCACCACACATCTGTCACTCCAACAGGGAAGGCAGAAGCTACCCAGGGTGGGTCGACAGCTTGCCTCCCTGACTGCCTGGCTCCATGACTCCATGCCTACCTGTCTCTGTCTGTCGCTTAGCCCATCTGCCACCTTGCCTGCCTCCTGTCTCCAATCCTGACCCTCTGTCAGTTAGTCTGTCTGTATGTCCCATTCCCTGTCAGACTCCTGATCAACCTGTTACCTAACCATGTTCTCCCTCCAACAAGTGCCTCTTAAAAATACATTCAGAATTGGCACTTTTCATAAGGATCCCACCACTCTCACTCTCCCAGTAACTAGAGTCTCCAGATCATACTGTAATTACAGCTTTTAGCAGCAACCTGTTGCAGCCTGCTCTGCACTGCACTGTCAACATCTGTGTTAACTGCACTGAACTCTTCACCATTATAGCTGTGTTCTAGCACTAACAGCTAATAAGGATCCCAGGCCATCCAAAACAAGGAAGGATTCTCCTCTTCTTTGACAGTGCCCCTGTTCCCCATTAGTGGTGTTAGTGAGAGGAGGCTGAATGTGGAGGCCCTCTTGGGTTGGCTGGATAGAGGCTGTTCCCTGCTGGGTGCAGGTGAGCTCTCAATGCTTCCCCTCGCACCTGCCCTCTTTTATCCCCGACTGGTGGCTTTATGGCGCGAGGTGAGGGGATCCATCCGTCTGTCTCTCGTAAAGCTAGCAGCTCGGCGCTGCTCTGTAGAGGCCCAGTAAAGCCCACACTGCTGCCAGGGCATTGTGTGGGGTCCGGGGCCCCCCGAGTGACCCAGTCAACCTGAGAGAGAGAGAAAGAGAGAGAGACCCTGTCAGCATCCACCTCCCCACACACACACACACACTCACACACACATTCACACACACATTCACACACACGCATGAACGCACACACACACGCTGACACACTGACATACACGTGACGCACTATACCCATGATCCTTAGCCACCCAATGGATCTGCTACCTCCCGGTGTCTGGTTTCAAAGTGCTAAAGACTTGTTCTCTTCTTCCACTCTGCTATCTTAAGTTTCATGTTTCTGACGCTCCTCTCTCTCACCACACTTCTGAAAAACACTGTCAAAACATAGAACTTTACATATCAGATTAGAGTCAATGGAATTTAAGAGATATACTTTGTACATGTATCAAATCAACATCTGACACAAACAAATATGGATTTCCATGTAATGCCATGGTAAATAGTAATACTAACTCCATAAGCAGAGAGGACTGTGTCTGTGTCAGAGAGAAGGCTAAAACCTGCACCTTGAGGGGGCTGACTGAGAAACAGCCAGCTCCCTGCCCAATAGAACAGCTCAATGGCCACGGGAGGTCAATGATTGCACAGAAATAAGCAGCACATTAAAGTTCAATTGATAGGATTTTCCTGGATATGAAATGTTACTGATAAGCTCAAGCAAATTAAGTCTCTGAAAGGAGGTCCACACGCAGCTTGCTGTTTGAGATTTACTAAGGCTTTGAGTGGGGCCATCTTCAAAACCAATTATCAGACAAGAAATAGATAATTTTTTCTCTGAGGATTGGGTTGGGGAGGTGGGGGGGACAAAGGATGTTGGTAAAAGGAAGGAGGGTTTTTCTCAGATTGGGGGGCACAATAAAGACATAATCATCTCCCCTCAACTTTTCCTATCCAACTTTCAGATTTTAATTTGCCGTCTGTGAAGTGGTACCTAATTTACTTTCGCCTCGTCCCTTCAATGTGCCATTGTTGCTACCGCTGAGACTCGGAGCTTCCTCTCATAGCTCACCTCGGCGTGAAATTGGTTTAATGAAGCTGAAAGGTATGGGCTCTCACAACACTGTGGATTCCAGCCGTACTGCTTTATCCAACCCTCCCTCCACCCCTCTCTCCCTCCCCTCTCTCCCGCTCTCCCCACTCACTCACATTACGGTGACAATTTATAACGCTGTGCACAAAAGATCCCTATCTCACTCATTACATCAGTGGATATTACTGTCCCCTTTGAGAGGAGCCAACTCTTAGGCAAACACTACGGGAGGGGGGAGAAGAAAAACACCACAAATTAACAGCAGATACGAATATTCAAATGGCTCAGATATGTTGCAGAAGCCCTAACTTTAGAGAGAAAGTGAGAAAGAAAAGGTGGACGAGAGAGAGAGAGAGCGAGAGAGCGAGAGAGCGAGAGAGAGACAGAAGGAGGATAGCAGGTATGGATAGGTGAAACTAAGCTTTGTGCACCTTTCTGCCTTCCTGTTTTTCCCACCTCTTCCAATCTGACCCTGTGAAAGGTGTTCTCCTGTTACCACTACTCCTGGGTGTGGCTTGGAATGGAAGTCCTGTGGGATTACTGTGTGTGTGTTACATAAATATGATCCCCCGTAGTCATACCGCTTACTTCTTCGAGTCCCCTTTTGGGACAATCAAATGGAAATGCATCGGTAACCGAATCCACTTCTGGTTGGAGGCCCAGGTGGAGTTTGGTATTTGGTGAAGAAAGTAAAAAAGAGGAAGAGAAAGTAGGCTAGTGGAGTGCAGGGACGCTGCAGCATATAACTCTGTGGGTTTGCTGTAATGGTGCTGTAATGGTGCTGTAATGGTGCTGTAATGGTGCTGTAATGGCTTCCCATGCCAGAGGTGTGAGAGAGCCTTATCTGTTTGGTAAATGTGTGTGTGTGTGTGTGTGTGTGTGTGTGTGTGTGTGTGTGTGTGTGTGTGTGTGTGTGTGTGTGTGTGTGTGTGTGTGTGTGTGTGTGTGTGTGTGTGTGTGTGTGTGCGTGTGCGTGTGCGTGTGCGTGTGCACATTGCTCTTCAACTGAGAGCCTAACGAAAGCAGGAAGAGGAGTAGAGTGACTTACAAAAGTCTCTTTACACCGTAATGACATGCACATCATGTTGAACTACTTTCACAACCTCAATGGCCACTGTAACTAAAAAATAATGACCACTTTCTCTGTCTGTGGCCAAGAGCACGCATTGTTGTTTGTCTTTGGAATACCAACGCAGGTGAGGCTGCTAGCTATATGAAGTGTGCCCGACAACTTTCCTTTCAGGGTGCGATTTTGAAACTCACAAAAGAAATGTCAAATTATCGTCTTCCTTTTTTTTTGTTGCAATTGTGAAGCCAAACAATCATCTTTTCTCAGAGGTTCTAAGCACTTTCTTGCTGCTGATTGCCTCATCTCTGAGGCCTGTTTAGTGAATAGCATGAGGACAGTTAAGCATTTTTAAAGCCGCTAACACACACACACACGTTTAGGGAAGCGATGACGTGCTGCTGCTAAACTGCAGTGTTTAACCTCTTGAGGTGATGAAACCTGATCTGCAGTGGAACCCAGGCAGGTAAGATTAGCTGTACTGAGCCATGGGAGTGCTATCTTTTACACCTAATTACTCAATTATCAGTAAACACTGTCGTAGAAGACACAATGCCAGAGGAGAAATCACACATATCGCAAACGGATTCAATTCAACACCACTAGTTCATGCCTATAGTTGCTTACACAGCGTGGCTGGCTCTGTCAGACTACAGAACATCATTAGAAAGGCTTTACAGGGAAAACTTTACGGTTCTTGTTACAAGGAATGTTAATGATATGAATTAACTAAAAGAAGATAACAGAACATTTATTTAGGTTGTAGTATCGTGGTATGCACTAATGAATACCGTTTTGATGTTCGTGAGAACTATTTTTTGGGATAATATTAGCTATTGAAAACATTGGCTATTGAGAACATTGGCTATTGAGAACATTGGCTATTGATAACATTGGCTATTGTAATGCAGTTCAAAGCTGAGCTTGAACATGTAGTTCGTCCCCTCCAAAAGGTGGGAATCAGCCTGCGAGATTGAATAACAAGCAAACATTTGATAATAACAAAAATATCAACGATTGTAAAACAACTACGCACATGAAAATGTAGATCCTCTCTCTCCTTCAAAATATCAAAACATCCATCCTGCAGTACTTCTTCCTTCCACTGATGGGGGCTGGTGAACATGGCTGACAGATTTCCCTCTAGTCCCCTCTGGCTTTTCCTAGGCTTTGTTTGAACAATGTTGGGAACAAACTGTGATTTTATGAGTTTGTTTAAAGACAAGGGTTGACTAAGGTTAAGACACAGACAGTCAGGTAGACAAGTAGAGAGGGTAGATTGACGAGGCTGGGCGTTCAGTTACGCTGATAAAAGCTGAAAGAATGAGCAAACCCCCGAGTCCCCAGACAAATGCACTAATATCAAATCAACAATCAACAGAGCACACAAGTGTGTCTCCGACTCGCACCTCTTTTGGTCCTCTCTAAACGTTTAACAAAGATTGTTAGTGTGGATAAGATCTGAGACTAACTCATCTGTATCGAACACTGTCATAGGGCTTGATTGGTGAGTAGACTTAAGTCAGTGTGTTTTTTTTTCTGGATGAAGTCTTTCTAAAGCTCTTTCTATATAGAACAGGACAGAGACACAGTGGACCTACGTAAGCCAGTGTAACGAACGGGCTGTGAAACCACACACAGAGAGACACACACACACATATTCAGAAGACCCCAGAAAGTGTGTCACCTGCATGACCCATGTGTTCAACGGTCACACACCTGGCTGCAGGGCTACCTGCTTCCCGCAGTGAACCTCTGTGGTCCAACACACTCACCGCATGGGTTAACACACACTCATTAAAACATAGCCAAACACACCACAGCCTTGGGGGCGTTCTAAATCTCCCCTGAGACAGCCTACTGTGAGGTAATGAGGAATTAGATGGGAGGAAGGAGGACTAAGACATATTTACTGGGGTTTACCTCACGTTACTGTCACACAGGAAGGCCCAGAGGCCGTGGAAAAACAACAACCACCTCACAACCGCCTCACAACCGCCCTAGCTATCTCATAACCACTACATAACAACCTCACAAACACAGCTGACAACATAACCTCAGATACTGCACCCACAACCACACTCAGAGAGACCCATTCATAGAAATACTATCATAAACATTGTTTGAGTAGTATCAAAACAAGCCGTGTCACTACACCCAGTCCGCTATACCAACACAAACAGACACAGACACACCATAGCTTAGAAGGCTTACCACTTTACGTCTCCCAAAAGAATCAAGCTTAATCAAATCAAAGTTTATTGGTTGCATACACAGTTTAGTTGGTGTTATAGCGGGTGCAGCGAAATGCGGATGTTACTAGTGCCTAGTAATGCAGAAAGGAAGGCAAGGGGGAAAAAATCTATCATATTTAAAAATAATAATAATAATAATATTCATTAGTCCGCTGTTGATACAGTCCCAAAATGTTTTGCATGTCAGCAGTCAGGTTTTCAAGATATTGTACTCTCAAGAACCACAGTGTCACCGGCCACATCAACGTGATGATGCAGCATTTTGGGACCTTATCAACAGTGGACTAATGAAAAAACGACCAAGAGTTGACATTTTTAGGTAGGTTCATTTCCGTAGGAATTGATCATGCAAACACATGTATTTTGTATTGTGACACAGCATCAGTGAGATTTGAACCTATGATCTTCCATTCTCTAGTCATGGAATTAGTCCACCAGGATGGAGCTACCATGCCAAACAGACCCCGTTTCAAAGGAAACAAGCACTCATTAAGATCAAGTGGCTGCGGCCACTACATCTTAACACACTTAACAAGATAGAGGATAGAGAGAGTTTTGTTGATGCTGAGAATTAAAGGTATATGTTTTTAATTCTCTAGAGTCTAAGATTTTTTGGGGGGGGTTATAAACTGACATATGTCATTGTTTTAAGATGTACATACAATAGATCATTTAGCTATTTGATGTTGACTTTTAGGACCCCTTTAGGTGTTAAAAAATACATTAAAAATATATATTTGATAAAACATTGAATTTGGCCTTTAGTACCAAATCCCATAGAAACGCATTGAATAACACATTCATCAATGGCAACAAAAAAAATGCCAAAAAATTTATCATAAGGAATAAGGTTTTGAAGTGTCTTTCCTATATCCAGGAGATATAAGAAAGCTCAGGAAACATACAGTATCAGTCAAAAGTTTGGACACACCTACTCATTCAAGAGTTTTTCTTTATTTTTTACTTTTTTCTAAATTGTAGAATAATAGTGAAGAATTCAAAACTATGAAATAACACATGGAATCACGTAGTAACCAAAAAAGTGTTAAACAAATTCTTGGTCACCTCCCTGACCAAGGCCCTACTACCCGATTGCTCAGTTTGGCCAGGTGGCCAGCTTTAGAAAGAGTCTTTGTGGTTCTAAACTTCTTCCATTTAAGGATGATGGAGGCCACTGTGTTCTTGGGTACCTTCAATGCTGCAGACATTTTTTTGGTACCCTTCCCCAGATCTGTGCCTCGCCACAATCCTGTCTCGGAGCTCCACTTCCTTTGATCTCATGGCTTGGTTTTTGCTCTGACATGCACTGTCAACTGTGGGACCTTATATAGACAGGTGTTTGCCTTTCAAAATCATGTCCAGTCAATTGAATTTACCACAGGTGGACTCCAATCAAGTTGTAGAAACATCAAGAATGATCAATGGAAATGGATGCACCTGAGCTCAATTTCGAGTGGCACAGCAAAGGGTCTGAATACTTATGTAAATAAGGTATTTCTGTTCCTTAATTTGTATAAATTGGCCCAAAATTCTAAAAACCTATTTTCGCGTTGTCATTATTGGGTAGGAGAGTCTACGACTAAGGCAGGGCCCCTGTGGGTGTGTTGGAGCATGGAAGAATGTGTGTATAGTGTGTTGGTGTTCAAATATAGGGCCAAGCTATGTGTGAGAGGCTGAGTGCATGCTTAGTGTTTATGTTTGGGTGTGGGGGACCGTGTGAATGCAGAAAAATGCAGCATGTTTGTGTGTTAGGGCCTGAAAGATGTGGCATGTAACTGTGGGAGATTGACTGTTAAGGAGTGACAGTGTGTTTACATGGGTGTGAATGGGAATTAGTGTCCATGTCTCTCTTGAACAAGACTAACCTGGTTAATTAAAGGGGAATGATGTTGAAAGAGTGTGTGTGTGTGTGTGTGTGTGTGTGTGTGTGTGTGTGTGTGTGTGTGTGTGTGTGTGTGTGTGTGTGTGTGTGTGTGTGTGTGTGTGTGTGTGTGTGTGTGTGTGTGTGTGTGTGTGTGTACATGGGTGTGATTGTGAAACTGTGTGTGTGCGTACGTGCGTGTGTACCCGACCGCTCGGAGGCGTCCGCATGGTCCTAAAGCCCACTGTTGCCTTGTTTTGTATCACATTCCAATGATAAAACTGGCGAGGACAAAAATGCAATTTCAGAATGTGGGGGGACATGTCCCTCCCTGTCCCCAGCGAAAGTTGCGCACCTGGTGTACGTGTGTGTGGGCGGAATGTAGCCTAGTGGTTCAGAGTGTTGGGCCAGTCGACTAGGTGAAAAATCTTTTGATGTGCCATTGAGCAAGGCGCTTAACCCTAATTGCTGGCTAAGAGCATCTGCTAAATGACAAAAAATGTCAATGTAAAACAATGTGTGTTCTTGCATGTGAACATGGGTGTGATTGTGAAACTGTGTGTGTCTGTACAGTGAAGTATGGTATGTTTGTTGAAAGGTGCGTGTGTGTGTGTGTGATTGAGTTTAGCCATGTCTGCAGGGCGAGGTGGAGGCCAATGTTTGGCAGGTCTGGTACATCTTTCAGGCCCCGACCTGCACGCAGACAGACAGAACAGAGAGAACAGACAGAACAGACAGAACAGACAGACAGACAGAGGGGGAGAGAGGGAGACAGGGAGAGAGGGAGACAGGGAGAGGGGGAGAGAGAGGGAGACAGGGAGAGGGGGAGAGGGAGAGAGAGAGGGAGAGAGGGAGAGAGGGAGAGAGAGAGAGGGGGAGAGAGGGAGAGGGAGAGAGGGAGACAGGGAGAGAGGGAGAGGGGGAGACAGGGAGACAGGGAGACAGGGAGAGAGGGAGACAGGGAGACAGGGAGAGAGGGAGAGGGGGAGACAGGGAGAGAGGGAGACAGGGAGAGAGGGAGAGGGGGAGAGGGAGACAGGGAGACAGGGAGAGAGGGAGACAGGGAGAGAGGGAGAGAGGGAGACAGGGAGAGAGGAAGAGAGAGAGAGAGGGAGAGGGGGAGACAGGGAGAGGTGACATTTTGCATTTGAAAAAAGTGACTTTACATGTATGAACTCTTGAACCTCAAAAAGAAACCCTTTTGAGGGTTCATGGAAGTTTCTCTCTCACTCTCTAATGAGTGTACGGACAGTTCTCGAAATTGAGAGAGTAAACAGAGTGAAAGGTAGAAGAGAGAGCCCAGGTGAGTTGTTGTGGTACTGGAGGTTTGCTTAGCTGTGAGGTATTCTGGGCCCCACCCTGTAACTAAAACTCAGCAGACCTCTTCTTTTCACTCTTTTTCTTTCCATTTCTCTCTCTCTCATTCCCCCTCGTCCCCTCTCTGTCATTCTCTCTCTGTTTTGTTCAACTTCTACCCTTCTATATATCTCTCTCTCCCTACCTCACTCTGCCTGTCATCCCCCTCTCTTTTCTCTCTCTCTTTCTCTCTCTCTTTCTCTCTCACCCTAACCAGTTCTATTTGCACAGGTGAGAGGAGACTGGCCCAATATGTATGTGCAAATGTCTGTGGGAGACTTGAAAGTCAGGTTTGCCCGGTGTAGGAGAGTTCACCTGTGGCTTGTGAATGGATGGTGGGGGACACCCTTTGTCTGGAGACCCAGTCAGCCAGACACCTGAAGATCAGGACTGGGAGGGAGGGATGACCCAGAGACCCAGTCAGCCAGACAGCCAGACACCTGAGGATCAGGACTGGGAGAGAGGGAAGACCCAGAGACCCAGTCAGCCAGACACCTGAGGATCAGGACTGGGAGGGAGGGAAGACCCAGAGACCCAGTCAGCCAGACACCTGAGGATCAGGACTGGGAGAGAGGGAAGACCCAGAGACCCAGTCAGCCAGACACCTGAGGATCAGGACTGGGAGGGAGGGAAGAACCAGTCAGCCAGTCAGCCAGACACCTGAGGATCAGGACTGGGAGAGAGGGAAGACCCAGAGACCCAGTCAGCCAGACACCTGAGGATCAGGACTGGGAGAGAGGGAAGACCCAGAGACCCAGTCAGCCAGACACCTGAGGATCAGGACTGGGAGGGAGGGATGACCCAGAGACCCAGTCAGCCAGACACCTGAGGATCAGGACTGGGAGGGAGGGAAGACCCAGAGACCCAGTCAGCCAGACACCTGAGGATCAGGACTGGGAGGGAGGGATGACCCAGAGACCCAGTCAGCCAGACACCTGAGGATCAGGACTGGGAGGGAGGGATGACCCAGAGACCCAGTCAGCCAGACACCTGAGGATCAAGACTGGGAGGGAGGGATGACCCAGAGAAGTAAAAAGAGGAGGGGGAGATATAGGGAAAGAGAGATGACAGGGGAAAGGAAGAGTTGGGGAGATGAGAGGGATGTAATGAAGGAAAGTATGAAAATAGTAAATAAGATAGAGTGGTGCAGAAAGTTAACAGCAGCTGTGCTCCCTGGGCCAAAAGTTCAGTGTGGGAGGAGGGCAGGCAGGCAGCGTGAGTGAGAGTGAGTGAGGCAGGACAGGTAGGTAATCCAAGCCACCATGTGCCAGAACCTCACATGTTTCTCTCATTGTCTCAGGAGTTGCTGGCTCAGGTTTCTATAGTGCTGAGCTTCCCGGAGCTGGCATCCCACACTCCATGCCCCACAATACACACACACACACTCTCTCTCTCTCTCTCTCTCTGACGCACACAGCAAAACACACATACTGCCACGATCTTCTTCATCTGATGAACAGGATAGATCGGACCAAAACGCAGCGTGGTAAGTGTCCATGATAATTTATTAGAACTGAACACTAAATACAAAATAACAAAAGTGAAACAACGAAAATCGAAACAGTCCTGAAAGGTGAAGACAACACACAACAGGAAACAACTACCCACAAACACCAGGTGGGAAAAGGCTACCTAAGTATGGTTCTCAATCAGAGACAACGATAGACAGTTGCCTCTGATTGGGAACCATACCAGGCCAAACACATAGAAATACAAAACATAGAATGAAAAACATAGAATGCCCACCCCAACTCACACCCTGACCAAACCAAAATAGAGATAAAAAAGGAACTAAGGTCAGGACGTGACACACACCCACATTCACACATACAGTACACACATGGTTTCCATGTGTTTGATGCCATTCCACTGCCTCTGTCCGGCAATTATTATGAGCCGTCCTTCCCTCAGCAGCCTCCTGTTATACAAATATACCAGCAGTCACATACGCTCACTATAAATTATAACCACACAATTATAAATATTTTCCACTCTTTTGCTGTAAATTCAGACTCTCATCCTTTTCCCCTCAGAAACATACAACTCTGTGACACGTAATGGTGTAAACAGGCTGTACACTTTACCATAATTACTATCAGAGACAGTTCTAACAAGCGTAAAAAGAGACCAGCTCAGACACCAGAGCCACATTTCTGCTCTCTCCCTCACTCTCTCTCTATCCATCTCTCTCTAGCAGTCTCTCTCTAGCCGTCTCTCTCTAGCCGTCTATCCGTCTCTCTCTATCCGTCTCTCTCTATCCGTCTCTCTCTATCCGTCTCTCTCTATCCGTCTCTCTCTATCCGTCTCTCTCTATCCGTCTCTCTCTATCCGTCTCTCTCTATCCGTCTCTCTCTGTTGTTCTCTATCCGTCTCTCTCTAGCCGTCTCTCTCTGTTCTCTAGCCGTCTCTCTCTAGCAGTCTCTCTCTGTTGTTCTCTATCCGTCTCTCTCTATCCGTCTCTCTCTGTTCTCTAGCCGTCTCTCTCTAGCCGTCTCTCTCTATCCGTCTCTCTCTATCCGTCTCTCTCTGTTCTCTAGCCGTCTCTCTCTAGCCGTCTCTCTCTAGCCGTCTCTCTGTTGTTCTCTATCCGTCTCTCTCTATCCGTCTCTCTCTGTTCTCTAGCCGTCTCTCTCTAGCCGTCTCTCTCTAGCCGTCTCTCTGTTGTTCTCTATCCATCTCTCTCTAGCCGTCTCTCTCTATCAGTCTCTCTCTGTTGTTCTCTATCCGTCTCTCTCTATCCGTCTCTCTCTGTTGTTCTCTAGCCGTCTCTCTCTATCCGTCTCTCTCTATCCGTCTCTCTCTATCCGTCTCTCTCTAGCCGTCTCTCTCTGTTGTTCTCTATCCGTCTCTCTCTATCCGTCTCTCTCTGTTGTTCTCTATCCGTCTCTCTCTAGCCATCTCTCTCTGTTGTTCTCTATCCGTCTCTCTCTAGCCGTCTCTCTCTAGCCATCTCTCTCTATCAGTCTCTCTCTGTTGTTCTCTATCCGTCTCTCTCTAGCCGTCTCTCTCTGTTGTTCTCTATCCGTCTCTCTCTAGCCGTCTCTCTCTATCCGTCTCTCTCTGTGTCTCTCTCTAGCCATCTCTCTCTATCCGTCTCTCTCTGTTGTTCTCTATCCGTCTCTCTCTATCAGTCTCTCTCTGTTGTTCTCTATTCGTCTCTCTCTATTCGTCTCTCTCTATCCGTCTCTCTCTATCCGTCTCTCTCTATCCGTCTCTTTCTATCAGTCTCTCTCTGTTCTCTAGCCGTCTCTCTCTATCCGTCTCTCTCTATCCGTCTCTCTCTATCCGTCTCTCTCTATCAGTCTCTCTCTGTTCTCTATCTGTTGTTCTCTAGCCGACTCTCTCTATCCGTCTCTCTCTATCCGTCTCTCTCTGTTCTCTAGCCGTCTCTCTCTAGCCGTCTCTCTCTGTTGTTCTCTATCTGTCTCTCTCTATCTGTCTCTCTCTGTTGTTCTCTATCTGTCTCTCGCTAGCCGTCTCTCTCTAGCCGTCTCTCTCTATCCGTCTCTCTCTGTTGTTCTCTATCCGTCTATCTCTATCTGTCTCTCTCTGTTGTTCTCTATCCGTCTCTCTCTATCCGTCTCTCTCTGTTCTCTAGCCGTCTCTCTCTATCTGTCTCTCTCTGTTGTTCTCTATCCGTCTCTCTCTATCCGTCTCTCTCTGTTCTCTAGCCGTCTCTCTCTAGCAGTCTCTCTCTGTTGTTCTCTATCCGTCTCTCTCTATCCGTCTCTCTCTGTTCTCTAGCCGTCTCTCTCTAGCCGTCTCTCTCTATCCGTCTCTCTCTGTTTTCTAGCCGTCTCTCTCTAGCCGTCTCTCTCTAGCCGTCTCTCTCTAGCCGTCTCTCTCTGTTGTTCTCTATCCGTCTCTCTCTATCCGTCTCTCTCTGTTCTCTATCCGTCTCTCTCTATCTGTCTCTCTCTGTTGTTCTCTATCCGTCTCTCTCTATCCGTCTCTCTCTGTTCTCTATCCGTCTCTCTCTGTTCTCTAGCCGTCTCTCTCTAGCCGTCTCTCTCTAGCCGTCTCTCTCTATCTGTCTCTCTCTGTTGTTCTCTATCCGTCTCTCTCTGTTCTCTATCCGTCTCTCTCTCTCTGTTCTCTAGCCGTCTCTCTCTAGCCGTCTCTCTCTATCCGTCTCTCTCTATCCGTCTCTCTCTATCCGTCTCTCTCTATCCGTCTCTCTCTGTTCTCTAGCCGTCTCTCTCTAGCCGTCTCTCTCTATCTGTCTCTCTCTGTTGTTCTCTATCCGTCTCTCTCTATCCGTCTCTCTCTGTTCTCTAGCCGTCTCTCTCTAGCAGTCTCTCTCTGTTCTCTAGCCGTCTCTCTCTATCCGTCTCTCTCTGTTCTCTAGCCGTCTCTCTCTATCTGTCTCTCTCTGTTGTTCTCTATCCGTCTCTCTCTATCCGTCTCTCTCTGTTCTCTAGCCGTCTCTCTCTAGCAGTCTCTCTCTGTTCTCTAGCCGTCTCTCTCTATCCGTCTCTCTCTGTTCTCTATCCGTCTCTCTCTATCTGTCTCTCTCTGTTGTTCTCTAGCCGTCTCTCTCTATCTGTCTCTCTCTGTTGTTCTCTAGCCGTCTCTCTCTATCCGTCTCTCTCTGTTCTCTAGCCGTCTCTCTCTATCCGTCTCTCTCTGTTCTCTAGCCGTCTCTCTCTATCCGTCTCTCTCTGTTCTCTAGCCGTCTCTCTCTATCCGTCTCTCTCTGTTCTCTAGCCGTCTCTCTCTAGCCGTCTCTCTCTATCTGTCTCTCTCTGTTGTTCTCTATCCGTCTCTCTCTATCCGTCTCTCTCTATCCGTCTCTCTCTGTTCTCTAGCCGTCTCTCTCTAGCCGTCTCTCTCTATCTGTCTCTCTCTGTTGTTCTCTATCCGTCTCTCTCTATCTGTCTCTCTCTGTTGTTCTCTATCCGTCTCTCTCTATCCGTCTCTCTCTGTTCTCTAGCCGTCTCTCTCTAGCAGTCTCTCTCTGTTGTTCTCTATCCGTCTCTCTCTATCCGTCTCTCTCTGTTCTCTAGCCGTCTCTCTCTAGCAGTCTCTCTCTGTTGTTCTCTATCCGTCTCTCTCTATCCGTCTCTCTCTGTTCTCTAGCCGTCTCTCTCTAGCCGTCTCTCTCTATCCGTCTCTCTCTCTATCCGTCTCTCTCTGTTCTCTAGCCGTCTCTCTCTAGCCGTCTCTCTCTATCCGTCTCTCTCTCTATCCGTCTCTCTCTGTTCTCTAGCCGTCTCTCTCTAGCCGTCTCTCTCTGTTGTTCTCTATCCGTCTCTCTCTATCTGTCTCTCTCTATCTGTCTCTTTCTATCCGTCTCTCTCTATCTGTCTCTCTCTGTTGTTCTCTATCCGTCTCTCTCTATCCGTCTCTCTCTGTTCTCTAGCCGTCTCTCTCTAGCCGTCTCTCTCTATCTGTCTCTCTCTGTTGTTCTCTATCCGTCTCTCTCTATCCGTCTCTCTCTGTTCTCTATCCGTCTCTCTCTATCCGTCTCTCTCTGTTCTCTAGCCGTCTCTCTCTATCCGTCTCTCTCTATCCGTCTCTCTCTGTTCTCTAGCCGTCTCTCTCTAGCCATCTCTCTCTATCTGTCTCACTCTGTTGTTCTCTATCCGTCTCTCTCTATCCGTATCTCTCTGTTCTCTAGCCGTCTCTCTCTATCTGTCTCTCTCTGTTGTTCTCTATCCGTCTCTCTCTATCCGTCTCTCTCTATCCGTCTCTCTCTGTTCTCTAGCCGTCTCTCTCTAGCCGTCTCTCTCTATCCGTCTCTCTCTGTTCTCTATCCGTCTCTCTCTATCCGTCTCTCTCTGTTCTCTAGCCGTCTCTCTCTAGCCGTCTCTCTCTGTTGTTCTCTATCCGTCTCTCTCTATCCGTCTCTCTCTGTTCTCTAGCCGTCTCTCTCTAGCTGTCTCTCTCTATCTGTCTCTCTCTGTTGTTCTCTATCCGTCTCTCTCTATCCGTCTCGCTCTGTTCTCTATCTGTCTCTCTCTATCCGTCTCTCTCTGTTCTCTAGCCGTCTCTCTCTAGCCGTCTCTCTCTGTTCTCTATTCATCTCTCTCTATCCGTCTCTCTCTGTTGTTCTCTATCCGTCTCTCTCTATCTGTCTCTCTCTATCCGTCTCTCTCTATCTGTCTCTCTCTATCCGTCTTTCTCTGTTCTCTATCCGTCTCTCTCTATCTGTCTCTCTCTGTTGTTCTTTATCCGTCTCTCTCACACACGCACACACACACGCACGTACGCAGTCATTCTTAGAGAGGCTAGAATAACCCACTGTGTGATTCCTATCTCTGAAAGTAAATGATATTCTTTGAGTATCTCCTCTCTTTCTATGGTCAGGTAGAAAATGAGACCAGCTTCCCTTCTGGTTTCCCGTCATTGATTAACCAGATATGTCTGATAGCGGCAGATAAAAAAAGTGGGTTATTCAATTTCTAAAGTGCTAGTCTTTTTTCTGATGAGAATGGAAGAGTAAGTGACAGAACTTTTACCAGATGAATAAGGTGATTTGGTTTTAAATACAGAAAGTTCGTTTTTTCCCATTTTGCCCTACATGTAGCTTTTGGGGTCTTCCACGTGGAAGACAAATCTGTTGGATGTTTGTACATTGTGGAATGATTTTGCTGACTATGAGAACCCTAACTCCCTCCATACAGCACATACCATACAAAATACACCCCCCATCAGCCCCCTCTTTCTCCAATACACCACCTCTCAACCTATCCCTCTCTCTATATTTCCCTCCCTCCCCACCCTCTCTCTCTCTCTCATCCCCCTGTCTGCCCCACCCATCCCTCCCCTCTCTCCACTCCTCCCACCTCTCCCCACCCTCTCTCTCTCTCGGGCCAGACATGAGGCCTGTCCAGAGCTGAGTGGTCACTAAGCGCAGTAGAGCCTGGGCAACTGTGATGTCATCAGGATTCCACGAGGCTCTAGACAATGGCTGTCTCCGGGCATAATTTATCCAGGGAGAGGGGGGGTTGGTGTGTGTCAAATCAAATCATATCAAATTTTATTTGTCACATGCGCCGAATACATCAAGTGTAGACCTTACAGTGAAATGCTTACTTACAAGCCCTTAACCAACAATGCAGTATTAAGAAAATACAACAAAAAAAAGTAAGAGATAAGAAAAACAAATAATTAAAGAGCACCAGTAAATAACAATAGCGGGGCTATAGACAGGGGGTACCAGTACAGAGTCAATGTGCGGGGGCACCGGTGTCGAGGTAATTGAGGTAATATGTACATGCAGGTAGAGTTATTAAAGTGACTATGCATAGATAATAACTGAGAGTAGCAGCAGTGTAGAAGGGGGGGGGGGGGGGGGCAATGCAAATAGTCTGGGTGGCCATTTGATTAGCTGTTCAGGAGTCTTATGGCTTGGGGGTAGAAGCTGTTTAGAAGCCTCTTGGACCTGTGAGGAGGGCTATTAATCACAAGCCAAACAGATTCACTCAACCACTCACTCTCTGATTCTTTCTCTGTCTCACAGATTCACACTCTCGCGAATGGAAACCAACTCAATGGAGAGGGCTCTGACTGCAGTGCTGGAGGTGAGGGAGGGCCAAGACAGCCTGTATGAAAGCTAGATGATGTCCTCACTCACTTTATCATCCCTACCTATCTAATACCACAGACACAGAGTCTATCAGGTCTTCTCCTTGGGCATGACAGTAAGACATGCCATGGGTCAGTTTCTGATTGCTGCCGAGTACCTATGGGGCCCTCATGGATGAGACACAGGGTTGGGGAGTGAACTATATACTTACTATAGTAGGGTTGCAGTCACACCTGCTTTGATAAGACGGAATTGTAAATAAAAATGACAGAAATGTCTCCCTTGTATCAGTCTCAGGGGCTCAGCGGTGGCGGAGGTGAGGTGTGAATGCTAACGCGGCTCCATCTGTGTGCCATCCAGAAAACAATCCATGCTAATGCCTCCACAGACAGGAGTCCAGTTAGCCCAATCAGCCAGGGGAATCATCTGGAGTGGCGAGGTGAGGGCTCCGGGAGCCAAGGGGCCCTGATTGCAGGCTGATTTACAGGCTGCATGGGGATAATGGCTGGGGAGGTCATGGCTCTGATGGAGAGGGCTGCAGTGCTGGAGGTGAGGGAGGGCCAAGACACTAGCTCTGGGCACAACACACACACCTGTAGGAGTGGCGGTAGGGGAAGGATGTGTGCTGTGGCGTTCCAGGGTTGACCCGACCAGTTCACTACTGCTATATGACCTATGCATGCCCCTGGGTTTGACCCTCTAGTTACATCACAAAAGATAAAGCAAAACAACCCAGCAAGCTACTTCCTAACCCGGCCGCAAACAACCAGTAAAAAGGGAAACTGCTATTGGGCCCTACAGTGTGGTTTGTAAATAGACAGAAAAGAGTGAGGCTCGCAGCAATAAAGAAGGTTTTCAAATGGTAAGGAGGGAGGGGAGTTTCTATAGAGCATCCCTTTGATGTTCCTGAGTCCACCTTGCATCTGAGAGGGGAGAGGAAGGGCCCGACAAGGAAGAGGGGCCTCTTCAAAGTGGCCCTGTGGCCCTTTGTGGGTTTGGTGACCAGCCAAGGGGTGGGACAGGGGATATCCATGACTGGAGGCCATCTGAGGTTATCTCCATGGTAACACAAAGACATGGATCTAACGCAGACATCTCACTGGCTGGCTGTCCCCGCAGTCACTTTTGGACAGACGGAGAGATATCTAGTTGAATCCAAATAACCCCATTGATGTAGGCCAGAGAGGGATATTACTAATAGAACTCTGGTTGGGGTGGATGATGGTATTAGGGTAGGGGTTTGGTGTTGTGTGTTTTAGAGTGGTCTCTTCTCTCAGGTATCTCTATGAAGGGTTGGTGAGGGTTACTGGTTGGTTTAGACAGATTCACAGACCCCTCTCCCTCTCTCCATCTCTCTCTCTCTCTCTAACACCACAGGGCCCTCAGCAATCAATCACATCCACATGGCTGTGTTGGGGGGAAGTTATAAAAGGAGGATATAGAACAAGTTCCTCAATCTAACCTAGGGTCAGATGTCAGATTGGATCTCAGATGATGTTGAATGATCAGTTTATCAGTTACCTTTTTACTCCAAACTTACAGTATATGTTGAACGTGGGTGAACTGAGCAGCAAGTCATTGAGTCTATTTTAGGATGCCAGCAACACCTGCTAGTGAGACCAAATGCTCACTGGACAGTTTGATAAGGATTTAGGTCAATGATGACTACTACGTGCTGTCTACGTATTTTAGCCCGTTTAAAGACATGATTCATGAATGTAAAAATAACAACGTGTTTGCCGTTTCAGGTGTTGTATTTCCCCCCTTCCACTCTCTTTCGGAACAAGTGGGCAACCTAACCAGGCAACACACACCCTAGGAGGAGAGAGAGGGGTACAGAGGGGGTTGAGAGGGGTTGTAGGGAGTTTTGGGGGTGCATGGGACTGAGTGGGTCTATTTAGCCCCCAGCAGTACGCCCCTCGCCCCTCCACACCCCCTCCTTCTCCTCTACTAACCCTCTCCTCTCCTCCCCCTGGCTTTGTGCGCCCTGAGCCCACTCCTCCCCCTTTTGTCACCCGGCCATTCCGCTTTGGTTAGCACACACAATGGCCGCTCAGTGCTCAGCCTCCTGACACTGCATTCTGCCTGTGCACCGGGGTGCGGGCAAGGGGGGGAGGGGGGGGGGGGGGGGGGGGGGGTCCTAAAGGGGGGGGGGGGGGGGGGGTTACAGCAACAGCACACCCCATGTGACTAAATGCCATCAATTACGCCGCCATAACCATCCAACTTCAGCCCTCATGCCCCCTCACATTTCCACACAGATGGGCCATAAAACAAGTGCCATTAGGCCAGAGCATGGCACGGGGCACAACAAAAAGCTCAACTCAGCTAGCCAAACTAACAGGTGTCTCCTATGGCTGGCTATCTGCATGGGTTTGTGTTGTTGTTGTTGTTATAGCCAGCTAGCTTCTCAGACAGAACATGTGCCCATTGCCTAGCTACCTGTGTGTTCCCCTCATCTTATATACGCTATTGGGCACATATCCCAAATGGAATTTTAAGACCTGGCGTCAAAACATTTCTGTCTGAAAATTAATCCCCAACTTTCTCCACTGAGTGTAAAATTGGGACAATTAAAATGGACTTTAGACATATTTATGAAATATGTCCCTTGTATAATGTTCCTGTAGGTTTACCTCAAATGATGTCACGTCAAGATACACCACTGTTTCCGTATCACAAGCACTTGTTACATTGTGATTCAATCAAGTGTTTTTGGCATAATGTACCCCTTACCAACTATTCCCCTGAGTGATTATTTATAGCCATTGTGTAAAAACTGCAAACCACATAACTGTTGAATGTTGTAAATGATCATTTGAATAAAAGTTTGTGTTTGTTTGTGCGTGTGTTTGTGCGTGTGTGTGTGCATGCGTGTGCATGCATATGCGCGTCTGCGTGTGCGTGTGTGTCTGTGTGTGTAAAAAGGTCTAAGAGGGGTCAGTTTGAGTTTCAAAGCCCCTGCTTGTTCACCCATATTTCACACCATGGTGACATCTTAAAGCCTAGCCAGGCCTGGTTGCTTCGCCATCTCTTTCACTTTCTGGGGTGAAAAGGGGAATAGGGAAGTGGGGGGTGTTGAAATATATGCAAATAGACCCCAGAGGGGATACGAATTTTATGGGTCTAGAATTTAATTCAGCCAACCTGAATAATCAAATGTGGGAACAAAAAAATACACCCACCTTCCCACCCTCCAACTCCCAAACTCTCTACCTCCAGCTCCCACCCTCACCTCAGGCCCAATCTCCCTTCCCTCCTGCCAAGTTCCTCACATATGAGGAGCTCAGTACATCCAAACTCTCATTAGGATCTCCTTACTAGCCAGAAAGAGGGAAGGAAAGGGAGTCACGGGCGGGGAGGAGAGGGAGAGAGGGGTGGGGGCTGGCGTACAGGATCAGGCAGAACATGCGGCTCCTGATTACGACACCATTTTCTCAGCAGGCCGCCCAGCTTCATCCTGGGCCTGTGAATATGGAGTGCAGGCCCAGCCAATCGCCTCAGTGCTGCCTCTCGTTGCTGCTCGCCTAATGGCAGAATTAGGGCCGTTTAAAGTGATTTCGTCAGCCTTCGTGGTTTTTCTTTCGAAAAGAAGATTTTTTTTGCCTCCTTCTTCCAAATAGCTGTATTGTAGTGTGGGGGGTCTGGCGTGCATGGGGAGGGAGTGAAAAGTTCTCCATGACTGAACATTACAACAGGTGGGGAATAGACAGAACGCTGCATATGATGATCAACGGGAATATCATGACTTGATATGATTTACATGTGTTTAAGTTGTGAGGCTGAAATCCAAACACAGGGTTCAAGGTAATAAAACACAATGTACCGTAAATGAATAATGTGATTAATTAAACCACTGGGTTACCCTGTGAAAATCTGCTCAAAAATAAGGAATGTTTCAGTACTGTAAGGACCACTGTCATACATACCTGTCCTATCTACCTGTCCTACCTACAGTACATATCTGATTAAGTTACTGTATTATTAGCTATAAGCTAAACAGACCGGAGCTGCAACATCAGATTGTATAGAGGACAGGCATGTTTAGGGTTAATCGGTTGTTAGCAGTCACTTCTTATAGATGAGTATTGACACCAACCCATAAAGGTTACTTTATGGGACAGCTAGAAAGACATGCCATACAAATACTGTAAACTCCTTCCCTCTCTGTCTAACTACATTACATATAGTCTAAACAATGTGATATTACACTGTCCCATATCAAAAAGCAGCAGTTAGAAATGTCTTCCCCATGCTGTTTGACGGTGTCCCCCTCCAACCCTCAGAACACCCCAATCCTTCAGCTCTACGGCCTGGACACAAGTGCTGCAGGTGCATGGGAGAGAATGGAGAGGAGAGGGTTGAGGGAAGAGGAGAAAGGAGAAAGAGAGGGGTGAAGGGTGGGAAACAGAATGGTCAGAGGGGAGATGAGAGGAGAGGGAGCCCACCCCTACACCCCTTCCCTCCTACTTTACCCTCTCCCTCTAACCCCCCCCTCCATACCTCCCTGCTGCCACACGTGACAGAGTGTGAACTGTGAGTGGGGCCGCCTGGCGCTACCAACCCTTCCTGGGCGCAGGGCGGGCAGGCATGAATAGGGGGAGGGCGGCCTATGTGGCAAGGAGCCCCTTTCTTCCCAGCCACCAGAGGATCAGTAATGACAGTGTGGCTGCAGCTGTGCACCTCACCACGCTCCCAACACAAACCCCCCTACCCCTGGTCCTGCCTCACACACACACCACTCAACAACCGTGAGCCCCCCTGACCCCAGACCACCATGATAGGATCATTGTGTCATCAGAGTTAATGCCATGATAGGAGAGTAAGTCCGTTTCTGAATTGGCAGGAATTTAGATGGCCTTGACCCTAGCTATGGTTTGGGAGTTAGAACGAGAAGTCCACCAAAGCCCATGTCAGAGCCTGAGTGGGCCTGTACAACCCACCTGTCAGGTAGTAGGGTACTCCAGGGTTGCTGCTGACCTGGAGAGGGTTTCTCTGGGTTGGGTGGAGGATTTCCTATGATTATCTTCAAACATACATCTCCAATGGGGTTGGCATGGCTACCTGTAAACGGATTACACAATATCCTGTTAATGTAGCAATAAACACAGCGTTTCATGAAGATAAAAAAGGATGTATGCACAAAGGCTAGACGTCATTGCCAAGTCCACAACCTCAAAAGAGTACTAGGCCGAGGTAGACAGAAACACCACAGTTCATATGTGACCGAAGTCTTTCAGGACAGCATCTATCCTCTGCTAGCTTCCCTCACATCCACTCACCATCAAAGCCTCATCTGCAGCACTACTTATAAGCTGATATGGTGTTGTGGTTTTGATGAGTCAAATAATGAAGGAAGGCTTTTGCCTCTGGGGGAAGGAAAGCTGTAGGAGTCACAAATGCTTAGACAGTATGGAGCCACAGAGGGAGCAGAAACTAGAAAGGGTAAAAACAAGATATTTCGTTTTGGTAAAGGATAACAGAGGTGGCTTACATGCTGACGACACCGCCCGCATTGCATGCGCGAGCCTTGCAAAATAGATGTACACATAAATGTTATTCAATCATTTCATCCAAACTGCTTGTCTGCGTAGCCAGGCGCTAAAATAGAACTTGGTTCTATTTTTGATGCTTGATGCACTGCAAGTCCCACCTCTCCCATCTCCTCATTAGTTTTCAGGAGCATATAGCCACGTGGGTGATTGAAAGATGAACTGAGGTCCATACTCCAGTCCAGTTGGTGGTAATGCACCTTAAAGTTGGTTGCAAACCAACATATAAAGTGCACAGAAGAAGAAGAAGCCTGAAGGAGGAGAGATGACTAGGTTTCCCCTTTTATCTGTGGATTAATTGTCGGAGTAGAGAACACATGATTTTGTTCTACAACGATCCATAAAAAAAAAGACAATGTGCATTCCATGTAGAAAACGACCCAATGGTATATCCCAGTACAAATGAGCTGGCAACAACAAGCTAGCTAGCTAAATGTCCATGAATGTTTCATGTGTTTCAACCTGTCCCCAAATGAATATAGTTGGTTCAGAGTTTGTTTTGATATTTCAACCTGCGTGTCCTGATCGCGTCTGGTGTGGATGGACAAAATCAACATGCTCGCGTGCCCGGTGTAGTCAGCATGTTAATTACATCTGCAAGTCAGGAACTCTGCCAGAAAAATGGTATTAGTCACCTGTATTCCCCGTTACAACATACACACACACACCTGTCCTATGTCACTGGAGCCTCTCCCAGTGCAGAGGAGAACACACCCAGAGGGACCGGAATAACAGGCCACTGCAGCTGCAGCACATCGGACACTTGAGACGCGGTGGCACCGCACAGAGCAGATGTGTTAAAAAGCCCTAGCTAACATCTCTTTATCTCCATCTATAATCTTCGTCCATTTCACTACCATCAACTTCTCCTCCTCCACAGCTACTGTTTACAGGTCTGACAAGTCGGGCGGGAATGGCGTCTAGACTGGCGAAAGTGAACTTTTTTTTCAAAGGAAAGTCCACGGCTGAACACAGAGGAGTTATGCGAGCAAGGAGGAAAGCGAGGAGAGAGGGATTCCAATTTACATGACAACTTAGGAAAAATGCTTTTTTAATACTCATTCAGCCCCTAAATCACCCTGCTCCCCCGCTCTTTTCCTTCTTTAGCCTGGGCTATTAAATCACCATCTTGACCCCTGACCTAGGGCCTAGGCCATAAAGAGCCCCCCGCAGGTCATAGGCCTGAGTGTAGCGTTTGAATATGAAATGGCTGGCCTCCGTTGGGCATGGTAACAGCCCCATGCTCTGAGACTACTGAGACACGGGCTGGTCCCCAGGAGAGAGGTTCTCCCGCAGATCAGATCAGCTCAGTAGCCCTGGGGCACAGGCACTCTCCCTCTCTCTCTGTCATCCCTTATCTCTCTCTCTATTGCTCTCTCTCCCCCTCGCTCAGTAGTGGATTTACTTGGACTTGAGAGAGAGAGAGGAAGGAAGAGAAGGGTGGGGAGCGGGGCGAGAGCGAGGAGAAAAGGAGGGGGGCATTTGAATAAGAAACTAGAGGCGATTGGTGTTAGCATGACAAAGGAGCCCGCCATCTCCCCTGATTGGTGTCACAGCTCAGGCACTAAAGCCATGCAGGCCCCCTGGGAGGCCCCCTGGGTGGGGTGAGATGGGGAGCACTGGCATGTTTATGCGTCTGAGGTGTGATATTGGGGAGGACAAGCTTCCGGTTAAACTAGATGAACTGCACACAGCTCCTAAATAGAGAGAAGAGTGAGCATTTCTTGAAGAACCAAAAAGTTAAATACAGGCTGCCAAGATTTTTATAAGGAAGAAAAAACAGCCTCCTACTTAACAGATTTTCCCCCCATGACTTTTTTCCTCAAATGGAAAGAAAGCAGACTACACTTCATCGCTTTGACAGGTGAGGCCTCCAGGCCAAGCCCACATTAACGCACTCATGGCAGCCTTGAAGAAAGAGGAGCCAAGGAAGGTGATAGGAAGATCTAATGCACCATAAACACTCCAGAGTGGCTGAGCTGCGCTTTGGCTTTCCTTATCTTCTGTCTTATACTCTCCATCTTCCTTCATGTCTCTTGTCTCCTGCTCCCCACCTGTGGGCCCTCGGCCCTGGATGTCCATAGCAGGCCTCCCTTCAAGTCCCTGCTGCATGCTAATGGCCCCCGAGGTGTGAAGTGCAGATTGGCCCTTGGTGGATGACGGCCTCTGGGCTCCAGCTACTGTGTAGGTTTTAGCTATTGCAGGTGGAACCACAGGGACCCTGTCCTCCAATGGGTCTACCATGCCTTTGTCTCAGAACTAATGACCAGGGACAGGAGTTTTTCCTGATCTCAAATGACCTTGCCTGGGGGAAAAAAACTCTGGACCCTAGTCATTGCCTAAAGCTACGGCCCAGAGTTTTTCTGGTTACATCGCATAGTCAAGAAAAACTCATGGCCCCACTTATGACCATAACAAGGACAGTACATAGATAAGTGAAGAGGGATCATACAAGATAGAAACCCTGTGGTGGAGGGGGATTTCACAGCTCAATAACTTGAGGCTATTTACTTACAATCTATATTATTATCCGTCCCCATGAGACTGGCTGTATGCATATTGTAACCAAGATGGAGGAGATGGACAGGGCTCTAGTGCAGATGAACTGAACCAGCCTCGGGAGAGACACTCGCCTAATGACACGGTCCTAGAAACAAGTGAGAGAAGACAAAAGGGAGTAGGTGGAGAGAAGGAGAGAGGTCACAGCCCCCTTCAGACAAAGCCTGGGCAGAATGAGGCTCATCTGGGTAGCACTGCCTAACTCTCCAGGACTCATCTCCGTCCGGGAGGGAGAGAGCACTGACTAACTCACCATGGCAACTAATCAATAGGTGACAGAGTCAGTCAGAACTGAGCCGCGGCTGAGGTTGTCCCACCTCCCCCCACGTCCCCAGGGTAACCAAGCTCCCCTCCTCCGTAGAACAGGGCAGGAGGGGACCCCCATAAACCCCTCACAGATCAGGGAGGGAACTTTATCCCCCACTGCACAGGAGTTAGTGTGGTGGTGGGGTGTTTGTGGAGGGGGTCTATGTGTGATGTATGTGTGTATATATATATGTTTGTGGGGGGGGGGGCTTTGTATGTGTATGGGTTGTGTGGGGGGGATTTGAGTGTGTGTTTGCACACGTGTGTGTTTGCACACGTGTGTGTGTGGGAGGGTGTTGAATGGAGGGGCGGCATGGGTATTGAGTTTGAGACAGGTTACAGCCAGGAGCTTAATGAACACAGATCGTGACAATACGAATACGATCAGGAGCCATCTGATGGGTCTACGGCACCGTGCGCCAATTGTGTGTCTGTCAATCTGTGTTCCTTCTCACTGTCCCCCAACCACCACTAATCAATATCTGTGGCCTAGATGAGAGGCCTAATCTGCCCCTTGCGTCGCCCCCTACCTCCATCAACCCCCGCGCCCCAATCGCTGCATTGTAACTGTATCGTCCCTATAGAATCCCGTAATCAGATCGATGTCACTGGACATATCGCATATGTACCTCGGGCCTAACTCACACACACACACACTTGGCCCTGTTTTCTAGGCTCTCAAGACAGGGTCAACCAGGGTCAGAGTAAATACTACTGCTCTTTGCGAGTGTTCGTAGACAATGTGAAATAGGACATATTAGGTCACGCACAATAGGTCTGGTCAAAAAGAGTATGACATAGTTGCCGCCCATAGCATTGAATGAAAGGGAAGCCAACGAGCATTTGGCGTCCCTTGATAACAAATATTAAATAATAGCCAATCAGTGTTGAGCTTAACTGAGTGAGCTCAACTGTGAATGGTCCTGGCGCACCAACAAAAAAGTGTCAAGGGAAGCCAGTTTGGATATGGATTCACACAATCACATCAAAAGCCAAACGTAATTGAGAGAAACAACTTAAATTCTTGCATCTTGTTGTGTTGTTATCCTCTGGTGGCTAGCTAACTGGCTAAAATTGTCTCTTTCCTGGATGGAGATAGGGATTTGCACTTCAAATCAAATTTTATTGGTCACATACACATGGTTAGCAGATGTTAATGCGAGTGTAGCGAAATGCTTGTGCTTCTAGTTCCGACAATGCAGTAATAACCAACGAGTCATCTAACCTAACAATTTCACAACAACTACCTTATACACACAAGTGTAAAGGGATGAAGAATATGTACATAAAAATATATGAATGAGTGATGGTACAGAACGGCATAGGCAAGATGCAGTAGATGGTATAGAGTACAGTATATACATATGAGATGAGTAATGTAGGGTATGTAACCATATAAATATGGCATTGTTTAAAGTGGCTAGTGATACATGTGTTACATAAAGATGGCAAGATGCAGTAGATGGTATAGAGTACAGTATATACATATGAGATGAGTAATGTAGGGTATGTAAACATTATATAAGTGGCATTGTTTAAAGTGGCTAGTGATACCTTTTTTACATCAATTTTTCCATTATTAAAGTTGAGTCAGTATGTTGGCAGCAGCCACTCAATGTCAGTGGTGGCTGTTTAACAGTCTGATGGCCTTGAGATAGAAGCTGTTTTTCAGTCTCTCGGTCCCTGCTTTGATGCACCTGTACTGACCTCGCCTTCTGGATGATAGCGGGGTGAACAGGCAGTGGCTCGGGTGGGGGTTCGTCCTTGATGATCTTTTTGGCCTTCCTATGACATCGGGTGGTGTAGGTGTCCTGGGGGGCAGGTAGTTTGCCCCCGGTGATGCGTTGTGCAGACCTCACTACCCTCTGGAGAGCCTTGCGGTTGTGGGCGGAGCAGTTGCCGTACCAGGCGGTGATACAGCCCGACAGGATGCTCTCGATTGTGCATCTGTAAAAGTTTGTGAGTGCTTTTGGTGACAAGCTGAATTTCTTCAGCCTCCTGAGGTTGAAGAGGCGCTGCTGCGCCTTCTTCACCACGCTGTCTGTGTGGGTGGACCAATTCAGTTTGTCCGTGATGTGTACACCGAGGAACTTAAAATTTACTACCCTCTCCACTACTGTCCCGTCGATGTGGATAGGGGGGTGCTCCCTCTGCTGTTTCCTGAAGTCCTTGTGGTTTTACTTAATTCTCTGTACCGGCCAATGACTATAATGGTGATTCTGATCCAACCATTAAATTCATACATTGTGCCCCTGACCTGAGAGGACCGAAGTTCAATATGTAGCTAGTGTAACGGATGTGAAATGGCTAGCTAGTTAGCGGGTACGCGCTAATAGCGTTTCAATCAGTTACGTCACTTGCTCTGAAACCTAGAAGTAGTGTTGCCCCTTGCTCTGCAAGGCCTTTGTGGAGCGATGGGTAACGATGCTTCGTGGGCGACCGTTGTTGATGTGTGCAGAAGGTCCCTGGTTCGCACCCGTGTCGGGCCGAGGGGACGGTTTAAAGTTATACTGTTACACTAGTTGTAGTCGGCCAACGTTAACAAGCTGGCTAATTGTTGCCCAAGAAAGGAAGCTAGGCTAGCGAGCGAGCATTTTAGCCAGGTAGCCTAAGACCACAACTAAAAGTGTGTACTGTATGACAGAGTGATAGACCGTTTTGGCAACATGAAAGAGAGGAAGATGGCATTGGTGTTTTTGATGGCATTGGAGTCAACATGTTTTTTTCGACTTACACCCCCCCTCCCCACACACACACACACAGAAATCAATACCTTGGACAGCCACATGATATTTAGTTTACGTTGATTGGACTAAATATTTGTTGGTATCTTTAGTTGTCACTGTATTAGACTTAGCATAGGTGATTAGATGATGTTGAAATGTTGAAGTTGAAATGGTGCTGGAATAGTGGAGGCAGCTCCTGTTTTCTTTGCAACTTGCGGTAACTCTCCGGTGTTCTAAATCAATAGTTGTTTAGTAATCCGAAAATGTCAGAAACATTAACTTGATTGACCATGTCGTAGGTCATGTAACGGTTTGTTACATGCAATGTGCTTTTTGGAATCCACCGGACAGATGTTGCTTTGCGGTTTTGTGGTGAAACAAAGGTGTGGTTGAATTTATTCTGCCACTGTGTTCTTATTGTCTCAGCCTTAGGCCTATATATCACAGTGGCAAGGCATATGAACTAACAGGCTATAGAGCAAACATCGCAATTATCACAACACATGGGTTGTAATATGGCATTTCTTCCTGGCTTCCCCGGTGATTTTACCAACTCACCACTACTGTATGTTATTTGATTTCTTTAAACAGGTTATGATGGAGGTACACTACATGGTCAGAAGTATGTGGTCACCGGGGGGGCTCCCGAGTCACGCAGTGGTCTAAGGCACGCAGTGATGCAGTGTGCCACTAGAGATCCTGGTTCGAGTCCAGGCTCTGTCGCAGCCGGCCGCGACTGGGAGATCCATGGGGCTTGGCATTGCGCATGGTGATCTTAGGCTTGTGAGCAGCTGCTCGGCTATGGAAACCCATTTCATGAAGCTCCCGACAAACAGTTATTGTGCTGACGGTTGCTTCTGTGAGCTTGTGCGGCCTCCCACTTTGCAGCTGAGCCTTTGTTGCTCCTAGAAGTTTCCACTTCACATTAACAGCGCTTGCAGCTGACAGAGGCAGCTCTAGTAGGGCAGACATTTTACACACTGACTTGTTGGAAAGGTGGCATCCTATGAGGGTGCCACGTTGAAAGTCACTGAGCACTTCAGTAAGTCCATTCTACTACCAATATTTGTCTATGGCGATAGCATGGCTGTGTGCTCGATATTATACACATGTGAGAAACAGGTGTGGCTGAAATAGCCGAATCCATTCATTTGAATGGGTGTCCACATACTTTTGTATATATAGTGTATCTATGCTAACGTAGCTCCCTAACCCTATTTCCCAATCGGCTGTGTATGTGTGTCATCCACCAATTACATACAGTCATCCTCCCAAACAAGTTCAAGTGCACGTCAACAACAGGGCTTTCTGGGACACAAACCAAAGAATCGCTGTAGGGAGAACCCTTTAAAAATATCACCTCGCTATACCAACAACCACCACCCCCAGCGAATTCTACCTTCCCAGCCCTGGGTGTGATTTGTGTTTGTTATCTTTGTGGACAAAGGGACTGTAAAGCCTGTCTCGTGTTTGATGAGTCTCATATTCACACACACCTGCCGTGCAAAAACAAACAGGGCTGTGGATTCAGGAGAATGTCATTATTTAGGAACCTAATCTATTTTTATATAAATGGAATCTTATAGAAGGATCCAGACATTTTTCACTTGATTTGGAGAAACCTACCTCACGAACCTACCTTCACTTCCTGAGCCTCACTCTGGAGTTCCCGGGCATCAAAAAACATGAACAAAGACTCCAAAAACACCCAAATGCGTCCTTTTACAAACAGCAAAGCTCTCAGTATAGTGATGCAGGTCTTTAGACGTTGTACACGTGAAGTTGTGTCATTCTCACTTCTTCCTGGATGTTTTTGGAGTCTTTGTTCATGTTTTTTGAACGCCCTGGAACCCTAGAATAAGGTTCAGGAAGTAAATCGCAAGTGAAATTGCAAAAAAAAAGTGTTTGGACAGATTAGGTTCCTAAATAATAAAATATTGAAATTGGGAGCTGGGTGTTGTTGAGGAAAGGTAACTCTAGTGACATCTGAGGCATATGTAAAGTAATCTGGCTGGTAGCGTGGCACGCCCCTACACTGGTGAGTCATGGGTGAGGCACGCATAAAGACATGAGTGAAGAGGAGATACTCTGGCCTGCCTTCACACTATGTCTGAGTGGGCAGGTGGTATAGGACTATGCTGAGTATAGCATGCCAATTGAAGTTATGAATTAAAATTAAAATCATAAATAAAGTTTGCGCTTGTTGTCTATCAGAATTTCGATTTCCCTGTTTTTATTTTCATTCATATTTTTCCTGAATAGAATTGACATTTACCCCAACCCTGAATGACTGGATATTATTAGTCACTCTAAGCCAGAGACAGTATGTCTTCATTCTGAGATTCCACACGCCTTATCAGGAGTCTCAATCGAAGCTGTTGGGCAACAATCCTAGATTAACACGCTCAAGACTGCCAACTGTTTTCGCCCTGATAACAGAATATCACAGTAAGAAAATGGTACAGGCCTAGAAAGAATATACACAGTGTCACGTTCCTGACCTGTTTTCTCTTGTTTTGTATTTATTTAGTATGGTCAGGGCGTGAGTTGGGTGGGTTGTCTATGTGTTGTTTTCTATGTTGGGGTTTTGTGCGTTCGGCCTGGTATGATTCTCAATCAGAGGCAGCTGTCAATCGTTGTCCCTGATTGAGAATCATACTTAGGCAGCCGGGGTTCACGTGTGTGTTTGTGGGTGTTTGTATCTCGTGTCAGTGTTCGTGCCACACGGGACTGTTTTCGGTTTGGTCACGTTTATTGTTTTTTGTATCTTTCCACTTTGTATCTTTCCACTTTCCACTCTGCGTCTTGGTCCGATCCCTACACCTCCTCTTCAGACGAAGAGGAGGAAAACAGTCGTAACAGAAACACCCACCAACAAAGGACCAAGCGGAGTGGGAAAGGGCAGCGACAGCAGCAACAGAAGACACAGGACTCGTGGACTTGGGAAGAGATCCTGGACGGCAAAGGACCCTGGGCTCAGCCAGGGGAATATCGCCGTCCCAAGGCGGAGTTGGAGGCAGCGAAGGCAGAGAGGCGCTGGTATGAGGAGGCAGCGCGGCGACGTGGTTGGGAGCCCGAGAGTCAGACCCAAAAATTTCTTGGGGGGGGGGGCACACGCGGAGTGTGGCAAAGCCGGGTAGGATACCTGAGCCAACTCCCCGTGCTTACCGTGGAGTGAGAGGGCGTCGTACTGGTCAGACACCGTGTTATGCGGTAAAGCGCACGGTGTCCCCAGTACGCGTGCTTAGTCCAGTGCGGGCTATTCCACCTCGCCGTACTGGTAGGGCTAGGTTGGGCATCGAGCCGGGTGTACATGGCACCAGCCTTACAAATGGTGTCCCCGGTTCGCCAGCATAGCTCAGTGCGGGCTATTCCACCTCGCCGCACTGGCAGGGCAACGGGGATCATTCAACCTGGTAAGGTTGGGCAGGCTCGGTGCTCAAGAGCGCGTGTCCTCCTTCACGGTCCGGTATACCCGGTGCCATCTCCACGTACCAGTCCTCCGGTGGCAGCCCCCCGCACCAGGCTGTCTCTCCGTGTTCTCTCCCCAGTTGCTCCCACCTGTCCAGCGCTGTCAGAGCATTCCTCTTCTCCAGCGCAGCCAGAGTCTCTCATCTGCCCAGCACTGTCTGAGCTGCCTGCCTGCACAGCACCGTCAGAGCTGTCCGTCTGTCCCGAGCCGTCAGAGCTGCCCGTCTGTCCCGAGCCGTCAGAGCTGCCCGTCTGTCCCGAGCCGTCAGAGCTGCCCGTCTGTCCCGAGCCGTCAGAGCCTTCCGCCAGACAGGAGCAGCCAGAGCCTTCCGCCAGACAGGAGCAGTCAGAGCCTTCCGCCAGCCATGAGCAGACAGAGCCGTCAGCCAGCCAGGACCAGCCAGAGCCGTCCAGCCAGGACCAGCCAGAGCCGTCCAGCCAGGATCCGCCAGAGCCGTCCAGCCAGGATCCGCCAGAGCCGTCCAGCCAGGATCAGCCAGAGCCGTCCAGCCAGGATCCGCCAGAGCCGTCCAGCCAGGACCAGCCAGAGCCGCCAGCCAGCCAGGACCAGCCAGAGCCGTCCAGCCAGGACCAGCCAGAGCCGTCCAGCCAGAGCCGTCCAGCCAGGATCCGCCAGAGCCGTCCAGCCAGGATCCGCCAGAGCCGTCCAGCCAGGATCCGCCAGAGCCGTCCAGCCAGGATCCGCCAGAGCCGTCCAGCCAGGATCAGCCAGAGCCGTCCAGCCAGGATCCGCCAGAGCCGTCCAGCCAGGATCAGCCAGAGCCGTCCAGCCAGGACCAGCCAGAGCCGTCCAGCCAGGACCAGCCAGAGCCGTCCAGCCAGGACCCGCCAGAGCCGTCCAGCCAGGATCCGCCAGAGCCGTCCAGCCAGGATTCGCCAGAGCCGTCCAGCCAAGATCCGCCAGAGCCGTCCAGCCAGGATCCGCCAGAGCCAGCCAGCCAGGATCCGCCAGAACCAGCCAGCCAGGATCCGCCCCTCAGTCCGGAGCTGCCCCTCAGTCCGGTGCTGCCCCTCAGTCCGGAGCTGCCCCTCAGTCCGGAGCTGCCCCTTAGTCCGGTGCTGCGTACATGGAGGGTGGTTGTTAGGAGGAGGCCACGGGGGCGAGTAAGGAGGCGGACAAAGACATTGTTAAGGTGGGGTCCACGTCCCGCGCCAGAGCCGCCACCGCGGACAGACGCCCACCCAGACCCTCCCCTAGAGTTTTAGGGGGTGCGCCCGGAGTTCGCACCTTGAGGGGGGGGTTATGTCACGTTCCTGACCTGTTTTCTCTTGTTTTGTATTTATTTAGTATGGTCAGGGCGTGAGTTGGGTGGGTTGTCTATGTGTTGTTTTCTATGTTGGGGTTTTGTGCGTTCGGCCTGGTATGATTCTCAATCAGAGGCAGCTGTCAATCGTTGTCCCTGATTGAGAATCATACTTAGGCAGCCAGGGTTCACGTGTGTGTTTGTGGGTGTTTGTATCTCGTGTCAGTGTTCCTGCCACACGGGACTGTTTTCGGTTTGGTCACGTTTATTGTTTTTTGTATCTTGAAGTGTTCATTAAATAATGACCACTTTCCACTCTGCGTCTTGGTCCGATCCCTACACCTCCTCTTCAGACGAAGAGGAGGAAAACAGCCGTAACACACAGTGTGTATGTTTGATTGAAAAACAAATAAAACCATTATTTTAAATTGAATTAATTCAAAGAACCATTCCCTAACACGCATGTCTTCGACATTTACACCTGATTGCTGTCCAACGTCTATAAACCTTTCATTCTAATAATTTTACCTACTGACATCAATGGAAGTCATTTGGTCCTAAGGCTCTACTCTGATTCTGGAGTGGCGGTGGCATTGCCTTTCAAGCGTCTCCCAATCTGCATTCTTTGTGTTTGTGTAATGCACGGCAATGCAACCATAAGCTATAATTAACAAGAGACATCTGCATTAGGGAGCACGTCTGTTGGCGGCTTGGTGCTTACAGTGAATTCGGAAACTATTCAGGCCATTTCCCTTTTTCCACATTTTGTTACTTTACAGCCTATTTCTAAAATGTATTAAAGACATTTTTTTCCTCATCAATCTACACACAATACCGCATAATGACAAAGTGAAAAACAGAAATACCTTATTTACATAAGAATTCAGACCCTTTGCTATAAGACTCGAAATTGAGCTCAGGTGCATCCTGTTTCCATTGATCATCCTTGAGATGTTTCTACAACTTGAGTGGAGTCCACCTGTAGTAAATTAAATTTGTTGGACATGATTTGGAAAGGCACACTGTCTATATAAGGTCCCACAGTTGACAGTGTACGTCAGAGCAAAAACCAAGCCATAGGGTCGAAGGAATTGTCCGTAGAGCTCAGAGACAGGATTGTGTCGAGGCACAGATCTGGGGAAGGGTACCAAACATTTCTGCAGCATTGAAGGTCCCCAAGAACACAGTGGCCTCCATCATTCTTAAATGGAAGAAGTTTGGAACCTTCAAGACTCTTCCTAGGGCTGGATGCCCGGGCCAAACTGAGCAATCGAGGGAGAAGGGCCTTGGTCAGGGAGGTGAACAAGAACCCAATGGTCACTCTGAAAGAGCTCCAGAGTTCCTCTGTGGAGATGGAAGAACCTTTCAGAAGGACAACCATCTCTGCAGCACTCCACCAATCAGGCCTTTATGGTTGAAGTTTGCCAAAAGACACCATAAAGGACTCTCAGACCATGAGAAACAATTTACTCTGGTCTGATGAAACCATCCCTACGGTGAAGCATGTTGGTAGAAGCATCATGCTGTTGGGATGTTTTTCAGCGGCAGGGACTGGAAGACTTGTCAGGATTGAGGGAAGATGAATGGAGCAAAGTACAGAGAGATTCTTGATGAAAACCTCCTCCAGAGCACTCAGGACCTCAGACTGGGGTGAAGGTTTACCTTCCAACAGGACAATGACCCTAAGCACACAGCAAAGACAATGCAGGAGAGTATTCGGGACAAGTCTCTGAATGTCCTTGAGTGGCCAAGCCAGAGCCTGGACTTGAACCCGATCGAACATCTTTGGAGAAACCTGAAAATAGCTGTGCAGCAACGCTCCCCATCCAACCTGACAGAGCTTGAGAGGATCTGTAGAAAAGAATGGGAGAAACTCCCCAAATACAGGTGTGCCAAGCTTGTAGTGACATACCCAAAAAGACTCGAGGCTGTAATTGCTGCCAAAGTAGGTTCAACAAAGTACTGAGTAAAGGGTCTGAATACTTATATAAATTTGATCTTTCAGTTTTTTATTGTTTTATACATTTGCAAAAATGTCTAAAACATGTTTTTGCTTTGTCATTATGGGGTATTGTGTGTAGATTGATGAGGGGGGAAAAGCTATTTAGAATAAGGGTGTAACGTAACAAAATACTTTCCGAACGCACTGAATATCCACCCAGGAAGGGTAGGACTAAAATTCTAAACTAAGGTGATACAATAAAATGTGAGAGAACAGAGAAAATGTCCAATTTCATTTTCGGTTTATTGACTGAGGGCTGTCTATCAGTCAGTTTGGGCCATTGTGAGTAAGTGAGTGTGAGTGGCTGGACAGGAGAGGAGAGAGGGATGGTTGGATGGATGGCTCTCAGAGGGTCAGCCCCAAAGCCCTGACCCCAGGAGGATTTGATGCCATTTTCCCACGCAGGGAGCCGACCTGAGAGGAGCTTGTTAACAACATCTGCCCCAGTTCAGGAAGATTAACCCCCACCACATCGCCCCAACCCCCGCACCTCCACACACATACACACACAGACTGACACACACAAACACACCCCTCTGCTGGCTGTCAGTCTTGCCGGTCCCACACGAGTGTCACCACTCCGGACAGGCCTGCCCCAAGCTGGACATACAGTGCGCTCCAGGCCAGGCCAGCTGAGATCAGAGGGAAGGGCCTCCTGGAGATCCCAGTCATAGCAGATCAATACCAATAAAGCCTAAGTCGGCTTCTGGACTGGAATGGAGCCTGATAGACAGACTAAGTCTAACATCTCATCTGAGTTTCTGTCTCACTGCAACTGTCACCTACACTATATGGCACAAATCAGTCTTAACCCATTTTCCATGTTGGATGACGCACGTAGTGACTGTTTGAAGAGTAAGAGCTTGATTTAAGTATGTAAAAGTGTGTTCATTTTTGGAACGAGGTGTGTCCTGATATAGACTTGCTGAGCAGGTTCAGGCCACATAGTAGGCGCGTGATGTCACCAACATCAGTCAGTGGGCCTGTCACAGACTTTAAGAATTACTTTTCCATTTATGACATTGATGTAGATCTAAAACACCTACTCATAATCCCTCACAACACCTAGTTAACATACTAGGACACCCAAATAAGTGTGTCATGACTTGTCACAACTGAATGAAAAGACAACAGGAAAAATGGATAGAAATTCAAATATGACACTGAAGCTCTGTAATACAAAAATGTAATACATGTACGTAAGTGGAAGAGAATAAAAAATGCCCAGAAAAAAAAATGATATCAAGCATAACGACACACACAAACAGTTAAACACGCATTAACACAAACCAGCACAAGCACCACACAGCAGCAGATAGAATCCTCTGGGAATCCGCTGAATCCGTGTTCTACAGGGGTATAATTAGGTTCGTTTTGGAGAGGGGGGTTAAACAAACAGGCCCAGTGAGGTCATAGGCAGATGGAAGTGGGGATATGCCCGCACTTGCTGAGTGTGCACAGTGCTCCACATGACAGGCCCTGAGAGAGGCCCTGTGGGCGATCAGCAGGTGTGGGGGGGGGGGGGGGGGGGGGGGGGGCTGACGGTGGCCAACAGCACTCCAACAATGTTCTCACTGCCAGAACATTCACACCCAATCAATAGATCAGGGTTTGGCTACTTAGCTACATGTACTGTATACGGTTTTCCAAGATCTCATTTCAGAACTAAATCAGGATTAGCCATGTTATAAGCGTCCTCAGGAAAAACAACACGGATAATAGTTTGGCTACTTAGCTACATGTACTGTATACGGTTTTCAAAGAACTCAGATGGGAAAACAATGCATTACACCCAAATGCACCAGAAAAACATTGATACCTCTTACATCAAATGCAGCAGTAGAACTTTGATAACTCTTGCATCATATTTCCTGTAGGGCCTTGCTATCCTAATGGAAAAGTACAACAGAACTGAATCCTCCTCGGTTATCAAACAAACTATGAGGGCTGAGGCCGCTCCGCTCGGGGATCACATACCAACTGACTGATCTAGCACATTTTGACAGATGGCACAGAACCACCATTCTCTCTGACTCCGGCCCAGTGCAAACACCTCTGACATGGCCGACTGGGGAGGGAAAAGCTGCTTAATTGCAAAAAAATTACTTGGAGAGGGTGATTAGCTGACGGGCGGCCGCTAGCGCACTAGAGTGATTTAAGACCCTTTCAGTGAATGCAGGGAGGTCTGGATAATCTTTCCCTCCACAAAGGTGCGTGGGGCTAATCCAGGCCGCTTTGCTGAGCTGTGGATCAAATCCCACAGGGAGTGTGGGAAGGCCAGCGGGACAGCCAACGCTCCGGCCCACTTGGTGGCCAGCGTGGCCTATCCCAGGGTGCTTTGCACCAGTATAGACCTGCCTGCTTGCTCCATACCTCTGCTGTAAGGGTGTTGGACAGAAGGAGTGTGCTGGAATGCCAAGAAACAGGGTCTCAGATTGTTGTGTGTGTTTGTGTGTGTGTGTGTGTGTGTGTGTGTGTGTGTGTGTGTGTGTGTGTGTGTGTGTGTGTGTGTGTGTGTGTGTGTGTGTGTGTGTGTGTGTGTGTGTGTGTGTGAAGTTGTAAGGAATTGCATCCAAATGGACTCAATCCCTTCTTTAAGTATCTTACTTCCTAACAGCAGCCAAAACTAAGCAGAAACCTGAGGATACCTTTTCTGTGTATGAGTCGGGTTTCATATTCAAGCATTTTATTCAGTTTGTCAAGTCACATTCAAAACAAGGATGACTAATTAAATGTCATAATATTTAAATTATTTAATTTAATCTAATACTTTTCAGCTTTTGAATAGTGTGACAAAAAAAGATTATAAAAATATTTGTGTCTGGAAATGAAGTATTTCAAAAAGCTTAATGAAGCTTATACTTTGTCAATAACACGTGTAGACCTATGAATTCTTACATGAATTGTATCTTTTGCTTGTTAATTCATTTATTCAAAAAGTATTGACTAATATATGCCTATTCACACTCATTATCCAACCAATTGAACATGTTGATGATAAACTGTGTGCAATAAAGGAATGGATTTACAGGTATAGGCCTATATCCACATTTGTATCTGCTACTATTGTAGGGGAGAGTGGGGTAAGTTGTGCCAAAGGGGTAAATTGAGCCACCCTTGTTTCTCGGAAACCATACAGAAAGTTAATAATGTTACCAAATATTTAGGAAGAAGTCATCATTTTATGAAGTCTGAAGGAAGAAACCACATGGAAAAAGTTATAAGCAAGTTAGGTCCAAAAAAAATTGATTTTCACCAAGTCAAATTAATTTAGTGTCAGATGTTTCATTATGCTTGTATCTGAACCAAAGAAGATACTTTTAAGATGTTTCTATATATCAGCTGGGGGTCTATATAAGCCTCAATATGAGGTCCTAAACCTAGCATGAATGTGCATCCTTGTAGCAGCTGTGTGGGCTAATCAAAATGTTTGCCTTGGGGTAAGTTGAGCAAATGGCCATGGGATAAATTGAGCCAACGGTTGAGCCAATGGCAAGTTGAGTTTTCTTCCCAGGCGTAATGCAAGGCATTATCGTTGGGATATGAGGTAACAACAGAGCCTATGTTAAACGTGTTTTAAAAAGTAAAATATGTTAGGTGATAAGCCTGTGTTAAGATTAAACTTATTAAAATATAAAAAAAGAGATTGTGATTGTGTTGAATTGTGTTTTGTAAATAACGATTGACATGGTTTTTAAAAGGTAGTGGTAATATTTCATTCTGTACAGAAATGTTAAGGCAGCTTAATTTACCCTGTCCCGCAGCCGGGGTAAGTTGTGCCAAGAGACCAGTTTTCAAAACTGTAATGTTTACATGAATTCTGATTATTTCCAGGAATACACATAGATATCTTCGTTAGAAAGAATACTATCTCTGCCTTGTCAGAGTGACGCTGAATATAAAAAATGGCTCAACTTATCCCACTCCCCACTATAATATGTATGAATGTAAAATGTTGATTTACATTGATCCAAAGTCAATATTGGAAAGACTTGAGGAAGACGTTGCTGAATTCCAAGGTGTAAAAATTAGCGGTCTAAACGATTACATTATAAAAGAAAGTCAACACAACTTTCAGAGTTCACCAGCTTGGCAGTTGTCACCATAACTTATCTGATAGAACCATTCAGAGACACATTCCATAAAACCAACTATAGACCACAGTAAATATAGCTTACCGACAAAACATTCCATTTCGAAATAAAAACTATATTGAGTAGGCTACGCTATGTTGCATGGTTTGGGAAGAAACTAAAGTTAAACTATTGATTAAAGCGGTCCAATATGCCTAGAAGCAAATCAGTAAGAAGTTCAATTCAGGACAGAGTAAATTAAACAATCTCCCTTCTCAGATAAGTATGGGAAAATGTCAGCAATAACTTGGAATGGTTAGGTATACTTTTTATAGGCCCATTATCTTTTACATTGAGATATTTAAAAGGTGCTGCGTTGTTTTCCTATGTCAAAACAACATTGTACAAGTCAGTAGGCTAATCATGGATACCCCTTATTTAGGAATAGGCCTACATATTCATGGAGTCAAAAATGTACTCTGCAACCAAAGTTTATTGAAATAGGCGTATATTTCGATAATTGGAAGAGATTAGACTAGTCATTAAACTTAACAGAATTATCCTAAATATTGGGCTACACGCTACTTTAGACCTAGATTTCACTTTTTGTTTATAGGCCTATTTGAGGAAAACTTGAGTTATAGACCGCGTTCATCCAGCATGTTTGAGTTTATTAGTCACACTTCGTTACACACATCGTCTACGATAAATCACTTGCTGTTCAAGGTTATGCTCATTTCATTCTGTGAGGCGGCATCTCCTAGGATACCTGACAGATTTCACCCATCAAACTCACGTCATATCCCCTATAGACAAGTACAACACAGGTGGCTCATACCCCACACAATCACCCCCAAAAAAACATAGGAGTCAGTAATCTTGTTTTGTACAAATTTATTCATCATTTAAGAATAGAGGATGGTCTTAAAGTAGAAACGTCAGTTTTAAATAAAACCTCTTGGCCCATGATATGGGTTAACCTGACACTGTCAAAACATCACAGAAAGGGAAATTGTCACAAAACAAAAAATGGAACATGACGGAGGCCTACAGAGGGTTCACAAGCTTAAAAAACAACTTACTATAAATAAACTTGCGCTTGCGACCCGCACAGTCTTACATTTCATTAAAACCTAGGTCATAAAGAAAAAGACTACAAAGATTGACACAGCCGACACAAACGGACATTCTACAAATTAAGTGTAAACATTTATGATCCAACTCTCCATCCAGCTTTTCTGAAATACAATGGCGTCTTCATGAGGCCACATGCCTTTTTCATAGAGAAAAAAAATTGCATTAAAATATAGAAGTCCATTTCTCCTACAGAATTTGATTGCGTATACTCATGATAAAAGACTCTTTGCAATGCAATTTACTCTGGTGGGCTCAACATTCAACTTCAGTCCAGGATATGTAGTTTTAAAAATGCTTTTAACATGGACAACTCATTGAGATGAGATAAAAAATACAATTTCATTGTTTTAAACAAAACTACTGAACGTCGACTCTTTTAGCAATCAAAATGTTCAAGTATCCGAAGTACTTAAGTTTAGTCATTTTCTCAAATGTGGGTTAGGGGTAGCGTTCCGTTCACGCCAGTCCCCGCGGTCTGATAGTGCGGGTGTACACTGTGTAACCGACTGGTCTGAAGGGAAGAGTGATCCGCGCCGTCTCCACCGGGAGGCAGGTACATGCTGATCATATCCCTCAGATCCCCCAAACACGCTCTCTGGGAGTGGGAGGTAATCGCCGGTGGAGGTGAGCTCGGCTCGGTCTTGCACACGGATGCCATGGAGCCCATGGCGTTGGAGGTCTGCTGCGTGTATGCTGGGGACATGCTGTACGTGGACGCTGCGTTCATGTAAGTCTGCGCCGAGGACATCATGGGGTACTGGAGCCCTGCCATCTCATACCGGTGCATCTGCTGGATCTGAGGGCTGTTCATGCTGTGATGCGGAGGGTAGGCCAACTGGTCCTGCATGAGGGAGTACGCACTGTTTGTCCAGCCATTCATGTGAGCATAACTGTCCATCCGCTGTCCCACCGAGACGCCGTTGTTAACAGCGTTGGCACCTGGCGCCAGAAGTCCTCCTGGCAAAGAATACTTGTCTTTCTTGAGCAGGGTTTTGGTCTTCCTGCGGGGACGGTATTTGTAATCCGGATGCTCCTTCATGTGCATGGCGCGCAGACGCTTGGCCTCGTCGATGAAGGGTCTCTTCTCTGCGTCGGTCAAAAGTTTCCAGTCTGCACCGAGCCGCTTGCTGATCTCAGAGTTGTGCATTTTTGGGTTCTCTTGTGCCATCTTTCTCCGCTGTCCACGGGACCACACCATGAAAGCGTTCATAGGCCTCTTCACCCGGTCCTGGTCGTTGGCACTGTTGTTCTTGTTGCCCGCAGCGGAGCCCGAATTGGACTGCGGGAGCGGGCTCTTGATCTCGGTTTCCATCATGTTATACATTCAAACGGCTTTAAATGTAAACTCTCAGGCGCGGAAAATGTATAACAAAATGCCCTCAGGCTAAAAGGGAGGTAGAAATAGTACTGACCACCAGTCTCATGTGAGGGAAAAAAGTTGTCAAAAGAAGCTTAGGTATTGCTAGTTTGCCAGGTGCTTCCAATGTCTCACTTCACGTCAGCAAGCTCTGTTCACCACGGCTCTAAAACAGAACTCTGCAAACTTGTCCGCCAACCTCAGCTGTTATTAGTGCCTGGGCCATGTGATTTGGATTGACAGTGTAACAATGAGTGGCTCTCGACCAATCACAGCGCTCTGTTTTGGGCTGAGTTGGAGAGAGAGATATTCAACTTTATACATAAAGAACACGTTATAAGGCAGTTAAATTATATTTTAGTTCATCTAAGTAATTAAAGCGTACTCTAAATGTATATATGCATTTTAGAATATGTCTGAAACCGGACAGAAACAAAAGGAATCTTAGCCTGTAGCGTTTTAAATAAAACGAATACATTTGATTGAACGGATCACGTCGACAATTTAAATTGATCATCAAATATATTAGCCTAATAGTGCAATATATAGGTTGGAGTTTGTAAATGGTATAGACTTGTAAGTGCTATACAATTTTACACGTAACACTTGCGTATAAAACTATTATGAATTAATTCTGGCAAACCCTGTCTATATATAGAGCAAGTGCGCCAGGCGTAATTTCTTAATTTGTAAACGGTCTTGGTAAAGAAAAAGGTGGAAATCAAATAATCCCATTCAAGTGGCGACATGTAGGCGGGGTTCCAAAAGGCCTAAATGAGTGCAAGGCAAATATCGAGGCAGAAAAGTGGTATTCTCTCCCTTCATTCATGAATTCTCTCACGTCCTTTAAATATCAAGATAATACTATTGTGCTGGACTGGCATCTATAGAATTTGAGGTTATCGTGCTCCCTCATACGGAAGGGTTTGTGTCAATACCATTTCAATTGCAGCCAATTTCAGACGCCAATCTGTTTTTAAAAAAGGCCTATTGAAAATGTGTCTGATTATCATTTTCAAAATGGGGATTTGTCATGAATTGAATTAGAATTAATTTATTAAATTGTTAATATGTTGACAAATTCTGATTAATCAAAAAAGCTTGAACATTTTGGAAACATAGATGTGGGTTACTTGGAATAAACTGCGTAAATGTGCGTAATTGTCACAATAGACTGGATTAAAATGTCAGTTTACCGTGTCCGTTTATATTTGCAAGTGCGACTTCACTTGCTATTTCTCCACTAGTTTTGGTTTATCTCAGTAGCCAGTCCTAAAAACAGCCAACATTGGGACTGGCACACCGGCGAAAGACGAAACCTTGATACATCAACGACCTCTTGTGGAGAGACGACTGCCTATAGCTCGAACAAGGTACCTCCTCGAAAAGTTTATTTTGAAGGGTTGATGGTGCTCTGAGAAAATTACTATTCCTATTTAACTTGTCGAAAAATTCGACAGCTCGTGTGCGTAAAACGTTTTCGCTCTGTAGTGCTAATGGTTGTTAAAATGGTCACCGCGGAGAGTCACTGATTTACATGTGTTGCTTTACAAACGACCCGAAACACCGCTCCTGTTGAGCAGTTTAAACAGATATGACATTCTCTCGCAGCCCTCAGGCAAACTTTACACCTGCTAATGACTACAAGCCTTCGCCAGTCGAAAACGTCCTCAATTAACACCTCCGCCACTCAATATTGAGTACCACAGATCTGTGAGCAATCGAGGGTTTCAAATATTCATGAGGAAATTCTCCACACTAAATACTTCAGGATTTCACCAAAAGAAGTTCAAAATCTCAATTTACATCTAACATATTGGAGTTGTGTAAGCATATTTATGCTTATGAATTGGATTTCAATATCGAAAAGTTAGATTGTTCGATATCAAAACATTAAATATTGTAACCTTTTTTCAACATAATTATTATCTAGGCTTGAAAATACACAGGCCTGACATTAAAAAATGTATCCAGAGTCCATATAGGCCTACCACATAATAACAACCTGATGTAATACATTTGACGATGGCGAACATTGAAAATGTGTCTATAGAGAAAGAGTACATTTCATTTAGTTGAAGACAAAATAAATTAATAGCCATAGAAACGCAGTTCTACACTTGCTATCCAGCTCATAGATCAAAATATTGATTTGCCTAGACGTTAATCAATTGAGAGCAGACATCCCCCCGCGCATTTCAGTGAAAAGCTGTGTTGATTGGTCCGCCATTAACAGAGCACAGGACATGTCGCTGAACCTCTGTGCTTGAGTTAACCCATCTAATTCTCAGAAACCAGTCATTTGTTTATCTGGGAAGATTCAAAAACTGATCCGCTTGTAATCGTTTTATGGAAATCGACCAGACAGCGGGAAAATAAAAACTCGGGGCTCAGTAAGGAGGACCTACGATGTGCACCTAATTTCCTAATTATGGACAGTGGAGGGCGAGGAGGACCACCAGCAAAGCCTGCCAGTGTTCGGCCTCAGCGAGTTCCATGCCCCTCAGGCCCCAGAGCGTCACGGCTTTCAGAATCACACTGTTGAACATTCACAAATGTACTCCAAATACTTTCAAGCATGCCGAGTAATGTGCAACGAGCATGCAAACAAAAGTAGCCATATCTGATAGTTTATTTCTGAACAGGACCTTCATTTTAATTTGATCAACTTGTCATGCATCACCAATAGATGCAGCAATTGAGTGGCAAATAAAAAAGCCTATTTTATAAAAATGTCTTCAATATAGTATATCATCCAAGACACACACAGATATTTTCTGTGAAATATCCAACTAAAGCCTCGTTCGATAACCTGCCCCAGCACCAACAGAAGCCCTCTCATCAACAATTGGCCAAGAGCTCCCATTCAATGACAAGAACAGGCTTGGCCAACCAAGACGGTTTTTTTAATAGTCCAATTTATACAAAAATATTTTTAAAATAAAATGTATTGGGTAAAAGCATATTCCCCAGATGGTGAATTCAGGATAAAACACTATAGCCTACACTAATACATGTGCAACCCTTCATGTTGTATAATCTCTATTTCAGTGATTATCTGAATCTAGTTAATGAGCAGTAAATAAACAATATCGAAATGGCAGAAAGCCCCGCTATCGCATATCCGCACAATATGATAAGGAGGTAGATATACTAAATAGTATATAATGAACAACGATATTTGCGCAGGGCTTTAGGCTAATTAAAATTCATTCTACTTCGGTCTAATTGACACAAAAGCTGCATTAATTCCCCCATTGAAAGGAGACGCAGTTCCCTATGCAAGCTTAGCGTAACTGACTGAATAAAGCTTTTGGTCAGAGAAATTGAATTCAGGACGGACAATGTGCTGGCGCAGAGCTGCAAGGCGCATGAAAAACATAATATCCCCACTGAAATAAATATATTAGACGTGGCCGTTTATGCGTTTATCATTTTTAAATAAAGACTTTTGACTGATTTAAACCCCCCAAATTGAATAGAGAGGTGTATCTGTGGTATTTAACTAGCCTTATCAATATGCCTGTAAATAAATCATTGTGGTGGTTTTAGTTGCTGGCTATAAGGGTTTGTTGCTTGGCATACAATGAAAGAGAAAATAAATGTGTTATAAATGTGAAACTGATCCGCCAGTTCTCTATTTAATCCATAAGGGAAAACTCTACATTTGGCCTGGGAAAATATGGATATCCCCTCAAACGGACTATAAACCATTGCATTAGATGTCCATTTAAACCCCACGGCCTCTGGAATCAATAACTTTTTTGTTTCAGCTCAGTGACTGCGGACAAGGCCTTTGAGAAACAGTAATTAATAAAGAATGGGTTTTCAATTACAACCACAATAGAGACTGTCTCATTAAGATTTGCATGATTTTTGGACCAGGAATGCAAATGAAGATGCAATTTACGTACGGTCTGCTGTTCCCATTGTGCCAGTGTGAACGGCTGCGTCCTAAAATAATATGCATGTGTCACTTCAAGGAAGGGCAGTACAGTGGGATTATTACCCTCGTTTATTGTAAAAGTAATAACAGTTGAACGAAGGCATGCTCCTGTAGATGTTTAATGTTATTAACCGCATGCGTTGCTGCATATAGGCTATATTTTCACGTGTTTAATGTCTGGATGTAATGCAGGGTCATTTTAGCTTCTAATCACATTTCACCAGAGATTACATAATGTACTAATTGCATTGACAAAATGACCACAACTTTGAATCCCCCAAATGAAAGATTTCTGCAAAGTTAAATAACCAGGATACACACTCCGTATGTCTATGAATACAACTAAAGGGCGTACATTATTGTTAATTAATTTATAACTGAATGTTAATTCAGTATTCCCATTTCCATATTTTTGTACAGTATGTTTTCAGTCTGCTGTCTATAGACCCTTTAAAAATGGCATAATGTGCCATGCATAATAGTCGATGCCAGTGTCAGACAATATTCCTCAATTGTGCGTATAATATTTTTTTTTTTTCCTAACGAGCAACAGCATCACTGCAGCAGACAGGAATTACTGTCTGTTTATTGATCCTAATGATATCACACCAGTTTGCATCATGTGCGCGGCAACTCCTACGTCACTGTTGTAGCCAAGCATATTAAGCAGTGGCCGATCTTTGAGCAGCCATGATTAGTCTGTCACATTAGCAACATTTCGAAAAACAGTCTATGTCAAGGATTGTATGCCATCTATAAATACATATTTGGGAAATATGTGAGGGTCAATTTCCAAAAGAAAACAAAAGACTGTTCTCTCTCTCTCTCTCTCTCTCTCTCTCTCTCTCTCTCTCTCTCTCTCTCTCTCTCTCTCTCTCTCTCTCTCTCTCTCTCTCTCTCTCTCTCTCTCTCTCTCTCTCTCTCTCTCTCTCTCTCTCTCTCTCTCTCTCTCTCTCTCTCTCTCTCTCTCTCTCTCTCTCTCTCTCTCTCTCTCTCTCTCTCTCTCTCTCTCTCTCTCTCTCTCTCTCTCTCTCTCTCTCTCTCTCTCTCTCTCTCTCTCTCTCTCTCTCTCTCTTTCAATTCAATTCAAGGGGCTTTATTGGCATGGGAAACATGTGTTAACATTGCCAAAGCAAGTGAGGTAGATAATATACAAAAGTGAAATAAACAATACAAATTAACAGTAAACATTACACATACAGAAGTTTCAAAGCAATAAAGACATTACAAATGTCATATTATATATATACAGTGTTGTAGCAATGTACAAATGGTTAAAGCACACAAGTTAAAATAAATAAACATAAATATGGGTTGTATTTACAATGGTGTTTGTTCTTCACTGGTTGCCCTTTTCTTGTGGCAACAGGTCACAAATCTTGCTGCTGTGATGGCACACTGTGGAATTTCACCCAGTAGATATGGGAGTTTATCATAATTGGATTTGTTTTCGAATTCTTTGTGGATCTGTGTAATCTGAGGGAAATATGTGTCTCTAATATGGTCATACATTGGGCAGGAGGTTAGGAAGTGCAGCTCAGTTTCCACCTCATTTTGTGGGCAGTGAGCACATAGCCTGTCTTCTCTTGAGAGCCATGTCTGCCTACGGCGGCCTTTCTCAATAGCAAGGCTATGCTCACTGAGTCTGTACATAGTCAAAGCTTTCCTTAAGTTTGGGTCAGTCACAGTGGTCAGGTATTCTGCCACTGTGAACTCTCTGTTTAGGGCCAAATAGCATTCTAGTTTGCTCTGTTTTTTTGTTAATTCTTTCCAATGTGTTAAGTAATTATCTTTTTGTTTTCTCATGATTTGGTTGGGTCTAATTGTGCTGTTGTCCTGGGGCTCTGTGGGGTGTGTTTGTGTTTGTGAACAGAGCCCTAGGACCAGCTTGCTTAGGGGACTCTTCTCCAGGTTCATCTCTCTGTAGGTGATGGCTTTGTTATGGAAGGTTTGGGAATCGCTTCCTTTTAGGTGTTTGTAGAATTTAACGGCTCTTTTCTGGATTTTGATAATTAGTGGGTATCGGCCTAATTCTGCTCTGCATGCATTATTTGGTGTTCTACGTTGTACACGGAGGATATTTTTGCAGAATTCTGCATGCAGAGTCTCAATTTGGTGTTTGTCCCATTTTGTGAAATCTTGGTTGGTGAGCGGACCCCAGACCTCACAACCATAAAGGGCAATGGGCTCTATGACTGATTCAAGTATTTTTAGCCAGATCCTAATTGGTATGTTGAAATTTATGTTCCTTTTGATGGCATAGAAGGCCCTTCTTGCCTTGTCTCTCAGATCGTTCACAGCTTTGTGGAAGTTACCTGTGGTGCTGATGTTTAGGCCAAGGTATGTATAGTTTTTTGTGTGCTCTAGGGCAACGGTGTCTAGATGGAATTTGTGGTCCTGGCGACTGGACCTTTTTTGGAACACCATTATTTTGGTCTTACTGAGATTTACTGTCAGGGCCCAGGTCTGACAGAATCTGTGCAGAAGATCTAGGTGCTGCTGTAGGCCCTCCTTGGTTGGGGACAGAAGCACCAGATCATCAGCAAACAGTAGACATTTGACTTCGGATTCTAGTAGGGTGAGACCGGGTGCTGCAGACTGTTCTAGTGCCCGCGCCAATTCGTTGATATATATGTTGAAGAGGGTGGGGCTTAAGCTGCATCCCTGTCTCACCCCACGACCCTGTGTGAAGAAATGTGTGTGTTTTTTGCCAATTTTAACCGCACACTTGTTGTTTGTGTACATGGATTTTATAATGTCGTATGTTTTACCCCCAACACCACTTTCCATCAATTTGTATAGCAGACCCTCATGCCAAATTGAGTCGAAGGCTTTTTTCAAATCAACAAAGCATGAGAAGACTTTGCCTTTGTTTTGGTTTGTTTGGTTGTCAATTAGGGTGTGTAGGGTGAATACATGGTCTGTTGTACGGTAATTTGGTAAAAAGCCAATTTGACATTTGCTCAGTACATTGTTTTCATTGAGGAAATGTACGAGTCTGCTGTTAATGATAATGCAGAGGATTTTCCCAAGGTTACTGTTGACGCATATTCCACGGTAGTTATTGGGGTCAAATTTGTCTCCACTTTTGTGGATTGGGGTGATCTCTCTCTCTCTCTCTCTCTCTCTCTCTCTCTCTCGCTCTCGCTCTCGCTCTCGCTCTCGCTCTCTCTCTCTCTCTCTCTCTCTCTCTCTCTCTCAAACAATATAATGCCCAGATTTTGTTAACACAATGCAGAGAACAGACAGGTCTAACAACTCCTCAACATTTGTTCATTCCATAGGCTAAAGATGCAAGAGATGCCTGTATGTATAGCATCACTGCTCCCAATGCATCACATAGTGGGTGTAAAGGAGGGCTGGGGGAAGTGGGTTTCATGACTAAACAAGCTGTGTGATTGTGAACCAGAGGATGAGAGGCAGTGTGTGACTGTTAGAGCATCATGTCATTGAAAGCCATGTCCATGACCCAGTCAGTCATTAGATGGAGGGACTGTCCGTCACACCTTCAAAAATAAACAAAACCAACACTCAGAACATTACTAACTTCCCCTTTTCACAGGGGGCCAATGACCTTTAGTGGTGTTTCATATGTCTGTTGGAGCTAATGGAGAGAGGTGCATTCTTTTCACTGCTGCAGAAGAGTCACTTGTTGTGTTTTCATTGCACCGGTGAGGCTCAGTTCTGAGTCATTATATTATGTCCACGCTCACCACCACCACCCAAATTGCATCTTGGGTAGTGCGTACGGCCCAGTACATCACTGGGTCCAAGCTTCCTGCCATCCAGGACCTCTAGAGGAAAGGAAGACTCCAGCCACCCTAGACTGTTCTCTGATACCGCACGGCAAGTGGTACCGGAGCGTCAAATCTAGGTCCAAGAGGCTTCTTAACAGCTTCTACCCCCGAGCCATAAGCCTGCTGAACAGCTAATCAAATGTCTACCTGGACAATTTGCAATGACCCTCTCCCCCCCCCCCCCTTTTTTTTACACTGCTGCTACTCACTGTTAATTATCTATGCATAGTCACTTTACCCCTACCTACATGAACATATTACCCAAATTACCTCGACTAACCTGTACCCCCTGTATATAGCCTCGTTATTGTTATTTTATTGTTGCCCTTTTATTTTTTTACTTTAGTTTATTTAGTAAATATTTTTCTTAACACCTATTTTTCTTAACTGCATTGTTGGTTAAGGACTTGGAAGTAAGCATTTCACGGTAAGCTCTACACCTGTTGTATTCGGCGCATGTGACAAATAAAATGCGATTTGATTTTGTTGGGTCCTCTGGAATGTAACCATCTCAACTGAGCTGGGACGCAAAGACAACATGCAACATGTTATGACCCTCCTGTAGCTGTCTGTGAGGAATGCCTGAAATGGAGGCTTATTTTTTTCCCAGCAGCCCAAGCATGTCGTTGCTCATTGTGTTCCAGTGTGAGCAGGGCCGGGCCATGGCTGCTGATACACACAGTCCCCGGTGTAATCTCTTTAACCCACCACTGTCATCAGCAGACAAGGCGTGACCACCCAGCACTCTCTCTGCTCCATCTCAATTAGCCAATAGAGTGTCCTGAGGCTAGCCACTTCTGGGTTTATGTGTCTTACTTGGTGTCGTATTCGTGGCTGCATACATAAACACATTTTCTCAGGCACACCCACAGACTCACCGATACACGTGTGACACGTACGCACACATCCACTGAGGAGACAGCATTCACCTTACAGACATAAGATACAGTGACCTTTGAGCTACAACTCTCAGGCCTAAATGGACTGTAGCAATAGCTTCTTCCTCTCCGGAAAAGGTTATTTCAAATGAATATCCTGAACACTAAAGTGTAATGGGTTGTTTACTTGTGTTTTAGAATAAATAACACACTTAATGTGTGACTAAGTTGAATAGACTGAGTTTAGGAAATCATTTAGTCACTCCTGAAGGACTCCTTAAAGGTCTAATGCAGCTGTTTTTATCTCAATATCATTTCTGGGTAACAATTAAGTACCTTACTGTTAAATGGTTAAAAAGGGTCAAAAACTAAAAATGGCCTCTTAGCAAAGGGACATTTCTCGAGCAAGAATTTTGCTAGGACTGTCTGGGAGTGGTTTGTGTGGGGAGGGGGAAACTGAAAATGAGTTTTTATTGGGAAAGAGGTTTGGAACTCTCCTTCTTATTGGTCTGTTAACTAATTTACCGCATGGTGATGTCACCATAGAAGGCAAAACACCATCCCACCAAAACAGGCTGAAATTTCAGGCAGTCTTTTCAAACATATCTTAAACTAAAAGGGCATTATTATAATTTCACAATTTCACAGCCTTATTCCAACCTCATAGTGTGGAAATATATATAAAACATAGGAAAATCACGTGTTTGACTGCACTGGGCCTTTAAGCAAAATATGCATTTCATATAAGGGTTATAAACCAATGAAACTCAAAGTTATAATTAACATATGTCACACAAAAAGGGCATTAGAGAAGAAGCATTTAAAATTAACGTACCATTTATTTTTCCTCCCTGGAGCACATTTTAAAACAATAATCCCTTACTTTTAGTATGGATGATTTAAAAAAAACAGCCATAAGAACACATTTGGTATATGGTGCGTTAAATGAAGAATTACCCTGCATTATAAGATCACGACCATTGAAAGCTAATTTCGATTAAGTTTTAATTAAGCAGAACGTTTCTATAAATATGCTCATTGCTTCTGAGCTAGTGAGTCAAGCCGGGAGTTCTAACAACCCCTTGTTTTAGAATGAGGACCTAACATGACAACTTCTATGTTTGTTCAGAGCAGATTCTGTAGTTGACAATTTCCTCAATTGAAAAAAACCCTTTAGATTATAATCTGTTGTAATCTCTGTCATCTCAATTGACCCTATGGGCAAATCATATCCAGCCATCTCCTCTCTGAATGAACTGTAGCCCTGTATCTGTGGTGGTCTATTAGTCTTGTGGATGCCTTCACTATATGTGTAATGTGGCGAATACTATGCAGTCAGCACAAAAGACGTGTGCTGAGACAGAGGGGTAAGTACAGTCAGAGCCATAGAGAGTGTATATGACTCTGGGTAAGGTATGCTTAATGTCATTGTTCTAACCTAGGCTGCTGGCTTTATAACACAATACCCTGTCTGTCTGCAGGCTGATGATGCCTTCCTGTTTAGTGATGTTGCCACCTGTAAATCACATTTTATGAACCACCTCTGTCTACTCTGCATTATCGTTTTAAAGACTCTTATTGCCTGCTTCATGGTTAATTACAGCACTCATTATTTCCCATGTATCTTTTGAATCATTGGCATGTTCTACAGTTCTCCCAAAACAATAGAAACTTTCTCCTTTATTGTTTGGGAGAAAGTGCTGGATTGTCACTTTCTTGCTTCGCGTCATGCCCCAGCACGCGGCTGTTTTTTGTTTTAGCCATCATTGAGATAACACTAATCTAGCCCCTTTAAAAAAGAAAAAGAAAGTCTCTTTGTCAAGCCGTCATTAGTTTAAGATAATATTGTGAGAATGCTAAATTAATTGGCAGAGTGTATCTTTAATTAATTAAATAAACCCAATGTTGTAATATGATTAATACCATGAAGTTGTTATCTGTATTTTCCCCCAAAATAAATGTGGAATAGAAATACCTTGTGCATTAATTGCAGAAACGGATGCTTTTACAGCAGCCAAAGCTGGCTGAGGTAATTACAAAAGGTCATTTAACAAATCTTTAAGAGAGAAACAAACAAGTATAAAATTGATATATTAATCATTAGCGTCATTATGCCTAATCTGTGCATAATTTTTGTGAAAATGACAAATCTCTGTGGCACGCCAAGCACTTGATAATGGAGATAGTGACCATACATTTTGTCACAGTCATGGTCTCATTAAAAAAGGGCACAATTTAATTAAGAGTTAGCCATCGCCCTCCAAATACATTAATTACCTTGAGCGTGACGAGATGATTTTGGGGGATTACTGATGATTTCATTACAGCCATTGTTCTGTGCGGAGCCCGAAGTAAGGTGTGGAAGTGGGCGTGTTGACAGGATAATGGATGGGCTGGCCTCAGAAGAGGGTGCTGCTGGTGGTCACCTTGTCTGTGGTAAGGAGGGGTGAGTTTAGCTCAATTTGAGAGGTGAAACAGATGATTGTGCTCCCTGCTGGACCTCCAGAGGTAGCAACACATCAACTCACGACTTAACCAGGGTCTATTTAAGCAATAAAGCCAGAGGCGTTGTGGTATATGGCCAACATACCACGGCTAAGGGCTGTTCTTATGCACGATGCAACGCAGAGTGACTGGATGGAGCCCTTAGCTGTGCTATATTGGCCATATACCACAAACCCCCAAGGTGCCTTATTGCCATTATAAACTAGTTACCAACATAATTATAACAGTAAACAAGTAATTTTGCGTCATACCGTGATATATTTAAACAATAATGCTCGAGGGCTTGTGGTATATGGCCAATATACCACGGATAAGGGCTGTTCTTAGCACGACACAATGTGGAGTGCCTGGAGACAGCCCTTAGCCATGGTATATTGGCCATACAGTACATTCGGAAACTATTCAGACTCCTTAACTTTTTCCATATTTTGTTAGGTTACAGTCTTATTCTAAAATTGATTAAAATGCTTTTTTCCCCCTCATCAATGTATGCACAATACCCCATAATCACAAAGCAAAAACTGTTTTTTAGAATTTTTGCAAAAGTATTAAAAATAAAAAACTGAAATGTGACATTTACATAAGTATTCAGACCCTTTACTCAGTACTTTGTTGAAGCACCTTTGACAGCGATTACAGCCTCAAGTCTTCTTGAGTAAGAAGCTACAAGCTTGGTACACCTGTATTTGGGGAGTTTCTCCCATTCTCAAGCTCTGTCAGGTTGGATGGGGAGCACTGCTGCACAGCTATTTTCAGGTTTCACCAGAGATGTTCGATCGTGGTTCAAGTCCGGGCTCTGGCCGGGCCACTCAAGGACATTCAGAGACTTGTCCCAAAGCCACTCCTGCGTTGTCTTGGCTGTGTCCTTAGGGTCGTTGTCCTGTTGGAAGGTGAACCTGAGGTCTGAGGTCCTGAGCAGAGTTTCATCAAGGATCTCTCTGTACTTTGCTCATTTAATCTTTGCCATCTATCCTGACTAGTCTCCCAGTCCTTGCCGCTGAAAAACATCCCCACAGCATGATGCTGCCACCACCATGCTTCACCGTAGGGATGGTGCCAGGTTTCCTCCATACGTGACGCTTGTCATTCAGGCCAAATAGTTACATCTTGGTTTTATCAGACCAGAGAATCTTGTTTCTCATGGTCTGAGAGCCTTTAGGTGCCTGTTGGCAAACTCCAAGCAGGCTGTCATGTGCCTTTTACAGAGGAGTGGCTTCCATCTGGCCACTCTACCATAAAGGCTGCAGAGATGGTTGTCCTTCTAGAAGGTTCTACCATCTCCACAGAGGATCTCTAGAGCTATGTCAGTGTGACCATTGGGTTCTTGGTCATTCCCCTGATTGCTCAGTTTGGCCAGGCAGCCAGCTCTATGAAGAGATTTGGTGGTTCCAAACTTCTTCAATTTAAGAATGATGGAGGCCACTGTGTTCTTTGGGACCGTCAATGCTGCAGAAATGTTTTAGTACCCTTCCCCAGATCTGTGCCTCGACACAATCCCCTCTCTGAGCTCTACGGACAATTCCTTCGACCTCATGGCTTGGTTTTTGCTTGACGTGCACTGTCAACTGTGGAACCTTATATAGACAGGTGTGTGCCTATCCAAATCATGTCCAATCAATTGAATTTACCACCGGTGGACTTCAATCAAGTTGTAGAAACATCAAGGATGATAAACTTAACACCTGATCGCAATTTCTAATCTCATAGCAAAGGGTCTGAATATTTAAGTAAATCAGGTAATCATTTTTTTTTTTATCATAAATTTGCAAAAATGTCTAAAAACCTATTTTCACTTTGTCATAATGGTGTATTGTGTGTAGATTAGTGAGGATTTTCATTTATTTAATCCATTTTAGAATAAGGCTGTAGTGTAACAAAATGTGGAGAAAGTCAAGGGGTCTGAATACTTTCCTAAGGTGCTGTATATAACAAACCCCAAGGTGCCTTATTGCTATTATAAACTGGTTACCAACGTAATTAGAATGGAAAAAATAAATGTTTTGTCATACCCGTGGTATATGGTCTAATATACAATGGCTGTCAGCCAGTCAGCATTCAGGGCTCGAACCACCCAGTTTATCATGTTTGATATACCACGGCTTTAAGCCAATCAGCATCCAGGACCCAAACTACAAAGTTTATAAAAACATTTGGTAACATGTACAACATAAGCAATAGCACATGAACGTGTGCATAGTCTACACCACAGGAGGTTGGTGGCACCTTAATTGGGGAGCACGGGCTCGTGGTAATGGCTGGAGTGGAATAGGTGGACTGGTATCAAATACACCAAACATGGTTTCTATGTGTATGATGCCATTCCATTCGCGCCGTTCCAGATAAAATTATGAGCTGTCCTCCCCTCAGCAGCCTCCTGTGGTCTACATATGCAGAAAAGATCATCTGGAATGAGGACAAATGTTGTTTTTTTGGGGGGGGGGGGGGGGGGGTTCTAATATAATATGGTTCAACATGGGACCTATATTAGAAAATACAACTACCTCCTCAAAAAGACACTTCCCACCACACGAGCATTTTCCATTCTGGAAAATAAACAGACAGTATGGCATCACACTTACAGGACATTAGGTTCTGAACATTACTGACTGAGGGTAATATGCTTTTAGCAGTACTAACAATATAGGAATAGACGGTTTGTCATGGTGCAGGTTGTGGCCTGTGTATACACTACGTTCAGAGAGCCAGTGCCTTTCACTTGTACAGGGGATAATTTTTTAACATTTATTTTATTTTTTCTTTAACCTTTATTTAACGAGGCAAGTCAGTTAAGAAGAAATTCTTATTTACAATGACGGCCTACCCCGGCCAAACCCTAACCCGGGCGATGCTGGGCCAATTGTGCGCCGCCCTATGGGACTCCCAATCATGGCCGGTTGTGATACAGCGTGGAATCAAAACATGGGTCTGTAGTGACACCTCTAGCACTGAGATGCAGTGCCTTAGACCGCTGCGCCACTCGGGAGCCCCAAAATTAAATGAAGAGGATCTCCGTCAGAACGACACACACAGTTGAAGTCGGAAGTTTACATACACTTAGGTTGGAGTCATTAAAACTTGTTTTTCAACCACTCCACACATTTCTTGTTAACAAACTACAGTTTTGGCAAGTCGGTTAGGACATCTACTTTGTGCATGACAAGACATTTTTCCAACAATTGTTTACAAACAGATTATTTCACTGTATCACAATTCCAGTGGGTCAGAAGTTTACATACACTAAGTTGACTGTGCCTTTAAACAGCTTGGAAAATTCCAGAAAATTATGTCATGGCTTTAGAAGCTTCTGATAGGCTAATTGACATCATTTGAGTCAATTGGAGGTGTACCTGTTGATGTATTTCAAGGCCTACCTTCAAACTCAGTGCCTCTTTGCTTGACATCATGGGAAAATCAAAAGAAATCAACCAAGACCTCAGAAAAAAAAATTGTAGACCTCCACAAGTCTGGTTCATCCTTGGGAGCAATTTCCAAACGCCTGAAGGTACCACGTTCATCAGTACAAACAATAGGAAGCAAGTATAAACCTCATGGGACCACGCAGTCGTCATACCGCTCAGGAAGGAGACGGGTTCTGTCTCCTAGAGATGAATGTACTTTGGTGCGAAAAGTGCAAATCAATCCCAGAACAACAGCAAAGGACCTTGTGAAGATGCTGGAGGATACAAGTACAAAAGTATCTATATCCACAGTAAAACAAGTCCTATATCGACATAACCTGAAAGGCCGCTCAGCAAGGAAGAAGCCACTGGTCCAAAACCGCCATAAAAAAGCCAGACTACGGTTTGCAACTGCACATGGGGACAAAGATTGTACTTTTTGGAGAAATGTCCTCTGGTCTGATGAAACAAAAATAGAACTGTTTGGCCATAATGACCATCTTTATGTTTGGAGGAAAAAGGGGGAGGCTTCCAAGCCAAAGAACACCATCCCAACTGTGAAGCACGGGGGTGGCAGCATCATGTTGTGGGGTGCTTTGCTGCAGGAGGGACTGGTGCACGTCACAAAATAGATGGCATCATGAGGGAGGAAAATTATGTGGATATATTGAAGTAACATCTCAAGACATCAGTCAGGAAGTTAAAGCTTGGATGCAAATTTGGTCTTCCAAATGGACAATGACCCCAAGCATACTTCAAAAGTTGTGGCAAAATGGCTTAAGGACAACAAAGTCAAGATATTGGAGTGGCCATCACAAAGCCCTGACCTCAGTCCTATAGAAGATTTGTGGGCAGAACTGTAAAAGTGTGTGCGAGCAAGGAGGCCTACAAACCCGACTCAGTTACACCAGGTCGGTCAGGAGAAATGGGCCAGAATTCACCCAACTTATTGTGGGAAGCTTGTGGAAGGCTACCTGAAACGTTTGGCCCAAGTTAAACAATTTAAAGGCAATGCTACCAAATACTAATTGAGTGTATGCAAACTTCTGACCCACTGGGAATGTGATGAATGAAATAAAAGCTGAAATAAATCATTCTCTACTATTATTCTGACATTTCACATTCTTAAAATAAAGTGGTGATCCTAACCGACCTAAAACAGGGAGTTTTTACTAGGATTAAATGTCAGGAATTGTGAAAAACTGAGTTTAAATGTATTTGGCCAAGGTGTATGCAAACTTCCGACTTCAACTGTACATTGCGCATCAGACGGTGCTGACTTGAAATCATAGTGCCCGCACGCAAGTGTCCCACAACAGGGGTGAGATGAGGACAGCTCAATGCCCCGGAGACTGACATGTCAATGGCAGATACAAGCTGCTGCTCCAGTGGAGAGGAGATGTCTCACAAACTCACTGCACTCCTCACTGACAGCAACACAATGACACTTAGCTACCGCCAACTGGAGCGCTCTCACTTTTATACTTTCTTTCACTCACTCACTCACTCACTCACTCACTCACTCACTCACTCACTCACTCATTCACTCACTCAAAACACGGACGCACGTGCTTGTACAAACACATGATCAGCAGCATAAACGCACAAAGGTATTCAGGCGTATGAAGGGAATAGTGAATCATGCCATGCATTACATAAACTGTTACGAGGGTTGTCTTTGGAGTGGTTTTGAAGCTCGATTTAGAGTCCTCTAAAAGTGGTACCGATTGAATCCATGTGAGCTAGGCTAACGTAATTTGTGTATGAATACAATGCCGTACATTACAGTCAGCAAGCTGTATTGTGTCTGTATTTATATTTATTAGAAATATCACCAACTTGCCATTAGTTTGAGCTCTGATCTAAAGCAACACACCTGCTCTGATAGCCATACTTATCACATTACCTCCTTTGTTGGCCGTGTCCACCATGTGACTTGAATTTTTGCCCTACAATTTTTACTAACTTTGTCACTCAATAGACACACAATACACAATGATGGCATCAGGACCAACAGATAATACCTTTACAGAGAATTAGATATCTGTAGTCATCTGATATTTTTGCCAGACAGGACGTGACAATGTTTCAATGATTTATCGTACAATAAATGCATTCCTACTCGATGAATTTGCAAATAAAAACATTGTGAATCATGAAGGCCAAAAACGTGTTGCCCTTAGCTTTTCTGCCACCTCGGAACTGCATAGAGCTATAGAGAACCGAACTCAGAGAACAGAACGGAGCGACACACACCAGCTCTCTCTACACCACCCTCCCACTTCCCTCCCTCACAACCACCACTAGCTCACGCACAAACACTCACCCAGCTCTGACTGGCCCCCGGGGCTCCTGCTCTCCGATCCCTGTGTGAGGTGTCACACCTTCGGGGGCTCCCAGACGACAGGACCAGAGGCAGGGGGAGGGGAAACTGGGATGAGGATGGGTTCGCGGAGAGGACTGACGAGGGGGTGGCTTTCTCAGCCCCATGCAGACCCCAGCGGCTGGGCTGAGACAGGGACTAGAGGGACGGCTGCTCCTGCCTCCCTGATCCTGCCTGCAGCAGAGAGAGAGAGAGAGAGCCAGGCAGGCGCCAGTGGTGTAGCGGTGCATGCCGCAGCCAAGCCCTCCCTGCTCTGGGACCCATCTCATTCAGCCAAGATTGCTTCATACAAAAGTTGACAATACACCAGTGAAAGCCATTGTTGATATTCAACATTTTTTAAATAGCTGAACAGAATAGACAACATGGCAGGCCGTAAAACTTGGAAAGGGAAACTGACCTGGAGCTTCCCAGCTTGAAAAGGGCTGCCTTGGAGCGGGAGAAAGGAGAGGGTTTCTGTGGGAAAAGGGAGCGCTGATGTGAAAAGAGCACAAAAACAAAATGTCTTCTATCCCAGGAGAATGGACTACAATGCTCGTTGTGTGGCCGTGAATGGACAATACCCTTACTGGGTCAAAAGCATATTAGTATTCAACAGATTGTATTAAGAGAAACAATGCAATCCAGTGCTATTAGATCCACTGTAATACTGGATATTGCATTTCTGAATTTCTAAGACATACTCATGTCATCTGAGCAGGTTAACTAAGTACAAATACATTAGTGATCATTTGAGTTCAAACTATAAAAAACATTTGGGGCCAGAAACGGTATTTACAGCAATGCCATTAGAGGCTGATCTAGCCCTAATGTCCATAGAGATAGTGACAGTGAGGGCCATCCATCCACTTCTAGGATGTTGTTCTGATGATCCTGCGTGACACGTGCTGACAGCTAATGATGTTCTGTTTCCAGTCTTTGTCACCGTGACAACCCTGCAGATTGATATAGACATTTAAGAAGCCTTTAACCTCCCATCTCTCAGAGCATGAGCGCCCAATGGGGCTTTAGACTAACATGCTAGCAATCGATATGGCAGTCAGTGTAATGCTTGATTGTGTGTTTCTGTGTGTATGTCTGTGTTGGTGTGTGTGTGTCCGTCTGTGTGTGCGTGCATGTGTTGGTGTATGTGTGTTTGTCTGACTGTGTGTGTGTGTGTGTGTGTGTGTGTGTGTGTGTGTGTGTGTGTGTGTGTGTGTGTGTGTGTGTGTGTGTGTGTGTGTGTGTGTGTGTGTGTGTGTGTGTATGTGTCTGTGTGTGTGTGTGTGTGTGTGTGTGTGTGTGGGTGTGTGTGTGTGTGTGTGTGTGTGTGTGTGTGTGTGTGTGTGTGTGTGTGTGTGACGAGAGGTAGGCTGTGTGTGTGTGTGTGTTGGGGGTGAGGGGAGGCTCATAGCCTTGAGCCATGTCCCAGTGTTAAGTTTCATCTTCCCCGTATCTCTAGGTTGGAGTGCGAGAGGAGGACACTCAAAGCTCCCAGTCTACCTGGGATTAATGAAGATTACAATGACCCTAAAGGAAACCACTTTACTTCCTGTGACCCCTCCCTTTCTCTGTGTGCTTTATACAGCCAGTACAACACAAACCGACTACATGGCCACAAGTATGTGGACACCCCTTAAAATTAGTGGATTTGGCTATTTCAGCCACACCCATTGCTGACAGGTGTATAAAATCAAGCACACAACCATGCAACCTCCATAGATAAACATTGGCAGTAGAATGGCCTTACTGAAGAGCTCAGTGACTGTCAACGTGGCACCGTCATAGGATGCCACCTTTCCAACAAGTCAGTTCGTCAAATTTCTCCCCTGCTAGAGCTGCCTTGGTCAACTGTAAGTGCTGTTATTGTGAAGTGGAAACGTCTAGGAGCAACAACGGCTTAGCCGCGAAGTGGTAGGCCACACAAGCTCAGAGAATGGGACCGCCGAGTGCTGAAGCGCGTAGCATCTGTCCTCCGTTACTACACTCACTACCGAGTTCCATACTGTCTCTGGAAATTTCAGCACAAGAACTGTTCGTCGGGAGCTTCATGAAATGGTTTTCCATGGCCCGAACAGCCTCACACAAGCCTAATATCAACATGCACAATGCCAAGTGTCGGCTGTAGTGGTGTAAAGCTCGCCGCCATTGGACTCTGGCGCAGTGACAACGCGTTCTCTAGAGTGATGAATCACACTTCACTATCTGGCAGTCCGACGGCGAATCTGGGTTTGGCGGATGGCAGGAGAACGCTATGCCTGCCCCAATGAATAGTGCCAACTGTAAAGTTTGGTGGAGGATAAATAATGGTCTAGGGCTGTCTTTCATGGTTCGGGCTAGGCCTTAGTTCCAGTGGAGGGAAATCTTTGCATACAATTACATTCTCGAGGATTCTGTACTTCCAACTTTGTGGCAACAGTTTGGGGAAGGCCCTTTCCTGTTTCAGCATGACAATGCTCCCGTGCACAAAGCGATGTCCATACAAAAATGGTCTGTCAAGATCGGTGTGGAAGAACTTGACTGGCCTGCACAGAGCCCTGACCTCAACCCCATTGAACACCTTTGAGATGAATAGGAACGCTGACTGTGAGCCAGGCTTAATCGCCCGACATCAGTGCCCAACCTCACTAATGCTCTTGTGGCTGAATGGAAGAAAGTCCCTGCAGCAATATTTCAACTTCTAGTGGAAAGCCTTCCCAGAAGAGTGGAGGCTGTTATAGCAGCAAAGGGGGGACCAACTCCATATTAATGCCCATGATTTTGCAATGAAATGTTTGCAATAAGATGTTTTTACTCCCCCCCTACATAGCCCACAATGCAATACACTGAATATGAAATACAGGTGTCCACATACTTTTGGCTATGTAGCGTATATATATGTATGTAGTGTGTGTGTGTGTGTGTGTGTGTGTGTGTGTGTGTGTGTGTGTTTGTACTGAGGGGGCTTTATCAACAACATTGAACAGGACCAGTCGTGGCCCATTGACATTAGAGAGGGTGATGTGGAGATTATAATTATATTGATCAGGGAGAAATTACAGCTCTTAGAGGAGAGGCTGGGCCCATATAATCTTACAGGTGTGTCAGCGCCCAGCCGGTAGAGCGAGAGAGAGAGAGAGAGAGAGAGAGCAAGCAAGGCAAACAACCTGCGGTGTCTTTACTGGAAGTTCCACATCAGTGACACCATCACATACTATTAGATGCCATAAAGCTCTCATTTTACTCTAGCATTACACCCCTTCCCCGCCTCCCCTCTGCCGCCCTCCCGCCTCCCCACTGCCGCCCTCCCGCCTCCACACTGCCCCCCTCCCTCTCCTGCTGGGCTGGATGGCGAAGCCTGGTGGGAAAACGACATTCAATCCATCGCCGCCTCATTCAGGCCAAATTGGCAAATGACAGCTCTCCGCCTCTAGGATTTAGGGAAGTAAAAGGTACCACCGCCACCGTCCGCCTGAGCCATGGGGAACAGGGGAGCTGATGGTGGGGGCGGTACGTTCGAGGGGTGAGGCGGGGGGGCTGGAACTCCCCTGTCTCTTCCCCATGTCTGTTCCCTAGTTCTGGTGTGCAGGTAGAGAGAAGAGAAAAGGGGACCAGAATGCCTGCTCATCAGATCTTCCGTGTGACCGGAGGTAAAAAGCTTACACACCAACCAGCCCCACTATCTGAGCTTACACACTGCTGATAGAAAAGCCATTGCTTGGCCTTACAGCAGACCAGAGCAGTGAGAGGACAGAGAGAGTTATTCTTAAAGTAAACACACACTCACACAGCACAGACCTGTGTGGCCAGCTTTTCTTAAGGACAGGAAAAATGAGCCCTTTCATGGCTGTAGTTTGGAGGGGATATAAGTTCCTGGGTATTTAAAACAAAATCTTAGCCCTCAGCTAACCATGAAGACAAAAAGGCAGGCATATGCAAGAAAGGATAGCACACGCGCACTTTGCACACACACACACACCAAACACACGTGCTAACAAAAGGAGGCCGTTTCCTTCACATTGGAGCATTTTGCCGTGACACACAGAGACAGAGCCAGAACATATTGTGTTGGACACTGACTGTCCCCTGTCTGAATGGTACTCTTACTGCTAATGAAGTGCTAATGGCAGTCCCCATGCAGAGAATACTAATTAATGTTACTGGGTGAGAACTGAATGTACTCCACCATGTCCTAATGAGCAGAGGTGGGAGGCAGGTTTGTCTTCACCATGTTCCAGGTGGGTAAAGAAGGAGGTCCGTGTTGGGGTTTGGGGAGTGCTGGGTAAAGACGGGGTGGGGGGGTTGGGTTTCCTGTCCCCCTTGCTCATAACAGAACCCCCACCCCCCAAACTGGAGAGGACTGTAGGTGTCGAGGGGGCCAGCACAGTGGAGCCTCAGCCAACAACATGGATATATAACGGTGACGACGCTGCTGTATCTGATGGGAAAATATAGGACAAGGCCGGTCTTTAGATAATGAACGCAGCAACATACAGCTCTGTAGCTCCGTAACGTCACGAAGACTTCCGCCTCGTACAAGATGCTAACATGCTTACCGGCAGTAAATCGCTACACTTCACCTATTACAATATTGCTTTTCTCAAGGACATTTGGATTTGTAAAGGTCCAAAACCTTTTCCTTATGCCTTAAATAAAAGCACGCACAACCTTATCGCCTCGTAAACAAATACATTGACACCTTGTAAACAAACTGGAAACGTGTGCATATTTGAACAATGTTCATGCACCTTCAAAATAAATATAGATATTGCACATTGCATTTATTCTAAACCAATGAAATTGCTTCCTGGAAACGACTGACATCTCATAGAAAAGGACTTCAGTGTGATATAGTTTCTACCTTTCTAAGCATATACACATCAGGGAAAAATAAATATATACATAACATATTTGGAGGCAGACAGCGTATAGGGGAATCAGATTCAAAGTGTTAAAGAATGAGTGAGTGCGCAAGTGCGTGAGTGTGTGTAAACATAGATTGGGTACGGTATTGGAATTACCTGAGTGAGATAATGGCAGGGCATTAAATTAACTTTCATTCATTAAATGCAACACATTTAGGTAATCTTGTCCCCCAAAAACACGCCAATGGTGTGAAAGGCCTCCCTCTCGCTATCAGGAGCCTCTGGTCCCCCACACTGATGCAGCTGGCAAGGCGCTACCGTCGACTGTCGAAACGCAGCGCCAGATCTAGTTATAAAATAATTGAATTTTCATATCAGAGGGGACCAGAGTCCCAGCAGACAATAGGAGTGCTGAGTCCTCTCTGATATTGGCTCAGGCCCTTTGCCACGCACATGAAATCAGTATGTTAATGTTCCGGGATTTTCTTTTTTTAAGGGCACTTGTGCTCTCTGCAATGTACTACCGATGTGGTTTCAAAAAATTGCAACTATTGATAAGTAGGCTGCCAGCAACCCCTGGACCCCCCCCCCCCCCCCCCCATGTGTAACTCCCCACCTCCTCTCAACCAAGCAAGACTCCAGACGTCCTCGTACCCCCACCCTACACCATTATTAAAATTGTAATTTATTTTTCTAAATCAGAATGACAGCTTGCTTTCTTTTCACTGCAGCAAGTGGTGAATCATGGAGCTTTAATTACTTTCGTAACTTTGCTGACCCTGTGAGAGCGCAACTCCAGTGGAAAAATGGGCCTTCCAACAAAGGACTTCCACAGCCACAGACACCTATGTTAATTTAAAATGTGAGAATTTATCAAACTCTGGATTTTATACGATTTTGTTAACATTTCACCTCCTACCTTTCTTACACTCCCTACAACTTCCCTACTTGCATCTTCCCTGTGACCCCAATCTTATGACCCACCTCCTGAAGGGAATGGGTGCACACAGGAGAACTAAATATACTCACTGCGATAGTGTGAGTGAGAGAGAGAGAGAGAGAGAGAGAGTCCATGTGTGTGCGTGCGTGTGTTTGCCCTCTTGTGTGTAAGTGCATGCCTGTGTGGGTAAAGGCAACAGAGTCCATCCAGAGGCCAGGAGCTGGCCAGAGGTCATCATGGTGGTAGCCCCTTAGTCGCCCCCTCATATCCAGGCCACGAGCCCCACAGCAAGCTGACAGACAGAGCAGGATCCCACAACAGGCTGACAGACAGAGCAGGATCCCACAGCAGGCTGACAGACAGAGCAGGATCCCACAGCAGGCTGACAGACAGAGCAGGATCCCACAGCAGGCTGACAGACAGAGCAGGATCCGGGGCCCCAAAGAGATCAACAGGGATGAATGCTGCAGTGGATCACTTCACAAACCTTTGGTCCACAGGGACCAGGGTCAGGCTGCAGACAGAGGAAGCAATTAAGAGTCGTATCCATCAGCTTCCACTTCTGACCAGGGGTAAAGCCAGGATCTGACTTACTTTGATGCTTCTAAAGCGGACTGTAAAGCTATCTCAAAAACGATACACTGCCCAATGCCAAAGAAGACATTGATCGTCTCTATCGCTGAGTTTCAAGATTAACACAAAAAATACTTTTTTTTAAGCTACGGCACTTTATCGTTTCATGCAGGGATCTTTGTTGATTCCTGTAGAGGTTCTTCTTGTTCGCCGGCAGAGTCAGACTCCTATTGGTTCACATGCTGCCTGCCACCTGTCTAATTAAAGTTGCTAATATGGTGTAATCCCTACTATCTCTCTCCCCTTCTCACTGGTGCATCTCTGTTTTGGCTCCAGCGCTGGTGAGAACCAAGGGTAGGCAGGCGGGATTGCTCTTTGGCTGATAATTGAATGAGTGATTATCCCTCCCATTAATAGACAATGACACAGATAGCGTTGCCATATGTCCGGAATATTAATGGGTGGCTGCAGTGGCCCAGATAAGATGAGGCGCCATACCGTTGCTATAATAGGGGTTAAAACTATTTGCCAGGAGTGCCACAGCCCCCTCTTGCCCACCCGCCCACTCAGCAAGCAAGCCCACCCGTCGGCTCCCCTGCCTGTCTGCCTCCCTCTTGCTATGCTAATCCCTGGTCCCCACTAACTAGGCCTCCACCACCCTCCACAGCCTGCCCTTGTGCTTGGGCCTGACCTTGCTGCTCCCGGGGCTATGAACACCATTGTGTTGTGGAGCTCATTGAAGGCCACTCTGAGAGGCATGATGACATGCTGATGACACGAAGCAGCCTGTGTTTGGTATTTATGGGATTTTACATTTTAAAACAGGAGAGAAGATGGAGGGGTGGGGTGGGGTCTGGTTGTTGCTGACTATCTGCCTCTGTACTTGTCCAATTAAGATTTGTGTCTACATAATGTTAGTGATGAAAGAGTGGAAGTACCTAACCGCACCAAGTAAAGAAAATAAGTAAACAGATATCACCCTTGGCGTATAAATTTCAGCTCAAATTCAGTTTCCACACGAATGCACGAATCGCTTGCCTTTTCCAGTGAATTTAGTGTGGCTAGCCTGTGTTTTTCCCTACCAAATGTTATGATCAGTGAGAGAGAGTTATCTGGGGCAGTCTAGGCCCTCAGTGCCTCACAGAGCCATCGTCATTCATCCCCCTCCTCTCCCCTGTAACTATTCCCCAGGTCGTTGCTGCAAATGAGAACGTGTTCTCAGTCAACTTACCTGGTAAAATAACGGTAAAATAAAAAAATAAAATAAAGTGGATAACCTCCGAGCCACTCATGCCAAAACTCACCATTTCCCAAAAGGCTGGAGAGCAGGTGATCATTTAGGGCACAGCTCTACATGAATCACCATGCCAATCAATATCTAACATCTATTAGCATTTGAAAGCAATATTTCCTCTTTTTACCTTGCAACATTTGTGCTTAATGCTGTGAAGTACCTTATCATAGGTTTGACAGCAAAAGAAAGGCCGGTTCCCATGGAGACTGTGAAAGCCATTGGTTTCCTTTTCAGCTGGATAATGAACTTCTCTCCTCTTTATGTCACTCTTCCCCTTAGCTCTCAGCCTCTCCAGTTAAATTCAAATCCGTGCGTCCTTGAAATCTTGAATTTCTTTCAAATAGTTCTTCCAAACAAGAACACAGACACAGACACAGACACAGACACAGACACAGACACAGACACAGACACAGAGAGAGAGAGAGAGAGAGAGAGAGAGAGAGAGAGAGAGAGAGAGAGAGAGAGAGAGAGAGAGAGAGAGAGAGAGAGAGAGAGAGAGAGAGAGAGAGAGAGATTTGAAGCTCCACAGATACCATAGGCCTATTATATGGCATATTGATAATAATCCCAGAAATCTAAACAAGTTAATTTACTTAATACTAATACTCAAAAACTATTTTTGGTTAGAAAATACATTAAATAAAACTAAAAGGGGTAGATAGCCTCCAGTGTTCATTTTATGCTTTCTAGTAGGCTAACAAATAACCATATTAGGCAAAACACCGACCTCCAAGACTGACCTCTGTTCAGTAATGCATTGGTTTTCTTATCTTCTCCAACACTCATGGCTTGTATAATTTCTCTGCCAAACTCGCCCTGCACCGAATTATAAGAACATTGGTTGTAATTGATAAACATTAAACATGTATTATTCCAAAAGTATTAAACAAAACAAAAGTCAATGGTGAAATTATTCAACAAATGATGTCAACGATTTGGGTGAGTGGATTTCAATTCTGCTGTTTTGGCGCATTTTTTTCAGGCGGTCTCCTGATTTACCCGTCTCATAGGAGATTAATTAAGATGGGCCTAACTGTACATTCTAATTTCTAGAGCACAGACATGATATTCGCCACTTGCCAAATTAAATATTTCTTAGGCCTCCTGCTGCTTCTTTCTTGATACCCTGTCTGTAAGACAACGTTTTTTCTGACCATTCGAAACATATTTAAACGGCACCTGAACCAAAAACAAACAACTTCTCTAGTCGAAAACGGTCTGTGTGGTATCGATATGAGTCAGAAACATTTATTCTAGTGTCAAAATGAACTACAAAGTGTAAATATGATCATGTTGGTCACAAAGTCAGTATCAATTTGCGAGAATATAGGGTTAGTAACAGTTTTCATTGAGTCAGGTTTATTTCAATGCTGCCCACATAGCCAACGAACGAGGCGGCTCAGATAATATTGAAACGTTTTGAATCAACTAGACTGCTTGGAGAATATTAATATTGCAACATACCGAGGCGGCCCACAAACGTTTTTCCCCTGGCCAGCATGGCTCTGTCTGATGTCATTGTGTTGCCTACGCTGCATCTGGGTGCTCATTATATACAACAAAACAGCCCTACGTCCACACTATAGTTAAATAACTTAGCAATATTTAATGACGTTTTGCCAACCAGATTGGCCTGTTACAATATATCATTTTAATTCGAGAAGATGGACAAGCAAGACTGATAGAGTGAGAGGTGGAAATGCATTATACCAGAGGCAGGTAAGTTACAGGTAGAGATGAAGGCAGAGGATGATGATGATGTAGACCTACAGCAAGAAGTTAAAATAGTTAGCCCAACTAGGTAATGATTAACTATTTGCATTATCTCAATTATCGTTATGTCACTGCATGACAATGTACATTTGATATAGTCTACAATTGTTATTGTCTTTGAAGGCAAAAACAAGACATGTATTTTGGGGAAAGAGCAAGTTGTTCAGATGTTGTTTTTTCATACCAATAGGCCTACTCGAAACCAAAATTGCACTAGCCTACTGGGCAAATAAATGAAAATAGCAATTAGGCTTACAGCTTTCACAATCTATATTTTAATTTCAAGAAAATAGCAACAAGGAGGGCTCCCCACCTTCCAATTCCATATTAAATGAACCCCTGGCTCTCAGATTACAATAAGATTTATAAGGCCAAGATCAAATGCCGACATCAAATTCAAAGCAATTGGTGCACTGCCTAAACAGCTGACCGACAAAGCAAATGGCACTCTTTTTAAAAGTGACAGAAAAGGTGCACAGGCTGGAAACTGCTCTACGAGCACTTCTCCGCATGGTCCTAAAGCCATCCCTTATGATAAACAGCCATTGCATTTTAATCGGGATTGGGGGGGGGCTGAGAATTTGTCGTGGATGTTTATTTTTGACAGCTATATCGAACCGCTAACACAGGACTGGTAAAGACCCAGTGTACTTCTTTTGTGAATTTTATTTTCACAAAAGAAAGAATATATATATATATATATATATATATATATATATATATATATATATACACTGCTCAAAAAAATAAAGGGAACACTAAAATAACACATCCTAGATCTGAATGAATGAAATATTCTTATTAAATACTTTTTTCTTTACATAGTTGAATGTGCTGACAACAAAATCACACAAAAATGATCAATGGAAATCAAATTTATCAACCCATGGATGTCTGGATTTGGAGTCACACTCAAAATTAAAGTGGAAACCACACTACAGGCTGATCCAACTTTGATGTAATGTCCTTAAAACAAGTCAAAATGAGGCTCAGTAGTGTGTGTGGCCTCCACGTGCCTGTATGACCTCCCTACAACGCCTGGGCATGCTCCTGATGAGGTGGCGGATGGTCTCCTGAGGGATCTCCTCCCAGACCTGGACTAAAGCATCCGCCAACTCCTGGACAGTCTGTGGTGCAACCTAATGGCAGTCAGGCTACCTCTGGCGAGCACATGGAGGGCTGTGCGGCCCCCCAAAGAAATGCCACCCCACACCATGACTGATCCACCGCCAAACCGGTCATGCTGGAGGATGTTGCAGGCAGCAGAACGTTCTCCACCGCGTCTCCAGACTCTGTCACGTCTGTCACATGTGCTCAGTGTGAACCTGCTTTCATCTGTGAGGAGCACAGGGAGCCAGTGGCGAATTTGCCAATCTTGGTGTTCTCTGGCAAATGCCAAACGTCCTGCACGGTATTGGGCTGTAAGCACAACCCCCACCTGTGGACGTCGGGCCCTCATACCACCCTCATGGAGTCTGTTTCTGACTGTTTGAGCAGACACATGCACATTTGTAGCCTGCTGGAGGTAATTTTGCAGGGCTCAGGCAGTGCTCCTCCTGCTCCTCCTTGCACAAAGGCGGAGGTAGCGGTCCTGCTGCTGGGTTGTTGCCCTCCTACGGCCTCCTCCACGTCTCCTGATGTACTGGTCTGTCTCCTGGTAGCGCCTCCATGCTCTGGACACTACGCTGACAGACACAGCAAACCTTCTTGCCACAGCTCGCATTGATGTGCCATCCTGGATGAGCTGCACTACCTGAGCCACTTGTGTGGGTTGTAGACTCCGTCTCATGCTACCACTAGAGTGAAAGCACCGCCAGCATTCAAAAGTGACCAAAACATCAGCCAGGAAGCATAGGAACTGAGAAGTGGTCTGTGGTCACCACCTGCAGAACCACTCCTTTATTGGGGGTGTCTTGCTAATTGCCTATAATTTCCACCTGTTGTCTATTCCATTTGCACAACAGCATGTGAAATTTATCGTCAATCAGTGTTGCTTCCTAAGTGGACAGTTTGATTTCACAGAAGTGTGATTGACTTGGAGTTACATTGTGTTGTTTAAGTGTTCCCTTTATTTTTTTGAGCGGTGTTTATATATATATATATATATATATATATATAGTACCAGTCAAAAGTTTGACACACCTACTGAGGGTTTTTCTTTATTTTACTAATTTCTACATTGTAGAATAATAGTGGACACATTAAAACTATGAAATAACACATGGAATCATGTGGTAACCAAAAAATATGTTATATTTGAGATTTTTCAAAGTAGCCACCCTTTGCCTTGATGACAGCTTTGCACACTCTTGGCATTCTCTCAACCAGCTTCATGAGGTAGTCACCTGGAATGCATTTCAATTAACAGATGTGCCTTTTTAAAAGTTAATTCGTGGAATTTCTTTGCTTAATGCGTTTGAGCCAATCAGTTGTGTTGTGACAAGGTAGGGGTGGTATACAGAAGATATCCCTATTTGGTAAAAGACCAAGTCCATATTATGTCAAAAACAGCTCAAATAAGCAAAGAGAAACGACAGTCCATCATTACTTTAAGACATGAACTTTGAAAGTTTCTTCAAGTGCAGTCACAAAAACCATCAAGCTCTATGATGAAACTGGCTCTCACGAGGACCGCCACAGGAAAGGAAGACCCAGAGTTACCTCTGCTGCAGAGGTTAAGTTCATTGACTTTAACAGCCTCAGAAAGGGCAGCCCAAATAAATGCCTCACAGAGTTGCAGACACATCTCAACATGATCCAAACACACCAAGACAGTTGTGAAGAGGCCACGACAACACCTTTTCCCCCTCAGGAGACTGAAAATATTTGGCATGCATCCCCAGAGCCTCAAAAGGTTCTACAGTTGCACCATCGAGAGCATCCTGACCAGTTGCATCATCGCCTGGTAGGGCAACTGCTCGGCATCTGACTATAAGGTGCTACAGAGGGTAATGCTTACGGCCCAGTACATCACTGGGGCCAAGCCTCCTGACATACAGGTCCTATATACTAGGCGGTGTCAGAGGAAGGCCCAAAAAATGGTCAAAGACTCCAGTCACCTAAGTCATAGACTGTTCTCTCTGATACAGCACGGCAAGCAGTACCGGACAGCCAAGTCTATAGGACCAAAAGGCTCCTTAACAGCTTCTCCTCCAAGCTATAAGACTGCTGAACATTTAATCAAATGGTCACCTGGACTATTTACATTGACCTCCCCCCCTTTGTTTTTACACTGCTGCTACTCACTGTTTAATATCTATGCATAGTCACTTTACAAATGACCTTGATTAACTTGTTCCCCCGCACATTGACTCAGTACCGGTACCCCCTGTATACAGCCTCGTTATTGTTATGTAATTTTCTTGTTACTTTTGAATGTTATTTAATTGTTTTACTTTAGTTTATTTTGTAAATATTTCTTAACTATATTTCTTGAACTGCATTGTTGGTTAAGGGGCTTGTAAGTAAGCATTTCACGGTAAGGTCTACACCTGTTTTATTCGGCACGTGACAAATAAAATTTGATTTGATTTTAAATATATTTTTAAACATTTTAATGGCTCCAAATGTCAATGACTTAAAAGCCTCAAACCAACTATAAGTTGTAGAAATGTTTATGGGTCTACACATATTGAAAGTATTTAATGAGAAAACTAAAAGGTGTGCAATATGAAAATATTGTCCTATTAACATCATGTAATTTATTGACTGTCCCTAACTAGCCCCACTATCCAAAGTCAAACCAATTTTGGAAATTGGCAAAGGAGTTGGCTAGTTTGCTAGCTAGCCTAGGCTACTTCCAAACCCAAGACCTGGTTAGACTGTTTAAATGTATTTAACTGTGTACTGTTTTGGCAGACTGAATGTACTAAAACTTCCCACATGTAAACACACACATAATGACACCAATCACACCTCCAAGACCCAAATCTCGTTCTCAGTCGCATTTCCTAATAAGGAGGCTTGAAACCAAGGCTAAATCAATTAATTTGGATGCTACCATTGTCCTTGAGGGTGGGGGTGGAGATGGATAGCCTATGGTAGATTCCCTTGAGGCACAACTTCATTTTTTATAGCCTCCATAGGCCTAAAATGTGAACCTGATATTAGTAATATATTCTTATTTAAATAAAACATATGCACCTTTCTTTTGAAATAGTCATATACGTTCCCGCTTCTTCTGTGGACATCTCAAATGTTGGTCTCATATGTCAAATTCCTTCCAGGCAATTGATCCAGTCATTAGGGGCCGGAGTGGTGTCACACTTTTTCCTCATCCCTAGCAGACACAGCTGATTAAACTAATTGCGTTCTAAACTGAAGATCATGATTAGAGTCAGGTGTGTTAGCTGGCGCTGGGGCAAATGTGTGACGCCAATCAGGCCCCCGAGGACAGGAGTTTCCCACCCCTGACGTAGATCGTGAGAGGTTATAATCTCACACGAAGAGAGTGGGAGAGACTCCACAAACGTTGGGTAACAATATTACATTGTTCCTCGGCAAAACATTTTTATGGAGAATATAATTTGCTTCGCCCGCAGAACGTCTCTATCCTTTCACACTTGATATAATACACTACACATTCCTCAGAGTAACTTCAATAAATTATTAGAAACGTATTATCCGTTGGGTATTTTTTTTTTGACATAGTCTGGTGTCTACAATATTGTGACCCTGAGTATTCAGCACAGATGTTCTTCACCTGCGCAGAGCCATGTCCTTGGAGCAGCGGCGCCTTTCATGAGGCGAGGAGGGGGGCGTACGGATCCCTCTTCTTTTCTAATGGTGTAATTAATAAGTGTATGAAGAATAATACATAGATTACAGTACAATATAGAGTTAAATACAGCGATATGTATCATGCATTACTTTGAAACACTGCATGCATTATCAAAAATAACTTTTGATTACCTCCCAAAAAACGAGGGGAAAAAATGAAAACATTCAGGAAAAAACGGACAATTTGTAATCTTTCCTGTGTTTATTTAAGGAATATACATTCTCAATTAAATCGGTCCAATTTCAACGTATTTATGTATTTTGTGGAAAATATATGAAATAGGCTGCTGATAAGTTAGTATTTATGAAACTCATCAAGCTTTTAAAATGTATAACCCCATATCCTGAAAAATAGCCGAGATGTTTAGGGATTAGAAACATTCAATAACTTAATAGATTTGTTTATTACTCTATTAAAATATGTTTACCTTAATACTTTAATACTCTGAAAGTTGTAGGCTTTCAATGCATAGTTTCCATATGCATGTGGTATGCTCAATATAATATTTACATAAGACTTATTTACATCTATAAAAATATGCAATTTGCAAATTACAAAAGTTATTTTATAAGTCCATTGCATTTTATAAGTCCAACAGCATTCATAAATGTCAGAGAACTTATGGCATTAATAAATGTTCTCATTACTGAGGTCTGAAAGGAACAACAATATTTTACCCAAATGTTACCATATATCAAGAGACAATATGTTCCCATATATTTACAGAATAGAGGTTTCAAAAAATAATGTTTGTATTTAGCTTCATTTTATACCAAGTTCTAACATTAAAATATCGTCTGCTGTAAATTAATTGCTGAGACTAGGCTACTTAAACTTGCTTTATGATAAACATTATGCTTTCATTACACCTTCTGCAGTGAGCTATACAATGCCTGTTTACTTGCCTGTTTATACTATACCAATGAAAATGTATAAATTCATAATGTTTAGCTATTATAGCAAATATTGAGGCCCTTCGTATAGTAAATGTCTATAACAATTAAATTGACTTGGTACTGACTTCACCGAAAAAAATATAGTTGAAGAAACTCCTTGCCAAACTTTCCCTCTTTTATTTTGGGTTAAGATTACTTTCAACTCAACATCACTCATAATAATCTCAACCTATATCTCAATAAACGCGATAAGCCCATAGGTAACTAACTGATATAGTTTCACATGATGCCCATGCTTTAGTAAAGAAACCGATGGGGCCACCTACTGACCAAGCTGAGAACATCCTACATGAGATGACTGAATCTTCTGTAAAGATGTGCAGTGGTATATACTATTGGTAATTATATTGTATGTGGTTGGGTTCTACAACGTTATATATCCTAACAACAGAGTACAGTTGTGGACAAAAGTTTTGAGAATGACACAAATATTAATTTCCACCAAGTTTGCTGCTTCAGTGTCTTTAGATATTTTTGTCAGATGTTACTATGGAATACTGAAGTATAATTACAAGCATTTCATAAGTGCCAAAGGCTTTTATTGACAATTATATGAAGTTGATGCAAAGAGTCAATATTTGCAGTGTTGACACTTCTTTCTTTTTCAAGACCTCTGCAATCCACCCTGGCATGCTGTCAATTAACTTCTGGGCCACATCCTGACTGATGGCAGCCCATTCTTGCATAATCAATGCTTGGAGTTTGTCAGAATATGCAGGTTTTTGTTTGTCCACCTGCCTCTTGAGGATTGACCACAAGTTCTCAATGGGATTAAGGTATGGGGAGTTTCCTGGCCATGGACCAAAAATATTGATGTTTTGTTCCCCAAGCCACTTAGTTATCACTTTTGCCTTATGGCAAGGTGCTCCATCATGCTGGAAAAGGCATTGTTTGTCACCAAACTGTTCCTGGATGGTTGGGAGAAGTTGCTCTCGGGGGATGTGTTGGTACCATTCTTTATTCATGGCTGTGTTCTTAGGCAAAATTGTGAGTGAGCCCACTCCCATGGCTGAGAAGCAACCCCACACATGAATGGTCTCAGGATGCTTATCTGTTTGCATGACACAGGACTGATGGTACCACTCACCTTGTCTTGTCCGGACAAGCTTTTTTCCCGGATGCCCCAAACAATCGGAAAGGGGATTCATCAGAGATTACTTCACCCCAGTCTTCAGCAGTCCAATACCTGTACCTTTTGCAGAATATCAGTCTGTCCCTGATGTTTTTCCTGGAGAGAAGTGGCTTCTTTGCTGCCCTTCTTGACACCAGGCCATCCTCCAAAAGTCTTTGCCTCACTGTGCATGCAGATGCACTCACACCTGCCTGCTGCCATTCCTGAGCAAGCTCTGTACTGGTGGTGCCCCGATCCCGCAGCTGAATCAACTTTAGGAGACGGTACTGGCGCTTGCTGGACTTTCTTGGGCGCCCTGAAGCCTTCTTCACAACAATTGAACCGCTCTCCTTGAAGTTCTTGATGATCCGATAAATGGTTGATTTTGGTGCAATCTTCCTGGCAGCAATATCCTTGCCTGTGAAGCCCTTTTGTGCAAAGCCATGATGACGGCACGTGTTTCCTTTGCATTGTGTGCCCCCCCAACCCCTCTTTTACGCTGCTGCTACTCTCTGTTTATCTTATATGCATAGTCACTTTAACTATACATTCATGTACATACTACCTAAATGGCCCGACCAACCAGTGCTCCCGCACATTGGCTAACCGGGCTATCTGCATTGTGTCCCACCACCCGCCAACCCTTCTTTTTACGCTTCTGCTACTCTCTGTTCATCATATATGCATAGTCACTTTAACGATACCTACATGTACATACTACCTCAATAAGCCTGACTAACAGGTGTCTGTATATAGCCTTGCTACTCTTTTTTCAAATTACTTTTTACTGTTGTTTTATTTCTTTACTTACCTACACACACAGACACATACCTTTTTTTCTCTCGCACCATTGGTTAGAGCCTGTAAGTAAACATTTCACTGTATTCGGCGCACGTGACAAATAAACTTTGATTTGAGGTAACCATGGTTGACAGAGGAAGAACAATGATTCCAAGCACCACCCTCCTTTTGAAGCTTCCAGTCTGTTATTCGAACTAAATCAGCATGACAGAGTGATCTGCAGCCTTGTCCTCGTCAACACTCACATCTGTGTTAACAAGAGAATCACTGACATGATGTCAGCTGGTCCTTTTGTGGCAGGGCTGAAATGCAGTGGAAATGTTTTTTGGGGATCCAGTTCGTTTGCATGGCAAAGAGGGACTTTGCAATTAATTGCAATTCATCTGATCACTCTTCATAACATTCTGGAGAATATGCAAATTGCCATCATACAAACTGAGGCAGCAAACTTTGTGGAAATTTATATTTGTGTCATTCTCAAAACTTTTGGCCACGACTGTACATTTTCTTGTTGGGCCTAAGACTTATGTGACAAATTATTTTGTATATAAAAAGTCATTCAAATTAAATGTTTTTTTTAATGGATAGGTACATCAGTACTAAACATCTACATTTAAGCCTAGATATAATTTGTATTCCATTGTTACATTTATATTCAATTTTAGATACGTAAGAGGCACCAATGCACACCACTAATCGGTTTTGTCACAGTCAGCCCACAGAGTGGCGCTAGTGCTCATGGGATTCCAAATCTGACCAGACTACAAATCTTCAGATAAATATCCATGGAAATCATATTCTTCCTGGGGCTTGCTATTACATCAGTGGACGGCTTTAGCAACTAGCTCGTCTCTTTGAGCATAACATCTGTATTTAAATATGCCCTTTAATGCACCATTGTTTGAAAGGAGAGCAGAGGTATGAAGGTAGCGGGGAATACAAGACAACTAAATCATTGCAAAACAATGAATTGCAGACAATTAGTTGAACATTAGTTTGACTAGTTTATGACAATGGACAACCAATAACTGAAGGCGTACAACAAACAATGCATAAGTAAATGTAATTGCTAAAATATACATAAGTATCAAAACTAAAAGTAAAAGTGTAAATGATTTCTAATTCCTTATATTAAGCTGGCCAGACGGCACCTTTTTCTTGCTTTTTTTCATTCTATACGGATAGCCAGGGGCACACTCCAACAGTCAGACATCATTTACAAACGAAGCGTGCGTGTTTAGTGAGTCTGCCAGATCAGAGGCAATATGGATTACCAGGAATGTTCTCTTGATAAGTGTGTGAATTTGACCATTTCCTGTCCTGCTAAGCATTCAAAAGTACTTTTGGGTGTCAGGGAAAATGTATGGAGTAAAAAGTACATTATTTACTTTAGGAATGTAATGAAGTAAAAGTTGTCATTGACAACAACTAACAATGCTCTACAGAAATATGGAGAATACACCTGTTGTGTACTGTGACTATTTTAACACCATCTATTGCTTTATGGAGAGTTGGTCTTCCCCTATTTCAGATCTCAATATCAGTTTGTTTATGGATGATTACGATGGACAATCAATACAGAGCCTTGGCTGGAAAGTGGAAACACAAGATCTTTTCCATGGGGTGTTGGTGGGGCCAGCTTGGTTTTCTTGGCACGGACCAGGGAAGGAAAAACCCAAACAGTCCAGTACCATGACCAGCTCACTTCCTGCTGTTGTTTCTTCATCCATCCCGTCCTCCCACTTCCTCAGGTCTCCTCGCTTCACCCATGTCTGATTCATGGAGGACCTACATCCGATAACGCCTCATGTTTGGATGAGACACGCAACCAACAATTACTTTCCCACACTCTCCCTCTATCATAACCCCATTCAAGTCTGCAAGACACTGCAGCACGAAGGAGTTCAATTCGATATACGCACACAACTTAGATTTTGGTTAATCAACCAATGTCATGGATAAATATTGACAAATATTGACATAACACATAGCACATAACAAAATAAAATTATAACCAAATGACAGTGAGCAAATGTGGATTTATAAAAATAGATTTAATGGCATGATATTGTTATAAACCTATTGAACCATGTGCCTTCCTATCATACCTTGAACCTGAGTTATAATGCCTTTTATAAACACGACATAGTACTTCAAATACCCTTAGGAATGGACCTCTGACCTGCAATCTGCTTTACAGAGACATCTGCTTTCACATGGAAAGTAAGGCAGTCTTTCTGAGAGCAGCAACAACAACAACAACAACCAAAACTAGTGCGGAAAAAGACCATGTTGGGTCAAGTAATGAATCCAAATGGGGTAATGCAGGAAAATCTCCTCTTTATCCAAACTGTGGGTTGTTGGATGGAGTTGATACTCCAGCCCACACACCCATTCAGTCCCTCTACTCCCTCACACCACCTCTCCCCTGGTTTCCTCACAGCAGAGACAGACAGACAGCTGTGGAGACTGTGCTGAAGGACACATACAGCTGGGAGAGGACTAGTGCTTTAGCTACCACACATTTTTTAGATAACACACACTGTTTCTGTTGAACTGTTTCAGCATGCCTCAACCTCTGAGTTTTTTTGATAATTGTAACGTCACCTCCACTCTGACTGGAAGACATTTTTACCAGCCAAACTCCTTGGATCATATTTTTAAAATGTTATAGGAAGAGATGCTTTTGATGATCACAGTAACTCACTGATAATCCATAATTATCCATTCTGTCATACCCATCCACAGAGCCTCTCTCTGAGTACGTGCTACCATAATAACACAAATCTGAACAAACAGATGACAGATTACATACATTTCCTCCTGCTCTTCAGAGTCCTGTAACTACTGTGCATAACAGGCCTTGCATAACAGTCTGTGGTAATATTTTTATTTTATGTTATTTATTTAACTCGGCAAGTCAGTTAAGAATTAAGTCTATGAGACTACAGTTTGGCTCAGACAGAGGCACATAAACTGTTTTGTTTCCCTGGTTGAAAGGATTTGAACTCTTGTCTTACAAGCACTATAACCGGCAGAATTAAATTAATAGATAAGTATTCAGAGTAGGAAGAGACTGTAGAGTACATGTATTAAACAGACTTGGCTTTTACATTTTTGCAGAAGCTCTTATCCAGAGCAACTTACAGGAGCAATTAGGGTTAAGTGCCTTGCTCAACAGATTGTTCACCTAGTCGGCTCGGGATTTGAACCAGCAACCTTTCAGTTACTCTTATCCACTAGGCTACCTGCCGTAGCTTCTTACTAACAAGGGGGAATGTAGATGTCTCACGGTACTACATACTTACAACACTGTTTTAAAGTGTTAGTGGAGATAAGGAGACTGTTTAACAGCAGTGTAAAGAACTTTAAAGTACTACTTAAGTCGTTTTTTGGGGGTATCTGTACTTTACTAGTTATATATATTTTTGACAACTTTTACTTCCTAAAGAAAATAATGTACTTTTTACTCTGTACATTTTCCCTGACACCCAAAAGTACTCATTACATTTTGAATGCTTAGCAGGACAGGGAAATGGTCCAATTCACGCACTTATCAAGAGAACATCCCTGGTCATCCCTACTGCCTCTGATCTGACGGACTCACTAAACACACATAAATAAAAAAGCAAGAAAAAGATGTCGTCTGGTTTGCTTAATATGAGGAATTGGAAATAATGTATAGTTTTACTTTGACTTTTGATACTTAAGTATATTTTAGCAATTACATTTACTTTTGATACTTAAGTATATTTAAAACCAAATGCTTTTAGACTTTTACTCAAGTAGTATTTTACTGGGTGACTTTCATTTTTACTTCACTCAAGTATGGTAATTGGGTACTTTTTCCACCACTGTTTTCTGAACTCAACCGTACTCCCACTTCTTCATTCTCTTTAATATGACATTAGCTGCGTTGACCCAACAGCCTTATAGGAACTGCATTTCTCATTCAGGTCTGAGCTCTGTCAAGAGGCCCCTTCGTTCACCCTGGACAGTAGTCATCCTGTGTCTGAAATGACAGAACAGCATCCAAAGAAAGTGCAGCTGTGTAGTGGCCAGCCTAGGACTGTTAACTGTTTCCTCCCTGTTTATATCATGGAGTTTAGGCATATCTATATGATGACCCATAGTTGTCCATATGTATAACCCACTATCTCATAGGTTCAGCGCTGGCTTTAGGCTCTGGGTTCTTATAGACCAGCGCGATCTCATGGTTCTTTTTGGGGCGCTTTTTCAGGCAGGCAGCAGAGAGGCTGGTGGTTGTCGGTCTATTTCCAGTGAGAGCTTTGACCAGCTTAGAGCGGTAGTGATCCCCAGCCAGGAAATACAGGAGGGGATCAATACAGCTGTTCACACTGGCCAGAGGCCTGGTGATCTTATAGGCAAAGTTGACGACGTTCAGGAATTCACATTTGGCATTCAGTACACGGTAGGTATAGTAGAGGGTGCGTGTGATATGGAAGGGTACAAAACACACGGCGAACACCACCAGCACCACCACAATTAGCTTGATGGACTTGGTGCGTGAGGGTGAGTTCTGCTGGCAGGACGAGAGCCCCCGTCTGGGCCGACACAGAGCCAGTGCCATCAGACAGTAACAGACCATGATGATTATGAAGGGGACGCCGAACAGCAGGACCATGACCGCGGAGCTGTAGTCCACATACTCCTCAAACTGCTCGGGATTGGTCGTATCGTGACACATCGTGTCGTTGTCCCTCTGGCTGGTGGTGACAAAGATGAGGTTGGGCACCAGACACGCCGTGACAGCAGCCCACACCATTCCACACACGGCGTGGGCATGGCGTGGCTTCACCATGGTCAGGGCCTTGATGGGGTGGCAGATGCCCAGGTAGCGGTGGACGCTGATGCAGGTGAGGAAGAGGATGCTGCAGTAGAGGTTGGCGTAGAACAAGAAGCGGACGATCTTGCAGGCGGCCACGCCGAAGGGCCAGTGGCTGCGGTTAGCGTAGTAGTAGATGAGGGTGGGCAGAGAGAGAACGTACAGGAAGTCCGAGAGGGCCAGGTGGAACATGTAGACGGTGCTGGTGTTCCACGGTCGCATCTTGGTCAGGAACATCCACAGAGCCACAGAGTTCAGCACCAGACCCAGAACGCACACCAGGCTGTAGGAAATAGGCAGTAGGATGTACTTAAACTCCTCATCGAAGCGACAGGTCTCGTTGGAATGACCAGCACTCAGAAGAATGGACTGGTTCTGCACAAGGTGGCTGTTAATGGCTGAGTCCATCTTCTGTCTCTTCAGCAGAGAGCTAAGGCTTGTATTGTAATATCTGTGGAGACATTGAATACATTTGGAATCCACAATTACATCACTCTGAAAATGACAGTTTCACCAAAAATATATATATTTAGTATTAATTCTAATTTTGAAGCAGTCGCTGATTCAATTTTTTCCGGAAAGAAAAATATTAACAGCACGTTGTGTTAGAAATACAAATGTCTTGTTGACATATTTGAAGAATGAACTGAAGTTCAACATGCTCATAAAAGTTTACTGCACTGCATATAGCCAGGGCCGGATCCAGGCATAAGCAATATAAGCAGTAGCCTTTTTTTAGGAACTCAGTCGGGGTCGCAACTTGTTGAGAGTTAGAATAATAGAATAGACAAAGTGCAAGTTCGAATTTTAGTTGTGCATTAGCAGTTTTTCTCTTGTTTTGTCAGTCACTGACTGTCACTCAATTAGCCATGTCAGCTAAGAATTTGGATATGTTAGTATGTTAGTCTGCCAGTTATCTAAACGTGTTGTAATCATGGCTGAATACTGACTGGGCACGCAGGCCACATTGATTTTGTTAGTCACTCTCGCTCAGATATCTTTAACATGGGATAAGTCATGCCAAATGTTTAGAATTGCAGGAAATTCGTTTTAAAATGGCAAAAACACTTCACTCCACCCCATGGCAAAATGGGTAGAATTGCAGGAATTTAGCTTTAAAATGGCAAAAATGTATCTCTGCCCCATGGCAAAATGAGTGGAATTGAAGGAGTTAAAAAATAACATGGCAACATTTTATCTCTGCCCATGGCAAAATGCTTAAAACTGCATGAAATACATTTTCAAATGTACATTTTTCTCTCAGCTGTCAAAGGGTTCCACTAAAAGATTAGGCCCGTTTGGTGGGCCCCCCCGACCGAAAAGGCTAGAGCCTGCTCTGCTTATAGCCTAACCTAAAAAAATATTTAATTTGCTACAAAGCCTATCCTGAAATAAACCCCAAATACCGAGCTATAACCATAAACTGAGAACATTGGTGTTGTATCTAAATCTGTAATCCAAATAGTTCCGCGGAAGATTTCAGAGAAATGCGCGCATGGTTTAAAAAATAAATTTAAAAAAACTGACGAGGATGCGCACTTCTAGATAACCTGGCAACGCAATGTGGCTCATCGTAATAATTGTACTATAGTTAATAACCCTGACATAAGGGATATATAACTTCAAAGTTGAACTGAGATGTACAACTTACCCACCGTAGATACAAACTTGACTTGCCGAGACGGACTTGACTTGTGACCGTTGCTCTCAGTGCAGTGAGTGCACTATCTCTGCAAACGGCTTGGATAGACATGGGAAACGGGATATGCGTCTGACTGACTGTCCGGTCTAAAGGAAATATGCCCCGTTCTTCTCATCCTTCCCCCTGAAATACAACTCAGATATTACTGAGGCAAGTTATTCGTTTTAAACCCGATATTCAATCAATGTTTTAGCATGATAATAACACTGATTTCAAATAGTGCTCAATATTAACTTTTTGATTACTTGATTATTTTTTGTAAATGTGCCTTTTGAAGTGATGTAGCATAATTCTCACAATATTGCTTCATGTACACTGAGTGTACAAAACATTAAGAACACCTACTCTTTCCATTAAATAGACTGACCAGGTGAATCCAGGTGAAATCTATGATCCCTTATTGATGTCACTTGTTAAATCCACTTCAATCAGTATAGATGGGGAGAAGACAGATTTAAAAAAAATAGTTTTAACCCTTAAGACAATTGAGACATGGATTGTTTATGTGTGCCATTCAGAGGGTGAATGGGAAAGACAAAATATTTTAGTGCCTTGAACGGGGTATGGAAGTAGGTGCCAGGCACACCGGTGTGTGTCAAGAACTGCAACACTGCTGGGTTTTTCACGCTTAAACAGTTTCTCGTGTGTATCAAGAATGATCCACCACCCAAAGGACATCCAGCCAACTTGAGACAACTGTGGGAGTCAACATGGGTCAACATTCCTGTAGAACTCTTTCGATACCTTGTAGAGAGCATGCCCCAACAAATTGAGGCTGTTCTGATGGCAAAAGGGGGGTGCAACTCAATATTAGGAAGGTGTCCTTAATGTTTTGTACACTCAGTGTATTTGCAGGAATTAGTGATTTCTCAAAAATAAATGATTCACATATAACCGCAACCACAAATATCATATCAAGCAGAAAAACACAAACACACGGCTTATGAGCTGTGTCGGGGACCAAATTGGGAAGTAAAATTGATGAGATGTGTTGACACTGCGTGCATGTCTGACCTCCTAAGTCTGCAACTTCCTTTCAATAGAAGAGGAATCAACCCTAACAATTTCATGAGAACTGGCACATAACCAAAAGCGCCGAAATCTTATGACTCAACACCGTTGGCGACCCACTGTGTATTTAATTGGAAACAAACTGTAATAAATCAAAGTGGAAATAACATGAACTGCGATTAGCAGTAATGACCTACTGTAGGGCCTACTGCACTAGCCTACTAATTGACCAGGGCAGCTGTATCAATATGGAGAGTAATGCATGACTTTTTTACCATTCCTGTGTAGCTCAGTTGATAGCCCATGGCCCTTGCAACACTAGTGTTCTGGGTTCTATTCCCACAGGGCACCAAGAAAATATATGCACTCACTACTGTAAGTTGCTCTGGATAAGAGCATTTGCTAAATGGCAGAAGTTTAAATAGCCTTTGTTTATGTATTTGATTTTCCAAATGAGTATTAAGGTTAATATACCATGAAAGTGATTAATCAGACTGTATTCTATCAAAAAGTATGCTACTGTTTCTCTTCAACTCTGTCCTGCTTGTCTCATTCTCATGTTACTCTACTGCCAGCCAAGCCTGATATTGGTGGGTCGTTGCTACAGCTTTAAGGTTAATATTTAGACAGTTCTGTAAATGGTTGTCGCAAAGTAGCACATTTACACAGCGGTTGATCCTGGCATGACAGGAGAAATGTACTATTGACTCTGGCCATCTTTCCACGTCATCGTCATCATTTTCCGGAAATGTGAATGATAAAATGATAAAACATGATCATAAAGAAATAAATGTGGGCAGGATGAGCAGTAAGCTAATGTTGGCAGAGATGCATAGTCCAGGTGTTATCTATCTGGGTGTCACGCCCTGACCTTAGAGAGCCTGTTTATTTCTCTATTTGGTTAGGTCAGGGTGTGATTTGGGGTGGGCATTCTAGTTTGTATATTTCTTTGTTCGCCGGGTATCGTTCCCAATCAGACGCAGCTGTCTATCGTTGTCTCTGATTGGGGATCATACTTAGGCAGCCCTTTTTCCCACATTCAGTTGTGGGATCTTGTTTTCTGTTTCGTGTCTGTCCCTGACAATACTGTGCGCTTTCGTTTTCACTTTGGTTATTATGTTTGAGTGTTTTTTGACAATAAAAATCATGAACACTTTCCATGCTGCGCTTTGGTCCACTCCTTTTGACGAGAGCCGTAACAGTTTTCACGTGACTCCAAACAGGACGGTCAGAAACGACAATATTTATGCTTTTAGTTCCATATAGCATGCATCAGAACTGGGCCCGTATTCACAAAGCATCTCAGAGTAGGAGTGCTGATCTAGGAACAGCTTTGCCTTTTAGATCACAATGAATAAGATTACATGGACAGGGGGGACCTAATCTTAAACCAGCGCTCCTACTCTGAGACGGGACCTGATCCCTGTACTGTAGCTTGTGGTATGTAGACTGTGTGTGTATGAGCCCATGGGTGTGGCCCTGTTGGGATTGTAGATTTGAATATCTATGGCTCAAGTTTTCAAACGTAGCATACTGTTACACTTTCTGTATTTTGACTGTTCTACATCTTGAAAACTTGATCGCTGACAAAACATTTTGGGACTGTATCAAAAGTGGACTAATTAAACAAATACCAAAAGCTTTTGAATGGAATTTTCCTTTACCCTTGCAGATGCCCTTGTTAAAACAACATAACTTTCACGTGTGAACGATTGCTATTGAGGATTTATACTGTAAGTGACTATTTAGGGTAATTGTGCTTCTTTGGTTCTTCAAACAAATTAGGCTCATTGCAGTGTCATGGTGTTATGGTGCTAATTTACTATGCATTTCTTCTGTTCGGCTGGCAGTTCTACTGCTCATATCCTGGGGTCAGTGCAGCCCCTCTTCTCCCTTCTCCTTTAAACCCTGACCCCTGACCCATGGAGAAGTCAGAAACCCACTCAGTACCAATCATAGGACAGGCTGACTTGCTTTATATAACTTTCACAGTCAGAAAGTCAGTGTATTGTATTTAAAAAAATAAAATCTAATCCGATACCATCTGTAGTAAACTACCAGGGTAATGAGTTAGCATCAGGTGAGCACTCATACAGATAATATCAATGATATTCCCCTGCTGATGACACCCAGCTATATGTGAAAACCAGTGGAGGCTCCTCAGAGAAGGAAGGGGAGGACCATCCCCTCAGTGAATTTAATTTAAAATAATTAAATAGGGAAAGGGAAGTTATCCTTTTTAGATAAATCTATACTAAATATACGTATTCACGTCACCAAATACAGTGCATTCGGAAAGTATTCAGACCCGTTCCCTTTTTCAACATTCTGTTATGTTACAGCCTTATTATAAAATCTACACTACACAAAATACGCCATAAGAACAAAGCGAAAACAGGTTTTTATAAATGTTTGAAAATGTATTAACAATAAAAAACAGAAATAATTTATTTACATTAGTATTTAAACCCTTTTTTATGAGACTCGAAATTGAGCTCAGGTGCATCCTGTTTCCATTGATCATCCTTGAGATGTTTCTACAACTGGATTGGAGTCCATCTGTGTTAAATTCAATTTATTGGGCATGATTTGGAAAGGCACACACCTGTCTATATAAGATCCCACAGTTGACAGTGCATGTCAGAGCAAAAGCAAAGCCATGGGGTCAAATAAATTGTCCGTAGAGCACCGAGACAGGATTGTGTCGAGGCACAGATCTGGGGAAGGGAACCAAAACATTTCTGCAGCATTGAAGGTCCCCAAGAACACGGTGGCCTCCATCATTCTTAAATGGGAGAAGTTTGGAACCACCAAGTCTCTTCCTAGAGCTGGACGCCCGGCCAAACTGAGCAATCGGGGGAGGTCAGGGCCATAGCACTCCACCAATCAGGCCTTTATGGTAGATTGGCCAGATGGAAGCCACTCCTCAGTAAAAGGCACATGACAGCCTGCTGACGTTTTGAACACTGAAGTCCACAAGCGAAGGGAAAAGGTGAGAGGAGGAGAGCATATGCGAGAAGGAATTATACAACGATCAAGGGATCATGCTGTTTCTATCTGGCTGTTTCTATGTGGCTGCTATGAAAGTGAACTGTGTTTGCATGTGATCAGGGGTGTATTCATTCCGCCGATTCTGTTGAAAAACGTTTCTTAAACAGAAGCAAACAGAACAAAACGGGGATAAACATAACCTGAATTTGTCCAATAGAAACTCATTTGCAACTGTTGGACGAATGATTACACCCTAGATCAGCTAGATGCAGGCAAAAGTGTGCAAGGCGAGATTGAATGTGCCAATGTCTGTCACCTTGATTACAAAATGTATCTCGACCTGCGCACCTACGTTGTAAACTTTCATTCATAGGCTAGGTTGTAGCAACCTCGCGAAGAGTATAGGGAAAACTAGAGTATCATGTAGTAGCCTAAACTTATTGATGTTACATTGAGCTGGGTGAATGTAATATAAATGACAGTCATCCAATATGCTTTAATAGAAATAAGGCCATGCCCATAATAAAAAAATAATAAAAAATGTGTATCGTCCTCCCTCATCTTAAACAACCCTGATGAACAACACTGGTGAACAACACTGGTGAAAACTGCCCCAAGTCTCTCTGCTGCCTGTGCTCGTCTAAACACCTGCCTTAAGGAGATAAGAGCTTGGATGAATCAAAACTCCCTTCAACTTAACAGCCGCAAAACCGAGGCTCTACCCCTCACCGGGTCCAGGTCCATTGTATCATTTCAAATCCAAAGTGCTGGAGTACAGAGCCAAAACAACAAAATATGTGTCACCTTCCCAATAATTTTGGAGCTCACTGTAGACGTGTTCCTTGTTGTGTTTGTAGCGTCAGCTCTTTTTGCTGTTTGTCCCTTTGTTCTTTGTTTCAGGTACCCTGTCTACTTGTGCCCTTATTTAGTGTTTTTTAATTTGATTTATTTTAACACACTCACTGCACATTATAGATTCAGTGTATTATTATTATGGAGTGGCTGAGGATCCAACTTTTCCCAGACCTTTTTTTTCTAACGTTAAAGGTCCCCAAGCTCCTGCGCATGTGTTAATTCTCTCCTTATGTGCTCTCTGTGCTCTACTTTTAGAGAACTCTTGCGAATGGTGCTTGTTTAATAAAGATAGATGAAAGCTGAATCAATGTCTGCAAGATCACATGAGGATAGTACTCTACATAAAATAAAATAAAATAATAGCATTGCATTACTGTAAGACAAAAAACACCACCACATTTTCCTTTCATGTGGCTAAAACTCAACAGCGCATTCCGCTAGGCAAAACACAAAAGTAGGCTCTGCAGGCTACTTGGAAACAACACTGTATAGTATAACTCAAGATCTAAGCGCATATCCCAATGAAACTGATCTGAGATCAAATGGTTGGTATGCAGACGCTGCATGGACGTTTCACCAGTAAAACGCTGCCAGTCGTGAATTATCATTCACGACTGGCAGCAAGAAATGTGAAGGGAAGGAGACCAGAAAAATATGTGCCTAACGTAGAGGTAAAGAAACACATGCGCTCGGGAAAAAGTCAGAGTCCCGGAAAAGTCAGCTCCGCAGCCACAGCCTTATTATTATTAGTTGTAGCAGTTGGATTAGAATTATTTGAAAAGAATCACAGCCACACTATCATCTTGTTCCTGGCTTTAAACTAACCTACTGTAGTGGACAAAGGCTGTTGGGTTTATAGAGGAGCAGACAGGATCACTATGTTGACATTCTGCCAAAAGTCCCAGAATCCCCTGAGGATGTCCTGTGATGACATCATGAGAGTTCCACCGGAGCCAGTCTGGCCGGGGGTCTTATCACCGTGGCCATCACCCCACCGCAGTGTCTGAGTCCAGGAGGGGAGACTAGTACACATTTGCCTCTACGGTCAGCTAGGGGGTCACTGACACATACCTGCTGTCAGGGGACACAAAGGGATGTGTTGGCTCATTTTTGAATGACTAACTTGTACGTATGCACCACCACAGGCCGCAAACACACAGACCGATAATATCAACAGATTTCTCAGAATCTCACATGGACACACGTCCTCCACTCTTGCCTGTGTTAGAACGAGTAGAACTTACATGGCCAGCGCAGACAGGAAATGGTTCTGGGTTCCGAAGTTATATCGGACCCACATACAGCTCGTAGTTATAGAACATTTGCTGTAAGGACAAATACCTATTATTTTCCCATAATGACTGTCGCTCCATGGGTACACTTTACATTGGAATTTACACAAGAGTAAAAGTATTTCTGCTGTTCAAACATGCAGGCCTTGATAACATCCACTGAGCTATTGTGTGTGGTACTGACATTGACTTGCATTATGTAAAAGACCCAAATCATGTCATGGGAACAGGTGAGTACAGCACAGAGTAGTGTGGTTTTTGTGGGTGTAACTGACAATATAGTGTGAAACCAGACACAGGAAGTTTTGGGGAAGATATCCAACAAAGAAAGGCTTCAAGAAAAAATAACAATTAGCAAAAATAATATATAAACCTGTTATAATTTTGCAAATTAAGCAAATGATGACAGCTATTCAATTGAATTTCTGTCATTTCTATAAAGATTGCAATATAATTGTGTTTATATGCTGTAGCTAGGTATACCATTTTAGGTTGATGATTATATCAAGGCATGGTCGATTTGTTTTTCCGCTATTGTATTTTTGTGCCAGCAAGGCCTGTACCATTAAGAGTGTGGATAATTTATAGTTTTATATGAAGACAAAACAAACATAATTCCATAGTACAGTCTGGGATATGAAACCTCCCCATGCTCAATCTCCTTTGGATTATATGGTCCCAAATGTCCTAATAAATATCTAGAGTTTATTTCATAATGTTGACACAACATTGTTTTATTCACGTCGTGTCCCATTTGGTTGAATAAATGTAACATCACCTGCATGTAATACTTCATTACCTTAATTCAACAACCTTCAGAAAATAAAGTAGTAAACTTCTATGATCCACAGTTAAATGCATATCTAAAACTCAGATGACCAAAGTAGCACCACTGGCAAAGAACCACAGGAAAGGAACCACAGGCGTCAAGCACAAGTTTCAGGCCCTCAATCTTCACACAGTAGCAGTGTCTAAGAACCCACATATGTCAACAGTTAGTTTTATACAATAACGGTTTAAAAAGGCAGTAAAAAAAGAAAGCTAAGTTCACAGAAGCATTGATTAAGTGACTGTGATGTTCATGTTAAATGGGTGGGTGCCACTTTATTATCTCGTGAGCGCACGAGAGTTATGGGACAAGGGAGAGAATAGAAAAACATATACAATGTAATAGTAAGAATGTAAATAAACGGGCCCAGGGTTCGCATTTTCCTCCCACTGGATTCCCCTCTTATCACTAACAGCTACACCACAGTGACAAGATAATAATACCATCGGACAGTAAACAGAAAGCGAGACCTTATTATTAACTTTCCAGGCCATGTTAAAATGTGCACTGGTAAATATGTACAGCTGTACATTTCATCCTCCACGGCCCTTATTGAGTGATTTTACAAGCTGTTCTATATAAACGGCAGAGCAGTGGAAAGGGCAGGGGAGGAGGTGAAGCGTGTGAATGCTCAGTAAACACTCGTCTGGTGACTGCTGGGGAGACATAAAATCAATATTTAGCTATGTGGATCTAAAATTGGATATAAAAAAATGTTTGAGCATTATAATGTGGACGTGTGAATGGAAACAGATATGAGATGAGGATTTCATGGGACACGCACCATGTCTGTGTGTTTGCTTACCAGAAACTATTTTTTACTGTATATAAACGGACGTGAGTGGAAGAGAGGACGAGTAGTCCATTAGGGCAGGCATCAGTCACCGATGTCCATTAAGTTCCGTTTGAGAACTCAAACAACGTGAGTAGGTCTATAGTGAATCCCAGATCCTGGGTAGGTTCTCCAGGATCCTCCGGCGATGCGACGGGTTCGACACTCCGGCTGCACGCAGGTCCTCCTCTGTGATGCCACTGTGGAGAGAGCAAAGGTAATTTAGGTATCCCTGACTGACTTAGACCACCGAGACCAAACAAATCAGGTTCCATCCACCGTTATTCCTCCTCTCACCTGAAGTAGTCCAGGTCGTCCCAGCCGTTGAGGCTGAGTCCCAGAGTGTACTTCTGTAGACCCAGGGTGCTGAGTAGTTCTCGCACCGTCTCTGGAGCTCCATATAGGACCTGTATCAAACACCAAAACAAATGTCTAGTCAAAAAACTGAATGATAAAGCCTTAGGTCTGGGCCCATTACTAGGCACCTACAAACTTAGATAGATTCCCTCAATCTCACACAAATTATCAAGGAACCTACCAGGTACAACCCCAAATCCGTAAACACGGGCACCTTCATAGATATCATCCTGACCAACCTCCCCTCTAAATATAACTCTGCTGTCTTCAACCAGGATCTCAGCGATCACTGCCACATTGCCTGCTTCCGTAATGGGCCCGTGGTTCAACGACCATCCCTCATCACTGTCAAACGCTCCCTAAAACACTTCAGCGAGCAGGCCTTTCTAATCAACCTGGCCCGGGTATCCTGGAAGGATATTGACCTCATCCCATCAGTAGAGGATGCCTGGTTATTCTTTAAAAGTGCTTTCCTCACCATCTTAAATAAGCATTCCCCATTAAAAAAATGTAGAAATAAGAACAGATATAGCCCTTGGTTCACTCCAGACTTGACTGCCTTTGACCAGCACAAAAACATCCTGTGGCGTTCTGCATTAGCATCGAATAGCCCCCGCGATATGCAACTTTTCAGGGAAGTTAGGAACCAATATACACAGTCAGTTAGGAAAGCAAAGGCTAGCTTTTTCAAACAGAAATTTGCATCCTGTAGCACAAATTCCCAAAAGATTTGGGACACTAAAGTCCATGGAGAATAAGAACTCCTCCTCCCAGCTGCCCACTGCACTGAGGCTAGGAAACACTGTCACCACCGAAAAATCCACGACAATTGAGAATTTCAATAAGCATTTTTCTACGGCTGGCCATGCTTTCTACCTGGCTACTCCTACCCCGGCCAACAGCTCCACACCCCCCGCTGCAACTTACCCAAGCCCCCCCCCCCCCCCCCCCGCTTCTCCTTCACCCAAATCCAGATTGCCGATGTTCTGAAAGAGCTACAAAATCTGGACCCCTACAAATCAGCTGGGCTAGACAATCTGGACCCTCTCTTTCTAAAATTATCCACCGCAATTGTTGCAACCCCTATTACTACCATGTTCAACCTCTCTTTCGTATCGTCTGAGATCCCTAAAGATTGGAAAGCTGCCACTGTCATCCCCCTCTTCAAAGGGGGAGACACTCTAGACCCAAACTGTTATAGACCTATATCCATCCTGCTCTGCCTTTCTAAAGTCTTCGAAAGCCAAGTTAACAAACAGATCACCGACCATTTCGAAACCCATCGTACCTTCTCCGCTATGCAGTCTGGTTTCGGGGTGGTCATGGATGCACCTCAGCCACGCTCAAGGTCCTAAACGATATCGTAACTGCCATAGATAAAAGACAGTACTGTGCAGCCGTATTCATCGACCTGGCCAAGGCTTTCGACTCTGTCAGTCACTGCATTCATATCGGCAGACTCAACAGCCTTGGTTTCTCAAATGACTGCCTCGCCTGGTTCACCAACTACTTCTCGGATAGAGTTCAGTGTGTCAAATCGGAGGGCCTTTTGTCCGGACCTCTGGCAGTCTCTATGGGGGTGCCACAGGGTTCAATTCTCTGGCCGACTCTTTTCTCTGTATACATCAATGATGTCGCTCTTGCTGCTGGTGATTCTCTGACCCACTTCTATGCAGATGACACCATTCTGTATATTTCTGTCCCTTCTTTGGACACTGTGTTAACTAACCTCCAGATGAGCTTCAATGCCATACAACACTCCTTCCGTGGCCTCCAACTGCTCTTAAATGCTAGTAAAACTAAATGCATACTTTTAAACCGATCGCTGCCTGCACCCACCCCAGCATCACTACTCTGGACGGTTTTGACTTAGAATATGTGGACAACTACAAATACCTAGGTGTCTGGTTAGACTGTAAACTCTCCTTCCAGACTCACATTAAGCATCTTCAATCCAAAATTAAATCCAGAATCGGCTTCCTATTTTGCATCAAAGCCCCCTTCACTCATGCTGCTAAACATACCCTCGTAAAACTGACTATCCTACAGATTCTTGACTTCGGCAATGTCATTTACAAAATAGCCTCCAACACTCTACTCAGCAAATTAGATGTAGTCTATCACAGTGCCATCCGTTTTGTCACCAAAGCCCCATATACTACCCACCACTGCGACCTTTATGCTCTCGTTGGCTGGCCCTTGCTTCATATTCGTCGCCAAACCCACTGGCTCCAGGTCATCTATAAGTCTTTGCTAGGTAAGGCCCTGCCTTATCTCAGCTCATTGGTCACCATAGCAGCACCCACCCGTAGCACTCGCTCCAGCAGGTATATTTCACTGGTCATCCCCAAAGCCAACTCCTCATTTGGCCTCCTTTCCTTCCAGTTCTCTGCTGCCAATGACTGGAATGAATTGCAAAAATCACTGAAGCTGGAGACTTATAAATCCCTCACTAACTTTAAGCATCAGCTGTCAGAGCAGCTTACCGATCACTGCACCTGTACACAGCCCATCTGTAAATAGCCCACCCAACTACCTCATCCCCATATTGTTTTTTATTTTTGCTCTTTTGCACCCCAGTATCTCTACTTGCACGTCAGCTTCTGCACATCTATCACTCGTGTTAATGCTAAATTGTAATTATTTCACCACTATGGCCTGTTTATTGCCTTACCTCCCTAATCTTACTACATTTGCACACACTGTATATAGATTTAAATTTGTTCTATTGTGTTATTGACTGTACGTTTGTTTATCCCATGTGTAACTCTCTGTTGTTTTTGTCGCACTGCTTTGCTTTATCTTGGCCAGGTCGCAGTTGTAAATGAGAACTTGTTCTCAACTGGCCTACCTGGTTAAATAAAGGGGAAATAAAAAAATAAAAGAAACATTTTATATCTACCCACCTCTTTCTCCCAGCAGTAGCCTCTTTCTGCCGCCATGGCCAGGTCATTCCTCTGGGCCGGTCTCTGGCATGGGGTAGATGGAGCTTCAAGGTCCACTGGGAAGAAGTCTACCTCGCTGAGTGACTTGGCTATCTGCAGGGCTGTGAGGGAGTGGTCCCCAAGGGGCCCAACTGGCTGCTCCACCACCCACGGTGCTGAGGCCTGGGTGTGGGGTACACAGGTGGACACATATGGGTAGAAGGCTGGGAGTTTGCTGCTCCGTACAGGGATGGCTTGTTCCTGTTGGTGCACCCTAGGCTGTTCTCTCCTGGGGGTCTCTCTGATGATGGCGGAGTGGTTCATGTACATGTTCCTCAGGTTCTTGGCAGGCAGGATGGAGTCCTGGACAACATTTTTTTTGCTTGGTCGTGGTTGTATGGGTTGTTCATGATAGTGAGAGGTGGGGCTTGGGGCAGGGGGGATTGGCGATGGGTCCTTTGATGGGAAGAGCTGATAGGAGGAGTTGGTCTGGGGTGGATGATGGTCATTGGTGGAAGGATAGTGGGGCAGGATCCCTGGAATCTCGATTTCAGTGAAGTCAGACCTGCGAGGGGACTTCCTGTCACAGCCACGCCCCCCGAAGAGTTTGGGTAACTGCAGCGCGGAGTCGCCGGCCCAGACCACCTGAGGGTCCCTGCAAGGGGGTGGAGACTCCTCTACTCTTCCCAGGACAGACACACCTTCAAATATGAAGTAGGCAGGGTTTGTGTAACTGCTAGGGGCCGGCTTGGGTGGAGGCGGTGAGGATCTGAAATGGGTGGACAGATAATAATGAAAGTAGGCTAAATGACAAACTATACTATAATCTCCCATCACTAATCATATCTCGGAATCATATGCTGACAATGTATGTTGGCTGGTTTTACAATGAGTGACTTGAAAAACACCAAAAAGATCCTCACCGGCTGATAGGTGCCTGAGTGGAAGGAGGAGACAAGCATCCCCCCACCAGAGCCTTCTCATCCTTCTCAAAGCAGAACCATTCTGAAAAAGACAAAACAGATGTTTACTGGACACCATCTAACTAATGTCTTCTCCATATGTCCTGTGTTGTCTGGGGTAAAGGCTGCCCCTGGCGTGTGGTGGCAGTGTTCATGTGTGTTGTCATGGCAATGCATAATGCCTGACCTATAGGGCAAATGGCACCCACTCACACTGTGTGTCCTTTGAATGTCTCAGGATGCATCTGGTCAGGGTCAGTCAGCGAGGAGCCAAAAGAGGAAGCCAGGGCAGAGACCACAGAGAGAGAAAGCCAAGCCTTGGATCAATCAGGAACCAAATAGAGGAAGCAATGAGAAATACACAGGAGAACCAGAGGGCATATGGACTGTCGCAACAGAAGCCCAGCGGGAAGTGATAGTGCGAGCAGAGGAAGGAGAGGAGGACAGTGATGAGGTTGGCGGGAGGGCAGCCAGGCGAACCCACCGTAGATCTTCTCCCGTGTTCCTCGCCGGTCCTTGGGCACGTGGACCCTGACCCGCCCACGTATGGAGCCCATCTCCTCGCCCCGGTGGGTCAGAAACGTCTCAAACTGCTCTGCCGCGCCGATAAGGGAGCGCAGCGCCACACAGCACTCACCTACAGAGTCAACAGTAGGATCAACAATGGAGTGGACACTGATCCCGGCCTAGACACCGATCTCTGGTAAGTTTACCTTTTTTCTCTCCTAATAGTTAAGATTTGAAGACTGTACACTGGTCTTTGATCTGTGCCTAAAATACACTTCAAAAAATCTAAACATCTCAATGACTAGGGTCAAGGGGCATTGATTGACTAAGTGACTGATGAGAGGGGAAATAGTGAATGGTGGTGGTTACGAACAGGAAGGGAAGGAGTAATGACCAACCGTATGACTCAAATCCGTCACATGACTTGACAGACAGCAGGAGGTGCTGATCCTGAAGGTACTCCATGTCTGAGAGGATCGGGAGAAGCTATGATATGTAGACACACACACACAAACAGGTTAGCTATGCGTCTTTGGTATGAGTTTGCTCATCTAGCTCCAGATTGATGTATTTACCTTGGGCAGCTGCTTGGGGGACCAGCCCAGTTTGAGGAAGCCAGGCACATCACAGCTCTGTGAGTCATTCTCTACGGAACGGCGGATCTCTGCTCAAGACAGATATCGACTTAAATTATTCATCACATAAGTCACAGAGTATATTATAGAACTATAGATGAACTAGATGAGAAAGGGTTAAGGACAAAGCACCTTCAAGGCAGGATGAGTGAAACTCAATGAAGAACTTGGCTTTGCTGGCCGTCTTCACAATGGCCTCAACACCTTCCAACTCCATCCAGGCCCTCTCCATGCTAGAGTTTGGGTCTGTTTTGTAGTGCAAAGAAATCGAGGCTCACAAGCAAGTATCACAGTTATATTATACGACGTATATTAATCAAAATTCTTATGTCAAAATAACCACAATCACCTGTTTTGGAAATGAACTGTGATGTCACCCCTACATGGAATGTGGCAAAAACAGGCGAGTGGTCGCTGGTGAAGATGTCATCTGTACAACCTGGAGACAGAGAGATCTCAGTCATAATGATACAACCGTATCCATTATCCTTATTCTGTTAACTGCACCATCATACAAGCATTCTTATGTCACTAATGATCACTTCAGCACTCTATGCTATTCAACCTCAATCAAAACCTGTGGCATAGACTAAAGTAATGATCCTTTAATGGCTATGATGGAGTATGCTGTATGGGGAGTATTTGCTGAAGGAGGTCAAAAGAATTCAGGCCCCTAGACTTTTTCCACATTTTGTTATGGTTACAGCCTTATTTTAAAATGTATTTAATTGTTTTTTTCCCCTCAATCTACACACAACACCCCATAATGACTAAGCAAAAACAGGATTTTAGAAATGTTTGCTAATTTATTAAAAATAAAAGTATTCAGACCATTTATTCAGTACTTTGTTGAAGCACCTTTGGCAGCGACTACAGCCTCGAGTCTTCTTGGGTATGACGCTACAAGCTTGGCACACCTATATTTGAGGAGTTTCTCCAATTCTTCTCTGCAGATCCTCTCAAGCTCTGTCAGGTTGGATGGGGAGCGTTGCTGCACAGCTATTTTCAGGTCTCTCCAGAGAAGTTCGATTGGGTTCAAGTCCGGGCTCTGGCTGGGCCACTCAAGGACATTTAGAAACTTGTCCCGAAGTCACTCCTGCGTTGTCTTGACTGTGTGCTTAAGGTCGTTGTCCTGTTGGAAGGTGAACCTTCGGCCCATTCTGAGGTCTTCAGCGCTCTGGAGCAGGTTTTCACCAAGGATCTCTGTACTTTGCTCCATTCATATTTGCCTCAATCCTGACTAGTCTCCCAGTCCCTGCCACTAAAAAACATCCCCATAGAATAATGCTGCCACCACCATGCTTCACCGTAGGGATGGTGCCAGGTTTCTTCTAGAAGTTATGCTTGGCATTCAGGCCAAAGAGTTCAATCTTGGTTTCATCAGACCAGAGAATCTTGTTTCTCATGCTCTGAGTCTTTAGGTGCCTTTTGGCAAATTCCAAGCGGGCTGTCATGTACCTTTTACTGAGGAGTGGCTTCCGTCTGGCCACTCTACCATAAAGGCTTGATTGGTGGTGCTGCAGAGATGGTTGCCCTTCTGGAAGGTTCTCCCATCTCCACAGAGGAACTCAAGAGTTCTGTCAGGTGACCAAGTCACCTCCCTGACCAAGGCCCTTCTCCCCCAAATGCTCAGTTTGGCCCGGGCGGCCAGCTCTAGGAAGAGTCTTGGTGGTTCCAAACTTCTTCCATTTAAGAATGATGGAAGCCACTGTGTTCTTGGGGACCTTCAATGCTGCAGAAATGTTTTGTTACCCTTCCCCAGATCTGTGCCTTGACACAATCCTGTGTTCCTTCGACCTCATGGCTTGGCTTTTGCTCTGACAAGCACTGTGGGACCTTATATAAACAGGTGTGTGCCTTTCCAAATTATGTTCAATCAATTTAATTTACCACAGGTGGAATCCAATCAAGTTGTAGAAACATCTCAAGGATGATCAATGAAAACAGGATGTACCTGAGCTCAATTTCGAATCTCATAGCAAAGGGTCTGAATACTTAAGGAAATAAGGTATTTTTTTTTTTTTTTTTTTTATAAATGAGCAAACATTTCTAAAAAACAGATTTAGCTTTTTCATCAAGTGGTATTGCTGATGATTTTTATTTCTTTAATCCATTTTAGAATAAGGCTGTAATGTAACAAAATGTGGAAAAAGTCAAGGGGTCTGAATACTTTCCGAAGGCACTATGTCTGAATATAATGTTACGAGCCAACAAAAAATAAACTCAGCAAAAAAAGAAACGTCCTCTCACTGTCAACTGCGTTTATTTTCAGCAAACTTAATGTGTGTAAATATTTGTATGAACGTAAGATTCAACAACTGAGACGTCAAACTGAGTTCCACAGACATGTGACTAACAGAAATGGAATAATGTGTCCCTGAACAAAGGGTGGGTCAAAATCAAAAGTAACAGTCAATATCTGGTGTGGACACCAGCTGCATTAAGTACTGCAGTGCATCTCCTCCTCATGGACTGCACTAGATTTGCCAGTTCTTGCTGTGAGATGTTACCCCACTCTTCCACCAAGGCACCTGCAAGATCCCGGACATGTCTGGGGGGAATGGCCCTGGCCCTCACTCTCTGATCCAACAGGTCCCAGACGTGCTCAATGGGATTGAGATCCGGGCTCTTCGCTGGCCATGGCAGAACACTGACATTCCTGTATTGCAGGAAATTATGCACAGAACGAGCAGTATGGCTGGGGACATTGTCATGCTGGAGTGTCATGTCAGGATGAGCCTGCAGGAAGGGTACCACATGAGGGAGGAGGATGTCTTCCCCGCAGTGGCAGACCAGGTGTTGTTACACGTGGTCTGCCACTGCGAGGACGATAAGCTGTCCGTCCTGTCTCCCTGTAGCGCTGTCTTAGGCGTCTCACAGTACGGACATTGCAATTTATTGCCCTGGCCACATCTGCAGTCCTCATGCCTCCTTGCAGCATGCCTAAGGCACGTTCTCGCAGATGAACAGGGACCCTGGGCATCTTTCTTTTGGTGTTTTTCAGAGTCAGTAGAAAGGCCTCTTTAGCGTCCTAAGTTTCCATAACTGTGACCTTAATTGCCTACCGTCTGTAAGCTGTTAGTGTCTTAACGACCGTTCCACAGGTATGTTCATTCATTGTTTATGGTTAATTGAACAAGCTTGGGAAACAGTGTTTAAACCCCTTATAATGAAGATCTGTGAAGTTATTTGGATTTTTACGAATTATCTTTAAAGACAGGGTCCTGAAAAAGAGACGTTTCTTTTTTTGCTGAGTTTATGTCCTAAACCAGGGATGGGCAACTAGCTGCCCACAGCCGCCCTTTTGTAGGCCTGTGGCCCAATAATAATAATAACAAAAATACTATTTATTAAATAAATTATATATATATATTTGTTTTTTGTTGGAACTCAATCGGGGTCTCAACTTTCTGTTGAGAGTTAGAGTAATGGTGCAATTTAGAAATGTGCATCAGCAGTCACTCAATTAGCACGTCAGCATTTTTTAAAACGATTGGTAAGTTAGTCTAGCGGCCAGCTATCTAAACTTGTAGTAAGCATGGTCCAATTACTGACCGAGGTGGGGCCCATTGATCATCAGTTATCACATAAACTGCAAACATTTGCCTGCACCCTGTGGCAAAATGAGTAGAATTGCAGGAAATTAACATTAAAATGTAAATATCGGTCATCGCTGTCATGAGTGGGGCCGCTAAAATGCTTTCTCACAAGGGGATGGGGTTGGGGGGGTACGCAGACCCATGAGCCACTGCGGCCCCTCATGATGAGTTCCGTTTTTTTGTGGCCCCCAGCCCCATCAAAATCATCCATGTCGTAAACCTAAACCCACCATAGGAGTTGCAGGTGATATGTGTCTCTGAGTAAGACTTCCACAGAATCCGGTCACACCATGATGGCACATTGACACGCACCTGTAGACACAGAATAGAAGAATGGCTATATTTATTGTGTGTTTGTGTGTGTTCGATGCGGACATATTGAACATAGAATTGATTTAGAAAAATGGTATTATATAATGTAGGGAACACTGCATTCCAATCATACAAGCCATTTCACTCTGTGAGGTAGTTTTAGTAGTCATGATGACAGCTGCCGTCAAAGCATCCACCCCTTGTGACCCCAATAGAGACTGATTGGGTTACACATACAGTAAATCCAGTCGTGAGCTATACTTATTTGTGTAGAATGTTTAGGGGGGCAAGTTACACTAGTTGCAAAGGCGAAGGTTTCCAACCTAGCATTATGCAATTCCCTTATTTACTGACTGCTTTCACAAGGCTCACAAATGATGCTTTGTGTGGATTATTCATCACTTACTGCTTGAATGTAATTCAGACAACACGCTGATTTGGACACAATGTAGCTTTGAGAGGTTGTGTCAGATAGTGTCACAAGGAGATAGACTCACGCCAGAGGTCTTGTACTTCTGCCACAGGTAACTGTCCCTGGACCCCCTCTCGTACCGATAGGTGGGCGGAAACGCAATCTTCTCTTCCTCTTAACCAGGACAAAGAGAGAGAAAGGGAGAGAGAAGGGGTAGATTCCGAGACAAAAGCAACGAAGAGGAGAAATTATTGACAAGAATAAATAACAGGTATTTTCACCCGCACAGGAACATACAGTTTGACATGACGTCAGTAGGATGCTACTCACTGAAATTGAGGAAGGCCTTCCTCTTGTGTCGTTCTCGTGTCAGCTGGTCAGCACACATGAGCTCATCAAACTCCCGCTTGGAAACATGTTTCAGAATGTCCTGTAAAGCAATAGCGATTCAGTATGAGAGGATTCAAGGTACGGCTCTGGGTCTATGGAGATTCTTGATTTCGGGTTACACTACATCTGATCTATTTGCTGGGGAACAACGAAACAGAGAGCGGAGAGGAGACAGGGCTTGTCTGACCTGTACGTCCAGATCTAGTCTGTAGTTGAGGTCTCCACACCAGAAGAGATGTGTGAAGCGCAGGCTGACGTCAAAGGCACTGAGCTGCCGGTCACCCAGGGACAACAGTCTGAGGATGTCCGCACAGTTCTGGTTCCTCCTGACAGGACCACAAGCACAGGGAGGGACAACATCAACTCACACACATAGACACGCTGCGTACATACATTGGAAACGTATACACTCTACAGCCCTGGCATGTCCTTATATAGAAAGGACAGAGTGTACATCAATCTGATGATAGTTGTGTTGAACATTACCCTAATGTTTTATCTGTCAACTAACACCCAAATGATATACCGTCCATTGGAAATAGGTGTGTATACAGTTGTGTATACCACAGGAGGTTGGTGGCACCTCAATTGGGGAGGACGGACTCGTGGTAATGGCTGGAGCGGAATTAGCGGAACGGTATCAAATGCATCAAACACATAGTTTGATGCCATTCACTCGGTTTCGGCCATTATTATGAGCCGTCCTCCCCTCAGTAGCCTCCACTGGTGTATACAATATGTACATACCTGACTACTTTCTCACTGCCAGAGGTCAGATGGCAGTTGACAAATCCAAAAGAAGTACTGTTGAAGAGTAAGGAAACCCCAACAGCACCTTTATTTCCTGGAAACAAACAGATTTGACATTTAAAGGTTAACCTCATTTAGTTAATAAAAGACAACATCTCATTCCTGTTAATCGTGCTCTGATATCACAGATCAGGGGTGTCAAACTCATTCCATGGAGGGCCGAGTGTCTGCAGCTTTTTGTTTTTTCCTCCCAATTAAGACCTAGACAACCATGTGAGGGGAGTTATTTACTAATTAGTGACTTTAATTCATCAGTCAAGTACAAGGGAGGAGCAAAAAACCCGTAGGCCCTCCGTGGAATGAGTTTGACACGTGTCTTTGGCTGTAGGCTATGCCAAAGATACAGTATGTGTCCGTGGAGGCTGCTGACGGGAGGACGGCTCATAATGCCTGGAATAGAGTCAATGGAATGGTATCAAACATGTTGTTTCCTTGACATTCTATTGACTCCATTCCATCCATCACTATGAGCCGTCCTCCCCTCAGCAGTCTCCACTGGTATGTGTATACTACGCATTCATTTCTGAGACGAGGAGGAGGGTGTGGTGTTATGGGTAGCCGACCCATAGATGACCCAAGTAGGGGCCTGGTATCATACCCAGTGTGTTCCCCAGGCCAGTCTTCACACTGGCTGTGTTTACATGACTGATGCGACTCTCGTGCTCCGGCTTCACGAACACTGCTAGCCTCATGTTCCACAGCGACTGTACTGCCACCTGCAGGACACATAACCACAGAACACTATAACAGAGCAATCAAGACATAGGCCTACAGTACTGCTGATTGAAAAAAGCTAAAGTAATGATAACATATATATCTTGATTTTTCATGGAAGTATCATAATCATAGACATAAGCAATCGTTTTTAGACATTTTATTGCTAGGCTAACTCCAGTAAGTATCAGGTAAATGGATGAGCAATAAACCTTAACTTCCAGTTTATACCAACGATTTATATATACACTAGATGACAAACAGGGGAAGCTATTTTGAAGCCACCGCACCCCCATCTTGGCACTCCTCCACTGTTGTACATTTTTGGGGGGGAAGCTATAGAAATGCATAGTTTTTGCCACGTTTATTCCATTACAGACACATTAATGCACACTTTTTCATTATATTATGTGAGCTAAACATACAAATAAAAAGTGTAAAATATATACAATTATTTTCCTTAAAGCATACTTTTTGAAAGTCTGAATGTTACTGTCCCCACTACAACAACAAAATACTGAAATCGATGTCATTTTGTTCTTAAAACATTTCATTGAAATACTGTAGAATTCCATTCATTCCTATGGAGAACCCTCTCTCCTAGGGAGTGCCAATATGGTGGTTTCAAATCCTCTCATTGGCCAATACATAGCATTCGCAATCCAGGGTTTATATAAGTCATTGGTTTATACACTCTTTTCTATTACCTCTTTGTGCAAATACAAAGAGCGTGTAAAGTAACTGTCACAGAGAGATAAACAGCTCTCATTGCTTCAGGATGAATGGTAAAAGAAAAAGTATATCAAACAGATATCCTATAAGGTGAGCAAGGGCATAATGACAATCAGAGACACTGAAAGCTGGGAGAAAGGGCCAATAAGGTATAGGGACAGAAAGAAAGAGACAGAGATAGAAAGACAGCGAAAGAGCGACACATACAGTAGAGATGGAGGAAAAGAGGGACATGGAGATGGAGAAAAATAAGCAGAGAGAGATGGAGAAAGAGGACTGGGGACAACAGATGGAAATGAGCTGTTTGCTAAATCTGGTGCAACATTTCCTTTCTCCGTGTTCTATGTTTTTGTTGTACATTGTCTCTGTCCCAATTTTTTTTTATAGTTAAATGGAGGACAATAGAGGAAAAACTGATGCTCACCTGTTTGTACTCTATATGAGTGTAGCTGTGTAGGGTAGCCTTAACGTGCTCGGTCCACTCCTTCTCCCCCTGAGAGTTCTCCTGGGTACCCAGGGCGTAGATGTCATGAGGCAGCAGAGCTGTGGACTCATCTGGGGTTCGCCCCAGACCACAGCACGTCACCCAGGACTGCAGACTGCGAGGGGGAGGGGAGCCACCTGGACACACAACCATTAAGATCATTAGTGAGGGTCCAACTCAGTATAGACCACCATCTAGTGCTTCAAATAAAAAAAGGGTGTTTCTAACAAGAAAATTGTGGCTTTCTAGTGTAATAACCCTGTAATAACCCTGTAATAACCGTAGCCATACCAGTAAAAGTACTGATGTCAGACAGTAACAGCGGAAGACATATTACTCTAGGACAGTGAGGTTCTATTGATGTCATAGTTACCCATATTCCAGCTGCCCACAAACACAGAGATGACGTCAGGTTCGCTCAGATGGGAGTGTCTGGTCTTCATCAGCTGTAGCAGCTGGCAGAACGCCTCCCGTTTCTGGAGGGAAGAGAGAGTGTTCTCAGTCAATATAAAAACTACAATGGAATCCAATGGGTGGCAACATACACAGATGAATGTAGACCTGTATGTACCCTTGCACTCTCAAACATGAGCTCTCGTGGGGTGCTGTGATGACTGTCCACTACCATGCGCAGCTTGGCTGGACTGCTCTGGAACTTGACTAGCTGCAGAACTGACACGTGCGCACGCAAGGAAAAAGAGGGGAATCGTTAGGATCATTGAATGCTTCTTCATCGAACTCGGTCAAGTAATGTCAGATGTTGATGTTATTCTCTTACTCCGGTCGTGTGAGACTGTCTCCGCTCCGAATGACCCGGCCTTCCTGTCAAACAGCAGCACTCCTGTGTCCAAGTCCACTGACACTGTCTGTCTGCCGTAACGCACCATCTTAATCTAGACACACACACACACAAAGATGATGCAAGATATACAATATTGTACCACAAAAATTATCAAAATATGATTAAACAGCTGGTATGCCCCCCTAAAAGTATGAGCTGCCCTTTGTCTCTCTCTGTCACCTGAAAAGAGTGGACAGGTATGGGCCTGGCATTGTTCTTGGCTACAGGGACTAGTGCTGGAGCAGGGACTGGGGCTGGAGAAGGGGCTGGAGCTGGAGCAAGGGCAGAAGCAGGGGATGGAGCAGAGACTGGGACTGGAGCTGAGACAGGGGCGGGCTCACGGGAAGGGGCAGGCTGCACAGCCAGGTTGTGATTGGTCACAGCATCTTGAAGAGCTTTCAGCACCTGCACAGTAAGAGCATAGAGAGCTTTAGACTGTATAGTAAATTAATATCAGACTGGTTTGCATTGGGGGATAGTGTGTGTGTGTGTGTGTGTGTATGTATGGGGGTACATACCCTCTTCTCCAGGGAGGACAGCAGGCTGACCAGGGCAGAGATCTTACACAGCAGGCTGTCCAACTCCATGTCTGGACCTCTACCCATATTCTAAAAGGAGGGACAGTAATATACTGTATTAAGTAGCTATGTGCTATGTGCAATACAGATATAAATATAGAATTGTACCCCATGAATGGAACATATTTAGAGGTGTTTTATTTAAAACTTTTTTAACAGTGATGCGCTGTGAAAGTAATTTCTCAATTAGTTCACTAGATGGCGTAGCAGATCAGATTTCCATTCATTTCCTGTCTTCTTAGTTTGTGGGTCTGTTGTGGACCATAGTAGAGTAGACAGGGTTGGACAGACAGGGTAGGACAGACCGGGTAGGGGCCTTCCGAGTGGCACAGTGGTATAAGGCACTGCGAGTCCAGGCTCTGTCGCAGCCGGCCGCGACCTGGAGACCCATGGGGCGGCACACAATTGGCCCAGCGTCGTCCGGGTTAAAGGAGGGTTTGGCCGGCAGGGATGTCCTTGTCCCATCGCGCACTAGCGACTCATGTGGCGGGCCGGGCGCAGTGCACGCTGACACGGTCTCCAGGTGCACGGTGTGTTTCTTCCGACGCGTTGGTGCGGCTGGCTTCCGGGTTAAGTGGGAATTGTGTCAAGAAGCAGTGCGTCTTGGTTGGGTTGTGTTTCGGAGGACCCACGGCTCTCGACCTTCGCCACTCCTGAGTCCGTACGGGAGTTTCAGCGACGAGACAAGACTGTAACTACCAATTGGATGCCACGAAATTGGGTAGAAAATGGGGTAAAAAAAAGAACAGACCGGGTAGGACAGACAGGGTATATCACAGATGGGATGTACCTGTGACTTGGTGGAGGTTAAAGGGCAGGTGGGATGGTCAAACACTTTGGCCAGCGTCTCCAAACTGGACATGGTCAGATCAATCTCACTGTGGATCAGACAATCAGTTTCATTTTCTCCCAACAAATCCATCACATCACAAACACTAAATGACATACAACACTTTAACTGTAATAGCAGTAGCAAAATGCTGAAACCCACCTGTTGAGTCCCTGGCATGCGGTGCCCAGGGTGTGGTGTAGATGGCGTAGGCCTTTTGCTCCTCTACGTAGACCCTCCACATCCAGAGGCAGCTCACTGCACAGATACTCACTGAGCAGCCCAACCACCTCACCTGCCATGCTGTGAAACCACAGTAAAAAAATCTACATTTTATGTGGTTTTTCCATCATTTTACCAGAAAGAGTAGATGAAACTAACGGAATAACGGAACTAACGTTTTTCGTGAGTGTTCGCAAACGTAAGCCTTGTTGAAAGCAGCACACAGGCAAGCTGAAGAGGAAGGGAGATACCTAGATGCCACAGGAAAGTACTACAGTGCTAAAGTACCCTAAATAGCCCCAGACCAATATTGCACATTTTTCCCTATTTATGTGTACCTGGGTGTGTTGAGCTCCTGCAGCCTGTGGAGGAAGAGGAGGTGGGGGGATGAGGTGACTGGGGGTCCTGCTGGGGGAGGTGTACTGACCGAGACTGGGGCTGGGCTGGGACTCCACACCAGCCCTTGCTTCTCATCATCACCTGAGCTCTCCTCACCAGGCTCTGTGTCCCTCCCCACAGGGTACAGCAAGGGGATGACCAGACCCTTATGAGGGTGCTGGTACCCCAACACCAGGTCCCCCAGCGTACGGAAACAGTTCACCTGCACCCCTTGAGATGTCTGTGGGGAAACACACTGTGGTTATACATACTGTGGTTATACATACATGGGCTGTGGTTACCCAGAAAGGTCAAAAATACCATAAACACATGATACATAACCTACACAACAGGTGATCTTCATGAGAGTTTCCTTTATGTACAGGATAGATGAACAAATTCCCTGAACTGGTGCCACAATGATCTGCAAACCGTCCATCAAGATAATATTTATAAACTGTTTCTCTAAAGTTCCTAAAGCTTGGAACACCGTACAAATGTCTCAAATCCATATGAACCTGTTCAGGATACGCATGTGTTGTTCGAACAGTGTCCACCAAAACAAAATGGACCTGGATATACTCAGGAGGATCCCTTGGAGTAGAGGTGCGGTCTCTTAGGCCCTGGAGGTGCCAAACAGAAGTCACAACCACTCACCTCTGTTTGCATAGCCAGAACAAGAACCACATCAAACACTCACTGCCAAGCAGGCTGCAGAAACCACTGCTAATCAGCCACAGGACAGGAGATGATGTCACAAACAACCCCCCCAAATTCTGGTCACTGGCAAGGTTGGCTGCCACGAGTCACAGTGTTCCAGCAGTTTACTAGCCGACCTCTGTGTTCTGAGCCAGTCTACCGTACACACGCACAAACGCTGCCCGCTATAAACACTCCAACAGCCAGCTGTCTCAGATACGTACAGTAAACATGGAGGGGAAACACATATTCAACAGCCATAGACAAACACATTAAGTGCCAGTCACACACACACACACACCGCGGGCATAGACATATTAGATGCCACGGACACACTCTCAGACACAGGACCCAAAGGGCGCACACAGCAACACTGCAAACTAAAAGCCCCTTTCCTGTACGTCTTATTTTAGAAACGTTTGTTTTCATTGTGTGGTTTGAAAAACCCTTTTTGGCAGACATTACCTGCCCCAGTTGCCAGGGACTCCTCTAATGGTTTATGCATTTTTTCGAGGAACTCTTGAAAAGTGATTACAAAGAAAATACAGACTAAACGACTCAGGGAGACAAAAACGGCCTGTCTTTTAGCTCAAAATATCCCTTCTATAAAATAGCACCCTCAGAAAAACAAGAAAGCAACCACGCAATCCCTATGTGGTAATGTTTTTTAATAGCAAAGCGAGTGAGACAAACTGCTTATTGGGGACTTTACTGACTTACTGACAAGCGAAGCAGCGATACAGTACACGGAGCACAGCCCTCATCTGAAAAGAACGTTTACATGGTGTTTTCAAATCAAAGACTCATTAAATGACTGTCTCTATGAGACAATTGTTATTGAGCTGTTGTTTTTGCACCAGATATGGTAAAGGAATGCACAGGCTGGTTTGCGGGCTGCCTCAAATGTTTTTTGTTACTGTGTTTTTTCCCTCATTCCTGATAATTAGGACCAGGAGCTGCGGCTCTTGAAAGGAGTCGTCCCCTATAGTCACTATCTAAAACACACCCATACAACCGCCACACACAAACTAATCCGAACCATCCCGATCCCCCACCCAACTAACCCTCAACACACACATCCTTGTCCACGGCACATGCACACACAAAGCACAAACAGACCCATCCTCCTCAGAGCACTGGTCAATGAGTGGGTAGGTCAGGAATCTGTGAGACACACACAATTTCTCCTCTGTGCAGCGGTCATTCTCCAAGCATGCAGCCGCATGGCAGGGATGCCATTCAAACAAAAAGGCCTAAGGCAGAATGAGCCTAGTATATGAACACAAGACACTTCCTGTTTCCCTTACAACAGACAATAACACACCTCTTTTGTAACGATAACAACTACAGTATTGTACTGTCCATTCTTTCTCGAAAGTGGTTGCTACAAGAGGATAATATCATGCTTGCACATGTAGGAAATGCTACAGTATTAGCCTAGTTACTGTCAGGATTAGGTCATGTGTGTATGTGAGGGGGGTTTGGAAAGTTAAACTGATGATGGTCACTCACCTGTACAGCCAACAGGCCGTCTGCATCAGGAAGAATACGATAAGTGTGAACGTGCCGTTGGAACCTGAAAAGGGGAAAATAACATTTACAAATGTACTATATACCCCAAGACAGCACTACACATTACTATACCACTGTCATGGGCCAGAAATAAACATTCAAAGGCAAAACACGCTTTAAAGTGACAATGAAATATGGATGAGCAGATGTGCTGCCCTTGTTAAAGATAAACAAGACGCTAATTTGTTGATGGTGTGACTCAGTTAGATGGTTATTATAGCAACTTCATGGTCCACTGCACAGCGTGGGACTACATGACTACTACCAGGCAATTCCATGGAAACGGAAGTGCGCTGAGACTCAGATTTTTCACTTAAAATGTATGCCAAACAAAAACCTTTGATTTCAAAGTTAAACAAACCATACAACTCTATGCACAATGACTGCTTTTAACAATTTACACAGAACAGTTTGCAGAAACATTTACTGGAAGAACTGTGCATATGCAACGTTTAGTAAAATAATTTTGGTAAAATCTCCCTCCGTTTTTCATGTGACCATGTTTTTCAAAAGATCTGTTAAATATCTCCTCAAGATTAAGATTAAAAGATGTCTACCGAAAGAATGGGAAGGTGACATGACACCTTGACTCTGAAAAAATCTATTTTGGTTATTGAGCCACAGTAAGTGGATTTACACCCGGTAACGGAATTGCGGTAACATAATTTTTTTCATGGGTCCCTGATCTGTACTACACAGAAATGTTTGCCCGCAAGTTCGTCATGACGTCTTCAAGTTTTCTACCTAAGGGATAGATCGAAATTCACTGTATAACAATAATTGTAGCGGCCCTGTGTTTATAAACATGTATATCTACTTGGCTTTTGTGGCACAAAATTAAACTCATCACTGTCAATTGCGTTTATTTTCAGCAAACTTAACATGTGCAAATATTTGTATGAACATAACAAGATTCAACAACTGAGACATAAACTGAACAAGTTCCACAGACATGTGACTAACAGAAATGGAATAATGTGTCCCTGAACAAAAAAAAACTGTCAATATCTGGTGTGGCCACCAGCTGCATTAAGTATTGCAGTGCATCTCCTCCTCATGGACTGCACCAGATTTGCCAGTTCTTGCTGTGAGATGTTACCCCACTCATCCACCAAGGCACCTGCAAGTTCCCGGACATTTCTGGGGGGAATGGCCCTAGCCCTCACCCTCCGATCCAACAGGTCCCAGACGTGCTCAATGGGATTGAGATCCGGGCTCTTCGCTGGTCATGGCAGAACACTGACATTCCTGTCTTGCAGGAAATCATGCACAGAACGAGCAGTATGGCTGGTGACATTGTCATGTCAGGATGAGCCTTCAAGAAGGGTACCACATGAGGGAGGAGGATGTCTTCCCTGTAACGCTCAGCGTTGAGATTGCCTGTAATGACAACAAGCTCAGTCCGATGATGCTGTGACACACCGCCCCAGACCATGATGGACCCTCCACATCGATCCCGCTCCAGAGTACAGGCCTCGGTGTAACGCCATTCCTTCGACGATAAACGCAAATCCGACCATCACCTTTGGTGAGACAAGACCGCGACTCGTCAGTGAAGAGCACTTTTTGCCAGTTGTGTCTGGTCCAGCGACGGTGGGTTTGGCACATAGGCGTATCTGCAGTCCTCATGCCTCTCCATATCTGCAGTCCTCATGCCTCCTTGCAGCATGCCTAAGGCACGTTCACGCAGATGAGCAGGGACCGTGAGAATCTTTCTTTTGGTGTTTTTCAGAGTCAGTAGAAAGGCCTCTTTAGTGTCCTAAGTTTTCATAACTGTGACCTTAATTACCTGCCGTCTGCAAGCTGTTAGTGTCTTAACGACCGTTCCACAGGTGCATGTTTATTAATTGTTTATGGTTCATTGAACAAGCATGGGAAACAGTGTTTAAACCCTTTACAATAAAGATCTGTGAAATTATTTGGAATTTTTACAAATTATCTTTGAAAGACAGGGTCCTGAAAAAGGGACGTTTCTGTTTTTGATTTGTTTACATCGACAAAACTACATATATACACAATTTATTTTTCTTCATTTTTCTTGAGTGGGCAGCCTGATGAAAGCCAGTCAATATTTAAATCACCCAGAAAATATACCTCTGTTGATATCACATACGTTATCGAGCATTTCACACATGTTAGCCAGATACTGACTGTTAGCACTTGGTGATCCAAAGCAGCTTCCCACCAGAATGGGCTTTAGGTGTAACTGATGAACCTGTAGCCATCTTACTTCAACAGTATTTAACATTGTCACACTGGTATAAATGTTCAGGAGACAGGCGCAGGAATGCGTAATAGTTTTGTTTTTTTTCTACCCAAATTACAGCGTGCCATGTAAAGGCACGGGGACGAAGACCAAACAAAGACGTATACAAAACACAGGGTTGAGACCCAAACAAAAGAGCGAGGAGTACCTCGAATAAATACACAAGCACATAAAGATACCACACCGGACGAGACCCGTAATCATCTGCGCAATACGCGCGGCACGAAAGCCAAAACAACACAGCACAGGTACTCACACGACCAACGGACATTGTAAAAATAATCGACCGAATAATGGTGAACAAAGGGCACACTTATACAATTACTAATCAATGGGAATAGTAATGACAGTTCCGGAGGGATCCGTGACAAACATGAGATCCTCTCTAAGCCTTACAGAACTGTGTATCTGAATAGAAAACGGCCACACCTCCACCTTTGGCATTTGGGTCTTTTCTGTAGATCTTATAACCATGTATTGCTACCACTGTATCATCAAATGTATTATCTAAGTGAGTTTCAGAGATTGTCAGAATATGAATGTCATCTGTTACTAGCAAATTATTGATTTATTGAACCTTGTTTCTTAAGCTACATATGTTAACGTTGGCTATTTTTTGCACTTATCTGGGATGCATGATTGTTTTTATTGCTTTACTGGGAAGTTTAGATTTTGTGTCACTGGACTACACACAATACCCCATAATGTCAAAGTGGAATTATGATTTTCAAAATTTTTACAAATTAATTGTCACGGATCGCTAGGAATGGTAGGTGTGGAGTCAGGCGCAGAGAGCTGCGCTTTCAATGAATACGTTCATTTCAGCTGCGTCCAGCCAACAACCAGGCAAAATTACCAATAAACCGAATAGTCTCTCAACCAGGGAAAATAACGGACAACCAACACGTAAAAGCAAAAACAATAATATACCACTGACATAAAGGATAAGCCCGCACAACAGCAGGCGGGACCTGGGAGTTTAAATAGCCCCTAATTAACAATAAATAAGATACAGGTGAAAACAATCAAGACCAAACCAACAGAAAAGAAAAAGGAATCGGTGACAGCTAGTAGACCGGTGACGACGACCGCCGAGCGCCGGCAGAACAGGGAGAGGAGCCACCTTCGGTGGAAGTCGTGACATTAATAAAAAATGAAAAGGTGAAATGTCTTGAGTAAATACGTAAGTATTCAACCCCTTTGTTATGGCAAGCCTAAATAAGTTCTGGAGTAAAAATGTCCTTAACAAGTCACATAATAAGTTGCATGGACTCACTCTGTGTGCAATAATAGTGTTTAAACATGATTTTTTGAATGACTACCTCATCTCTGTACCCCACATATACAATTATCTGTAAGGTCCCTTAGTTGAGCAGTGAATTTCAAACACAGATTCAACAACGAAGACCAGGGAGGTTTTCCAATGCCTCGCAAAGAAAGGCACCTATTGATCAGCAAGCCCACCCTCTTTTCCCGATGTCAATCATGTCTTTAGGAGGCACTGTAACCAGCTTGCTCACAAATTGTGATGAGTTAGTATGTTGTTGCAGAAATAAATAGACCTAGGGGAGGGGTTGTCCAGACACATTAGCTTTGACCATCAGATGACAGAAAGTGAAAGAAAACAGTTATCAACATGACAGTGGAAGGGAGGAAGAAATTCTGTTGCAGATTTTTCTGAAATTCTGTTGCAGATTTTTCTGAAATTCTGTTGCAGATTTTTCTGAAATTCTGTTGCAGATTTTTCTGAAATTCTGTTGCAGATTTTTCTGAAATTCTGTTGCAGATTTTTCTGAAATTCTGTTGCCAATTCATTAACATAATTGATATTGGTAAAAACTCTATAACTAATTGATAACTAATTTACCTTTACTGGTTACTTCTGTGAACTTTCATTATTCTCCCTCCACATAAAAATATCTTTAAAATATGGGGGTTTTTGGTAACAGAATTTCAAGGCACAAGGCAATGTATCTTCAACTTACAGAAAGCAGAAAATATTTTCCTAACCTAAATATAAGTGTTGATATTAGTTGGCAGGGTTTTTACTTCAGCATTCTTGTGTTTAGATGTATTTCTAATTCCTTTTATGACTTATTCTGGTAGATGTTTTCTCAGACTCCTTTTCCATCTGTTTGACAAGGAATTAAAACCTATGCTTATTCCATGTTCTAAGGATGGAAAACTCTTGTATAATGTATATATGCCTAAATTAAAAAAAATATAGACTCTTAATTAGCTTTCTTTTGACACCCATTTTGACATGATCCTATTAACGCCACATGTTGGTGCTCATCTTTACATGGAAATAACCTACCCACACATCTCACGTTTTTACACACCACTATTTACACAACCTACACAAACTAGCCAGAGGGGAGTGACTCATCTGGCCCGCATGCGGGCTTCATGTTCGATAATAACCATTTGGTAGCAAAATCATACCACTAGTCTGTGTCAAGTATCCAATAGATGGCTAACTTTTATCTCTACTTTATCTCTAAACACAGTACAGTAAATGCCTACCCCCCCCCCCCCCCCCCTGTTGAAAAGACACCAGTTGAAAGCCCCCTGCTGAAAGCATGGCCTTGTGATGCCTGGTCGAAAATCACAGGTATCATTCATCTAGAATGAATTCATATTTCCCTGTAATGAAGTTAGAGAATAATGTAAAGAAACAGCAGACCTGTATTGATGTGGAGATTAGATTAGTGTGCACTAGGCCTACATACAACGTAGAGAGGAGGAAGAGGGACAGAGGGACAGAAAAAACACAGAATAGAAAACAACAGCAAAAGAGAGGGAGAAGAGAATGAGACAGCTAAGAGGGAGAGAGAGAATGAGACAGCTAAGAGGGAGAGAGAGAATGAGACAGCTAAGAGGGAGAGAGAGGGGGGTGGGAGCAACATGAGCAGCAGTGGGGCTCAGCTTTCAGGAATGTGTCTGGCTCGGGCCGCTGTGCACAGAGAGCCGTGTGGTCACTGTAGCTCCCGCCCTCTTCCAGGGGCCCCAGGGAAGACTGAAGGGAGGGGGGAGGAGAGTAGCGGGGGGGACAGGGAGCCCTAAGCCAGGGTTACACGGACACTGGCCAGGCTTGGTTGGGCTGTATCGGGACTGGGCAACCTGAGGGTTCAGGAGCTATAGACTTCCAGCAGCCCTGTGAGCCACAGCCTTCTCCCTGCCCGCTGTCCCAGCTCAGAGTGACAATGATAAAGATGACAGAGAGACAGGCTGCTGAATCCATTTACAATGCCGACATTGAGACACTCTATAGCACATGTGAATGTGAGGTTAGTTCCCTTTCCACTGACTGTGAGCATCACTGAGTTGATATTGACCATACACACTCAGAGATGGAAAGGAATTTTATGTTTGTGTGCGTGCGTGCGTGCGTGCGTGCGTGCATGCGTGCATGCGCGCGCGTGTGTGTGTGGTGGAAGGCTACTCACAGCAGACAGAGGGCGTAGGCTCCAGGCACAGACTCACTGTCCCTGACCAGGAAGCTGCCGTCCCTCCCAGCCCGGGCCAGCAAGTCCTCCGCATGCACGCGGCTGATGTCACGGTGGTACCACGCTGCCATCGCCATGACAACCTTTGCTGTTGTTGTCCACCTGTCAGTCAGTGGAGCGTCTGTCCGTCCAACAGGGTAATCCACAACAAGGTGTACGGTCAGAGATGACACACACACAGTCTGTCCCAGACACCTGTGTCATGGCACCACGAAACCCTCCAGTCAGGAGCTCTTGTTGTTCAGTCCTCTTGAGTGTTCACAGCTTCTCCAGCATCCTCGTCCTCATTAGTAAGGTCGGCACAGGACAACAACAATAGTCCTCCTCATTTAAGACAGGCACGCCTTCCAGGGTCCTACTGGGTTACACATCCTGTTGCATTTGAGGATTGTTGTCGTTATAGAGTCAGAGTCAATATCCCTCCCACAGATTTCTCTGTGTCCAGATTCCAGAACTACAGTTGCTGAACTCTGGCCCACCTTGTTGTTAGTTCCCCCACAGAGAACAACTGTCTCAGTGTCTGTGTGCAGTTTGCTGCCAGCCGGATGTTCCTCTCAGGTAGACAGACAGCTGGATGTTCCTCTCAGGCAGACAGACAGCTGGATGTTCCTCTCAGGCAGACAGACAGAGATAGAGAGAGAGAGAAAGAGAGGGGGGGAGCAATGATGCGTATAGCCAACCACCCCTGGGGGTAGTGCCTGCAGCCTCACCCCAAAGACCGGCAATGCTCCTGCCTGCTGTCCCCTCAATAAAAGCCCTGCATGCAAACAACACAGGAAAGAAGAACCAAGAGAAGTCAGTCAGCCATACAAACAAACCCTGCTGCACAGCCTGCTGTGGTGGATAGATATCAGACAATTCAAATGCTTTTCCAGTTGTTTTGCCATATAAGGGAAAGGGCAAACACCCTACAGAAAGTTCAGTTGATGGTTGCAGTTCTCTCCAGATTCCACAGTCTCTCTCTTCCTCTCTGTTGTCAGACGTAGATTACAGAGGGTAGGTCGGGGGTGTTGGTGGGGGGTGTAAAGGGTCCCTGGTCGGTCCCGTGCTGAGAGTGTGTTGGGAGTGTCCCGTCCCCCTGGCGTGGTGTGTTCCGTATCTCCCTAGAGTGTCGTCAGAGGAGGAGGTGAAGGGGGGCTAGAGGATGAGAGGACTAGCCCTGTTAAAGCACAAGACAACGCTGGGCAGCACAGACAGAGGAAGTGACTCTCCGCTCCAGATGTGAGTAAGAAGGAAAAGCGAGGGCAGAGAAAAAAACTGACGCAGCAGCAGAAAGAATTCCTGCGAGGGGCTTCACTTCATCACTGGTGTGTGAAACCAACGCTGCCAGCAGACTCTTCCTTTCTCTGGCCCACCCCACGCTCCATCCTCCTCCCCTCCTTCTCCTCCTCCTTTTCCCTGAAATCCCAAACACAAAACACAGCCGTGCCGTGCACACTCAGGTGGGAGGCTTGGCACAGCCTCTGTCTGTCTCACTCCTGCGTTCTTGTCCTCTTTTCCAGCCTTTTTTCCACTGTGCTGGCTAGCTTATTCCCCTCTCTCTTTCTCCGTTCCCCGCCCTTTTCTTTTGTTACTCTCCCTAACATCCCTTTCTCTCTCTCCTTGCTCTCCTTGCCATCTCTCCCTCCTTTCCCTCCTTTCTCTCCCTCCTTTCGCTCCCTGCTTACTCTCCCTGCTTTCTCTCCCTCCTTTCTCTCCCTCCTTTCGCTCCCTGCTTACTCTCCCTGCTTTCTCTCTCTCCCTTCTCTCCCTCCTTTCTCTCCCCACTTTCTCTCTCTTCTTTCTATCCCTCCTTTCTCTCTCTCCTTTCTCTCTCTCCTTTCTCCCTCTCCTTTCTCTCTTTCCTTTCTCTCCCTCCTTTCTATCACTCCGTTCTCTCTCTCCTTTCTCTCTCTCCTTTCTCTCCCTCCTTTCTATCTCTCCTTTCTCTCCCGGCAGAAAAGCAGCCTCCAAATGGATATGGAGGCTTATTTTTGGCATGCAAACAACGCCCCTCTTCCTCCTCCTCTTCCCCTCCTCTCTTCACCCAGTGGTTGGAACTGTGTTTGTGGGCAGCTGTTTGGCTCCAGCTTTGCTGTGCTGCCTCTTACAACTCAGCAGAAATCCATTGCCCACCACCCCCACCACACAAACCCATAACATACACAAACAAGCTGACGTCAGTACAAGCCCATTCCATTACCCGCCCTCTCAACTCTTCTGTTTATTACAGGCCCAATCTCATCTCACGACTTTCCAAAGGCCACAAACCAGTCATTGTTGTTGCTCCCTCTAGCTTTTTCTTATAGGAGGTCAGTGACTGCTGACTCACCCATCCTAACCCCTCACCCACCCCCAAATCTAAAACCTTACTGATGTCCCTGAGGTGGTCTGTTCTTCCAGCTCTGTTGTGTTTCTCAACAGATGTAGGTGGGTCAGAAGAGGGTACACAGCAAACATGGCCCCATTTGGGTATTTGGTGGGCAAGGTAGATAGGGGCTAGCCCACAGCAATCCCACACCAGCCCAGTGTCGTTCCAGTTTAAGTGTTCTGTTGTGTGATGTCAACATAAAAGTTTATCTTGTACACAGTCTGTAAAAAGGCTTAGATAAGTGCATGTGACATATGAGAAAGTTTTAAGTTAAGGGCAGCCTACATGGTCCAGTGTTTTAACCCGCATTGGGCCAACATCGTGCCAATGTGGACATGTTTGCTGGTGTCACGGCCGTCAAAGAGAGGAGACCAAGGCGCAGCGTGGGATGCGTACATACTAATTTATTTAAAGAACGAACACTAAACAAACTAACAAAATAACAAACGAACCGTGAAGCTATACAAAAATGAGTGCTGACAGGCAACAACACATAGACAACTACCCACACAGACAGGTGGGAAAAGGCAACATGGTTCTCAATCAGAGACAACGATAGACAGCTGCCTCTGAGAACCACACCCGGCCAAACACACAGAAATATAAATCATAGAAAAAAGAACATAGAATGCCCACCCAAATCACACCCTGACCAAACCAAAATAGAGACATTAAAAGCTCTCTACGGTCAGGGCGTGACAGCTGGGTAGTGATTTAGCACCCAGACTCCTATCATCCCCATGGCCCTTGCAGACTCTGTACTGCCTCCTTCTATACTGCAGGTATAGTAAGGAGATATTTCCTTAGAATCATATGGATACTGTATAATATTGTTTAATACTGATTGATCATACAGTTTAAATTTGGGACAAGCCAGGTTTTGTTTTGTGCTCATTTTTGCTAACAATTTCACTGACATTTGGAGTTGGGTTCAGCACATTATTAGCATTTTGTATGCGGTCATTTCAATTGGTGTAAAAAAAGGTTCATTCCCGAACACACAGACAGCATGCTCTGCTCCTGTCTGACCCTGTCTTATTATAACCCTGGGCTCATCCCATTACTGTTGCTGTCCATTCAATTACCAGGGCTGCTATGTTGATGCAAGCTATGAATTACACAGAAATATCTGACAGAAAACCTGCCCTTTCTGGTAACTTAGTTATCTGCTTTCACTTTCTCTGCTGTCTCTCAGTTCTACACTGATGGAGGGAGCCTAGCTATCTCAAGGCAGCTGTCTACATAATAAAATAGAGGCATGCCCTGTCACTTCCCCAAGCCTGGTATTCTTCATCTTTAATCTGATAATTTAGCGACACTGTATAGCACATAGCTAATACCTGCCTGCCCATAGAAATATGGTCAATGATGGCATAATGGGTGGAATGCCAGCCATTTTGAGTGTACCCATTCCAGGAAGTAAATAATTTCTATGTGCCTGCCCATCACCACTGAGAAACCATGGGAGGACACAAACATATGAACATCATGGCTGATTAAGTTATTTACTTTAGTTGGGTGACTATACAGTGTATCAATATAGTGTATAGCTCAATATACAGTCAACACAGAGCGCTGCACCACAACTGTTTGAACTGGGCAATTTTTTAGATGATAATATTTTCTAAAATCACATATTTCTGCTTCAGCCATACACGTTAGTCTCCTTTCATATCGATGTCCATCTCCCCCTCAGTGTCTCTGACTCTCCATGTCACTTGTTGTGGCTTTTATAACCCTGCATGGTGCAGTACTGGTGTGTTATAACTGGTACCGGTCTCGCCACTGGTCTGGGACAATGATGAAGTTATTTATTGTGTATCTATATATAGTTTCAGCCACATGGGGGCTAAATGGGAGAGAGCTTAGCTGTAAGGGGATTAGATGAAGACATAAGCTATTTTGTGATCTCGTCCTTCAGCTGAAACTGTCAGATGAACACCCAGGAAAGTAATTGAATAACAAAGGAAGAGGCCTGGAAATAGATGGAATGAATGAACCCTGAACAAAGCTTATATTTGTTTTACCGTAATCACTCGACATCCATCTTTTGTCACCTGCTAAAAATAGGAGATTAATATGAAATACATATTGATTGAATTGATTGGTGTAATGCATGCTTACAATGCAAAGTATGGACCATACAGTACCAAAAGCACATGGCGATTGCATCCCAGTCCACCCATTGACTGTTCTTCAATTCACAGTGTCTAAAAGCAGGGCTGAGCCCAGTTAAGCCCAGTGTGAATGTGTGAAGAGAAGTGATTTGCTATACACTTATAGCATCTTAGGTTTTCCTTGAGGAGTGGAGAATCAGGTTGCCAGAAGAGCAAGGCATAAGAGGCTTACTGATAAGACGCATCTAATGATTGCACACAGACACTGCTGTCCTGGCTTCTCATGTGACCTCATGAGTCCAAACAATGTATCTCATCGATAAAGAAGTCACACACTGGAATTGCCTATCTTGCTTTATTGTCATGGGATGCAAGGAACATTTGTTTTAACCTTTCATTCCAGATATCATTTATCAGGGATCTTTAGAACTGACACGAGGGACTGAGTATAATCCCAAAAAACGATTGTAGAATAGCGAGGATTTCACCAACTTCTTTGTATGGACAGGACATGTGATGTGCCCATTTGAAATACATGAATCTGTCACCTGTATAGAGCTCGCCAGCTTGTAGTCCTAAAAACCAGAAATGAGTTACCTCTGGTTCGTTCAGCCATTCCTATGGGGGAAATGAATCGGGAAAGAATAGGGTTTTGGAATAAGAGCCGAAAATAAGGTCTGAGGTTAACACAAGCTTAGGAGATCTTATACGTTTTGTTCTATGAGATAATATCAGTTAACATGAACTTTATGAATTATGAAGCCTTTATGTGCTTTTTCTTATTACATAAATGCTTCACAATTCATAAAACGTGACATTAACTGATTAAGATTATCTCAGAACAAAACGTATAAGATCTCCTAAGCCTGTGTTTACCACAGACTTTCTTTTCAGAGTTCATTCAAAACCCCTACAAAAACTCCATTCATTTCGCTATAGGCTTGAATGAACTATAGCGGAGTTTGTGGCTACAGTAATATGCCATTACCATTGCTCTCTATTGGCAATCGATGTGCTGTAGTATGTTTACAATGGCAGCCTCGGTCAGGTCTAGACAGTGTACTCGGACCAGCTCATTTCATGCATATTTTAACATGTTTACATTGCACTATCCAATTTAATTTAGGCATTAGCAAAATCTCCTTCAATAACTTTACTACTTGCCACTTATGGAGTGAACTTCAGAAAAAAACGGGAGGTTTAGCACGTATAACAGTGTGTCTATGTACATGAAGTTGTCTTGAATTTGTTAGGACAGCCATTGGATACAGGGGAGAGGATAGAGGCAGAAGTGGCATGTGTTAATCTGACCTCAACTCAGATTAGGGGACCAGTACATCGTTATGTTAATCTCCTCTCCCAGTGATTAGCTACACTGGTTTAGATGTATACACTGCTTTAGATTTATACACTGGTTTAGATGTATATACTGCTTTAGATTTATACACTGGTTTAGATGTATACAGTGAGGGAAAAAAGTATTTGATCCCCTGCTGATTTTGTACGTTTGCCCACTGACAAAGAAATGATCAGTCTATAATTTTAATGGTAGGTTTATTTGAACAGTGAGAGACAGAATAACAACAAAAAAATCCAGAAAAACGCATGTCAAAAACGTTATAAATTGATTTGCATTTTAATAAGGGAAATAAGTATTTGACCCCCTCTCAATCAGAAAGATTTCTGGCTCCCAGGTGTCTTTCATACAGGTAACGAGCTGAGATTAGGAGCACACTCTTAAAGGGAGTGCTCCTAATCTCAGTTTATTACCTGTATAAAAGACACCTGTCCACAGAAGCAATCAATCAATCAGATTCCAAACTCTCCACCATGGCCAAGACCAAAGAGCTCTCCAAGGATGTCAGGGACAAGATTGTAGATCTACACAAGGCTGGAATGGGCTACAAGACCATTGCCAAGCAGCTTGGTGAGAAGGTGACAACAGTTGGTGCGATTATTCGCAAATGGAAGAAACACAAAAGAACTGTCAAACTCCCTTGGCCTAGGGCTCCATGCAAGATCTCACCTCGTGGAGTTGCAATGATCATGAGAATGGTGAGGAATCAGCCCAGAACTACACAGGAGGATCTTGTCAATGATCTCAAGGCAGCTGGGACCATAGTCACGAAGAAAACAATTGGTAACACACTACGCCGTGAAGGACTGAAATCCTGCAGCGCCCGCAAGGTCCCCCTGCTCAAGAAAGCACATATACATGCCCGTCTGAAGTTTGCCAATGAACATCTGAATGATTCAGAGGACAACTGGGTGAACGTGTTGTGGTCAGATGAGACCAAAATGGAGTTCTTTGGCATCAACTCAACTTGCCGTGTTTGGAGGAGGAGGAATGCTGCCTATGACCCCAAGAAACCATCCCCACCGTCAAACATGGCGGTGGAAACATTATGCTTTGGGGGTGTTTTTCTGCTAAGGGGACAGGACAACTTCACCGCATCAAAGGGACGATGGACGGGGCCATGTACCGTCAAATCTTGGGTGAAAACCTCCTTCCCTCAGCCAGGGTATTGAAAATGGGTCGTGGATGGGTATTCCAGCATGACAATGACCCAAAACACACGGCCAAGGCAACAAAGGAGTGGCTCAAGAAAAAGCACATTAAGGTCCTGGAGTGGCCTAGCCAGTCTCCAGACCTTAATCCCATAGAAAATCTGTGGAGGGAGCTGAAGGTTCGAGTTGCCAAACGTCAGTCTCGAAACCTTAATGACTTGAAGAAGATCTGCAAAGAGGAGTGGGACAAAATCTCTCCTGAGATGTGTGCAAACCTGGTGGCCAACTACAAGAAACATCTGACCTCTGTGATTGCCAACAAGGGTTTTGCCACCAAGTACTAAGTCATGTTTTGCAGAGGGGTCAAATACTTATTTCCCTCATTAAAATGCAAATCAATTTATAAAATTTTTGACATGTGTTTTTCTGGATTTTTTTGTTGATATTCTGTCTCTCACTGTTCAAATAAACCTACCATTAAAATTACAGACTGATAATTTCTTTGTCAGTGGGCAAACGTACAAAATCAGCAGGGGATCAAATACTTTTTTCCCTCACTGTACATTGGTTTAGATGTATACACTGGTTTAAATGTATACATTGGTTTAGATTTATCCACTGGTTTAGATGTATACACTGATTTAAATGTATATATTGGTTTAGATTTATACACTGGTTTATATGTATACACTGCTTTATCCACTGGTTTAGATGTATACACTGGTTTAAATGTATATATTGGTTTAGATTTATACACTGGTTTAAATGTATACATTGGTTTAGATTTATCCACTGGTTTAGATGTATACACTGGTTTAAATGTATACACTGGTTTAGATTTATATTATGGTATCAATATTAGTCCAAAAAATATAATTCCTAAAACAGTATTCACTTTACCACAGACCTGACCAATAAACACTGAGATACAGGAATGAGGAAGTGTTGGTTCCTTTTAGGTATTGTACACAGAGCAGATGTTCATTGTTCCGCCACATTATATTTACAGTTAACATTTTTGTCATTTTGCATCTTTGATCAGTAGAGCAATACGGTGTACTATCAGAATGACTATAAGGCAGACGTTACAATAAGATAGGATCACCCTTATATGGATGACCGTATAAGCTACACCAGAGTCATACTCAAATCAATGGAGAAAATAACCTAATCATGCTCACTGCAGACCCAGTGGAACCCAAAATGAACTTTTTTTGAGGAATAAGCTTCATTGTTTGTGTTGTGTAAACGGAATACCTGAATGAAACTAAAGATGTGCCTGCTGCTTTCTCTGCTGCAGTGCACATTGCCACATCATCTTTCCTGGAGTACCAGGTGTCTTTCAAGGAAGTGTACAGTACATATAAATAGAATCACTCTATTTCTATGCTACAGTGATACGTGTAGTAGCAGAAGAGGTAGTGAGGCCACTGAGGAGGAGTACAGGAGACAGGTATTAACGTGTTTACAGGTATTCCCAGTTACCCTTGGTTAACCCTCGGCCGGCCTTCTCTTGAACATCTCATGGTCTGGTGATGTAATCTGGTCGGCGTCTCTGCCTGGGTACGCTTAAGGAGATCCCACTCTTTCTGGCGCATGAATGGCAGCAGGCAGGGCCGTGCCACGGTGCCAGCAGAGGGATCGCTCAAGATCCACTGCGAAATTAGATGTCCCTCCAGGTAAGCAGGATGTCAGGAGATGATGTCAAAATGGCCACTAGGGGCAACGGTGAGCGCTATTAACATTTGTATTTGTATTTGTATTTATTATGGATCCCCATTAGCTGCTGCCAAAGTAGCAGCTACTCTTCCTGGGGTCCAGCAAAATTAAGGCAGTTTATACAATTTTAAAAACATTACAATACATTCACAGATTTCACAACACACTTTGTACCCTCAGGCCCCTACTCCACCACTACCACATATACTACCACCACTACCCCTACTCCACCACTACAGTACTAAATCCATGTGCATGTATAGTGTGTGTGTGTGTGTGTGTGTGTGTGTGTGTGTGTGTGTGTGTGTGTGTGTGTGTGTGTGTGTGTGTGTGTGTGTGTGTGTGTGTGTGTGTGTGTGTGTGTGTGTGTGTGTGTGTGTGTGTGTGTGTGTGTGTGTGTGTGTGTGTGTGTGTGTGTGTGTGTGCCAATGTTTGTGTTGCTTCACAGTCCCCGCTGTTCCATAAGGTGTTTTTTTATCTGTGTTTTAAATCTAATTTTACTGCTTGCGTCAGTTACTTGATGTGGAACAGAGTTCCATGTAGTCATGGCTCTATATAGTACTGTGTGCCTCCCGTAGTCTGTTCTGGACTTGGGGACTGTGAAGAGACCTATTGTGGCATGTCTTGTGGGGTATGCATTGGTATCCAAGCTGTGTGCCAGTAGTTTAGACAGACAGTTCGGTACATTCAACATGTCATTACCTCTCATAAATAAAAGTAGTGATGAAGTCAATCTCTCCTCCACTTTCAACCAGGAGAGATTGACATGCATATTATTAATATTAGCTCTCTGTGTACATCCAAGGGCTAGCCGGCTTGCCCTGTTCTGAGCCAAATGCAATTTTCAAAGTCATTTTTTGTGGCACCTGACCACATGACTGAACAGTAGTCAAGGTGCCACAAAACTAGGGCCTGTAGGACCTGCCTTGTTGATAGTGTTGTTAAGAAGGCAGAGCATCGCTTTATTATAGACAGACTTCTCCCCATCTTTGCTACTACTGCATCAATATGTTTTGACCATGACAGTTTACAATCTAGTGTTACTCCAAGCAGTTTAGTCATCTCAACTTGCTCAATTTCCACATTGTTTATTACAAGATTTAGTTGAGGTTTAGGGTTTAGTGAGTGTTTTGTTCCAAATAAAATGCTTTTAGTTTTAGAAATATTTAGGGCTAACTTATTCCTTTCCACCCACTCTGAAACTAACTGCAGCTCTTTGTTGAGTGTTGCAGTCATTTCAGTCACTGTAGTAGCTGACGTGTATAGTGTTGAGTCATCCGCATACATAGACACTCTGGCTTTACTCAAAGTCAGTGGCATGTCATTAGTAAAAATTGAAAAAAGCAAGGGGCCTAAACAGCTACCTTGTGGAATTCCTGATTCTAACTGGATTATATTTGAGTTCTGTTAGACAAGTAACTCTTTATCCACATTATAGCAGGGGGTGTGAAGCCATAACACATACGTTTTTCCAACAGCAGACTATGATCTATAATGTCAAAAGCTGCACTGAAGTCTAACAAGACAGTCCCCACAATCATTTTATCATCCATTTCTCTCAGCCAATCGTCAGTCATTTGTGTAAGTGCTTGTTGAGTGTCCTTCCCTATAAGCATGCTGAAATTCTGTTGTCAATTTGTTTACTGTAAAATAGCATTATATCTGGTCAAACACAATTTTTTCCAGAAGTTTACTAATGGTTGGTAGCATGCTGTTTGGTTGGCTATTTGAGCCAGTAAAAGGGGCTTTACTGTTCTTTAGTAGAGGAATGACTTCAGCTTCCCTCCAGGCCTAAGGGCACACACTCTCTAGTAGGCTTAAATCGAAGCTGTGGCAAATAGGAGTGGCAATATCGTCTGCTATTAACCTCAGTAATTTTCCATCCAGATTGTCAGTCCCCAGTAGCTTGTCATTGTTGCTTGGGTTTTATTAGGGCGTTGTGGATGTGAATGGTGAATGTGTGTAAGCCACACGCTCCAGCTCCGGGGGTTGTGTGTTCAATCCCAGTGCAAGGTGCTGGTTTTCTTTGAACCCTATCCCAAACCTGAACCCTTAACCATTCAGTTCGCCATGGAGTTGATTGACGTTTAGGGACAAGGGTTTGGACGTCTGACTCTGCAGAGAGACTGTGAGAGCTTGCTGAGGCCAGACATCATTCAATCTAGCTACCTGAGTGTCACCATCTGTCTTGTGTGAATTTGGACAGAGATTGCTATTACAGACTGTGCATTTAAGTGGAAATGACAACCAATACAAGGAAAGATCATAAAAGTAGGGGTCTCCACATAATAGTGGAAAGGATATCAGTACTGCTTTAAACCCTATCTGACAACCATTGTATCACTGATGTCAACTATTATATCAATGGTGTCAAACATGTAAGAACACAATAGAGATACCTTTCACTTGTTGACCTCATGTTGACCTACCTACACCATCAAGTCAGAGGGATAATTTGGAGAGACCCCATAATCTCCTTATCACGTTGAGTGCTGCACCATTCGAGTCAACAGATCAATTCACATTTCGCTGTGCCAGCCATCTGCACAAGACTTGGCTGAACAACCATCTGTTGTCCTGGCAACAACACGAACCAAAACACAAGCCCTAATACCACTTTACACCATGTCTAACCCATACAAGAGGGACATTTTTATTTATTATTACTGTCTTAATAAACAAACACATTAATGTAACATATCATACATCTGCCCACATTCCTGATGCATTGATAACTTTTTATATGATAATACATGTTCAAAAGCTTTACTTCTATCAGGTTAAACAAAACCAGACTGAACAAAAGGCCACCTTTTGGTGGAATAAACAGACCATCCACTTGAGAGAACATTGTTCCTGGTTGGCTTTACCAGCCAATCAGAAATAGCAATCCAGACCGTGCTGTTTTTTAGTTCCCCTTTGAAACACTGGTGAGCTATTTCTTTGTGGAGACAGGACTGTGCACAATGAAAGAGTTAACCACATGAGAGAGTTTTAATGACATAACCACATGAAAGAGTTTTAGTGGGGGCCTCGAGTGCATCGCAGTGCTAGCTGTGCCACTAGAGATTCTGGATTCTAGTCCAGGCTCTGTCGCAGCAGGCCGCGACCGGGAGACCCTTGGGGCGGCGCACAATTGGCCCAGCCAATGTGTACAGTGTTTCCTCCGACACATGGGTGTGGCTGGCTTCCGAGGTAAGTGGACATTGTGTCAAGAAGCATTGCGGCTTGGTTGGGTTGTGTTTCGGAGGACGCACGGCTCTCGACCTTCGCCTCTCCCTAGTCTGTACTGGAGTTGCAGCGATGAGACAAGACTGTAACTACCAATTGGATACCACGAAATTGGGGAGAAAAAGGGGTGAGGAAAAAGTTAAGTAACATAACCACATGAAAGAGTTTTATTAACTTAACCACATGAGAGAGTTAAGTAACTTAACCACATGAGAGAGTTAAGTAACATAACCACATGAAAAAGTTTTAGTAACATAACCACATTAAAGAGTTAAGTAACATAACCACATTAAAGAGTTAAGTAACATAACCACATTAAAGAGTTAAGTAACATAACCACATTAAAGAGTTAAGTAACATAACCACATTAAAGAGTTAAGTAACATAACCACATTAAAGAGTTAAGTAACATAACCACATTAAAGAGTTTTATTAACATAACCACATGAGAGAGTTTTATTAACATAACCACATGAGAGAGTTTTAGTGACATAACCACATGAAAAAGTTAAGTAAGAAAACCACTATTTGGCACATAATTATCTACTTAGTGGTTCATGATAAGATCTTAAACAGACACACAGACAGATACACTGTCACGCCCTGACCATAGTTTGCTTTGTATGTTTTATGTTTTGTTTGGTCAGGGTGTGATCTGAGTGGGCATTCTATGTTGTATGTCTGGTTTGTCTATTTCTATGTGTTTGGCCTGATATGGTTCTCAATCAGAGACAGGTGTTTTGCGTTGTCTCTGATTGGGAACCATATTTAGGTAGCCTGTTTTGTATTGTGGGTTGTGGGTGATTGTCTATGTGTAGTGTTTAGTGTCAGCACTATTTGTTATTTAGCTTCACGGTCGTCGTTTATTGTTTTTGTATTAGTTTCGCAAAGTGTTCTCTTTCTATTAAAAACAAGATGAACACATACCACGCTGCATATTGGTCCTCCGATCCTTCAAACTTTTCCTCCTCTGACGAGGAGGAAGAAGACAGCCGTGACATACAGACAGATAAAGACAGACAAACAGACACAGAAAAACAGACAGGAAGACAGAAAGACAAACACATGGCCTGTATGCCACAAATACACACACTAGGGTGAAAGACTGGTACCCTTTTGGGCGGTGGCATCGCCAATGGTATTTTTATGCTTCTCTTCTGACTCATAGTGCAAGCCAAAGCACCACAGAGAATACAAGCCCAAAGTGGACCCAGACAGCATAACTCTCCCACAGAGATGTAGACTGACAAAGGGCAAGACCCTTGTTACATTATATTTCCTGTAATCCAACCAAATGCCCTCTACTCTTCACACCCACTCATTCAACAACACATTACTCAGGACCTAATCCCTTTAAGTCCCCTACTCTGCTTATTTTTAACCCTGTTGTATCCCCAAAACAGCAGCCAGCTAATTAATTAATAGGATTGGGCCTAAATGTAGTGTCCTATAACGTGCCGGGGAAGCTGAGGGGAGGGTGGCGAGGTTGAGAGGTCGAGTTATAAGACCGGAGGACGGGAGGTGAAGGACGCTCACAAACGCTCAGACAAAAGACACAGTCAGGACACTGAGGAGGTGAGTACACTGCAAGCCCCGGCTGACCCTGCTTTACATCCACAGCATAGCCTCCTGGGGAAAGATGACATGATGCATGGAGGATTATATCGTGCATGACACCATATCTTGTTTACATCTCAGAGAACTGTATTTGTGTTTAACCTATATCGTAAGTGATAATTATAATGTTGATTTTAGGAATGACTGACTAGAATATATAGATGGGTGTGCAGTGTAGCCTTCACTGCAAGGATGGAAAATAGTTTTCAGTTTGAGCAAGCTTTTAGCTCTAACAGTGCTCAGGTTAGGGATGCACTGGAACAATAACCTCTACTCTGAGGCTGCCTAGGGATGGAATTGCCCACCTTGCCTTATTGTCATGGGATGGAAGGAACATTTTGGCTTAATCTTTCATTGCAGATATAATGTATCTATCTAATGTTTTTAGAACTGACACTAGGCACAGAGTATAACGTTTTATTTATTGTAGACTCGGAATGATTTTACCAACTTCTACCACCTTTGAATGGACAGGGCATGTGATGTGCCCATTTGAAAAATATTCATCCATCACCTGTATTGGCAATCATTGTAGTATGTTTACATTGGCAGCCTCGGACAGGCTTAGACAGTGTACAGAGTTAAATCGGACCAGCTCAGATTTTAACAGCTTTAATACTTGCTGATAGGTTAAGTCCACTTATGGAGAACTTCAGACAAACCGGGAGGGTTAGCATCTTGAACAGTGTTTCTATGAAGTTGACTTGAATTTGTTACGACAACCATTTGGGGGATTAATCTGACCTCAACTCAGATTAGCGGACCAGTGCATCGTTATGTTAATCTCCCCTCCTAGAGATTAGCTACACTGGTTTAGACAAATCAAAGACTAATTCGTTTGTTTTCTACTCCCTTTGTCCTGCTTCACCATATAACTTATTTGCGATCTTATTTAGGAAAATGTTACAGTGCCTTTTCTGTTGTGTTGAGCTGTACTGTACTTGTTATTATATTGTAATGCTGTCCCGTATTGGCTTATTAACCATTCTTGTCTACCTCTACAGACAACCTAATCCAATTCACCACAGACATGGCAAAGTGAGTATCTTTTAAATTTACCCATCAACTAACAACGATGGCTAATTTATAATAATAATAATTAGGTGGGTGCTTATATTTGTCCTATTACACACATGTACACGTGTGTATTAATACGGATGTACGAATTGGAAATGAGTTTTTTGCACATCCCAACTCTCCCTGACACCTAACCTATAGCACATTGCCTAAGGCTATCAGGGCTGTGTGACACCTCTGGGGCTTTATGTTAAGAGGATCCAGATAAATCCTGATTAGGACAGATCATCTCTGGATTAGATCCGGAATAGAGCAGTTTAAAACGAACAGCCCAGAGCCTAGCATACGCAAGGAAAGACGCAAGTAAATAGACAAGCGATGCACACTATATTGATGGTATAGTACTGATATTAAAAAAATAGAAAAGGAATAGATAGGATTCTATTATTTATATTTAAAAAAAAAAATTAGGAACTAATTCTTATTTACAATGACGGCCTACCCCGGCCAAACCCGGACAACACTGGGCCAATTGTGCGCCGCCCTATGGAAGTCCCAATCACATCCGGATGTGATTTAGCCTGGATTCAAACCAGGGACTGTAGTGACGCCTCTTGCACTGAGATGCAGTGCCTTAGACCGCTGCGCTACTCGGGAGCCATTATGAGATATCGTTGGAAAACAACATATATGAGAAAATGAATATGCAAACCAAGTAATTGTCAACAACTCCTCAGTAGTGTTTCTGTTGTAACCAGATCAAAGCAAACTGTAGGTCAGGTTCCCCTTCAGACAGATCTATGGTTGCATAAGTGTTATGTGAAGTTAGGGGGTTGTACCAGTAATGCCAGCGGCTCCCATGCCACCCTGGGTCCTAATCCATCCAGAGCCTCAGTGGGAGGAGGGAGGGATGGAGGGAGGGGGAGTATAGGCCTCATCCTTTAACTGGAGCTGACAACAGGCCAGTTAGGGTAGGTCACTATAAATTAAGCAACGTACTGGGATGTCCGACCATGAAACAGATTTGTTGAATCCAAACTAGAATCTAAACTCCTAACTCTTCCTATCACCCTCCCTCTGTAGAGTCTACAAGAAGACCAGCGGCAACGAATCGGTAAGAACCCCCTTTGACATCATCACTGAGGGACACACTGGTCAGGGCCTGCTCTGATGCACTTATCGCATAACAGAGCAGGAATCCATAGGCTTTCTCCAACAGAGCCAAACTATATGTATATAGCACTGCGATTCTTCAGGCTCCATCAAGATAACTGAGATTAGACCTATCCATATGGTGTTGATGTCAGGCAGGAAGTAACCCCCCTTTTCCCTTTTTCCTAGATTGCTCTCTACCTGGGGAAGAGAGACTTTGTGGACCATGTGGAGAGTGTTGACATTGTCGGTGTGTTATAAAGTTCTCTGAATATCTTTAGGCGTTACTGCTCTTTACAGAGTAGTGTAAATGTGAGTGTGTGTGTGTTATATCTACATCTTCTCTTGCAGATGGGGTGATAAAGGTAGACCCTGCTGAACTTGAAGGCAGGAAAGGTAACATTCAGTTGATTTCACTGTATCTATTGAACCCTGAAAACACGCATGAAGTCACATTCAACCAATCGAGGTTCAGTCTTAATACCGAAGCCCTATCTTTCTGCAGTATGGGTGTATCTGGCATGCGCCTTCCGTTATGGTAGTGATGACCTGGATGTGATCGGACTGTCATTCAGAAAAGACATCTGGGTTAAAAGGATGCAGATCTACCCTGTTGTTGACACCAAACCAGCCAACACCCCCATGCAGGAGGCCCTCCTGAAGAAATGTGGGGACCAAGGCCATCCCTTCACTTTCACTGTGAGTCTCACTGTGTTGCCTTCCATCTCATCCTTCACATGGCATCCCACAATATGTCAGTGCAGAGCTCACTGTTCAGCCACACAAAGTGTGATTACGGTCCACTCTCTTAGACGGTGTTGGAAACCACATCAGAGGCTTTGTCACCATGGACATTCCCATTCAGGGAATGGACATACTAGACTGTTGGTTTGTATCTATTCACATCTCATCACTTCTTCCTTCCTGTCCATTTCAGATTGATACCAACCTGCCATGCTCAGTCGGCCTTCAGCCTGCACCAGAGGATGCTGGCAAGGTACGTTAGTTTCTCTCTTTCTCTCGCTGTTTCAATCTCTCGTTTTAAACCTTTCATTAAAGACAAATGTTTTCTACCCCTGCAGTCTTGTGGTGTTGACTATGAGGTGAAAGCATACATCGCCAAGGAGGCAGATGACCCTGATGAGAAAATTAGCAAGAAGTATGTATTAGTGGAATGCCACAAATTTAACACAACTGTACAGTACATGCCATTTGCTGTTGCTAGGAATCAGATTATTGTGTATTCTGATGGTTTTCTCCCTCTCTTCCTCTCTCCTGTCAGGGACACTTGCCGTCTGATAATTCGCAAGATCCAGTTTGCCCCAGGCAAAGTTGCTGCTGGACCAAAGGCTGACATCAGCAAGAACTTCATGATGTCTGACAAGCCAGTCCACCTGGAGGCCTCCATTGAGAAGGAGGTAGGCCTGTAGACTTTTATTCTGTAAGTCTAGGAGAACATTGATTACTGTGCTAGTTTTCTATTGATGGGTCATTCTGTATGATACCTTTTGATTTGAACATGTTTGCTTTCATTTGGTGACCTTCAGCTCTATTTCCATGGAGACCCAATCCCTGTAAATGTCAAAATCAACAATGAAACCACCAAAGTGGTGAAGAAAATAAAAATTACAGGTGAGTGGTTGTGACGCGAGTTCTCATTGCGTTTGTACATGTGTTTCAAATCTTGATTATGGCTGAAACATCTCTTTTTGACCAGTTGAGCAGACAACAGAGGTGTTGCTTTACCAGTCTGATAAATATTCCAAGACGGTTCTTACTGAGGAATTTGCGTAAGTCAAGAACACATTCATTCCATTACTACTGCAATCTAGAATTACTAAGCCTTATGTCTATTTTACCCCAATACTCAACTCAAACAATAATAAAGTAGATTTGGATTTTCACTGTTGGTGGATCACAACTTCCTGTTTGTGTGGTCGTCCTGTGCAGGGAGGAAATAAAAGGTGAATCCACCCTGGAGAAGACGTTCACGGTGATCCCTCTGCTGTCCAACAACAAAGAGAAGCGTGGTCTGGCCGTGGACGGCAGACTAAAGGATGAGGATACCAACCTGGCTTCCACCACAATGTGAGTCAGTGGGTTCCCCAAGACATAGCTCAACCACACCCTCCTCTCCTTCTGTAGATGATGATTAAAAAAACCATTTACTGCATTTAAATGCCTGAGGTAACCCATCCTTGTCCTGTCCTCCCCTCTCCTAGCATCCGTCCTGGCATGGATAAAGGAATGCAGGGAATCATGGTCTCTTACAAAATCAAGGTGAACCTCTTGGTCTCCAGCGGAGGCCTCTTGGGAGGCCTAACAGCCAGGTAAGAACCGGAGTTGATATATGACATACATGTATATACTGAACAAAAATGTAAACGCAACATGGAAAGTGTTGGTCCCATGTTTCATGAGCTGAAAGAAAAGATCCCAGAAATGAACCATATGCATAAAAAGCGTATTTCTCTCAAATGTTGTGCACAAATTTGTTTACCTTTCTGTAAGTGAGCATTTCTCATTTGCCAAGATAATCCATCAGCCTGACAGGTGTGGCATATCAAGACGCTGATTAAACAGCATGATCATTCCACAGGTGCACGTTCTGCTGGGTACAATAAAAGGCCACTCTAAAATGTGCAGTTTTATTACACAAGACAATGCCTCAGATGTCTCCAAGGTTGAGGGAGAGTGCAGTTGGAATGTCCACCAGAGCTGTTGCCAGAGAATTGAGTTCATTTCTCTACCAATGTTGTTTTAGAGAATATGGCAGTACGTCCAACCGGCTTTAACACCACAGACCATGTGTAATCACGCCAGCCCAGGACCTCCACATCTGATTTCTTCACCTGTAGGATTGTCTGACACTAGTCACCCGGACAACTGATGAAACTGAGTTTGCACAACCGAAGAATTTCTGCACAAACTGTCAGAAACAGTCTCAGGGAAGCTCATCTACGTGCTCATCGTCCTCACCAGGGTCTTGACCTAACTGCAGTTCGGCGTTGTAACCGACTTCGGTGGGCAAATGCTCACCGATGAATCCGAGGCAGGCACTGTAAACGGGCAGATGGCAGACAGCATGTATGGCATTGTATGGGTGAGCGGTTTGCTGATGTCAACGTTGTGAACAGAGTGCCCCATGGTGGCAGTGGGGTTATGGTATGTGCAGGCATAAGCTACGGACAATGAACACAATTGCAATTTGGCAATTTGAATGCACCGAGATACCGTGACGAGATCCTAAGGCCCATTGTCGTGCCATTCATCTGCTGCCATCGCCGCATGTTTCAGCATGATAATGCACGGCCCATGTCGTAAGGATCTGTACACAATTCCTGGATGCTGAAAATGTCCCAGTTCTTCCATGGCCTGCACACTCACCAGAATTGTCACCCACTGAGTATGTTTGGGATGCTCTGGATCGACGTGTATGACAGCGTGTTCCAGTTCCCGCCAATATCCAGCAACTTTGCACAGCGATTGAAGAAGAGTGGGACAACATTCTACAGGCCACAATCAACAGCTTGATTAACTCTATGTGAAAGAGATGTGTCGCGCTGCATGAGGCAAATAGTGGTCACAACAGATACTGGCTGGTTTTCTGATCCACGCCCGTATCCTACCTTTTCTTAAGGTATCTGTGACCAACAGATCGATATCTTTATTCCCAGTCATGTGAAATCCATAGATTAGGCCCTAATTTATTGTTCAATTGACTGATGTCCTTACATGAACTGTAAGTCAGTAAAATCTTTGAAATGGTTACATGTTGCGTTTATATTTTTCTTCAGTGTATATACATACTGTGTCAGTGAGGCATTGTTGGACAGATTATGTTGCCCGCTGACAATGTAAATGTTTGTTTCGCCACAGTGATGTCGGAGTAGAAGTCCCCTTGGTATTGATGTCCCCCAAACCCGCAGATGTGTAAGTACAACTCTACTATGTGGTTTATCAGTGTGACATGGCTGATTGTGTGATGATATTCTGGCATGTGTGACTATTTCAGTTTTTCCAATGATTCAATATTTTCCAATTGTTTCCATAAGAATTCTGATCTTATGTGTTTGTGCATTTCTTGAACTACAGCCCATTGGAGTAAATGCCTCTGTAGCGCAGGTGAGGTCACTCCCAATGTAACATGTTTTAGGCCTGATGTTCACTTCTTCAAGGGATGCAAAAGCTATATTTGGCAACAATGGGAAAGGGTTGAAATTGTTGCACGGGAAAGAAATGTTTTGCGTTGTTGCCCATAGGAGATACAATCAAGGTATAGAATTACACCAGCCTTAGCTCTTAAGTAAAGAAGTGCACAATGTCGACACAATGTATCCTCTTGCTAGGCTAAAGTATTGTGTTGCAAAATGAACACATACTTGGATAAATATGCCAGTTAAAGATGATAGAGATTCTACTGCAGTACAGTGCACAAGATATCACGGTTTGATAGTGGACTCAAAAGAAAGAAAGAATTGAACAGAACAACCACATATTCAAGCAATTCCTTGTCGGATAGGTGATGTGATGTTGTGTTTGTCCATGTCTCCCCCTCTAGTACGGATATCAAATTTGAGTAGATTCCTCAACAGAAGATGCAGAAGGGCAACAAGGAAGAGAAACCACGACAGACAGCAGACTCAGACACACTTAAAGGCCAACTGACGCCAGAGAAACTAAACACCAATAGGAAAACACAGAAAACACCCGAGACTATCAATACAATATGCATTTTCTTTTTACTCTCTTCCCATTTAGCACACAATGGTTGAGTTAACGTTGTTCCCAAGTCATTTCAACAAAATGACTTTGAACCAACGTGAAATGGACGTTCAATTGACGTTTGTGCCCCAACCTTTCTTCAACATTAAATCGATTGATAAGGGCACATGCATTCTACACCAATCACACACACTGGGATGTTGTCGTTTCCCAGTTAGACAAGGGAGCTCAGAACCCCCTTTAACGAAACACACAAAACACAATTCATTACTAGCCACTATAGGTCAACATGTAATTTCTATCGTTTCAAATGTTTGCCTTTTACAAGTGAACTCTGCAATAAAGAATATATAATAGCTTAGAATTTTTGTTGCACAAGTTATCTCAAAAGGAACAAACTTGTTTTAGTAGCGTTTATGTGTTAAATGGATGGATGGGCAGCGGTATGTGGGGACAAGACTGTGCAGGAACCTGATGGGCGCACTCTTAATACAACTGAAAAATATTAAACGATGTTCACCTCCTACTTCCTGTGTCAAGTCTTCATGTGTATCTGCTCATTGTATTCTTCTGTTGGGTCACCGCTTCTTTCCTCTGATGATGATTAGCAATGCCCCACAGCCATCAAAGTCTCTCCAAACCTTTCAAAGCAATAAGCTCTTGGATTTTGTCAACCTTAAAATCACCAAAGACTGATAAAGATAAACCAACATTCAACCACACCCCCAAAAAATGATCAAGACAGCATGGTTCTCAAATGGCTCAAACAAATGACCGATGCAGCAACACTGCACAGCCAATACACACAGAGGACATTCAGGTACAAACTGAAACCAGGTACAAACAGGACTGGGGTGCTTTTAATCTTTTACATGCTCACCGCTAATTAGGGTCCCCTGGGAAACATGATCGAAAATTATGGTTACTACCGTGTCACACATGGCTAATGCAGTTACATAGGCCCACAGCCCAATAATTTAGAACATTTAAACCATCACATGACATTTTACAACATAAGATATCGCTTGCAACAAATAAAATTGTAAGCCTACAATCATGATGTGGCCCCTACACTTTCTTTTGAAAAATAGCGCCATCACTTGTCCATTACACACTCTTAGAAATAAGAGTGAGGTATTGTTCCCTAAGGTACAAAAATATCAAAATACACAATGTACTTTCAGAGGTACACATATGATCTCACATAATACAGTTTGATACCTTTTAGGGTACATGTGCAGATAATCTAGTATAATGGTACCCAATATTTTGAATATAAAGGTACAATCATCACACTTTCAATGTACGGTGAAGGTACATTTCTGTTTCCCTGGGTACAAACATATTTTGTGTACCCACAACTCTTGATGGTACCAATCTGTACCTTTGCTTATCAGAAAAGCAATGTATTGAAGAAAGGTTCAACGATACATTTTTGCCACCTAAAATGAACAGCTTTGTCACTGCGATGGTACTCTAAAAAGGCAAATTTATACCATAATCATTATCATATTTCCCAGCATGCTCTACTGTAGGTAGACTTTTTAAAATAGTTTTTAATATCTGGGGTTTTGCATGTACATTGATTGATTGATTTATTGATTGATCAATCTTATGCTACACAAAGATAAATAACATCAATTAGTTAGATTTTTTGCACCTGTTAATGAAATGGCTGTTCGAGTTTTTAAATAGCTTAGGTAGTCTCCTCACAATGTTTCCAACCCTGGCAGTCATTCTAAATGCAGGTTGCGGGTGAACTGTTGGATATCTTAACTCTTGCTGGATTCCGATAGGAATTACACATCACTTTGCAAGCGAGCATAATGTGTTTTGCAGGTAAGGTTGAAAACTCACGTAACTTTCCCAGGTTTCCAGAAATCCTGTTTGGAAAAGGAGGAAATCCAGAATCCTTCAAACAGGATTTCTAGGAATTTGGGAAAGGTTACTGGAATTTTGCAACCCCACTTGCAGGCCTGATGTGGCCTGTAGATCATGAGGTTCAGGCCACTGTATTAGGGTAAAATTAGGCCTCAAAATAAGGCCTTCTGAGATGTGTAATGTATTGTCATAAAGAGTTTCATTTTAATGATAACATACGCCTAGGAACTCACTTGGTGAAGGCCACAGGACTGAACATTTATGAATTCAACAACCATGTCTTTGTCACTAACAAATACAGTCATGGGTGGTAACTCTACAATTCACTCGAAAAGGCAAGGCACACTGGAAAATTATATTGGAGGCGTGGTTTAGTTGGGCCATGGTTTTCAGTTAGTTATTTTTGGCCACCCAAGAGTAGAAGTGTTGTACCAGTTTAAGTGATCTATGTCAGAGGTACCTTTTTGTTACTTTCAGTTAACAAATGGCTTTGTCACTGTGGTGGTTCCCAATAATGGCAAAATGTACTTTTTCTTAAAGCACACTTTTGAATGTGTGAGGTATACCGTATGTAAGAAAGGTACTATCTGAGGTATGAACTGGGGTAAAATTATGTACTTGTAACTAAAGGTACAAGTTACGTACCTTACAGGGTACCACCCCAGTGACAAGCTACTGTACACCTTTAGGAACAAATCTAAAAAAAAAATCCTAAGAGTGCAGCTAAGACTTTTTGGTTTGTAGTCTGTCCGCCAGGGCACACCGGCTCTCTAATCACAATTTAACATGACAAACCAGCAGCAGGTATACACACCCAGAGGAGTATGGTAGTGTGGAGAATGACACGAGGCAGAAATAATGGTGCTAAATAGAAAACTTTGTCTCCAAAATACAAGCCTACTAATTTCACGTATGAATCAGCTACGAGAGTGATGGTTACATGCTCCATTTCCTAAAAATCTTGAGATGGAATCGGTTAGGGAAAGCTCAGAAATCGAACCAGAAGAAAGTGAGCATGAAGATACCAGCGTTTTCAGGTATGATGAAGACTTCCGAGCTGCACCCCAATGAGCAGGATAATGCCTCAGAGGACTCTGGCCCAGTGGGTTTCTTGGACAAAGGGGATCTATTTGCCGACACATACAGTGGGGAGAACAAGTATTTGATACACTGCCGATTTTGCAGGTTTTCCTACTTACAAAGCATGTAGAGGTCTGTCATTTTTATCATAGGTACACTTCAACTGTGAGAGACGGAATCTAAAACAAAAATCCAGAAAATCACATTGTATGATTTTTAAGTAATTAATTTGCATTTTATTGCATGACATAAGTATTTGATCACCTACCAACCAGTAAGAATTCCGGCTCTCACAGACCTGTTAGTTTTTCTTTAAGAAGCCCTCCTGTTCTCCACTCATTACCTGTATTAACTGCACCTGTTTGAACTCTTTACCTGTATAAAAGACACCTGTCCACACACTCAATCAAACAGACTCCAACCTCTCCACAATGGCCAAGACCAGAGAGCTGTGTAAGGACATCAGGGATAAATTGTAGGCCTGTACAAGGCTGGGATGGGCTACAGGACAATAGCCAAGCAGCTTGGTGAGAAGGCAACAACTGTTGGCACAATTATTAGAAAATGGAAGAAGTTCAAGATGACGGTCAATCACCCTCGGTCTGGGGCTCCATGCAAGATCTCACCTCGTGGGGCATCAATGATCATGAGGAATGTGAGGGATCAGCCCAGAACTACACGGCAGGACCTGGTCAATGACCTGAAGAGAGCTGGGACCACAGTCTCAAAGAAAACCATTAGTAACACACTACGCCGTCATGGATTAAAATCCTGCAGCGCACGCAAGGTCCCCCTGCTCAAGCCAGCGCATGTCCAGGCCCGTCTGAAGTTTGCCAATGACCATCTGGATGATCCAGAGGAGGAATGGGAGAAGGTCATGTGGTCTGATGAGACAAAAATAGAGCTTTTTGCTCTAAACTCCACTCGCCGTGTTTGGAGGAATAGAAGGATGAGTACAACCCCAAGAACACCATCCCAACCGTGAAGCATGGAGGTGGAAACATCATTCTTTGGGGATGCTTTTCTGCAAAGGGGACAGGACGACTGCACCGTATTGAAGGGAGGATGGATGGGGCCATGTATCGCGAGATCTTGACCAACAACCTCCTTCCCTCAGTAAGAGCATTGAAGATGGGTCGTGGCTGGGTCTTCCAGCATGACAACGACCCGAAACACACAGCCAGGGCAACTAAGGAGTGGCTCCGTAAGAAGTATCTCAAGGTCCTGGAGTGGCCTAGCCAGTCTCCAGACCTGAACCCAATAGAAAATCTTTGGAGGGAGCCGAAAGTCCGTATTGCCCAGCGACAGCCCCGAAACCTGAAGGATCTGGAGAAGGTCTGTATGGAGGAGTGGGCCAAAATCCCTGCTGCAGTGTGTGCAAACCTGGTCAAGAACTACAGGAAACGTATGATCTCTGTAATTGCAAACTAAGGTTTCTGTACCAAATATTCAGTTCTGCTTTTCTGATGTATCAAATACTTATGTCATGCAATAAAATGCAAATTAATTAATTAAAAATCATACAATGTGATTTTCTGGATTTTTGTTTTAGATTCCTTCTCTCACAGTTGAAGTGTACCTATGATAAAAATGACAGACCTCTACATGCTTTGTAAGTAGGAAAACCTGCAAAATTGTCAGTGTATCAAATACTTGTTCTCCCCACTGTATGTGGAGCTGGGTACTGTTAACGCAGTCAAACTATCCAGAAGTGGACTGGTGTTGATTTTCTGTCTGTCCGCGTCACATGCCTTGGGACAAAATCTGTCTTGCTTTGCTCTCTGGAGCAGAGCGCCACTGAAGGCACTGATAACTGGAGTGGAGTTGTGTTTCGATGTGTATCAACTGAAGATGATCTCGCTGTTTGGTGCGAAGCAGACCGGTGGCGAGCACGAGACTGAGGAGACCCTGTCTGTCCTTTTTAATTTTGATGCAGAGTTTTTGCCTGATAAAGTCATGTAAAGCGAGCACGAGACTGAGGAGACCCTGTCTGTCCTTTTTAATTTTGATGCAGAGTTTTTGCCTGATAAAGTCATGTAAAGCATGTCAGTTATCCAGTGAGAGATTTTATTCCAAGCCCACCCACTACGGTGTTCTAGTTGTCAAGTGCATGGTCATGTTGCAGCAGTGTGTAGGTGGGAGATTCTGAGACGTAAGAAGTGTGCAGGAGGGCATGGGACAAAGGAGTGTGTGGTTTTGTTGGAAAAAAAGCTGTGTGTGACAATTGTGGGGATGTCCATGTTGCTGGGGATCAGACGTGTCCGGTGCAAGAGAGACAGGTTGAGGTTGCCAGGGTTTGAGCAGAGCAGAATGTGTCATATGCTGAAACAGTGAGGAAAGTAGAGGATGATGGGCAAAGGGTGAGGGAGCCTGAGAGGGTCCCTGTGAGTTAAACCAGTAGTAAGTGACCTGAATAGTTTGTGTTTTAGTAAGGTTGGTTTCTTGGCGTTTATTGCTATGTTCACTAATTGTACTACTCAGATGGAACGGAAATCTCAGAAGGTTGATTTGATAGTAGCACCAGCAGGTATGTTTTTGGGTGTGAGAGATTTTAGTGCTTTTAGGGGTTTTGAGAGAAAGGGTTCCATCCTCACAGGTCGACGACCTGATGTAGGATATGTTAGTAGTGGGAAGGGGTGGTGGGTTTGTTGGGGATGGTGGTGTATATGTAGGGTTAGATAGTGGTGCAATATCTTTTTTCCCATTCCCCTTTTCCCAACAAAGCAATATAGTCTGGCGGAAAACCACATGAAGAAGAAGCACCCAGCTAACAACAAACATTCCCACAACTTTAGAGAATGTTCCCTTAAGAGTCTCTCATTAGGTCATTAACTAACATTTTCATAGGAATGTTTCTGTGATGTGTAAGGAATGTTTCCAAGAGACCATTGCCTAAATGTCAAATAGAATTTACCCAGAACATTGTTGCCATGTTCTCAGAATATAAGATAAGATACAGTATGAATGTTCTAGACGCCTTTCATGGGAACGTTGAAAGACCAGTAATGTGTCCAGTTTTCTGTGGGTTAGGAGAATATTCCATCAACGTCCCACCAAATTGGACACATGAATGTTCTTGAATAGTCCCGTAAAACACGTCTAGAACATTAATGTTGTATATTCTAAGAATATTGTAACCATGCTCTAGATAAGTTCTGGTTAACATTAAGGGAATGAGAAAATTTGAATAATTTTGAATGCAGCAGAATGCTTTTTGGAACTTTACAGCCGAGGCATTGCAAGAAATCCTGCAAAGAATGTTACGCCCTGAGCCTGTGCAAGGTATGTGACTTGAACTGTAATGCGACTGAAGGAGTGGGATGTCTATTTTTGTAGGAAGAGTTTTTTACTGCATAAAGGATTTTATTTTGGGGCGATTAATACAAGTGAGGGTGGGGAGCTCTATGTCAGAAAGTTGCGAGGTAGATAATGGTACCCCCCAGGGAAGTGTCATTAGTTCTTTGTTGTTCTCCATTATGATTGAGGATGTATTCTCCCAGGTGAGACCACATATTGGTAGGTTATTGTTTGCGGATGATGGGGTGCTGTGAAAGAGAATAATAAATATTCCCCATAAGGTCGGGATAGTTCAAGAAGCGATCAGTGAAGTGGAGCAGTGGTCCCTCATGTGGGGCTTCAAGTTCTCCGTTGAGAAAACACAGACTGTGTTTTTTACTAGGAGGAAGCTTGGCAAGGAAATATGCCTGAAGATGTACGGAAGGAATCTGGAGAGGGTGGGAGTTTTCAGTTTCCTGGGGGTCTGGTTAGACACTCGAATGACATGGGCGGAGCATATCAACAGAGTAGTTGTCAAAGGAAAGAAATATTGAATGTGATGCGTTGCCTTTCAGGAATGGTGTGGGTGGGTGCAGATAGAATGGCGTTTAAAATTCTATATATGGTGCTGTAAAGATCATCACTGGACTATGAGAGTGTAGCATATGGATCAGCAGCTCAGACATCTTAGAAAAAAGCTACAGTAGATCTAATCCAGGTTCAAGCCCCAAGAATATGTTGTGGAGCTGTCAGGACCTCCCCGGTGGCAGCTCTGCAGCTAGAGTTGGGAGCGATGCTGTTAAAGTTAAGAAGATAACAACTAACATGACACATTGGGTAAATCTTCAAAGGCATAGGGTTACACATCCAACAAAAAAAGGTCTCCTAGAGTGCTCTGAACATGAACGAAATCTGAATACTGAAAAAGTTTTGGGTGGATAGGTAATGGCAGGACGAGAGAAATAGGGCTGTTTGGGAAGGAGTTCAGCCCCTCTGTGGTTCTTCCTGCTATACCACCTTGGTTGCTCCCTCAGCCAATGATAGACCTAGGGTTGCTTGAGACGGTAAGAGCTGGTGAGGAAGAAGTACATCCAGTAAATATTGTAAGTGAACATTAAGAACACAGTACTATGCTTTCTTGAATATATTCACAGATGGATCTAAAGACCCTAAAACAGGGAGGACAGGTGCCACGTTTAGTGATCCTGAGTTTAAGGTAGCAGGGACAAAAAAGCAACGTATAATTTACTGTATCTGTTTACACAATTGTCACGCCCTGACTTTAGTTATATTTGCTTTCTTTATTATTTGGGGTGTGACAAGGGGTGGTTTGTTTAGTTTTTGTATTGTCTAGGGGTTTTATTCTTGTCTAGGGTTTTTTGTTATCTATGGGGATTTTGTATTGTCTAGGGGTTGTAGGTTTATGGTGGCCTGAGTGGTTTCCCAATCAGAGACAGCTGTTTATCGTTGTCTCTGATTGGGGAGCCTATTTAGGTTGCCATTTTCCATGTTGGTTTGGTGGGTAGTTGTCCATGTTTAGTTGCCTGTGAGCACTACGTTGGCGGCACGGTTCGTTAGTTAAGTGTTCTTCGTGGAATTAAAAGATGTATTCCAATCGCGCTGCACCTTGGTCCACTCCATTAAATGGCCGTGACAACAATGGAGTACCTGGCCATATTCTTGGCTGCAGAGTGATTGAAGGAGGTGAGGCCAGACAGGGTAGTCATCTTCTCTGACTCCTTAAATTAATTTGTGTCTCGGAGCAGACAAGATGTATTGCATGAGATTTTGCTGTGCTTGTATAGGGTGAGACAGATAGGGGGATTTGTGATTTTCCTCTGGGTATCAGCTCATGTGGGAGTAGAGGGTAATGAGGAGGTGGATGTTATCGCCAAGCAGGCTCTCAAACATCCTAATGTTGAAATGGAATTGTCAATCAGTAAAGCAGAAGCCAAGGGGTTGATAATAACACTGGTTTAAAAACAAATGGCAAGAGATGTGGAACAAGGAGGGAAAGAGAAGACACCTGAATACTGTAAGATCGAGGAAAAGTGGGTGCAAGGAGGTCCTCAAGTCGAGAGAGAAGGGAGGAATGTGGACACACGGCTCAACAGTACATTGAAATTGGTAGGAAATCAGACTGGGAGATGTGATCAGTCAGGAGGAGATGGAGACAGTGGAAGCAATATGGGAGAGAAAGGGAGAGATTGTTATTAAATGTATGGAGTAATGTTGTTGAAGAACCGAGCTAAAATGAACTGCTGAGAATCTTCAGGGGACGTAGTATTTAATTATGTATTTAATTTCTTAGGGAGATGAGAATAATGGGTAGGATTTTGACATTCCCTGTCTCTGGATCACACTCCAGTCCAGTTGGTGGCGGTAATGGACTTTAAAGTTGGCTGCCAACCGCCTTGCAAAATCCACATAAGAAGAAGGTTTTAATGCACCAATAACATTGGATGCTAAAGAAGGTGGTTGTAATGCATCAATAACAGTAGATGCCCATCTGGAAAGGAAGAGGGAACTGCCATGACACGAAGGCGTAACAATGGCGCTAACTACAGACCTACGTCTCCTGAATACAAGCCAAGTAAAATTACTTATAAATCTACTTTATCGCTTGAGCATCTTGACAATGTTGGATCCCATCGGTCTGATGGCTCTCTTGAGAATCATGAGATGGAGTCAGGTGGCAGTAATGATTACTCTGAAATTGAGCCTAACCAGTACCTGTGGCGACAGGTATGGTGGTAGAGATTTCCAATGTTTTCCGTGAGAATTCTACCAGAGATTACATTTAAGTCATTTAGCAGACGCTCTTATCCAGAGATGATTTTGAATAGGTAGGAATGAGGTTTTTGGAAAAAGTGGATCCATGCATTTTGGCAGATCAATATGTTTCAAGTTGGGTAAAGGAATAACTGGGAACTGTTACATCCGCCAAAGTTTTGTGAATTGGAATTTTTTCATTTTTTTTTTGTTTGTTTGTGTATCCTCCACCAAGAGGCAGCAGGCGCTTCACGTCACATGCCTCGGGCTCGGCCTGTGTCATGCTTTGCTCTCCGGAGCAGGGCACCGCTCAAAGGAGTGATCAGTGGCGTTAAGTGTAGAGGTGGATAAGATGAGAGAGAATATTTCTGGTGTTTGTGGCGCACACCGTTTGGTGAGACGCAGACCTGGTGGAAATTATGAAATGGATGTTACCCTGTCTGTCTGGTTGAGCTTTGATATGGAGTTCTACCTTTATACGGTCAGGCTAGGGTATCTGTGACCCGTTTCAAGAAGCTATGCGTATGTCACATGTCACTACTTCCCAGGAGAGGCATTTGAACTTATTTGTTTTATTTCATGTGGCTTAATAACAAACGTGTATGCCATCTGTAAATACGAATAAAATTGTTAAATTACAAGCCTAGTTGGTTTAGCCACGGACAAAGACAGGAACCATCCCCGCTAACCATGATAGGCTGAGATAATGGATGGGCTGGACATGCCGAGAGATGATTTCGGATTGGTCTGCCATGTAGCACGCTTCTGTCTATGACATGAGCTGGTCAGTATGTGTAGATAATCCTTGCTACCGCAACTTTTTTGAAAGATATAACGTTAGCCATGGGGAACTGCAAAATTGTTGCTTCTGCTCTCAACAACATTGCTTCCCTGAATTTAGCAGGCGCTATCAACAAAGATCAGTGGGAAAAAGTTGTGATGGACTACTTCCTGCATGCGGTCATTGTGAAACGCAGTGACTTGACACAACAACGGACCAAACAAGCTGTAGCTAGCTACAAACCAAATGGAAAAGACACACTGCTGTGAATCGTCCATCCATGTATATGGGTAAGAGTCTAGCTACGTTTTCTGATATTATATATTTCTAATTTTGTCAGAAAGCCATTTTAATTTCAAGTTAAAGTCTACTGTTAGCTAGCTAGTGAATGTTAGCTTGCTGGCTCGCTAGCTAACATGACATGTATGATCTGTGTAGTAATATTATTAGTATCTCAGAAAGCCATTTGCATTTCTAGTTATAGCCTAATGTTAGCTAGCTAGCTAACGTTGAACCTAGTTGGTTAGCTTTAGCTACCTGCAGTTTCATAATCCAGCATTTCATGCAAGGTGGTGTCATGACGTTGGCCTGTGGGTAAGGTTTATGACCCCCATAAATACCTTTCTCCCTTTCCTCATTTGACTCGACTGAAGGACTCTTGAAAAGCCTTTGTTAAATATAGAGAGTCGGGGAACATCAAGGAACCATATTTCGGTTTCCAACCAGTTGAAAATATGCGTTGGTACTTAATGAATATGATGTCAGTTCGGTTGTCATCTGAGACATTCTTATTAATGATAGGATGACATATAAAGCCCTTGACGAAAATGTAACCTCCTGTTCCAAGGAGGTGAGGATGACGGTCCCATGTTAAAAGGACTAACATGTCAACTACAGAACTAAGCTAACCTCAGCGTGAGCTTTGGTTGCGAATGGTATGAACTTTGAACTCTTATTCACTATAGAAGTGATACCTCCTAGCCGTTGAGTGAGCAGCGGCCGCTGTAAACGTGGGCTAGGAAAGGACCGATGACGGATCCAGTCTAACACACAACGACGATACTACAACGTATCCAGTTTACCACCAGAGACATTCTTCTGAGGACAGGAAGATCTCTGTTGGGCAACACGGCCTTCCATCTACAACCAACCTCTTGAGGCGCAGCTCAGAGTAAATATTTATTGCATTTTCCTTTTCCAAAGGGGCGGTTATTTAGACTGCATAAGATTCTGTATTTACGATAGCATAGCTTCTCCCTTTGTTCTTCAGTCCTCCCGCGCTTTCATTCAAGCCCAACCCCCTCTCTTTATGTAACCAGTCCCCCAGGGACGTTTTCTTGTAGGACATAATTAGTAATCAATGTATGATCCATTCTGTGTATATGTAATTCTGTGTGATTAGTTAGGTATTTAGTAAATAAATAATTAAACCAAAGTTTGTATTGCTGATTCAACTTGTTAGCCAGGGTTCATGAAGATAACCAAGAATTTACAACTTTCAGATGAGACTGAAATAAGGTGACGATTAATATTGACTGCTATTGATGTAAGATATTACTAGGTCTTTAAGAGTTTATTCGGAAGATAACAGCTCTATAAACATTATTTCGTGGTGCCCCGACTTTCTAGTTAATTATCTACCTGATTAGCTTAATCAGGAAATATTAATTACAGAGAAATGATTTTTATAGCATGTCATATCACTTAATCCGGCATAGCCAAAGACACGGCAGTGGCTAGCTATGACAATCTGTTTGTACTGTAGCTATGGGTTGGGATTATGGTTCATTGTTTAGCTTGCTAAACAAAAGTGTTACGTCCCCCAGTTTCTGTGTTGTGGGTTTCTGTATATGTATGTGTGTATTTCAGGAAATGGCTTCCAGGGGCCTGTTGCACAAAAGTAGAATTAAGACATCCGGGATAAATGACTCAGCTGAGCTCAATGAAGCCAAAACATGTGCGTCCAGGCTTAATTGGTTGCACAAAGACCAAGCCAGGATGAGCAGACACGGATTCATTAAGCCAGGTGAAACCAATCCTGGATAGGTGCGCGCTCACGGCTCACTCAAATAGACCCCGCCACAGATCACAGATTAACTGATTTACCATGGCAACTAGAGCCGCGTACTTTTCCCCGTCGGAAGCACAAATCCTCATGGAGGCATACGAGGAGGTAAAAGATATAATTAAGAAGAAAGGCAACACCGCCACAGTGATAAAGCAAAGAGAAAAAGCGTGGCAAAGTATTGCAGACCGCCTGAATGCGTAAGTAGTGCACAATTACACACTCACCGCTCCGCTGAAACATCACAATTACAATTCAAATATTTAATTCACATCTCCAAAAATGCAGTTGTACTGTAATTATGAAACGGTTAAATTTTTAATTGAAATGCACTGCAGATATGAGTGAAATTGTGTAAAGTAACTCCATCACACTGTATAAAGCTATGATAAATTTTTTGATATTTTTACTGAAAACAAGACAAAAATACCAAGTAATTTTTTGCAGTGTGACTCCATTAAATGTGTGTGTGTGTGTGTGTGTGTAGATTAAACATGAACGGGCCAAAACGGACATGGCAGCAGGTCAAAATCAAATACAAGAACATTCTGCAGAATGGTATGGTCCCTGACTAATATTTAACAAAGCACAAGCATATATTGTACCCAGAAGGTGCCTGCTCACACATTGTCTGTACTGTTTTAGCAGTGAAAAAGAATACCCACAGACAAGGCACGGGTGGTGGGTCACCAAAGGCTGACCTTACCCCAGCAGAGGACATGGCCTTGGAGCTAAATAAAGGCAGGCCCGTCTTAGAGGGGATCCCTGGGGGGAAAGAGACGAGCATAGGTTCCTCCCAAGATGCCACCCGCTTCATTCAAGGTATGTCCTTCCATCTCTACATGGGATACAACCACATTCATATTGAATCAATTTGGACTGTCTGACTTTGGTTTACCTATTGCCTTGCAGTGTCTGGCAGCACTGTGTTCCTGTTAGAGCCACCAGCACAAGCACCAGACGATGCTGATCCAGTGAGTACTCCATCAAAGGCATACTGTAGGCCTGGCATGTCTTGTCTACTAGCTTCAATATGAATCCGATTAAATGTGATAGGGTGAAGGCCCCAGTGCAGCAGCAACAGCACATGATGGAGACGATGATGAGGAGGAGACCATCTCTCTGGATTCCAGAAGGCATGAGGTATCATGTTAAGACTGTGAAAGTACTATTTACTCTACAATGGTGAGGAGTCCTCATCAAAATCAAAAAATCTAATTTCTTTTACAGGACCCAGATGCTATACAGTGGGAAAACCAGCCTGGCAACATAGTGCGTATTAATAAAAGGACACCACATCCTGCCAAATTCCAGCTGCGCTAATTGTATTGTGTTCACAGAGCTCACAAGCTATCAGAAAGTTGTATGGCAACCACCTCCGGCGCCAAATAGAACTGGCAGACATAGACATTCAGTACAAGAAGAAAAAGATGGAAAATCTTGCACTGGAGTCCGAAATAAAAAAGAGGACAATTAGGAAACTGGACCTTGAAATAAAAAAACTTGAGAGGGAGGTGAGATATGCCTTCAATGTACACTGTATGCTAACTGTAACACAAATGTATTAATCATTATTTTTCTTTCCTCCCCCAGCTCCAAGAAGATGACACAGCTCAAAATAAAAATTAGGTATATTCTCGTAAAGTCAAGTGAGCCATGACATATGAGCTCTTATTGTGAGCACACAGGACGGTGGCATCTTTCTAAGGTTTTTTTTATTTTCCCAGCAATCAGTACAACCAAGTCATCGTTATAAGGCATCGCCCTCTTTTGCCCACCCCCCCAGCACCAGGTGTGGCCACTAGCCTATATGAAGGCCCAAAATTGTGTGTTCCTTTCTGCTCTGACAATGGCATGCCCATTCGTGCGAGATGTGGTGGATGAAGAAGCACTTGTGCTGAGGAGAGCCTTCAGGCGAGAAAGGGTCTTCAGGGACCGGTTGGACCCACTGGCCTTCCCTGATGACCATCTATATGAAAGATACAGGTTTTCTGCAGATGGCATCAGGTATCTATGCAGACTACTGGGTCCCAGGATTAAGCACCGCACTGCACGGAGCCATGCACTGAGTGTGGAGCAAATGGTTTGTGTGGCCTTGCGCTTTTTTGCTAGTGGAGCCTTCCTGTACTCAGTGGGGGATGCAGAACAGCTGAACAAGGCCACAATTTGCCGCACAATAAGGAGTGTGTGTCTGGCTATCAAAGCATTAGCAGATGTCTTCATCTCCTTCCCTGGCCACAGAAGACTCTGTGACATCAAAGAGGAGTTCTATAGGATTGCAGGTAAGAGGATCTACAAATTACAGGACAACTGTTAACACATAGTAGGATACTCATTACTTTGTGTGACAGGTTTCCCCAATGTCATTGGTGCAGTGGACTGCACACACATAAGGATAAAAGCCCCCTCAGGTGCCCATGAGGCCGATTTTGTGAATAGGAAATCCTTTCACAGCATTAATGTTCAGGTGAACATAACTTTTTGATATTGTCCATTGACGAACACTCTGCATTGCCAGTGATGTGCATTGATTGGTGTAATATTCCTCATCTTATGATTTCAGATGGTCTGCAATGCTGACTGTGTGATCAGCAATGTTGTGGCAAAATGGCCTGGCTCAGTCCATGACTCCAGAATCTTTCGGGCCTCTGAAATCTATCAGTGCCTATCACAAGGTAAGCCACACAACCCCTATTTATAACCATCATGGCTGTGTCAAGAATATCACTGTGTTTATGAGGTAGTAATGATGAGATTTTGTGTTGACAGGTGAATTCTCTGGTGTGTTGCTGGGAGACAGGGGGTATGGCTGCCAGCCTTTTCTCCTGACACCTTTCACAGACCCCCAGGAAGCACAGCAGGCCTACAACCATGCCCATGCCAGGACCAGGGCCAGAGTTGAAATGACCTTTGGCCTCCTGAAGGCACGCTTTCACTGCCTTCACAAATTAAGGGTCAGCCCTGTTAGGGCATGTGATATTACTGTGGCTTGTGCTGTCCTCCACAATGTGGCCTGCCTGAGGAAGGAGAGGGCCCCCAGAGTGCCACCAGCCATGGACTGGGACAATCCGGCAATCTTCCCTGATGACGACAGTGGTCGGCTGCTGAGGGACCAATATGTGTTGAATTATTTTAGTTAGTATGTGTGCTTTCAATTTTGGTTAAATATGTCCTGCGGTGGCAGAGGAATTTGGGTTTTTTTGGGTTCGTTTTTTGACGAATTTGGCCTCTTATGATGTTTGTGCGGTATACTGTGTGTAATACAAGGCTGCAGGGAGGCTACTGCATCCATTCATTTGTCTGTTCAGTTGATGTGTATGGATTTGTCCTGCATTTATTTTAGTGTGCAGACATGCAGGGTGTGTTATATACAGACCTTTGAATGTGTATGTATCATTTTGTATAATATGCTTGGATTCTGTGCTTTCCATCTTGTAGAGTCACTGACTTCAGTTTCGAAAGGAGCTGATGGTTTACCTGCTTTGTTTTGTCCTTATTCAATAAAGGAACATAATGTTACACATTGTGTTTTTATATTCATATGAAATGTGTATTTGTTTATATGACAGAGTACTAGGGCCACACTGAAGAAAAAGGATAAAGTCATAAATTTATGAGGCTGGTTCTTTCTGCAGAAAAGCTACATATTGTTTTTACAGTTTTGATACTTATGACAATGTGATACTTAATATTCTGGCACATCAGCATGTCTTTGTTTATGAAACCATACTGAAGTACAATTTCACGAAATGCCCCACATCTGTCATTTTAACAACTGTCCTCCTTTAAAACAACTGGTTACAATATTATGACTTGTGTTTTTTTCCCCTCTGTGGCCCTAATATTCTATCATTTTATATATAGCCTTATAGTCTATGGGAAACTGTACATTATCTAATGATAGCAACATCATCTAAAAATCATTTTTTATCCAAAATCATTGAAATTAATGATCACAAACGTTTAAATAATAACAGTGGGTCTAGTTATATGTGATAACAATGTATAGTGAGCAGTGAAATAACTATTGGTTTCCATTTGTGGTGACTGCTGACTGACATTAGGGATGAGATTAAATAGATCCTGGAATTTAGCCTGGTCTGGAGCAGGCTAGCTCCACAGAATAAATCTCCATGGTAATTTATACCATAACATATCCTCCTGCCCCCTATCCATCTTTAGTGCAACCGGATTACGGATCAATTGAGCCAGGATCACCAAGATATCCTGGCTTAATCCCTTATCCTAGTTTTGTGCAACAGGCCCCTGGATTCCCCCAAGCAGCTGATTGTTCGGCCCAATTGCAGATTGGAGCTCTGATCCCGCCCTCTCGTTAGGGGATACAGTTGTCGGCAATTACAAACTCATTCTGCAGCTGGATAAAAGCCAGTGTTCCTTTGTTAGAAAAGAGAGCTTCTTGGATGTCCTGTGTTTGTTGTTGCTCAGAGACAGTTTTGTTGGAAATATTTTGTAGCTGCTACTTCTGAGGTATGTGTGCCAATAGGACTCTGTGTTTTTGATTATTGAACTTGTTCACTTTAAGTTTGTATTATTCTGTTTAATTTGTTCCCAGGGGGGAAGAGGAAGGCACCTTGGGAGTGCTTAGGCAAGAGGCCTGCGGGCATACATATACCCGTAGTATGTACTCTGTCTATGCACACTAGGTAAGACCTGGGCGGACCACCCACTGTATTTTGGCTAGCGCGCCAGGTGGTGTTAAGGTTAGGTAAGTAGTGGGTAGGAGGGAGGACTAACTTTTACTTTGTTTTGGTTCAGTACAGCCCCTTTCCCCCACAATTACCGTGTTAAGGAAATAAATTCCCAGTAAACTGTAATATTCTGGCTCTGTCATCCTTACCCACACCTACAATCACATACCTCTTTCACTCTACGGGGAGTTGAGTGTAGCAGGGTGTTGCGTTCCCTCCAAGAGGCGTGCATAACAGACTCCACTAAGCCAGAATATTACTTGACCCATCAAGTTAGCCAGGTGTGTCTGGGGGTGATTACGGCCATCTATTGTATTTCATGAAGATGTGTACATGTCGAGACAATAGTGACCCATCCACTTAGCTAGATGTGGCTGGGGGTGGCTATAGCATTTCTTTCACATGACCCATCAATTTAGACCAGTGTGTCTGGATGATCTAATAATTATAAAATATTTATACTATTTTATCTGGACACTTAGTCAGATTAGGATATAGGCCACGGACTAAATAAAGTGCATTTTTACCTGGAGTTTTTCCTTTTTCCCACTTTTAGTCTGGAAATGTTAACTCACTCTGTTTAGCACATGGCCTCACGTGAATCCTTAAAGAGATGGGTGGGGTTAATGCTTAAGAGGGTGTGAATGATGCTGAATAGGTGTAGACAAGGAATAGTTCTTCAGAAGTGGGATTACAAGTTTATCAACTTTCAAAGCAGAATTACTTTCCCATTGTTTCTTAACTACAGTGTATGATATACCATTTTGTAGCTCTGAGTCACTACTTTTATCCAATGTAAACTACTTTTATCCAATGTAAACCAAAATTTCACATTTTGTGGGATGGGGTGGTGGGGTTTGGGGATAGTGTATAGGTAAGGTGCAGGGCTAGTTGGTGGTGCCATTTAAAAATGTCTCCTTCACCTGTAACTTTTGTTTTTGTTACCAGAATGTGCAATCCGACCTGCGAAAAGCAGCAATAAGTAACACCGCGTCTAGTGTTCCGGAAATTCACAGGAAGAACATTGGCTAAACCCCATCGAAGAAGAGGGAGTGGGTGTCGCTTTCTCTACAGTCTCTGGCTTTACTACCCTGCGACTCTAACCTATCGAGACAACATAGAAAACTGGCCATATAGCTAGCTGTTTATCTTTTGATAAAGATGTCAACCACAACCGGCGGCGGAGAGTTTGGCAACCCCCTGCGGAAATTTAAGCTCGTATTCTTAGGCGAGCAAAGTGGTAAGTGGAGGAGTATTCAGGGCATGTAATGTGGTTATTTGTTGTGGGGCGTTTTGATGAGTACTGCCAGCTGGCATTAGCCTAACAGTACGGTAGCTAGCCAGGCCGAGGCAGAACGATGAGGCTTTAAACAACTCAGACGATGCCTCGTTAGGTTAGCTAGCTAGCTATATTTTAGCCAATGACTATAACATGTAAAGGGAACTTGCTAGCTATCCAATTTAATCAGATGTTGCCCAAGAAGACGCCAACGTATTTAGCTAGCTAGCCAAGTCATGCATACCCTGTAACTAAGTTGGCTAGCTACAGTACTAGCACGTTACTGAATTGTCGGTGTCATTCAATAACGTTTGTTGAAGTTACACTTGCTTCTGCTGGGTAGTTTAGCCAACTAGTTACGTGAATGTTTACTTGCCAGCTACTATAGCTTCAGCTTGTGTGGAGTCATATAGAAAACTTTAACAGTTGGATACTGTTAGCTAGCTAACGTTAACTTTGCTAAGCCACGTCTGTCAGCAGAGGGGAGCCTAGTAACGCGTTAGCTTGGGTGGAAACGCACTGGGCTGCTTACAAACTAGACATAAGGCATATTATTTCCTCAGACAAATCTTAATTTAGATTTGCATAGACCCAAAACTGTATTGGTTTTCCAGTCCATTTTAGCTTGCTAGCTGTCTCCTCCATTCGTGGCTCCACCCTTGCCAGCTCAGCGCCGTGGGTTCAGTAGTCTATCGATTCGTTTTTAGATATGTTATCATACAAATAAACAATATGACATGATCGCTTAACGCATGGTTACTGTCATTATATTCAATTGTTTTAAATAGCTAAATGCTCATAATGCAATTCTGCCTAGGCTACGTTTACTATTCCTCCCAAATTGCAGTTCCACAGAGGATCATGCATAATTTAGGAATTTGACAATTCTATGGTAACTGCATAATTTAGCAAATTGACAATTCTATGGTACACTCAGATTTTACACTTAAATGTATGTTAACAAAAACCAATGATTGTAAATTAAACAAACCATACGTCTGTATGCAAAAGGATGCCTTAGCACTTTCCACTGAAAATTAAGGGTCAGACGCGGAGAAATCTGACTGCCGATAACGTTAGGTACTTAGAACCTCTGCCCAGAGTTTCGGCAGTTAACTTTGTTGTTCAAAGATAGGCAAAAACTGCTCCTCTAATAGAAATCTCGATCACACTTGTAGCTGTCATGGCGACATTGGCTAGCTGCGCAGAAATGGGTCTAAGGTCGTCTCGTGCCGAAATGCTCTTGTGCAGAACGTCAAATTAAAGACGCTCCTTCGATGTAGTTGTTTTTGACGAAAATGTGTTATTTTCACGATTGGAGTAATGACATGTTCAACTACTTAAGACATTGGCTCATCTAGGTTGTGCCTTTTAGTTTTCGAGAAAATTAACACATAATGAAGAATTTGACTTCTCTAACCGGTCTGGTTCGTAAGCGTAATTCTCGCGATGTTGCGCCTCTGGGTTTAGGAAAGCTACGGTTTTACCTCCGTTTTGTTGAAATACTCCGGCCACAAAGTGGCAGTAGTTTGTTTGGCTTGTGCCAGCTGTGCTAATGTTGTTACTATTTGGCTAACTAGAATTTGTAGTAAGCCATTGATACTAACCAGATGGCCACAACTAGATGACTGGAGTAACTAGCAACATTATTAAATAAAAATTTATTTGTTTTTGAATGAAGCAGCTGCCTGTTAGCTGACAAGAGTCGGAGTTTGTGTTTTAGGGCAGTTGTCACCAACCTTTTCTGATTCAAGATCAGTTTGAGTCAAAAAGCAAGCAGAGATCTACTGATCAGATTTTTTTTTTTAAATGTAAGACTATGCAACAGTAACCTAAATAAAAACAGTTCTGTAGGAATGAGGTTTGTATAGTCACTTCAACCACTGAGGTGTGCGGTAATTCCCTGACAACGCACAGTCTGGAGTGTGTTAACTCGCTTATAAAACATAACAACATTAGTGAATATTTCCTCCAGATTTTTTGCTATGCTTGGCCTGCCAATGTTCTTCTCAGACCTTATTATATTTCAAAACTCGAGCTTTGATAAAACATTTGATCAGTTGTATCACTTCTGAGGCACAGCTCAGCATAAATGGAAATCATTTGCAAATAATTCGTTTTATTTTACTGGACTGATGGTACCTGCATCTGGTCAGTCGGGAGAGGGGAAAAAAGCAGCAGCAGAGGGTCTGCCTCTCACGGTCCCTGCTCTCTCCCTCTGACGAGACTGACCAGAGAGAGGGGACAGTCTTCCTACCTTTTTATTTTATTTATTTATTTATTTTTTCACCTTTATTTAACCAGGTAGGCTAGTTGAGAACAAGTTCTCATTTGCAACTGCGACCTGGCCAAGATAAAGCATAGCAGTGTGAACAGACAACACAGAGTTACACATGGAGTAAACAATAAACAAGTCAATAACATGGTAGAAAAAAAGAGAATCTATATACAATGTGTGCAAAAGGCATGAGGTAGGCAATAAATCGAATAATTACAATTTAGCAGATTAACACGAGTGATAAATCATCAGATGATCATGTGCAAGAAGAGATACTGGTGTGCAAAAGAGCAGAAAAGTAAATAAATAAAAGCAGTATGGGGGGTGAGGTAGGTAAATTGGGTGGGTAGTTTACAGATGGACTATGTACAGCTGCAGCGATCGGTTAGCTGCTCGGATAGCAGATGTTTAAAGTTGTTGAGGGAGATAAAAGTCTCCAACTTCAGAGATTTTTGCAATTCGTTCCAGTCGCAGGCAGCAGAGAACTGGAAGGAAAGGCGTCCAAATGAGGTTTTGGCTTTAGGGATGATCAGTGAGATACACCTGCTGGAGCGCGTGTTGCGGGTGGGTGTAGCCATCGTGACCAGTGAACTGAGATAAGGCGGCACTTTACCTAGCATAGCCTTGTAGATGACCTGGAGCCAGTGGGTCTGACGACGAACATGTAGCGAGGGCCAGCCGACTAGGGCATACAGGTCGCAGTGGTGGGTCGTATAAGGTGCTTTAGTAACAAAACGAATGGCACTGTGATAAACTGCGTCCAGTTTGCTGAGTAGAGTATTGGAAGCTATTTTGTAGATGACATCGCCGAAGTCGAGGATCGGTAGGATAGTCAGTTTTACTAGGGTAAGTTTGGCGGCGTGAGTGAAGGAGGCTTTGTTGCGGAATAGAAAGCCGATTCTTGATTTGATTTTGGATTGGAGATGTTTGATATGAGTCTGGAAGGAGAGTTTGCAGTCTAGCCAGACACCTAGGTACTTATAGATGTCCACATATTCTAGGTCGGAACCGTCCAGGGTGGTGATGCTAGTCGGGCGTGCGGGTGCAGGCAGCGAACGGTTGAAAAGCATGCATTTGGTTTTACTAGCGTTTAAGAGCAGTTGGAGGCCACGGAAGGAGTGTTGTATGGCATTGAAGCTCGTTTGGAGGTTAGATAGCACAGTGTCCAAGGAAGGGCCGGAAGTATATAGAATGGTGTCGTCTGCGTAGAGGTGGATCAGGGAATCGCCCGCAGCAAGAGCAACATCATTGATGTATACAGAGAAAAGAGTCGGCCCGAGAATTGAACCCTGTGGTACCCCCATAGAGACTGCCAGAGGACCGGACAACATGCCCTCCGATTTGACACACTGAACTCTGTCTGCAAAGTAGTTGGTGAACCAGGCAAGGCAGTCATTAGAAAAACCGAGGCTACTGAGTCTGCCGATAAGAATATGGTGATTGACAGAGTCGAAAGCCTTGGCCAGGTCGATGAAGACGGCTGCACAGTAATGTCTTTTATCGATGGCGGTTATGATGTCGTTTAGTACCTTGAGCGTGGCTGAGGTGCACCCGTGACCGGCTCGGAAACCGGATTGCACAGCGGAGAAGGTACGGTGGGATTCGAGATGGTCAGTGATCTGTTTGTTGACTTGGCTTTCGAAGACCTTAGATAGGCAGGGCAGGATGGATATAGGTCTGTAACAGTTTGGGTCCAGGGTGTCTCCCCCTTTGAAGAGGGGGATGACCGCGGCAGCTTTCCAATCCTTGGGGATCTCAGATGATACGAAGGAGAGGTTGAACAGGCTGGTAATAGGGGGTGCGACAATGGCGGCGGACAGTTTCAGAAATAGGGGGTCCAGATTGTCAAGCCCAGCTGATTTGTATGGGTCCAGGTTTTCCAGCTCTTTCAGAACATCTGCTATCTGGATTTGGGTAAAGGAGAAGCTGGGGAGGCTTGGGCGAGTAGCAGCGGGGGGGGCGGGGCTGTTGGCCAAGGTTGGAGTCGCCAGGAGGAAGGCATGGCCAGCCATTGAGAAATGCTTGTTGAACCTAATGGTTACACTCGAGTAGCATTGCATTATTTCTGCCTCATGCACAAATCCATGTTGTTTCTATGACCAGAGTAAGTGAAATAATACCTTGATACTAAAATAAACATGACGAGCTGCTAATAATAAAATGCAGGCCTATTGATACACTTGGCTACTAATTCATTGCAGATGCAGTGCTGGTTGTAGTGGAAGTAGGGAGAAGCCGTTTTGTAAAAGTGTTTGCTGTATTCTTTGACAGTCTCTCAATGGTCATGGTTTTAAAATTAATGAAATCTCACATAGGCTAGTATGAAACTTTACTGTGGGGTCGTGGATGCTTTAGGCATGGTGATTTGAGCTATCTGATTGGCCAGAGCAGTAGGCACACTTAATTTAGCTCTCCCAGTCCCCCGGGTAGTCAGTTTATCCCTTCAGACAAATGAAAAGGTTCAAAATGGGAACACTCCCTACCTGGCGCACAGGGCTTCTGAATCAAGTGCACCTACCGCCAACAGTGCAAGACGAATAAAATAAAAAATAAGCGTGCAAGGCTTTATCGTTGGCTTTTCTACTGAAATGTTTGTTGATCGACTAGGTTGGTGACCACTGTTGTACTCTTTCATTCAAGGTTTATAAAAATGTTTATTCAATAGAGAATTACATCAGAAAAACAATAGCCCATACCCATGTCTTTACCATATACGGTTCAGATGTTACAGATGATTTACTCTGATAATTTAGCATGATTAGATTGTCATCGCGGCCATGGTCAAAAATAAGTTCTACGCTGCTCAGTAGAACTGTCACGCTCCGCGGGCAGAACGGAGCTAACTTCCAACATCATCTGATAAGCTAGCTAGTGGCTGCAGGTTAGTGTGATAACATGGGCTTTTTCTAAATGAAATCCGCAGACTACAAAACAAAATTGGGCATATATACTGAACTAAAATATAAATGCAAAATGCAACAATTTTACTGATTTACAGTTCATATAAGGAAATCAGTCAATTGAAATTAATTCATTAGGCCCTAATCTATGGATTTCACATGACTAGGAATACAGATATGCATCTGTCACAGATGCCTTTAAAAAAAAAAAAAAGTAGGGGAAAACCGGTTAGTATCTGGTGTGACCACCATTTGCCTCATGCAGTGTGACATCTCCTTTGCATAGATTTGATTGTGGAATGTTGTCCCACTCCTGTTCAATGGCGGTGCGAAGTTGTTGGATATTGGCGGGAACCGGAACACGCTGTCATACACGTCAATCCAGAGCATCCAAAACATGCCCAAAGGGTGACATGTCTGAGTATGCAGGCCATGGAAGAACTGGGACATATTCATCTTCCAGGAATTGTGTATTATCACGCTGAAACATGAGGGGATGGCGGTGGATGAATGGTACAACAATGGGCCTCGGTATCTCTGTGCATTCAAATTGCCATTGATAAAATGCAATTGTGTTGGTTGTCCGTAGCTTATGCCTGCCCATACATAACCCCACCACCACTATGGGGCACTCTGTTCACAATGTTGATATCAGCAAACCGCTCGCCCATACGACACCATACACATGGTTGTGAGGCCGGTTGGACGTACTGCCAAATTCTTTAAAACAACGTTGGGGGTGGCTTATGGTAAAGAAATTAACATTAAAATTCACTGGCAACAGCTCTGGTGGGACATTCCTGCACTCAGCATGCCATTTGCACGGTCCCTCTCAACTTGAGGCGTTGTGTGAAAAAACTGCCCATTTTAGAGTGGCCTTTAATTGTCCCCAGCACAATGTGCACCTGTGTAAGGATCATGTTTAATCAGCTTCTTGATATGACAAACCTGTCAGGTGTATGGGTTATTTTGGCAAAGGAGAAATGCTTACTAAGAGGGATGTAAACAAATTTTGTGCACAACATTTTTTGAGAAATAAGGTTTTTGTGCGTATGGAACATTTCTGGGATCTTTTATTTCAGCTCATGAAACTGGGGAACACTCTACATGTTGCGTTTTATATTTTTGTTCAGTGTATATATTTAAAAAGCTAACAGACTGAATTTCAATGTCTACCCTCCCTGAAAGCAATCTGTTGCAGTTTTCATGTATTTTGGAATATTTCCCTTTAAATCACCGTTGATATGGCCCCTCAATTTAGATTGATCACCAATGAAAGCCAAGAATCTGGAGATGAAAATGACAAGGGTATGAAGTTGATTTTGATTGGTCCAAAGCATGGAAATGCCTCCCAACACCGACAATGGAAGAGATACAACCAAGAGCGGCACGGTCTAAACTTGAATCGGTCAGCTCAAACGAACATTCTTAGTTGATCAATATTGTTAAGTACAAGCATATTAAGGTTATATTGTAGAGAATAATCCAATGAATAACTGTAGGTGATTTATAATGAGTGCGAAGTAGGGCTGACCCCAATTAGTCGTTTTAGTTTAGCGGTCGCAAATATATATTTCATGCCTTATGAGACACCTGTCTCATTTGCACCTATCTCAGTGGACAGTCTAAGAAGGGGAGTGTGGCTCTCCAGAATACACTCCCTCCCGTGAATTGGTGCGCATTCCTTGTTTCATAACTTTATTGTGTGAATTGTTTGCCCTTTGAGTGTTTAGTGTCTATCAATACCCCATTACATATCACCTGTAGTACTTTTACCATTAGTCCCCATCAAACAAACATTGCAGATTAGAAATGGTTACAGTAATTTCTGTTATTAATGCATTCAATATATTATTAGTCTTATTATTCTCATTGTCGGAGTGGACAAGTTGTTTGCAAGGCTCACAACCTATGCTACACTGAGAAACAAGTTTTATTTCATTCCATTCATGAGTTTATTTTTTATTTTATTTTCATTTTTTGTTTGGAGCGCTCCTGTCAATGTTGAGTAAGGATGCGCACCTGATTACGCATAGAAGTTGCCGTAGGCTACCTGGTCTATGTGCAAATGTGCTCATTTTGAGAATGTCTGATAGTGTTTCTGATCATCTTAACTCACCTCCACTAATAAGCTATGGAGCTTCTCAAAGTCATTTTTTCTTCAAGTCAACAAAGTCTGTTTTCTGACTGCAAGGCGCTACAGAAGGTAGTGCGTACGGCTCAGCACATCACTGGTGTCAAGCTTCCTGCCATCCAGGACCTCTATACCAGGCAGTGTCAGAGGAAGGCCCTAAAAGTTTCCAAAGGCTCCAGCCACCCTAGTCATAGACTGTTCTCTGCTACCGCGCGGTACCAGAGTGCCAAGTCTAGGTCCAAAAGGCTCCTTAGCAGCTGCTAAGCCATAAGACTGCTGAACAGTTAATCAAATGGCTACATGGACTCTGCTGCTACTCGCTGTTTATTATCTATGCATAGTCACTTTACCCCTATCTACATGTACATATTACCTCAACTAACCTGTACCCCCACACATTGACTTGGTACCAGTACCCCCTGTATATAGCCTCGTTCTTATTTTTACTTTCGTTTATTTAGTACATATTTTCTTAGCTCTTATTTTTAAGCATTTCACAGTCAGGTCAACACCTGTTGTATTTGGCGCATGTGACAAATAAAATTGGATTTGGTTTTACATCCATTGAGAATGACAATAGTTCCTCAATGTATTTTGAAAAATCTTTCCAGCTCTCCCTCTATTTCGATAACCACTGAGCCTTGGCGTGGAAAGGAAACATTTTATGCTCTGATCCAGTGGAAACAACATAAAATACCTGATTACTTCTTATACCTTGTGCAAATACTGTCTGTCCAGAGTGAAACTCTGAGGGCCCAGAATAGTTTATATACCTTTTTATTAACAGCTTTTTGAGGAGGAGAGGAAGTGAACACTGGAACCCCAAAGAACTTCTGGTGTGTTTAAATGACCGCTCTTCCATCACGCTTGTAAACGGCTAGCTAACTCAGTAGTTTTCTCAAGGTTAAAATTAGCGTTTTGAGCATAGTATTTGTGGGTTGGATGGTCCTTACGGCCGGTATCAAATCTATTTTAGAAAATTACAGTTTCTAGATTTCCCAAAGAAGCATCCCAGTGGGCTGCATTGCCTGTATGGATAGGAACGTTAGCAGCAGCAGGTGGCGGTGGCGCCAGGATGCTGTGTAGCACACTGGTGGTGCGTTTTAATCAAGTTATCCATCTATTCTAGGTAACATCAGCTAGCTACATGTATAAATAGAATAGACAGCCATCCAATATTAATTTATGACACAAATGTTAGCTTGATCTGCTAAAAACAACAATGTTCACTACTTCGCTTAGCTAGTCCCAAAGAGAGAACTATGACAATACAAAAACACAATTGCAATGAAATGTTAAATCACTGGTATAATCTCCTAACCTCAGATACAGAGACCTGTGAAAGCTGCTAAACCCTGTTTGCGGATGAAAGTCCCAAGTCCTGGAGATACTGAAGGGTTTGTCTCCAATAGGTTATACATATGCCATTGGTTTACTCTTTAGAATTGGTTGTAGGACAACAACAAAAATACTGTTTATAATTAACAATGCATAGACCTAGAACATGCATGGCCAAACTTGCTGCGAGAGATCTAGCTACTGGGTGTGCAGGTTTCTGTTCCAGCCTTGACATTCTGCTGATTTATTTGTATTTGACACTGTTAATTTTACTATTCAATCATATCTTGTTTTGGGGGTGGGTGACATCACCACACGATGTCTACTAGGTAGTACTGAGCAATTTAGTGCTTTTTGAATTCGGTTAGATCCTAGAAAAATAACCACGGTTGTTAAAAAAAAAAAAAGTTTACACTAAATGCATTATGTGAGTTGAATGCTGTTACACGGTATAAAACAATTTATAAAAGTCCCATGATGGTAGTGACTCCCTGTTACTGCTTATCATTTATTAACATTTGTTTTATTTGATTACTATTTCAAGTCATCTTATCTCTATAGAGTTGCTGCTTATGCTGTCTGACTCACTATTTTGTAGTTCTTCAGAGTAAATAAGGCATACTTTTATGACTGTTGAATACCAACTATCAATCACTTAGAACAGGGTTTCCCAAACTCTGTCCAGGGGCCTCCCCTTGATGCACATTTTGGCTTTTGCTCCAGCACTACACAGCTGATTCAAATAATCAAAGCTTGATGAGTAATTCGAATCAGCTGTGTAGTGCTAGGGCAAAAACCAAAACGAGTTTGGGAAACCCTGACTTAGATCATGTATTTTCAGGTAGAGGGAAGCAACTGCTACGCTCTCACTCAGGATCGTACATTCTTCTCTCTTCCGTAGTAGTCCTAAAAGAAACACAGACTGGAAAAGTAGATGCGCAATGGATTATGGTCATTGTAGTTAGTTTAACGCATAAAACGTGGTAGTTCTGTAGAATATTGGCCAGTCGGAAACGATAACTCCCTACTACATGACACAGTGCAGGCTGGATCTGATTTATCTCTGGAGAAACTGCTGTGTGCGCATTGAGCTCACCCAAAAAATAACATGGAATTCAAATAATTGAACAGATAATTTACCAACAGTTGTTAAAAAAATAACTTTCATTTTGTTTAATCGCTCAGCACTACTAGGCTTTGTTTGATTTTATATTTCCTTGATTGCTCGCATCCTATCTCCGCAACTGGTGTAGGAGAAGGTACAAGGTCCCTCCCCTCTGACCACCTTCTCCAATGGGTTTTTGAGGAAGGATGAATTAAGAGCCTAGCAGTCACCTGCCAACTAGCTCACGTGTTTCACTCACTGACCTCTTTCTCTGCATCAACCTCAGCAGCCAGCAGTGTTGCCAATTTAGCCGCTATATTTAGCAAGAATTCAGACCCCTCTAGTGACACATTTTCAAAAAATCGACTAGCGACAAATCTAGTGACTTTTTCTGGTGTTTATGGGAGACTGACGTGAAAGCACGTACCGTTCTTACTCTTCTCAATGTGCTGCCGTGGGCCCCACCCCTGTCCCAAAGCACTCACAGGCGGCCCAGTCCTCGCGCTGCAGTCAGAGCAAATGTTCACCCCTTCCTTGTCCAGACTGTAAATGAATCGCGCTTGCGGGAAGCCACCACTTACATTCAGGGCGGGATGTAAAATGTTCTTTGTCTAAAATAAATCACTGCACAAAAATAAATCACTGCATTTGACTCTCATAGCCTCAGTCACTTACTCACCTTGTCCACTGTGTGTGTGCCTCTGTGACATAAGCTAAACATCTAGCCGGCTAGCTCATGTCTCAGTCTAAACTGTACACTCAAAAATACAGAAAGGAGTGGGAATCAAACCCTGAATTCAAATGCTGGTTGAAGCCGTTTATTGGAGATGATACTCGGGCATACTGTCTGTATTGTAAGGCTGATTTCTACGCCAAACTTAGTGATGTAAAAAAACACAAACTCAAACATACTCAAAGGCAAAGCCTTAACATTTCCACCCAAAACAAGCTGCCATTTATGCCAAATGGCATTAGCTATCACTGAACAATGTTCCATGCTGGCATGTAATCACATTGGAGAAGCATGTAGAGCTGCTTTCTCAGACTCCACTGCTGCTACCCACTTCAAAATGCACAGGACAAAGTGCACAGAAATGATTAATGGTGTTCTAGCACCATACTTTCTGAAAAAGTTGGTTGCAGATGTGGGTGACCAGCGTTTCAGCCTCCTCCTCAATGAGTCCACGGATGTAAGTGTTTCTAAATACCTGGGGGTTGTGATAAGGTAATTCTGTGACAGCAAGCAGACAATTGTATCAATATTTCTTGGGCTTGTTGACTTGGAGGGAGGAGATGCCAAGTCTATAGCCCGTGCTGTTGTGGCTTTCCTCAAAGTGTTGTCTTAAAAAAGAGAAACTCCTGGGGATAGGGACTGACAATGCCTCTGTTATGAAGGGGATTAACAATGGGGTCTATAAAGTGCTGGAGGAGTATGGCCTCAAATATCTGGTTCTTATTTGCTGTGTGCCACTCTGCAGCTTGCTCATTTGTAGTTCTAAACATATTTACGGTGTTTTTTACTCACTTTTTGTCTCTCCCACAACGTTATTCTTCTCTCCTACAGCATCCATCACAATGACATGCACATGGCCAATTATGCAAATTAGGCGGTGACGTCATTTAGCGTCTTCTAGCGACTTTTAGGACAGCCAATAGCTACTTTCCTTACTGAGGAGTTGGCAACACTGGCAGCCAGCAGAGAAGACTTAACTGTGTCAATCTAGCACCCACAGAATTGATTTTGTCTATTTAATTCTGCTACATTGAGTCAGATCACACAAATACACGTTTTGAAGTTTCGACCAATCGATTGATCAAGATTTTTTTTTACTCCGAGTCCTTGTGCATAGAGAATTACGTTTTGACATTTATTTAGTAGTTCCCTCTAATTGACTTGCGTTTCCCCTACATTCTATAGCAGTGAGTGAACGCCCTATGTGTTGCGGTGCTAACGTTAGCTAGCAAGCGAACTGGTATTGACAGTATGGGATAATGGAGAGTGAATTCAATTATTGCTTCACCTTGCTAAATGGCTAGCTTGGTAAAGCATTTAGTGTTGTGTGCATTTACCACCCCATTCGGTTTGTTTGTGTGACTGCCTGGCTCAGCAAGCTAACGCTAATGAGCAGGTGCACATTATCAAACTGGACCTGACAAAAAAAATCCTTCAAGCACAAAACTTATTAGCTAGATGTAAAGACTTACTTGAGAAAAATGATGTATTATGCGGGTTTATTATTTTAGTTAGAACAATTCTGACAAATGTGGTGGATTACACTGGGAAAAGTGAATTTGTTATATACTTCTGTTGGCTTCACGTATCGGTTTGTGCTCTCTGATTGGCTCAAAGTCAAGTTCTCGGCCACTGACGAGCATTGCGATTCTACAAGTAGAAGCGGATGGTTCGTCGGTACACACCAGGGGCGTCTTTTGTTCTAACAAGAAAAGGAACGGCCTCCTACTTTGCTAAGTAACTAGTCAGATTTCTTGGTGTGCCTGCACCATTACAAAGAACAGTGCTGTTGTTAGCAGACTTTGCATCTGCGCTGTTCTTCAAGTAAACATGTTTTAAATTTTTTTGTGTGGAAATTGTCATAAGTCGTCATTGTGCGTAGTTGTATGGTTTCTTTAACTTTGCAATCATTGGTTTTTGTTTGACATACAGTTTTTGATGTGAAAAATTAGTCTCTGCATCATTCTGTTACTGTGGAATTGCCTAAATGTCAAAATGTAAACTAAATGCTCTCTGCTCTGCATGTCTGTCTTTACAGTGGGGAAGACATCGCTTATCACCAGGTTTATGTATGACAGCTTTGACAATACCTATCAGGTACATTACCTCATCTCAAGTACAGTACTGGTTATTTATTGCATGTAAACTAATGCATAACATAAGTAATATTAGTAGGCATGCACACTGTTCTAAGCTCTTTTGGTTCTTTTGCTTGGGGGAATTGTTCTGTTTTTCTAACCTGATAGTAGCTTACATAAAATCTGCTACAAAGCTGAAAAAGAATAAGGACACAAGGTCATCCCTTTTCTGCTTTTTGTTGAATGTAGATTGGTCATGTGATGTCTGAGAATTTTAATTTTTGGTCTTGCAGGCTACAATTGGCATCGACTTTTTATCGAAAACGATGTACCTGGAAGATCGTACGGTAAGTACCACTTTTGTTTCTATATCATTGCATCACTTGGAGCCTTTCATTTGAAACCATTTCACGTGTCCCTTGAGTTTGTGTCCATGCATAAACATTGTATATCCCTCTACATGCCACTGTCAAAAATGGGCTTAGGTAGTCTGCTTTTTATCTCATCCCAACTAGACTGCTTGTTTAGTATGGACGTAGAGGAACTATAATTTGCAGTTTAATTATCAGTTTTCATGTAGCCAATCAAGTTTTCTTTCCTGCCATGATTCTGTTTTTAGTTCCATCATTATACGTTTTTTTCCCTCTGTCCACTCCTCCCCTCCATCCCCATGGCTGGGTTTCGAACTGTGTCCACTCCTCGGTTTGTTGCACGGTTGGCCACAGATTCGGCTCCAGCTGTGGGATACGGCCGGGCAGGAGCGGTTCCGCAGCCTCATCCCCAGCTACATCAGAGACTCAGCCGCTGCTGTGGTGGTTTATGACATAGCAAGTAGGTATCACGTCCCTGCCCTTCTCTCAGTGGACGGAAGGGGAGAACAGGGCAAACAGTATTTCCACAGCTTGGCAACGTCACTGGACTGTAGCAATGAGTTGAACCACACTTGCTTGTGGTCAGTGAGGAACCGGATCAGGAAATAGGTTATTGGCGCTTCAGGGCTTCCGTTCCCTGCAAATTCTATGCTACTCTAAAGTGAGTAGATGTTGTAGATGACTTTGTAAGTGCAATGTTTCCTCTACGTTTCTCCCAATAGGTGCAAATAGGCCTATAGAGAGGGATGATGGAACTCTCAAGCTCAGTACATCCAGTGGTGCTTGTGGAAATGTCTCTAAAGGGGCTTTTCTAAGGAATAGGGAAAATGCTAGCAGAGGTTACCAGCAATGTTTGGTTGACTTTAATTGCACCAAAAGCATTGATTTGGAACATTTGCCATCTGTAATAGGTCACTAAAAAGGATCAACATTGGGAACAGGTCATCTGCTAGCTGCATGGGGAACGCTTTTCCTGTTCCAGGATGCATGATCATTTTTCACCTCTGCTGCCTTGCTGTTCTCTTGCAACTCTTTGTGAATCCTCTTCTTCATTTTCCCCTTTCCGTCTGTCCCGTTTCTCCTCCTCCTCCATCCCAATCCCCAGGTCCGGCTTCAGCTCTGGGACACTGCTGGACAGGAGCGTTTTCGTAGCCTCATTCCCAGCTACATCCGCGACTCCACCATTGCTGTGGTGGTTTATGACATCACCAGTGAGTCAGAGCCTCCTGGCCTAGTTAGAGCTGTGCCCTCATCACTGTAGGGGTTGTGGGCCACTGGGACATTACATTGGGAAGGAGGTTGTCATCTTCTATAACACAGTAGCAAACCGCAACAGCTTTCAGTGTATGAGTAGTGTTGCTATTATTGGAGGCAGTCAGTGTCACTATACCATGTAGGGACTTTAATGATGCAACTTCATGGGGATTAGGGAGTTTTCCCTTGTATTAACAGTGGCGTGGGGACTAATATTCCTTTCTGTGCTTAAACTTAACTTACTGTTTACTTTTGCTTACTAACACCTGGCTACTCTACTGAAATCAACTGTACTTCCAATAAAGAGCAACGACTGTTCTGATTTGCAAATGTGTCTAACGTTATTAATAACGCCTTCACTGTAGAGTTCATACCTCACACTATATTTAAAGTGGTCATGCTCATTTTGTATGCGTTCCAAGTTGCTAATTTTCTTCCCCTCAGATCTCAATTCATTCCAGCAAACCTCAAAGTGGATTGATGACGTCAGAACAGAGAGAGGAAGTGATGTTATTATCATGCTTGTGGGAAACAAAACAGACTTGGCTGATAAAAGGTACATTGTGTGTGTGTAGAGCGTAGTTGGTGTGGTGGTAAACAGTAATGTGGTCCCTGAACTAAATGTCGACATATTTTGACAACCGTTGTATGTGTAAAGCCTTTGTCAAAGCCTGGTTCCTCCCTCGTCCCTTGAATGTATTTGGCGCCTCCAACATGATACATTTTCATATGTTTTCTGATTTTGATCTGTTGAACTCCATGCTAAAGTTACTCCATTACTGATATGTAACTTTCAAAATACAGAAATCATCCCCGTAATATGCATCATACAGGGATGATTTCTGTATTTTGTAAGTGACATATCTTGAAACTTGATTGCTGACAAGCAAAACATTTTGGGACTACAATTGACTAATGAAACAAATACCAAAATATCATTTTGGGGTGGAGTTTTCCTTTAAGCCTTTTTTGTTTTTGTCAAATTTTGTTTTATTTATTTATTTTGTTCCCTCTCCCCGGTGTCTCCCCATGTCACTTTGATTTGGTGTCCACTCCCAACCCACTGCCACCACCCTCCCCTCCTGTCCCTCCCCCTGGGACCATGGCAGACAAGTATCTGTTGAGGCTGCAGAGAGGAAAGCTCGTGAACTCAATGTGATGTACATAGAGACCAGCGCCAAGGCTGGCTATAACGTCAAACAGGTGGGTGTCCAGCTACCACCGGCAGGTGTACAAACAGCCTCCAGAACTGCTCATTATGTTCTGCCTTAGGAAGAATAATTTGTGATGTACAACGTGGATTAGAGGTTTAATGTGGAACGAGTGATTGTACTGTGAGTGACCTGGGATTGTTTCTCTGTATCGTGTCAAGCTGTTTGATCTTCTTAGCAAAGCTGCTTCCTCTCCTATCCCTTTGTTCCACAGAGATGGGACCAAACTAACCTCTCTTTCTAACCAAAAACTGGAATCTCTGAGCTCGTTCTTTTTTTCCTCTCTCTCCATCTCTCCCTTCCCCCTCTGCCTGTTCTCTTTCATGTCTGTCTATCTCTCCGTCCTCTCGGCTGTGGCCTGAGCAGACAGATCACCACAGAAGAGGGCGAGCAGAGAGCTAAGGAACTGAATGTCATGTTCATTGAAACCAGCGCAAAGACTGGCTACAATGTCAAACAGGTAGAGCTTCTGTTCACTCAGGATAGTCCAGCCCAGTCTGCCCTCCTAGTGCCAGCTGCCTCTTTCACAACTTCTAGTTTTCCCTCCTCTCTCTCTCTCTCTCTCTCTCTCTCTCGTCACCTGGCTCCTCAAGGCTTGTCCACCTAGTCCTTTCTGCATTGTGATTCCCCTCAGTGCTCAGGTCATGTTGTCGATCCTGTCCACTGCTTTAGAACGCTTCAGCATCAGTTGTACTGCGGTGTCTAGCTCCATGTTGTTGTTGGGTCTTTCTCTTATTTTTCCTCGTTCCACAAAATGTCTGCTTCTCACTGTTTGGCATGGAATCATGGACATTTTATGGGCATAAAATATGAACAATTACATGGCAACTTGTGACAAGTTAACAAGAAAATGTTAAATATTCTGTAGGGGTATTTTCTTGTGGTGTTATTGAGACATCTTCCAAGATTTTAATATGTAATAAATAACCAAATCAGTTTTGTCCAATGCATGTAGCTCTATGTACAAATATATGTTGTATGTTTATTTTAAATGGAAATGTAAATATTGACACTTTCCAGTAGATGTTACTATATACGCTGAGAATTCAAAACATTAAGAACACCTGCTCTTTCCATGAGACTGACCAGGTGAAGGGGGGGGGGCGCGCAACTCAATATTAGGAAGGTGTTCCTAATGTTTGGTGTACTGTGTAGTTCATCACTTATGTGGCCAACTTTATGTTATTGATGCGTTGTGTGGTATGGCTGTTTTTATCCACTGGTTATTTTCTTGTGGTTCCTCAGCTGTTTCGCCGTGTTGCTGCAGCCCTACCTGGGATGGATAGCACACCAGAGAAGGGCAAAGAGGACAGTATCCTTTCACAAAGGGGTTAGCCCCGAGGCAGAATGGTTTGGAGCAAGTTTGAGCTCAACATGTAAATCAACGCTCCAGAAATGCTTCAGTAGTTAAGTTTCTATCCAATTAACAGAATTTCATGCTAATGTTAAAACATCTGCATAAAACAGGACACACATTAAAACACACGTTTTCCCACCAGAGATGTTTCCATCAAATGTACTTGTTGCAGATCAAAGGCTGTGCGTGACGACGTTGTGCACATAAAAATGGTTTTGTCACACAATGTTGTGTTAAATAGTGAATGTGCCCACTCTGGTCTTGGCATGTGCTCTCTAGCCAACAGCTGGCAGATTCAGTTTGGGTATGGCTTACATGATGATATTATTATGGACAAAAGAGCAAGATTATTTTTATGTTAAATGGCAGCCAAGCATCGATCATATCACCAGAATAAGACCCTCAATATTTATTGGAGAGGAGCATCAAGGTCATCACCTTGCACTTTCACCACCCTGTGAAGTTCATCACTTATTTCAGCCGTAGCATAATAAACTGCATGCTTCCTCGATTCGTAGTGGGAGGACCACACAACATATCGTCACATGACTCCAAGTTTACTTCAATATGATGGTTATTATATTTGCTCATAAGCGTTTCTACTGCCACTAATTTATTTGACATAGATCCCACCTTGCCTAGCGTAATTTGTTTTGTAGACATTTGGAAAGTTTTATAGAAACATTTGCTGTTTGCATCAGGCCTGTCGTGCAATTTTTGTACTTCAATTGCATAAAAAGGTTGGATGGAAACATTACAACAGAGATCCAGGTTATCTATTGTATATGGATTTCATTTTGTTTATAATTGTGAAATGTCATTTGAAAAAAAAAATCCATGAAATTACACCGTAAATGAATAATATTCCTTAACCATCTCCTCTCTCAGTGATCGATATCAAACTGGAGAAGCCACCAGAGATGGCAGTGACGGAGAGCAGCTGCTCCTGCTAGTAAACACCCCCCCCCCCCCCCCCCACCTGACCTTCCTCCTCCCCACCAACAGCTTGTGTCTCAGTGGCCACTCTCCCCACCCATGGCTCACTGCCATCGACCTGAGAACCTGTCTCTCCCCCCCCCCCCCCCCCGACTCAGTGACTTTTCGGAGTAATCGTGTGGATGTGCTATTACTCTGTATTTAAACAGATGATATTCAACTATATTAAAGGTTAAAAGTCAAACACAGAATAGGTTGAAAGCTGAATATGTTCAGATTTTCATCTAACTGCATGACATTATATAGGATTGCAGACTGACATAGCTAACTGCTCTCGGGTTATTGCGTTGTTGTGAAGTGATATTGTTTGAGATTATTTAAGTGACTATTAAAGGGATAAGGTCTCAGTCCCTTGGATCTTTGCTTTTATTTCCAATGGTGAGTCTGGAGTGGGTCAACTAGAGTATTCTAGCTACGTGATGAACAAAGTGATTCACAAGGTTTTGATATACTTTGTTCTAAAAAGATTCCCCTCTAAACTATGAATATTATTTCCTTTCATTGTTGGCTCAAATCAAAGCTATTAATTTAGGCCTAATGGTTTATGGGACCATGAATAAGGGACATTATTATCAAGGCATGAACAGCCAAAGAACTTCATTTAGGATTACTGTAGTTAATCGACTGATTTCAATGGCAACTTCTTTGTTATTTTGGTAGGTATCCCAAAGAGGATGCTGCAGAAAGGATGTATAGCCAATCGGTAAAGGATATGCATTTTTAGAAAAGAGACATGATCCCAAATTCATTGTAGGGGAAAATACTAACCTAAATCTATTGATATACACTTTGAAGCTATAGAAAATCTGGCATAGAGACTTACATCAAATAGCCGCACACATACTAACACATCTTGTGTCTGAGGAGAAGAGGTGTTTTAAAGTTCATATGTGAGCCTATGGAGTGAGCAGGTGTCAAAGCTTTTTACACACTAAATGGAAACATGCAATGGGCCCATACGATGTCTCCCTTCTCACCCTCCAATTGATGTATATTGTTGTCTTGTTTTCGTCACACTATTGCAGGAACGGCGTGCTCATCATGCAGGATTCATAGATGGTTAAGAAAAAACGATGCCTTGCTTGTTCACCAACGTTGTGCACTGAATCAAGACCCAACATTGTAAAGATGGAGAGGCCTGCTGACAGTAGTTGTTCTGTAGAGCAGGTAGCTAGAGTTGGTCCTCAGATACAGCTAACGCTTCCTAACACCCTTGCTGTGAAAATAAGTGCAGTGAAGTTAATCTTTAGCGCTATTGCCTGTTTACGACCGTTAGTTTTGTGTTTTATTTATTTTGTAACACAAGCAACCGTAAAATTGCCTTGTATACTTGACCAAAATGAGTTGCTCCACCCGTCCCTTAACACGTTCTCACACACATTGACACACACACACCAACTAAACACAGCCATAAATGTTCCACCACCACACACCAATACATTCGCTGTTACATTTTTACAAAAAAATGTAGATGCGTATTTAATTACATCGAACCACCGTCTTTACCTTAACAGCTGTTCTATTATCCCTCACTGAGTACTCAACTGAACTGTGTGCTATTCTGAAGTGTCTGTCCATTTGAAATATGTCGTGTTTAGCAACGTTTGTGTGAATAATGTACTATCTGCTGTATAAAAAAAGGAGCATTAAAGAACACCGAAATGTATCACATGAAATAAAGGGATTTCACCAAAGTTGTTCCAAGTTTCTTTCAAATTATTTTTATGAATATTAATGATTTAGATTATTTGGATTGTCCTACTTTTACATGCACGTTATTTTCGAAATTGTCATTTGAAACTGTTCCTACTAGTGAAGAATGTCAGATTGAGCAGCATGGTCTTGTTTCAAATACATCAGTCAAAATATATATATATATATTGTCTTGTAATTGATCTTTTACCTTTTTTTTCATCCATTTCATATTGTGTTGCCGGTCAAAGGTTATTAGCCCTAAATGGAATGTTGCCTAATCCATATATGTATGGGCCTAATCATGCAATTCACAGTGCAGTGATTGTAACCAACGGGCCAGTTTCTGTGCCACGAGGACGGATATTTTTGTTGTTGCGTAAGATATTGTGCAATTTCAATACGACACAGCATTTTTGCATAATATATTGTGAATTTACTATACGACACAACATTTTGACTTTAATCGTGACTTCTTTCCCAAACAAACTCTTGTATTTATTACTTGATATAGTTTGTTGAAAGGGGCGTGGCCATGTTGAGAGGGGTGTAAAACTGCAGGTAAAGAACACCCTGCCCTGGATTTTAAGTACGAAACACAAAGGGTTCTAGATAGGCTGAAAACTGGGTAGGTAAGGAATCTAACACAAAAATCCAGTCCAACTTGATATGCTAATCAGTGAGTAGAAAACCGGATTTATCTCACTGTCACTACTAGAATAGCATTTTGTTAGAGGCAAGAGGGTCGGAGTGGATACACAACATCAATTCAGTGACTTGTAGCTTTTCGCTTCTTCTTTTGCTCGTTAAGTAGGCTAGCGCTTTTTCATTCGTTCATAAGGATTTATTGTTGGATATAAATTATGTCTCGAGTTCTCTCGGGAATTATACCAGACGAGGCAGTCTTTGCAGACTTCAGAAGACAAGCCTTGTCAACGGACAACTGGTACAGCAAATATGACAAGAACGGGATGGAGGTCTGGGTCGAGGTGGCCCCTGTAACATCCCCTCAGGGGGCAAAAAACGTACCAAAAGTTCACAAGATAAAAGTAAGGAAACCTTGGTTTGACTCACCTGTCAATTTGATACACTGTAATGTAAACTAACAGTATGAAGTCATGGCCATGGATCAGTCGAGTTGACAACATTTTTATTTTCAGTCAATTTAAACTTTAAATTATATACAAAAATAGGGGCATGCTGTATTCCATCACGAATATCATAGTCTGAAAAGACATTGCACTATAAGGACAACATTTTTTCTCTTTTCTCTACTTTCCAATGTATCTCAATCTCTAATCTTTTGACATTTCCATGTCCCTTGGAGGACAGACAGCATGACAGTTTCTCTGTTTTCCACCGCAACCCTTTTGTTTTTGTGGCAACGTTATCACAAGAGCATCTAGGGCCTGTTTCCAACTTTCCATTATCATTGGTTTATCTGGTGTCATATTTTATTATAGTGAGTACTCAACAGATAAGAGCAGATCTAGAGACAGATCTAATTAATGTATTATTTTACTCCAATAATCAATTTACTTTTGCTGTTTGTATTTCAGTGCAGAATGACCATAAAAGATGTGTCGGCCGCCACGATGTACGACGTCCTTCATGATGGACAGTATCGCAGGAAGTGGGACCCCACCATGTTGGAGAGCTTTGACATTGCCCGTCTCTCACCTAATGCCGATATGGGTTATTACTCATGTGAGTTCCTCTTATCTGCTAGAGTTAAGTGTGCTGTTCCACATTCCTCTCTGTTGTTTTGTCTCTTCTCTCAGTGCAAGAACTTGACGGGTCAACTTTACTAATGATTGACTTTAAACCACAGGTTCAAACATGACATGACCACAGGTGAAAATGTAAAATAAATCTGGTATAAAGTCTCGTATTAAGATTCACTCCACTTTCCCCTTGCTTTAAGGAATCCCTTCCTCCATGGTACCCCTTCACCGAGTCTTCGGGAGTTCAGACAAGGCATGAGTGACCTGTTTTTCAGAGTGTATTTAGTCAACATAAGAGTCCAGTTGCTGCCTTTAAATCTTTGGTTACCCTGACATTGAAAGGCGGGGGGGGGGGGGTGTTGTAAATGAGAAATCTTTCAAGTTGTTTTAAATTTGTTGTCCTGTTTTTTTTTTCAGGGCTGTGTCCGAAGCCACTGAAGAACAGAGATGTGGTGACGCTGCGTTCGTGGCAGGTGACGGACGACGAGTATGTGATCATTAACTGCTCAGTCAAACACCCAGTAAGTACGCCATGCACCTCCACCTCCTCTGTCTGTAGACTTTGGCTCTTAGCAACCATCCAGTACATACAGCAGTCTGTCTGCAGTTACTAATAGTTACGGAATGTTATATCAGTGTACATATACGAGGACAATTAGCTGACATTGAGCCATAGGAATGGTAGAGCCGAGACTCATTGCAATAAAAACATAATTTATTATTATTCATCCACATTAAAACCCCCTCATCATGTATAAAGTGTTTCTCACTCAATATTTGCCTGGAACAGTATGGACGCAGCATATTACACGGTTGTTACATGAATGTGTTTCTTGTCATTCACATGGCTTCAGAATATGCAAGTGATAACGTCTCAGCTGATTTGGTTATTTCTTCACAGAAATATCCTCCCAAAAAGGACCTTGTGAGAGCCATGTCCCTCCTGACTGGCTACCTAGTGAAGGCCATAGGACCCAATAGCTGCTCCTTTACCTACCTCTCACAGGCTGACCCCAAAGGTGAGACCCACCTTCGACTGACCTTTTTCAAATCCTATGCTTCAGTTATCTTTTCTTTGTTGAAAGATATTTGACACAGATTATGTTACACTACAGTACAGGTACCAAGAGTTGCAGTGATTATGGATTATTTGATTCATTCTGTATTTCAGGTTCTCTTCCAAAGTGGGTGGTGAACAAAGCATCTCAGGTTCTGGCTCCCAGGGTATGTGAATGACCTCAGACAACATTGTTATTAATCTCCCTTCGGCTACATTCTTTAGCTTCTTTGTGTTTGACAACAGAGTTATAACTGGTTTTTAATCTAGCTCCAAAGCAACAGTCAGCCAATACCTGAGTGTGTGTTAGAGCTACAGTGATAATTCTTGTCTTTGAACTAGATAGTAAAAGTGTGCGAATCGACGCACAGCGAGTGTGGGTTTCAAGTCTCCTTAAATGACAATAGTAACCATAGAAACCCACTGGAAGGTCCTGCTCAGCTTTTTGACAATGTAGTCTCTCAGGTAGAGCAGCTGACTCTCAGCGGCCCTGTAGAACTCGTTTTCCTGGTTTCATAGCATGTGCAGCATTCAACTATTTAGGGCAAGGTGTATCTTTGTGTGTGAAACCAAGATTGTGTGTGTGGCTCATAGCTGTTATTGAATGCAAACCTTGACCTACTGATTAATGATCAACAGCTGGCTACTCTTCAAAAGCCTGTTTGAATAGCACCCCACTTACGTGCATTGTAACATCATTACATTATATAAGTTAGTAAAACACAAATGATAGAGATCAAATCAAATGTATTTATACAGCTGATATATCAAAGTGCTGTATAGAAACCCAGCCTAAAACCCCAAACAGCAAGCAATGCAGGTGTAGAAGCACGGTGGCTAGGAAAAACTCCCTAGAAAGGCCAAAACCTAGGAAGAAACCTAGAGAGGAACCAGGTTATGAGGGGTGGCCAGTCCTCTTCTGGCTGTGCCGGGTGGAGATTATAACAGAACATGGCCAAGATGTTCAAATGTTCATAAATGACCAGCATGGTCAAATAATAATAATCACAGTAGTTGTCGAGGGTGCAACAAGTCAGCACCTCAGGAGTAAACGTCAGTTGGCTTTTCATAGCCGATCATTGAGAGTATCTCTACCGCTCCTGCTGTCTCTAGAGAGTTGAAAACAGCAGGTCTGGGACAGGTAGCACGTCCGGTGAACAGGTCAGGGTTCCATAGCCGCAGGCAGAAGAGTTGAAAGTGGAGCAGCAGCACGGCCAGGTGGACTGGGGACAGCAAGGAGTCATCATGCCAGGTAGTCCTGAGGCATGGTCCTAGGGCTCAGGTCCTCTGAGAGAGAGAGAGAAAGAAAGAAAGAGAGAAAGAGAGAATTAGAGAGAGCATACTTAAATTCACACAGGACACCGGAGACAGGAGAAATACTCCAGATATAACAGACTGACCCTAGCCCTCCGACACATAAACTACTGCAGCATAAATACTGGAGGCTGAGACAGGAGGGGTCAGGAGACACTGTGGCCCCATCCGATGATACCCCCAGAGAGGGCCAAACAGGCAGGATATAACCCCACCCACTTTGCCAAAGCACAGCCCCCACACCACTACAGGGATATCTTCAACCACCAACTTACCATCCTGAGACAAGGCCGAGTATAGCCCACAAAGATCTCCGCCACGGCACAACCCAAGGGTTGAAGTTGAAAGTATTCACACTCCTTGTTACAGCCTGAATTCAAAATAGCTTTTTTTCACACATTTACACACAATAAATAACCCATTATGTCAAAGTGAAAATGTGTTTCAGAAATTTTAGCAAATTTATTGAAAATGAAATACATAAATATCTAATTTACATAAGTATTCCCACCCCTGAGTTAATACTTTGTAGAAGCACATTTGGCAGCGATTACAGCTCTGTCTTTCTGGGTAAGTCTCTAAGAACTTTCCACACCTGGATTATGCAACATTTGCCCACTTATTATTTTCATAATGCTTCAAGTGCTGTGAAATTGGAACCAAATTGAACCAGGTTTTACTCTAGGATTTAGCTCCATTCCGTTTCTTATTTTTCCTGAAAAACTCCCCAGTTCTTAACAATTACAAGCATACCCATAACATGAGGCAGCCACCACTATGCTTGAAAATATGGAGAGTGGTACTCAGTATGGTGTTCTATTGGATTTGCCCCAAACATAACACTTTGTATTCAGGACAAAATTGAATAGCTTTGCCACATTTTTGTCAGTATTACATGCTGAGCACACTGCCTGCGTCACGTGCGCGAGCGTTGCAAAATAAATGTACACGTGTTATTCAATCATTGCACCCACACTGCTTGCACGCCTCAGCGAGCGTCTGCGTGGCAAGGCGCTAAAATAGAAATAGGTTCTATTTGTGACGCTCAACGCGTTGCAAGTCTGGCCTCTCCCATCTCCTCATTGGTTTTTAAGAGAATATACCACGTGCCATCTCCTCATTGGTTTTTAGGAGCATATACCCACGTGGGAGATTGAAAGATGAATTGACGACCACACTCCAGTCGGTTGTAGTAATGCACCATAAAGTTAGTTGCCAACCGCCATATAAAGTCCAAAGAAGTAAAAAAGAAGCCTGAGGACGGAGGAGAGATGGACGAGAAAGGAATTCGGTTTACCGTTTTATCTGTGGATTAACTGTCGGAGTAGAGGACCTTGTGCATTTCAGGTAAAATAACAACCCAATGTTTAAATCCCAGGACAAATTAGCTTGCAACAGAAAGCTAGCTAGCTAAATTGCCATAAATGTTTAATGCTTTTCAACCTGTCCCCAAATTAATATAATTGGTTCAGAGTTTGTTTTGATATTTCAACCTGCGTGGCCTGATTGTGTCTGGTGTGGGGGTACAAAATCAACATGCACGCGATGGCGCACGCTCGCGTTCGGTTTGGTTAGCATGTTACTTTAGTGCCTTGATGCAAACAGGATGCATCAATCTTTCATCACATTCCCAGTGGGTCAGAAGTTTACATACACTCAATTAGTATTTGGTAGCATTGCCTTTAAATTGCTTCACTTGTGTCAAACATTTCGGGTAGCCTTCCACAGGCTTCCCACAATAAGTTGGGTGAATTCTGGCCCATTCCTCCTGACAGAGCTGGTGTAACCGAGTCAGGTTTGTAGGTCTCCTTGCTCGCGCACGCTTTTTCAGTTCTGCTGACAAATTTTCTATGGGATTGAGGTCAGGGCTTTGTGATGGCCACTCCAATACCTTGACTTTGTTGTCTTTAAGCCATTTTGACACAACTTTTGAATTATGCTTGGGGTCATTGTCCATTTGGAAGACCCATTTGCGACCAAGCTTTAACTTCCTGACTGATGTCTTGAAATGTTGCTTCAATATATCCACATAATTGTACTTCCTCATGATGCCATCTATTTTGTGAAGTGCACCAGTCCCTCCTGCAGCAAAGCACCCCCACAACATGATGCTGCCATCCCCGTGCTTCACGGTTGGGTGGTGTTCTTCAGCTTGCAAGCCTCCCCCTTTTTCCTCCGAACATAACGATGGTCATTATGGCCAAACAGTTCTATTTTTGTTTCATCAGACCAGAGGACATTTCTCCAAAAATTATGATCTTTGTCCCCATGTGCAGTTGCAAACCGTAGTCTGGCTTTTTTATGGCGGTTTTGGAGCAGTGGCTTCTTCCTTGCTGAGTGGCCTTTCAGGTTATGTTGATATAAGACTCGTTTTACTGTGGATATAGATACTTTTGTACCTGTTTCCTCCAGCATCTTCACAAGGTCCTTTGCTGCTGTTCTGGGATTGATTTGCACTTTTCGCACCAAAGTATGTTCATCTCTAGGAGACAGAACGTGTCTCCTTCCTGAGCGGTATGATGGCTGTGTGGTCCCATGGTGTTTATAATTGCTTACTATTGTTTGTACAGATGAACGTGGTACCTTCAGGCATTTGGAAATTGCTCCCAAGGATGAACCAGACTTGTGGAGGTCTACAATTTTATTTCTGAGGTCTTGGCTGACTTCTTTTGATTTTCCCATGATGTCAAGCAAAGAGGCACTGAGTTTGAAGGTAGACCTTGAAATACATCCACAGGTACACCTCCAATTGACTCAAATGATGTCAATTAGCCTATCAGAAGCTTCTATAGCCATGACATAATTTTCTGGAATTTTCCAAGCGGTTTAAAGGCACAGTCAACTTAGTGTATGTAAACTTCTGACCCACTGGAATTGTGATACAGTGAATTATAAGTGAAATAATCTGTCTGTAAACAATTGTTGGAAAAATTACTTGTGTCATGCACAAAGTAGATGTCCTAACCGACTTGCCAAAACTATAGTTTGTTAACAAGAAATATGTGGAGTGGTTGAAAAACTAGTTTTAATGACTCCAACCTAAGTGTATGTAAACTTCCGACTTCAACTGTATATTAAGCAAACCAGACTGCACAGTTTTCTTGTTTTTTAAATTTTTCTTATGGATAGCCAGTGGCACACTCCAACACATTTAGACATACTTTACAAAGGAAGCTTTTGTGTTTAGTGAGTCCTCCAGATCAGAGGCAGTAGAGATGACCAGGGATGTTCTCTTGATGTGTGTGAACTGGACCATTTTTGTGTCCTGCTAAGCATTCAAAATGTAACAAGTACTTTTGGCTGTCAGGGAAAATGTATGCAGTAAAAAGTACATTATTTTCTTTAGGAATGTAATGAAGTAAAAGTAACAGTTGTCAAAAAAATATAAATAGGAAAGTACAGATATCCCCCCAAAAATACTTAAGTAGTACTTTAACGTGTTTTTACTTAAGTACTTTACACCACTGAACTTATTATGTGACTTTACACCTGAACTTATTTAGGTTTACCATAACAAAAGGGTTGACTACTTGACTCAAGACATTTCAGCTTTTCAGTTGTAAAAAATATCTAAAAACATAATTCCACTTTGGCATTATGTGGTATTGTGTGTAGGCCAGTGACAAACACATCTAAATGTAATCCATTTTAAATTCAGGCTGTAGCATAACAAAATGTGAAAAAGTCAAGGGGTGTGAATACTTTCTGAAGGCTCTGAGTATGCAAAACATTAAGAACACCTGCTCTTTACTTGACATAGACTGACCAGGTGAATCCAGGTGAAAGCTATTATCCCTTATTGATGTCACTTGTTAAATCCACTTCAATCAATGTAGATGAAGGGGAGGAGACAGGTTAAAGAAGGATTTTTAAGCCTTGAGACAATTGAGACATGGATTGTGTGTTTGTGTGTGTGTGTGTGCCATTCAGAGGGTGAATGGGCAATAGAAAATATTTAAGTGCCTTTGAACGGGCTATGGTAGTAGGTCCCAAGAACTGCAACGCTGCTCGGAATTTTCACACTCAACATTTTCCTGTGTGTATCAAGAATGGTTGCACCACCCAAAGGACATCCAGCCCATTTGACACAACTGTGGGAAGCATTGGAGTCAACATGGAGGTGTGGTGCGCAACTCAATATTAGGAAGGTGTTCTTAATGTTTTGTACACTCACTATACATGTATATGCCTCTGGGCAGAACTGTATAAAAGTGCAGTAAATGCAGTAAGTGAGGGGGAAAAACTAGGCTGGGGCTCAGCTCTAGGTCTCTGACACCCTCCTCTCTCCCTGCAGGTGCTGAAGTGTGTTCACAAGGCCGGCCAGAGCTACCCCGAGTGGAAGAGGCAGAACTCTCCGGATCAGAAGCCCTGGTTGTACCCAGAGCAGAGCATCCTGCCCATGATGGACCCATCTGAGCTGACCATCCAGCGGGCGGACTCTCTGGAGAACGTTGACGAGAGCACAAAGCTTGACATTCAGGAGGGCGACAAGACAGACGATAGCAGCTGAGTACATCTGTCAGAGGGGATGAAACCTAGCCAAGAGAGCCAAGAGAGGATGGATGGACACGTTCACACAGACCTAAAGACTGAAGTCTTTGACCTCTCCATGGCACTTGCACCCAATCTTTAAAGTCTCCGATCTACCCCCAATTAATTTTGTATTTATCCTGTTTTGACCATATAAACCACCATTTGTGTCTTTATGGGTGATCAAGAGAATGAACTGTTTACATCTGTTTGGCCTTATGAAGCGGAAACGTCATACCAATGAGTGGCAATTCTGGTTCATCTACTCCGCTTGAACTGAACTGATAATTATTTGCCAACTGACTGTGCCAACTCCAGACAGTGCACTGGCAGAAGAAGTGTTAGATACTAGGACTTGGTTGTTGATTGTGATATGCAGCTACTTTTAGAAACATTAGCAGCATCAAGTCTATTATCAATTTCATATGTTTGGAATAATTCAGAACAAAGTTGAAGAAATGCTAGGATTGGCTGTTTGATATCCTGAGTATAAATGAAAGTCAATAGAGGTTTATTTGTATGTTCTGTTTAAAAAAAAAAAAAAAAACATTTTATGGGAAACTTATTTATTGAACTACAATGTATAGACTTGACTATTCTCCTGGTCAACGTGCACGTGGTAGCCAAGAGTATGGTTCACCCTCCACATGGATAGACAGAGTGTCTATCCATGTGGGTTCTCATATCGATATTTATTGAAATGTTGTGCAATCTGGGAGGGAGTCAATGGAGTTAATTCCATTGCTAGTTATGTACACTTGGGGGTTATATATGCCTTGGTCTTACTGTAGGCACTGAATAAATGATCCAATGGTGACTTCATTCAATGGAAATCTTTTCAGTAATATCACACTTAGCATTTTATCAAATGTACAGAGTGAGTTATTAATTTATTAAGTGAATTGTACGATAGATCTTTTTTTTGTGTTATTACCTGAAGGATTGGAATTGCCGTCATAGATATTACCCCTTTAAAGTGCATTTATTGTCATAAAGTTACTTTCAAATAATGTCATGACAGAGCAAGCAAGGATCTTGAAGTCAGCCTTGCAAACTGAGCTGTCAAACTTGACTTTGAAGACAGATGATTGGAACTTTTTTAAATAATACATCTCAGATAAGATTCACGTGTATGTGCGTAATTACTTTGATTTGCTTTGTCAGTCAGGATGTCTTTATGGTGAGTCAGTCAACATAAACTCAAAGTGGAACAATTAGTTATTCTACTGTTGTGTCACTGGAGCAATATAAGAAGGCCTGGTTTTGGTGTTATCAGGGCAGCTGCATGTGTAGCATGGTCGGATTAGCCTACATGTTGAGTCAGCTTCTGTAGCCATGTAGTAATGATTCTTTCATTGAAGAAAGCATATAAAAGCATATCAAATTAGGTTACTGGGAAGCTTGAGAAGCTTGATTTATTTAGTATTCTACAAGAACATGATCTGTGAAGTTTGTCAGGACAGATAAAGAGTATCCTGACTCCATCTGTACGGTCATTAATGGACACGACAGTGATTTAGAGTCACTATCCCATCTATTTCAGACATGTTAAAACAGATTTGTAACTCATTCCGTGTTGACAATTTATTAGTGAGGGACCATGAACTGTGGCACAGAACACAAAATGTGATTTTGTTTCATGTATTGAGCTTCATACAAGGCAATTGGTGTCGCCATAGTTGAATGAGGGATGTTGGCACCTTAATAGTCGACAGGTTATGTGAAATATAATTTAAGGTAGTTAATAACACTAACAGTTAGTAGTCTGAAACAATGCCTGCATCTTAGATAACCTCTAAACATTTCATACATATTTTACACAGAATAAAGGCATTATCAGGTCCTTGGTGCATTATATTGCAATTGTTTTTATTGTTTTTTAAAAGTAGACAAAGACAGAACATCATTTACAGTAAGAGAACATAAATAAAGCAACAGGTTACATTGATACTATCCTCTGCAACAGCCGTTGGACAATAAAATAAAAAATATATTCTATATAAGTACATGGATGTAAATATAAATAATAAATATAAATTATAAAAGGATATGGGGGGATTGCAGAGGCTACATTAAGTTCTCAGCGCAGAGGTTACGCTCAAAGTAGTCGCAAAATGGCTGCCAGACCTTGTAAAACTTTTGAGAGGAGCCAGGGGTAGAATATTTTAGCGTCTCAAGTTTAAGATGGAATATAACATCCCTAACCCAGAGAGATACTCTGCCAACCCAGTTTAAGATGGACCATAACATCCCTAACCCAGTTTCAGATGGGCCATAACATCCCTAACCCAGTGTAAGAGGGACCATAACATCCCTAACGCAGTTTCAGATGGACCATAACATCCCTAACCCAGTTTCAGATGGGCCATAACATCCCTAACCCAGTGTAAGAGGGACCATAACATCCCTAACGCAGTTTCAGATGGGCCATAACATCCCTAACACAGTATCACATGGGCCATAACATCCCTAACCCAGTATCAGATGGGCCATAACATCCCTAACCCAGTTTCAGATGGGCCATAACATCCCTAACCCAGTATCAGATGGGCCATAACATCCCTAACCCAGTTTCAGATGGGCCATAACATCCCTAACCCAGTATCAGATGGGCCATAACATCCCTAACCCAGTATCAGACGGGCCATAACATCCCTAACGCAGTTTCAGAGGGACCATAACATCCCTAACCCAGTTTAAGAGGGGCCATAACATCCCTAACCCAGTCATGTGATGGCGGTGTATCTGACTTCCACTCAAAAAGAACAAGTGGGTGTGCCAGAAGGGAATGGCCTCTGCTTGGGTGTTACAGAAAGTAAGACCATCGGGGCCTACCCCGAAAAGAGCGACGGAGAGATCGGGGGCAATTTCCTTATTGCATATACAGTATATGAGAAAGTCTGAAAGATAAAGGTACAGAATGGAACTAGAGTCAGCATGACCAGTGCATATGATACACAGTGCCTGATGGCATCTAGAGCAGGTTGGGTCTATATCGGGATACAATCTGGCAAGTCTACTCCTGCAAAAGTGTAGGCGATGAAATACGTTAAACTGAAGTAACCCATGTCTAATGCAGATAGAGGATGAGTGTATCCTGTCAATTGCAGAATGCCAGGTGATATCGGAGATCTTGCTTCCAAACTCTTCCTCCCAAGAATGCTTTACATGGTCAAGAGTGGGGCATGCCATACTCTGAATAATGTTAACAGCATTGAAATGTGTCTCTTTGCATAGGGATCCAGGTTCAAACATTCTTCAAGACAGCTATTGGGTGGGAGAGATGGGAAAGAGGGGGAGATCTTTTTTGTAAAGTTGCGAATCTGCAGGTACCTAAAGATAAAGAAGTGTGTCTGGGGTATACTGTGCTCTCTAACTAGATGTTCAAAGGGGATAAATAATCTGTCATGGAAGAGGTATTTTACACTCTCAATCCTTTCTGAAACCATAGCTGGAAGGCTGTGTTTATGAGAGAAGGCGTGAAGAGTGTGTTCGAAATAAAAGGCATGGATGAGATAGCTTGTCTATGTCCAAAGTGGATCCTAAGCATAAACTATATCCTGAGTGAGCTTTTCACAATAGGGTTGTTTGAGTGATATTGTTTACTCAATGGTAAGGGGACAGAGACTAAGGAAACTGGGGATGATGTTTTCCATAAGGGACCACACCGGTCCTTCCCCTTCTAAGAATGTAGAGACCCAAACGGTTATCTTGTGAATATTGGCAGCGCAGTAGTAATGGAGGAAATTGGGTAGGGCAAGACCCAATTTCTTTCTGTCCTTTCTGTCTTTCCAAAAACGCTTTACGCAACTGTGCAATCTTAATATTCCAAATGAATGTAGATCCCAGGAGGTTGGTGGCACCTTAATTGGGGAGGACGGCTCGTTGTAATGGCAGGAGCGGAATCAGTGGAATGGTATCAAATACATAAAACACATGGTTTCCATGTGTTTGATGCCATTCCATTCGCTCCTTTCCAACTATTATTATGAGCCGTACTCCCCTCAGCAGCCTTCACTGAAGTAATACAGCATACAGTACAGTGCATTCGGAAAGTATTTAGACCCCTTGACTTTTTCCACATTTTGTTACGTTACAGCCTTATTCTAAAATGGATTAAATTATATTTTTTCCTCATCAATCTACACACAATACCCCATAACGACAAAGCGAAAACAGGTTTTTAGAAATGTTTACTAATTTAAAAAAATTAAAAATACATTATTTACATTAGTACTCAGACCCTTTGCTATGAGACTCGAAATTGAGCTCAGGTGCATCCTGTTTCCATTGATCATACTTGAGATGTTTCTACAACTTGATTGGAGTCCTCCTGTGGTCAATTCAATTGATTGGACATGATTTGGAAAGGCACACAGCTCTCTATAAAATGTCCCACAGTTGCAAGTGCATGTCAGAGCAAAAACCAAGCCATGATGTCGAAGGAATTGTCCGCAGAGCTACGAGACGGGTTTTTGTGTTGAGACACAGATCTGGGGAAGGGTAACAAAAAACAAAAAATGATGCAGTTTTGAAAGTCCCCAAGAACTCATTTTTAAATGGAAAAAGTTTGGAACCACCAACTCTTCCTAGAGCTGGCCGACTGGCCAGCTGAGCAATCGGGGGAGATGGGCCTTGGTCAGGGAGGTAACCAAGAACCTGATGGTCATTCTGACAGAGCTCCAGAGTTACTCTGCGGAGATGGGAGAACCTTCCAGAAGGACAACCATCTCTGCAGCACTCCACCAATCAGGCCTTTATGGTAGAGTGGCCAGACGGAAGCCACTCCTCAGTAAAAGGCACATGCCAGCCTGGTTGGAGTTTGCCAAAAGGCATTTAAAGGATTCTCAGACCATGAGAAACAAGATTCTCTGTTCTGATGAAAGCAAGATTGCCAAGCATCACGTCTGGAGGAAACCTGCACCATGTTTTTCAGCGGCAGGGCTGGGAGACTAGTCAAGATCGAGGGAAAGATGAATGGAGCAAAGTACAGAGAGATCCTTGATGAAAACCTGCTCCAGAGCGCTCAGGACCTCAGACTGGGGCGAATGTTCACCTTCCAACAGGATAATGACCCTAAGCACAGAGCCAAGACAATGCAGGAGTGGCTTCGGGACAAGTCTCTGAATGTCCTTGAGTCACCCAGCCAGAGCCTGGACTTGAATCAGATCGAACATCTCTGGAGAGACCTGAAAAATGCTGTGCAGGGATGCTCCCCATCCAACCTGACACAACTTGAGAGGATCTGCAGAGAAGCATGGGAGAAACTCCCCAAATACGGATGTGCCAAGCTTGTAGCGTCATACCCAAGAAGACTCAATGGTGTACAAAGTACTGAGTAAGGAGTCTGAATACTTATGCAAATGTGATATTTCCGTTTTTGCTTCGTCACTATGGGGTGTTGTGTGTAGATTTATGACAGGAAAAAACGATTTAGCCCATTTTAGAATAAGGCTGTAACGTAACAAAATGTGGAAAAAGTCAAGGGGTCTGAATACTTTCCAAATGCGCTGTATGTCTAATCAGTTCTTGAAAAAGGTAATTTGCTATAAAGATGTGAATAGTTTGAAACAGATACAAGAATCTTGGCACGATAACCATCTTGACCGAGTTGACTCTGCCAGCAAGTGATATGGGGAGTGTCGACCAGCGATTGAGGTTCTGCATAGCCATCGCCAAAGCTGGCTTGAAATGAAAATGTAACAGGCCTTTTAATTTCCAAGTGCCACAGACCCCTAAATAAGTATAGGAAGCTACCGTGAAAGGATATGAATTCAAAGATAGATTTACTGCTTGCTTATTGATCAGAAAGAGTACTCTTTTTGTGAAATTGATTTTGTAACCTGAAACATTGCCAAATCTAGAAGTTACAGTACCAGTCAAAAGTTTGGACACACCTACTAATTCAAGGGGTTTTTCTTTTTTTTACTATTTTCTACATTGCAGAATAATAGTGAAGACATCAAAACTATGAATTAAGACATGAAATCATGTAGTAACCAAAAAGTGTTAAACAAATCAAAATATATTTTATATTTGAGATTCCTCAAAGTAGCCAGCCTTTGCCTTGATAACAGCTTTGCACACTCTTGGCATTCTCTCAACTTTCAGCGGTTCCCATAGGGTGCACATACTTGTCTCTGGTAGCTGGTTGACCTCAAGGAAAAAATCAATTTGGGCCGATATGTGTGTTAAATTCTTCATCTGAGATGATACGTGGATTGAGTCACCAAGTGCATTGTGGGAGAACGTTATCAGGAAAACACAATACCATTACCACTGGGCTGTGGTCCGAGATGGCAATACCCTCATAATCAGTGGACTTTAGTATCAGGAGCAACTTGTTGTCTCTGAGGAAAATATCAATTCTGGAACACGTCCGATGGACTTTGGAAAATAAAGAATATTGTTAAGATGTAGGATTTTTTTTTATCTCCAAGGGTCTGTTACACCACATGCCTGGTTAAAGGAATGAATAACATCTGCTGATTTAGAAAGGGACCCTGCCACCGTTTTATAGAGGTCTAATGTGGGGTGCAGGACACAGTTAAAATCCCCTGCTTGTAAATCAAATCACATTTTATTAGTCACATGCACCGAATACAACAGTGAAATGTTTACATACAAGCCCCTAACCAACAATGCAGTTTAAAAAATACTAATGAGAATAAGATATAAAAGTAACAAGTGGTTAAAGAGTAGCAGTAAAATAACAATAGCGAGACTATATACAGAGAGTACCGGTACAGAGTCAATGTGCGGGGGCACCGGTTAGTCGAGGTAATTGAGGTAATATGTACAGTTGAAGTTGGAAGTTTACATACACTTAGGTTGGAGTCATTAAAACTAGTTTTTCATCCACTCCACATATTTCTTGTTAACAAACTATAGTTTTGAAAAGTTGATGAGGACATGTACTTTGTGCATGACACAAGTAATTTTTCCAACAATTGTTTACAGACAGATTATTTCACTTATAATTCACTGTATCACAATTCTAGTGGGTCAGAAGTTTACATACACTAAGTTGACTGTGCCTTTAACCAGCTTGGAAAATTCCAGAAAATTATGTCATGGCTATAGAACCTTTTGATGGGCTAACTGACATAATTTGAGTCAATTGGAGGTGTACCTGTGGGTGTATTTCAAGGCCTACCTTCAAACTCAGTGCCTATTTGTTTGACATCATGGTTAAATCAAAAGAAATCAGCCAAGACCTCAGAAATCAAATTGTAGACCTCCACAAATCTGGTTCATCCTTGTGTAACAGTATAACTGTAGTACGTCCCCTCGCCCCGACCTCGGGCACGAACCAGGGACCCTCTGCACACATCAACAACAGTCACCCACGAAGCGTCGTTACCCATCGCTCCACAAAAGCCGCGGCCCTTGCAGAGCAAGGGGAAACCCTACTTCAAGTCTCAGAGCAAGTGACGTAACCGATTGAAACGCTATTAGCGCGTACCCGCTAACTAGCTAGCCATTTCACATCCGTTACACTCACCCCCCTTTCGACCTCCTCCTTTTCCGCAGCAACCAGTGATCCGGGTCACGGCACCAATGTAACAGTATAACTTTAGTACGTCCCCTCGCCCCAACCTCGGGCGCGAACCAGGGACCCTCTGCACACATCAACAACGGTCGCCCACGAAGCATCGTTACCCATCGCTCCACAAAGGCCGCGGCCCTTGCAGAGCATGGGGAAACCCTACTTCAAGTCTCAGAGCAAGTGACGTAACCGATTGAAACGCTATTAGCGCGTACCCGTTAACTAGCTAGCCATTTCACATCCGTTACACTTGGGAGCAATTTCCAAACGCCTGAAGGTACCACGTTCATCTGTACAAACAATAGTATGTGAGAATAATCACCATGGGTCCACGCAGCTCAGGGAGGAGATGCGTTCTGTCTCCTAGAGATTAATGTACTTTGATGCGAAAAGTGCAAATCAATCCCAGAACAACAGCAAAGTACCTTATGAAGATGCTGGAGGAAACAGGTACAAAAGTACCTACAGTGGGGAGAACAAGTATTTGATACACTGCCGATTTTGCAGGTTTTCCTACTTACAAAGCATGTAGAGGTCTGTAATTTTTATCACAGGTACACTTCAACTGTGAGAGACGGAATCTAAAACAAAAATCCAGAAAATCACATTGTATGATTTTTAAGTAATTAATTTGCATTTTATTGCATGACATAAGTATTTGATCACCTACCAACCAGTAAGATTTCCGGCTCTCACAGACCTGTTAGTTTTTCTTTAAGAAGCCCTCCTGTTCTCCACTCATTACCTGTATTAACTGCACCTGTTTGAACTCGTTACCTGTATAAAAGACACCTGTCCACACACTCAATCAAACAGACTCCAACCTCTCCACAATGGCCAAGACCAGAGAGCTGTGTAAGGACATCAGGGATAAATTGTAGACCTGTACAAGGCTGGGATGGGCTACAGGACAATAGGCAAGCAGCTTGGTGAGAAGGCAACAACTGTTGGCACAATTATTAGAAAATGGAAGAAGTTCAAGATGACGGTCAATCACCCTTGGTCTGGGGCTCCATGCAAGATCTCACCTCGTGGGGCATCAATGATCATGAGGAAGGTGAGGGATCAGCCCAGAACTACACGGCAGGACCTGGTCAATGACCTGAAGAGAGCTGGGACCACAGTCTCAAAGAAAACCATTAGTAACACACTACGCCGTCATGGATTAAAATCCTGCAGCGCACGCAAGGTCCCTCTGCTCAAGCCAGCGCATGTCCAGGACCGTCTGAAGTTTGCCAATGACCATCTGGATGATCCAGAGGAGGAATGGGAGAAGGTCATGTGGTCTGATGAGACAAAAATATAGCTTTTTGGTCTAAACTCCACTCGCCGTGTTTGGAGGAAGAAGAAGGATGAGTACAACCCCAAGAACACCATCCCAACCGTGAAGCATGGAGGTGGAAACATCATTCTTTGGGGATGCTTTTCTGCAAAGGGGACAGGGCGACTGCACCGTATTGAGGGGAGGATGGATGGGGCCATTTATCGCGAGATCTTGGCCAACAACCTCCTTCCCTCAGTAAGAGCATTGAAGATGGGTCGTGGCTGGGTCTTCCAGCATGACAACGACCCGAAACACACAGCCAGGGCAACTAAGGAGTGGCTCCGTAAGAAGCATCTCAAGGTCCTGGAGTGGCCTAGCCAGTCTCCAGACCTGAACCCAATATAAAATCTTTGGAGTTAGCTGAAAGTCCGTATTGCCCAGCGACAGCCCCCAAACCTGAAGGATCTGGAGAAGGTCTGTATGGAGGAGTGGGCCAAAATCCCTGCTGCAGTGTGTGCAAACCTGGTCAAGAACTACAGGAAATGTATGATCTCTGTAATTGCAAACAAAGGTTTCTGTACCAAATATTAAGTTCTGCTTTTCTGATGTATCAAATACTTATTTCATGCAATAAAATGCAAATTAATTACTTAAAAATCATACAATGTGATTTTCTGGATATTTGTTTTAGATTCTGTCTCTCACAGTTGAAGTGTACCTATGATAAAAATTACAGACCTCTACATGCTTTGTAAGTAGGAAAACCTGCAAAATCGGCAGTGTATCAAATACTTGTTCTCCCCACTGTATATCCACAGTAAAACGAGTCCTATATTGACATAACCTGAAAGGCTGCTCAGCAAGAAAGAAGCCACTGCTAAACTGCACATCACATGGGGACAAAGACCGTACATTTTGGAGAAATGTCCTCTGGTCTGATGAAACAAAATTACAACAGTTTGGCCTTAATGACCATCGTTATGTTCGGAGGAAAAAGGGGGAGGCTTGCAAGCCGAAGAACACCATTCCAACTGTGAAGCAAGGGGGTGGCAGCATCATGTTGTCGGGGTTCTTTGCTGCAGTAGGGACTGGTGCACTTCACAAAATAGATGGCATCATGAGGCAGGAAAATTATGTGGATATATTGAAGCAACATTTCAAGACATCAGTCAGGAAGTTAAAACTTGGTCGCAAATGGGTCTTCCAAATGGACAATGACCCCAAGCATACTTCCAAAGTTGTGTCAAAATGGCTTAAGGACAACAAAGTCAAGGTATTGGAGTGGCCATCACAAAGCCCTGACCTCAATCCTGATCGGATCCAAGATGGCGTAGCAGTGTAGACGTGTTTGTTTAGTCCTCTCATGTACGTTTGTATTTTTCGTATTTCTTGTATATATTAAAAAAAAAAAATCTATCTCTTTTCGATTTTTAATTCGATTATACCTTCCGGTAACCTACCTCACCCAATGTGATACGGAATCGCTATTATTTTTTAACTTTGGAACACATTCAAGAACCCCCAGTAGCTAACCAGCTAATCAGCTACAAGCTATTTAGCCATTTTTAGCCGCTGCTAGCAGCTTTTACCTTCTGCACAGACACCAGCCCTGTTATTAGCCTGGATATTACTCACCAATTTACCAGCATCGGACTGTCTCTCGACAACAACGCCGGATTCCTGCCGTAATCCCTGAGCCACTACTTCTGATCCTCACAGCTAGCTTGCAGCTAGCGCCACTGCCACGAAGCTAGCACCAGTTAGCAAACACAATTCTACAATCACAACCTCTCTTTCGCCATCGCCATCCGGCTTGGATTCTCTGTCGACACGACCACGTCTGGTCTGCAGACAAATACCCCATCCGCTGTGCCCTCAACCGGCCTCCGTCTGAGCAGACCCCCTCCGTCTGAGCAGACCACCCCCCGGGCTACTAACTTTAATCGCCGCGTGCTAGCTTAGTGGCGGCCTCCCTGCTCCATCTACGGCTGCCCCCTGGACACTATGATCACTTGGCTACATAGCTGATGCCTGCCGGACTGTCCATTAATTCACGGTACTCCATTCTGTTTATTTGTGTTTTATCTGTCGGCTCTGTGTTTTAACTCAGGCTCTGTGTGTAGTTAATCCGACCCTCTCTGCCTAGTCGTCGCCATTTTTACCTGCTGTTGCTGTGTTAGCTGACTAGCTGCTGTTATCTCACCTGTTGTTTTAGCTAGCTCTCCCAATCAAGACCTGCAATCACTTTATGCCTTACTGTATGTCTCTCTCAAATATCAATATGCCTTGTATACTGTTGTTCAGGCTAGTTATCATTGTTTTGGTTTGCAATGGACCCCGTAGTTCCACTCTCCGTACCTCTGATACCTCCTTTGTCCCACCTCCCACACATGCCGTGACCTCACCCATTGAGACCAGCATGTCCAGAGATACAACCTCTCTTATCATCACCCAGTGCCTGGGCTTGCCTCCGCTGTACCGTGCCCCACCATACCCCTGTCTGCACATTATGCCCAGAATCTATTCTACCACGGCCATAAATCTGCTCCTTTTATTCCTTGTCCCCAACGCTCTAGGCGACCAGTTTTGATAGCCTTTAGCCGCACCCTCATCCTACTACTCCTCTGTTCCTCGGGTGATGTGGAAGTAAACCCAGGCCCTGCATGTCCCCAGGCACCCTCATTTGTTGACTTCTGTGATCGAAAAAGCCTTGGCCTCATGCATGTCAACATCAGAAGCCTCCTCCCTAAGTTTGTCTTACTCACCGCTTTAGCACACTCTGCCAACCCTGATGTCCTTGCCGTGTCTGAATCCTGGCTTAGGAAGGCCACCAAAAATTCTGAGATTTCCATACCCAACTATAACACTTTCCGTCAAGATAGAACTGCCAAAGGGGGAGGAGTTGCAATCTACTGCAGAGATAGCCTGCAAAGTTCTGTCATACTTTCCAGGTCTATGCCCAAACAGTTCGAACTTCTAATTTTAAAAATTAATCTCTCCAGAAATAAGTATCTCACTGTTGCCGCCTGCTACCGACCCCCCTCAGCTCCCAGCTGTGCCCTGGACACCATCTGTGAATTGATCGCTCCCCATCTAGCTTCAGAGTTTGTTCTGTTAGGTGACCTAAACTGGGATATGCTTAACACCCCGGCAGTCCTACAATCTAAGCTAGATGCCCTCAATCTCACACAAATCATCAAGGAACCCACCAGGTACAACCCTAAATCCGTAAACATGGGCACCCTAATAGACATTATCCTGACCAACTTGCCCTCCAAATACACCTCTGCTGTCTTCAATCAAGATCTCAGCGATCACTGCCTCATTGCCTGTATCCGCTACGGGTCCGCGGTCAAACGACCACCCCTCATCACTGTCAAACGCTCCCTAAAACACTTCTGCGAGCAGGCCTTTCTAATCGACCTGGCCCGGGTACCCTGGAAGGATATTGACCTCATCCCGTCAGTTGAGGATGCCTGGTCATTCTTTAAAAGTTACTTCCTCACCATATTAGACAAGCATGCTCCGTTCAAAAAATGCAGAACTAAGAACAGATATAGCCCTTGGTTCACTCCAGATCTGACTGCCCTCGACCAGCACAAAAACATCCTGTGGCGAACTGCAATAGCATCAAAGAGCCCCCGCGATATGCAACTGTTCAGGGAAGTCAGGAACCAATACACGCAGTCAGTCAGGAAAGCAAAGGCCAGCTTTTTCTAGCAGAAATTTGCATCCTGTAGCTCTAACTCCAAAAAGTTCTGGGATACTGTAAAGTCCATGGAGAACAAGAGCACCTCCTCCCAGCTGCCCACTGCACTGAGGCTAGGTAACACGGTCACCACCGATAAATCCGTGATAATCGAAAACTTCAACAAGCATTTCTCAATGGCTGGCCATGCCTTCCTCCTGGCGACTCCAACCTTGGCCAACAGTCTGAAAGAGCTGGAAAACCTGGACCCATACAAATCAGCTGGGCTTGACAATCTGGACCCCCTATTTCTGAAACTGTCCGCCGCCATTGTCGCACCCCTTATTACCAGCCTGTTCAACCTCTCCTTCATATCATCTGAGATCCCCAAGGATTGGAAAGCTGCCGCGGTCATCCCCCTCTTCAAAGGGGGAGACACCCTGGACCCAAACTGTTACAGACCTATATCCATCCTGCCCTGCCTATCTAAGGTCTTCGAAAGCCAAGTCAACAAACAGATCACTGACCATCTCGAATCCCACCGTACCTTCTCCACTGTGCAATCCGGTTTCCGAGCCGGTCACGGGTGCACCTCAGCCACGCTCAAGGTACTAAACGATATCATAACCGGCATCGATAAAAGACAGTACTGTGCAGCCGTCTTCATCGACCTGGCCAAGGCTTTCGACTCTGTCAATCACCATATTCTTATCGGCAGACTCAGTAGCCTCGGTTTTTCTAATGACTGCCTTGCCTGGTTCACCAACTACTTTGCAGACAGAGTTCAGTGTGTCAAATCGGAGGGCATGTTGTCCGGTCCTCTGGCAGTCTCTATGGGGGTACCACAGGGTTCAATTCTCGGGCCGACTCTTTTCTCTGTATATATCAATGATGTTGCTCTTGCTGCGGGCGATTCCCTGATCCACCTCTACGCAGACGACACCATTCTGTATACTTCTGGCCCTTCCTTGGACACTGTGCTATCTAACCTCCAAACGAGCTTCAATGCCATACAACACTCCTTCCGTGGCCTCCAACTGCTCTTAAACGCTAGTAAAACCAAATGCATGCTTTTCAACCGTTCGCTGCCTGCACCCGCACGCCCGACTAGCATCACCACCCTGGACGGTTCCGACCTAGAATATGTGGACATCTATAAGTACCTAGGTGTCTGGCTAGACTGCAAACTCTCCTTCCAGACTCATATCAAACATCTCCAATCCAAAATCAAATCTAGAGTCGGCTTTGTATTTCGCAACAAAGCCTCCTTCACTCACGCCGCCAAACTTACCCTAGTAAAACTGACTATCCTACCGATCCTCGACTTCGGCGATGTCATTTACAAAATAGCTTCCAATACTCTACTCAGCAAACTGGATGCAGTTTATCACAGTGCCATCCGTTTTGTTACTAAAGCACCTTATACGACCCACCACTGCGACCTGTATGCCCTAGTCGGCTGGCCCTCGCTACATGTTCGTCGTCAGACCCACTGGCTCCAGGTCATCTACAAGGCTATGCTAGGTAAAGTGCCGCCTTATCTCAGTTCACTGGTCACGATGGCTACACCCACCCGTAGCACGCGCTCCAGCAGGTGTATCTCACTGATCATCCCTAAAGCCAAAACCTCATTTGGACGCCTTTCCTTCCAGTTCTCTGCTGCCTGCGACTGGAACGAATTGCAAAAATCTCTGAAGTTGGAGACTTTTATCTCCCTCAACAACTTGCCAGTTGGTCAGCGCAGGCTCGCATTACATGTCCTGGTAATCAGTCTGGCCTTGTGGTAATCACTAATCACTGCGGCCTTGTGAATGTTGACCTGTTTAAAGGTCTTACTCACATCGGCTGCAGAGAGCGTGATCACACAGTCGTCCAGAATAGCTAGTGCTCTCATGCATGTTTCAGTGTTATTTGCCTCGAAGCCAGCATAGAAGTAGTTTAGCTCGTCTGGTAGGCTCGTGTCACTGGGCAGCTCGCGGCTGTGCTTCCCTTTGTTGTCTGTAATGGGTTGCAAGCCCTGCCACATCCGACGAGCGTCGGAGCCGATGTAGTACGATTCGATCTTAGTCCTGTATAGACACGTTGCCTGTTTGATGGTTCGTCAGCGGGCATAGCGGGATTTCTTATAAGCTTTCGGGGGTAGAGTCCCGCTCCTTGAAAGCAGCAGCTCTAGCCTTTAGCTCAGTGCGGATGTTGCCTGTAATCCATGGCTTCTGGTTGGGGTATGTACGTGCGATCACTGTGGGGATGACGTCATCGATGCACTTATTGATAATAACAATAACTGATGTGGCGTACTCCTCAATGCCATAGGAAGAATCTCGGAACATATTCCAGTCTGTGCTAGCAAGACAGTCCTGTAGCTTAGCATCTGCTTCATCTGACCACTTTTTTATTGACCGAATCACTGGTGCTTCTTGCTTTAATTTTTTGCTTGTAAGCAGGAATCAGGAGGATAGAATTATGGTCAGATTTGCCAAATGGAGGGCGAGGGAGAGCTTTGTACGCGTCTCTGTGTGTGGAGTAAAGGTGGTCTAGAGTTATTTTCCCTCTGGTTGCACATTTAACATGCTGATAGAAATTTGGTAAAACAGATTTAAGTTTCCCTGCATTAAATTCCCCGGACACTAGGAGCAACGCCTCTTGATGGGCGTTTTCCTGTTTGCTTATGGCCGTATACAGCTCATTGAGTGCTGTCTTAGTGCCAGCCTCGGTATGTGGTGGTATGTAGACAGCTACGAACAATACAGTTGAAAACTCTCTAGGTAGATAGTGTGGTCTACAGCTTATCATGAGATACTCTACATCAGGCGAGAAAAACTCAAGACTTACTTAGATATCGTGCACCAGCTGTTGTTTACATATATGCATAGTCCGCCCCCCTTGTCTTACCAGATGCTGATGTTCTATCCTGCCGATACAGCGTATAACCAGCCAGCTGTATGTTGATAATAGTACTATATACATTGGTGAGTGTTCATACTGGGAGGAGTGAGAAAAACTCTCAGAGAAACTGGTCATTGTCCCAATTAGGAGCATAAATACTGGCTAATACAACCACCATGTTGAATAATTTGTCCTACACAATAACAAAACAGCCATTTTTGTACAATATAACTTTTGATTCTACAAACTGAACATCTCTATGAATCCAAATAGGAAAGCCACAGAATTTAGCATGAAACTTGAATTGTAATATCTACAAGAATCCTCTCCGTTTGTGTCTAGAATGATCTGTCATGCGTAGATGTGTTTCCTGGAGATGCACTATATCCACTGTTAATTTCTGTAAATGGGCAAATACCCTTTTTATTTTTACCGGGTGGTTCAAACCGTGCATGTTCCAACTTTAGTTTAGTTGCTGCACTGCCTAGCCTATTTGGCAATGCCATAGTTAAGAGTAAGGCTATGCAAAACCTTTGAAAATCTCTGCAAGGGGGACAGGGAGGTGGGGAGGGGGAAAAACAACAGAATATAAGATAAAAAGAAAAGTAACATCCATTCACATTGAGGGGAAGGAGAAGCTGCACTAACCCCTAGTACACACGTACACCCTGCACTAACCCCTAGTACACACTTTCACCCTGCACTAACCCCTAGTACACACTTACACCGCTTACCGATAACCGCTTACCTAGCGATTCTGAGCCTCACCAGAATGTGTGTACCCCAAATGTTTTGTTGTTGTTGATATTTAAACAGTGATTTACATTTACATTTTAGTCATTTAGCAGACGCTCTTATCCAGAGCGACTTACAGTAGAGTGCATACATTTTATTAAATTTTTACATACTGAGACAAGGATATCCCTACCGGCCAAGAGCAGACGCTCTTATCCAGAGCGACTTACAGTAGAGTGCATACATTTTATTACATTTTTTTACATACAAAACCAGTGATTTTTACCAGTGATCAGTAACTTCCTTGCCATATAGCATAACATACAACCTTCAGATGTACATTTAAATGTAACTTATAGTATCTGAGCCCAAGACTAAATCTCTCAGAGTGGTTACCCTGGTTACTTTGGCGTTCTGTAACACTTCAAGTATGTTGATTAATTTAGGATAACCTCAAATGATTCAGTCAGCAGGCCATTAAAAGGATATAAAACTCAGTTTAAAATACCAACAGCGAACAGATGTTTGTACATAATGTAATGTGCCGCAATACACAATAGCCCCTTTCAAATCACACAAATCAACCCCCTCTTATTGCTAAAAGAACATGAATATGCAGGTCAATAATCATTCCTTTAACTTGTATGTCCTCTAGTGGATTTAGTTGGTATGACATGTACAGACGTACATTTTTATACCCTGGTGCATTATAAATATTCTTTGAATATCATTACACTGTTCTCATATATACATGCACACACAATAGGGGTCACCAGTTTAGCATTTAGTATTCACAATGTTCTGGTCAGAGGTGAGTGAAAGCAGATTGGTTAATAAAAAATAAAAAATAAATCACAAGGACTGCAAGCTTTAGTCCAGTACACTCATTCCCTTGATGGCATTTTCAGTGATGAGAACTTCCCTTAAGAATATGTCCCTACTCACTCAAGGGTTTTTCTTTATTTTTGCTATTTTCTACATTGTAGAATAATAGTGAAGACATCAAAACTATGAAATAACATATGGAATCAGGTAGTAACCAAAAAAGTGTTAAACAAATTAAAAAATATTTCCTATTTGAGATTCTTCAAATAGCCACCCTTTGCCTTGATGACAGCTTTGTACACTCTTAGCATTCCCTCACACAACTTCACCTGGAAGGCTTTTCCAACAGTCTTGAAGGAGTTCCCACATATGCTGAGTACCTGTTGGCTGCTTTTCCTTCACTCTGCGGTCCGACTCATCCCAAACAATCTCAATTTGGTTGAGGTCACGTGATTGTGGAGGCCAGGTCATCTGATGCAGCACTCCATCACTCTCCTTCTTGGTCAAATAGCCCTTACACAGCCTGGAGGTGTGATGGGTCATTGTCCTGTTGAAAAACAAATGATAGTCCTACTAAGCCCAAACCAGATGGGATGGCGTGTCGCTGCAGAATGCTGTGGTAGACATGCTGGTTAAGTGTGCCTTGATTTCTAAATAAATCACAGACAGTGTCACCAGCAAAGGAGCCCCTCCTCCATGATTTATGGTGGGAAATACACATGCGGAGATCATCAATTCACCCACACTGCGTCTCAGAAAGACACAGCGGATGGAACCAAAAATCTCCAATTTGGACTCCAGACCAAAGGACAAATTTCTACCGGTCTAATGTCGTGCCCATGTTTCTTGGCCCAAGCAAGTCTCTTCTTCTTATTGGTGTCCTTTAGTAGTGGTTTCTTTGCAGCAATTCGACCCTGAAGGCCTGATTCACAGTCTCCTCTGCAGTTGATGTTGAGATGTGTCTGTTACATTTATTTGGGCTGCAATTTCTGAGGCTGGTAACGCTAATGAACTTATCCTCTGCAGCAGCGGTAACTTTGGGTCTTCCATTCCTGTTGCGGTCTTCATGAGAGCCAGTTTCATCATAGCGCTTGATGGTTTTTGCGACTGCACTTGAAGAAACTTTCAATTGACTGATCTTCATGTCTTAAAGTAATGATGGACTGTCATTTCTCTTTGCTTATTTGAGCTGTTCTTGCCATAATATGGACATGGTCTTTTACGAAATAGGGCTATCTTCTGTATCTCCCGGGTGGCGCAGTGGTCTAGGGCACTGCATCGCAGTGCTAGCTGCGCCACCAGAGTCTCTGGGTTCGCGCCCAGGCTGGGCTGGGTTCGCGCCCAGGCTCTGTCGCAGCCGGCCGCAACCGGGAGATCCGTGGGGCGACGCACAATTGGCATAGCGTCGTCCGGGTTAGGGAGGGTTTGGCCGGTAGGGAGGGTTTGGCCAGTAGGGATATCCTTGTCTCAGTATGTAAAAAAAAAAAAAAAAAAAATGTAATAAAATGTATGCACTCTACTGTAAGTCGCTCTGGATAAGAGCGTCTGCTCTTGGTCGGTAGGGATATCCTTGTCTCAGTATGTAAAAAAAAATGTAATAAAATGTATGCACTCTACTGTAAGTCGCTCTGGATAAGAGCGTCTGCTAAATGACTAAAATGTAATGTAAAATGTACACCACCCCTACCTTGTCACAACACAACTGATTGTCTCAAACGCATTAAGACGGAAAGAAATTTCACAAATGTACTTTTAACAAGGCACACCTGTTAATTGAAATGCATTCCAGGTGACTACCTCATGAAGCTGGTTGAGAGAATGCCAAGAGTGTGCAAAGATGTCATCAGCATCTTTGAAGAATCCCAAATATAAAATATATTTTGATTTGTTCAACACTTTTTTGGTAACTACATGATTCCATATGTGTTATTTCATAGTTTTGATGATTTTACTATTATTCTACAATGTAGAAATAGTACAAATAAAGAAAAAACGTGGAATGAGTAGGTGTGTCCAAACTTTTGACTGGTACTGTATATATAAACAAATTATTATAATAATAATAAAACACCTGGTTTTCTGAGCAAGTGAAGTGAGTTCGGAAAAACTGAAAGTATTCATTTTAGAAATAGTTTTCACAAACACAAACTTTATATATCCGAACTCCAAATCAAATAGTATTCGCAAAAATAACATGGTCACTGTGGCAGGTTTTATTTTGATTGCCGATTTTCTGCATTTCTCAAAAGTCCCATCAGGTAGCCTGATTTCAGATGTGTCCATGTAAACAGGAATATTATGGAAATCGTTCTTCTTGCCAAGCATGTAAACGTTTTAAACAAACTATTATATTAACCTTACTATCCACAATAATCATATTATTGTGTGCATGTAACCATACTTTCTCTCACTCTCCCGTGGAACTTTTCTGTCACCTAGTGCACAGTCCTCTCCTTCTGTCTCTGGTAGTCTATGGGAAACAGGAAGTTACATAACAACCATTCAACAAAAACTTCACAGGTTGCAGAGGTATAAAGCATAAATGACACCGTATACAGTAGATACAATTTAGGCACTTTCTTAATATTACATGGCGGATCAGGTGAAAGCAACGCTTACTGTAGAGAAAGAAGCGCACCCTCATCAGAATCTCCCTGGCAGTCTTCAGAATCTCTACAGCCTGAGAGGAGAATAAACTATTTCTATGAGAAATGTATTCCAAAAACAATTAACCTTTTTTTAAACACAAGTTAGTGTTGAGGTTCAAAATGAAGTAATGAGATTTATCAAAAGGTGTAGTGTTGTGTCTATAGTGTTGTATGGTCTACAGTACATCACTGACCCTCGAGTGCTCTATGTCCTGGAAGTCCACCTCATTGACAGACAGCACCTGATCTCCCTCCTGGAGCCCTGCCCTATGGGTGTCCGAATCTGGGACCACCTAGCAACATACACACAAAGAGATTAAGGAGAAGGGAGATTACTGACAAAATGAAAAAGCAAAAACATATATTTAAAAACAATGAAAGTGTCTGAAAAGTGTAGGCTAGCTAGATCAGCACTCATTGGGCAGTTGCACCAGTCTCAGCCTCAGCCTCTCTCTTTCACACACACCTTGGAGATGAAGATGTGTAGCTGGGAGGCCTTTCCCCCACGGATGTTGAAGCCTAGCTGTGCCCCTGGAGGTTTCTTCAACATATAATGGTGCGTGGCAGGAACTGGGTCAGCTCATTGTTGTAGTCAGGATGGTGGATCCGCTACACCGACAGACAGGACACAGAGGGAACATCATTGAAGATCTGAGGTGGCAGTGAACTAGACTGGCTGTTGACAGTGTTATGACAAGGTATGGATGTCATCTCAGGCTCATACCTCCTGAGGGGCTATCCATGCTGCGGGACTCTCATAAGAAGGTAAAAAGACCACAGGGAGTTGGTAGTCATCATATGGGATCTTTTGGTCCATGGTTTCAAAACCTATTGGTCCAAAAAAGACATAGCCAATGATAATTTCTGCATGCTATAGTCTCCAAAACAAAATGTTACGTTTGTTAGGAGGCTGTGTGGAATAGGAGGGTTTAATTGAGGAACAATTACCGGTCAGGTGCGCTCCATGGTTTTTGCGTCCCTGATTAATTAACGAATCACAATTTTGGGGTGCACCTGGCATTTGGGGGGGGCTTCAATTGGATGGCCAAGAGGATTTTCAGGATTGGAGATGGGGACAGGAAGATTGGCGGAAAGTGAGAATGAGTGGGTTACAGTGGCGAAGAAAAAGGGAAACGAGAAGTTAAGCTATGTTGGAAAATAGGAAACCACTAGACTCGTTATTAGTCAGAGTGAGGGTTTTGGATCAATGCTACTTGGGAAATCCGTTTAACGTCTCCAGGAAAATCTGGAATGTGTTGGAGTCGGTGAAAGTCACAAGAAGTGGTCTCATTTAGAAATTTTTGTTCATTTGTGGTGCAGAAGAAGTGTGTTTATAGACAAAAAATATATATCTGAGTGGAATGTTTCCTGTATGTAAATAAAGGCAGAGGATATTACTGAAGATATTGATGGAGTGGTTGGTGCACGTTGACTGACCTGGAAAAAATAAGTTCACTTCATTCATGCTACTGTACTTTGAGGAAGAGTCTCTCTCTTCTCATATAAAGTTAGGATTCACGAAATACCCTGTAAGAGCTTTTGTGCACAAGTCCCTTCAGTTTCATGAATGTAAAAGATTTGGCCATGTGTCAAGTGTGTGCAGAAGGGAAGAGTATCGTATGCCAGATGAAGTGAAATGCTACAACTGTGGAAGTCAACATGCGCCTGAATTCCTGGGGTCCCCTGTTAGGGTGAAGGAGAATGAGGTGGCAAGGGTAAGGCGTGTCCAGCGTGTCTCCTATCTGGAGGCGGTAAGATTGAAAGGAACGATTGGCGGGGAAGAAACAATGGTAGTTCTCATCAACCGAGGGATAGTGAAATGCTACATGTTAAAAAGGTGGGCTTTGTATTATTTATTGCAATGGTCATAAACTGAACAGCACAAGCGGAGAGAAGAAGTCTAAGAAAATTGGAATCATTGTGAAATGCTGCTGAACGTTTATTGGGTCTTCGTGAACTCACAGCCGAGGCCATGCAAAAAATCCTGTCGGTGAATGTTCCGCCATGACAGGCCTTTGATCCTGTGTAGGGATGTATTTTGAAGTGGAATGAGATTGAAGAAGTGGGATGGGTTTTCTTAGTTGACATGTTTAATTTTGTATGATGTCGTTTTTCCCCATTTCCAGCAATGTTTTTGTTGTTGTTTCTTATTCAATACACCGTCCAGCTGATGGCGGTAATACACCATTAACATTGGATGCCAACCGCCGTTGAACCCCATCGAAGAAGAAGAATAATATAAAGAAGATGATTTCCAGAGATTTGATTCTGGGCAGCAGAGATTACAGACGCACGGAAGACAATTTAGCTGAATACACAATATGCTAGTATTCACAGGAGGTTTGCCTTAACAATGCAATTTCTCAAGCAATAAGTGGGTCACTAAATGTATTGAATAGGGACTCGAATCAAATTCAATTCCAATAACGTTACGAGCTCAGCCATTATTAGTAGCAGCATTTTTCATGATAGCAACAGCAACCTGTTCTAACATTTGTTGTTAGCTAGCTACAGTAGCAGGTGATGACAAAATACTGCAAGTGTAGTAAATCAACTACAGATTACATTAAATGTTACAATGAATCCAAAACCTAAACAGTTATTTTATTGTCATGGCCTCTAGCTAGCTACAAATAGCAACAACAAAGATCTTACCAGGCTAAAAAGACAATTTCCCTTTCAAACAAACGCCCTGCTGGCGCATTATAATCATCGATGCAATGGATGCGCATGTGCACTTACAGAGAGCCCCGCTATAATATATAGACTCCATAATAAGAGTATGAAAGTAGTTTACATAGAACACAATGAAATAAATACAAGCATATGATATGTTTCATATTTATTTCGAACGTGGTCAAGTGCTCAGTTAAGATGCCGAGATTCAGTGTATGTGTCCATAACATCTGCTCCAGATATAAGATATCAGCCTATGTTGCTATTGCACTTCAAGGTGTAGCCTAGCAGAGGACTGTAGTGGTCTGATGTGAGAATTAATCGTAATATCTCTGTAATTACATGTATTATGCCCCTATGGGATTCAAAAAGTTCATATAGGGATGTTCCCCAGTAGCCAGATGACCCCCATATTTAAAATACACCAATTAGGCAAAACTCAAAATATAAACTGAACAGATATAGATTAAATGCAATAGCCCTATCATCTCTGTATACCTCCTGTGAAAAACCCAGGTGTCTTTTTCCTTTGTAGCCTACATGTTCATCTTGGCCAATAGTAGATTAGCAAGTTATTTGTGAGACAATTTCCAACAGAAATAGAGCATGACATGCATTCTGTCGCGCTTTAAGTGTGGTTAGGTAATGTTGCTGAAAGGGATTTAAGTCTCAGTAACAACTTCCACATGACACATTTTAAATCGTGCTCAGTTCCCTTAAGCTTAATTGAACTGTTTTCGGAGCAGTAGTATTGACCTATAGTTCTGTATGAAATAGTGCAGACATCGCATACAGAAGCCCTAACGGTGTTCTAACACTATTAAAGGGATATTACAAATTACAGAATGACATATTGGTTTCCTTACCCTTTAAGCAGTCTATGTACAATGTATGACAGCACTCCATGCTTTGTTAGCATGTGGAAACCGTGCCAGGGAAACCTAACCAAAGCATGGATTGTTGTCTCACCTTGTCCATGGACTGCTTACAGGGTAAGGAAACCAAAAAATCCTGTCGAAGTGTCGTTTTGTAATTTGGGTGAACTATCCCTATATAGGACTATCCATATATGAACTGTCCATTTATTTAGTCTATTGATGAGTTAGGCAATGTGAAAAACGTTTCTGCCTCTACCCCTAGACATGTACATTCTAATTTACCAATAGTATTAAAAATGCGCTCAAAGCATTTATCTGCAATTGTAGGCTACGTACGTTCAGGCGACTTGCCTCCCTCCGCATACCCCTCCCCGTAATACTTTAGAAACTTGCACCCATTCATTATCATTCATTTACATTCCGGGCACGGATTTCCACAAAGAACGGGAGTGGATGACAGAACAACAGACACAGAAAAGAGGTAACGAAATATAGTGGACTGGACTAGAAAAAGTTGATGAACAGAATATCACCGGCTGTTACAGTGTTGCAACACTACAAGAGAGACGCACACATTATATTATCTCAAGGTATGATGCACCTCACTCCTTTTACTAGCCTATTGTATTTTAATGCCTTGTCAAATTAACTCAAATTGATTAATATATCTACATATTTCAACTAAATTGATTGACTGGGTTAAACACTGAGTTTGAAAAGAGATAGTTATTCATGCTCAATGGTCAATTGTTTTTAAACTTTGGTCAAATGAGGAGAACATGTGAAATGTCCTGTAATTGTAGATACAATACTTTATGTGGTTCTGATGCAGACAGACCACATTCTAAATAACAAAATTCACTCAGTACAGGGTTTACCACAGAAAGGGTTCAATATTAGGCTTTCTGTCACTCACTTTTGTATGACATTGTATTACCTTTTTATGTCAACATGAGTGAGTTAACTAAATATTTTTAACTTCAAATCCAGGACAGTTAAGCCACATTGAGGGATGCAATGGAAATGGACTTAAATGTGGTAACAGGACATTGTTACAATAAATTGTGAGACATTTCATTCTATTTCCTGATTTTAAAGTTAAGTTCTCAAAGGTGGAACAATCAGGTTTAGATCAAACTCGTCCCAATATGTCTCAACTTTCTCACCACCATAGTTTGAGAAAGTCATTATTGCTTAATGTGATGACAACTCTCAAAACATAACATCTTTTGTCATGCCCAGGATCTTATGGATCATTACAACATTATAAATGTTGATGTGAAAAAGGGCATTCATGACTCCATTTCAAAGTTCTATTTAGAAAGGTAGGTGATAAACATGTTGGAATCTTGGCTCAATTTTTTTTGCTTCACCTTATCTGTTCTGATCAGTAACCCTTCCTTATTACCGTGTTGAATACCTGACTACCTGTGCCTACCCTCGCCTACCTAGCAAACATTGATATGCTATGTACATTTTTTGCCAAGTCCCAGTGCTTGATGTGGGCCAAGTTGTGAATCATGCCTTCTCACACTCGCAACACTGCTGAGTTTGTCTTGGCCTTGACATTACTATTGTTAAGAGTAAATGCCACAGTATACAATTGTTTCAGAAACAGAGATGTTTCTTCTAACAAATATGTATTGTTTTTTAGGCCCATGCTTATCGGAACACTCTCCCTTTTGATTGTCAGACGTTTTTTATTCCATGTGTTTATTTATTCGTCTTGTAATGGGGACATTTAAGACCACTAAAGTTCGTATTTAGTTCAGAGGGATCAACACAATGCTTAGCATTTGGGGATTTTCTGTAATACACATCATTTCAAGTGATCTGTTTGTGGCATTCAGTGTTGATGGTCACTAGACTTGATACTGAATGTTATGGATGGTTCCTCAAAATCTGTTGATAGTGATTGACGCCAGACTGTATGTACAAGGACTGAGAACACACTGATTATTCACTGTTGTATTGTATTATGACATACTGTGGAGACTGTATGATTCTGTAGCAGCTGACAAAGTCTCTTTTTCAAGGGAGCCCTGGCCAAGAAGTGGTAGGTTTAAAGGAGGTTTCCACCAAGCATCCTGAAATTCACTTCTGTGCCTACATTCTTAGTCTGTAGATTTGTAGGCATAGACAACTTACATTACAATGGCAAATGATCTGGTTTCCTGCTCAGATTTCTCTTGACCCTCACTTCTTTCCCGTTGTCGACCTGCTCAGACATGTTCCTGTGATCATATGGTTCTCCTCAATCCAACCTGATTTTTAGAGAAGGGCTTTCCCTCAGCACAAAATACCTTCACACTATTTCATACTGGCCCCTATCTATACGTGTTGACTTTTCTTTCTTTCTCTTAAATACTTATTTTGGATTATGGACTTGTCGACCAAATACCTATTCAAACAAAATGTGTCAGGTCTGAAGTTTGCTTAACACACCTCAGCCCTTGACCAACAGTATACATTTGATTATCTGATACATATTAATGGCGAAAATCCCCAAACAAATATAATAACTGACCAAGTACATTTGGCTTGTTTTTACAATCGGCTAATAGTTATTCATTTTCAAGGAAAGCTCAACGAGTGTTCTAACTTGATGAATTAACAGCTCGTGCTTTAAAAAAGACTTGTCAGACTTTCCCGAAATGGATCAATAGACGGTCTAATGTCAATTTGGTTTACAATGTGGTACAACTCTTTTAAACTTTGAATGCGTTTTTTTATTTTGTTTTTGTTATGTGGGCGGGCACTGGGCACCGTGCCGTAATTCAATATCATCACCCCAGTGAAGAGAATAATGGGTTAGCAGGTTTACATGTATCTGCCCCAGCCTGTTCACTGAATATTCTTCCCTCACCTCCCTCATCCATCTTTTAGCTCTCTTTGTAGAGTAATATTTCAATATTGTGAAGGCTTAATATCTTGGTTTCATAAAAACAGGTCACCAGTCCCCCGAGCTAATCCCCCGGTTGAAGTCTGTACATCTCTGCACTGCAACCCCCTGCTGACGATGAGCCCCCTCCTCCTTCTTCCTCTCCCTCCCTACTCCCACGGAACTGAGTGTCTTATGGTGGGATCTCACTCTCAGGCCTCTCCGTGGTACTCTCACAGAACCCCACAGGGTTGGCCATTGTCAGCAGCTCCCCAACTTAGAATTTCTATTCAGGAAGTTATTGAACGGGGATGGCCCTAATACTCACAGATATTCCCTGTTTTTCCCCTCAGTCTTTTTTCTCTCTCCTCCTACACTGTGTAGGTTTAGAGTGGTGAGTCAGCCCACTGCGGACCGGAGCCCCTCTCCTCACATACAGAGCTGCCAGACAAGGTGTTCTCCAGGAGTGTTGTCCCCCCCACCACTCTATCCAGCCCCTCAAGGCTGAGAGGATCAAATAACTACACAACAGGACCGACAGGATCCACACTCCTCTGGACAGGATATCCTTTTAGTTGATAGTAATTGAGGAGAGGAGGTGATGATGTCTGAGGACAGCTGTGGCCGAATATGCTGCAGGGTAATGTATAGCTGCAACTGGAGGCACCCCAGTGAGAGGAAACGAAAAGTGAGTACTGTTGTGGACCCAGATTTAGATTTTTGCGTAGAATATAGCTATAGAACATACATTAAGATGATTAACAGTTTTGGTACTAACTTCTCATACATTACCATCATTATCCTCAACTTTGGTTTATATACTGTAATTCCATGTAGTTGTTTTAGTGACTTCTCCCAGGTGAGTCAGGCCTACATGTAAATGTTAAAATGGCTTTGGTATGTGTTGTAATGTCAATCATCGTCATCATCATCATCTATGTCATCATCTATGTCATCATCTACGTAATCACCATCCAGCAGCAACAGTCACTATCATTCCATTGGACAGCATCCAGTGGATGCATGAGGATGTTTCCCCTTTATAAACTCACCGTGGGTGTATAATAGGAAGCCTGAATTCCTAGGCATGTGAGATGTGGATGGATGTATTTGGAGAGGCATCCGTTCATTCAGACCTGTTGTGTAAATAAGAGCAGGATAATTGGGAGGAGGGAGATTGTGGTGCATATTAGAGCATGTGAATATGTGCTAGGACTAATTGCTGAACTGAACTCACAGGATCCTACAGGCTGGGTAAAAGGTGATCTGGGACAGGACTACAAAGGGGACAAACCATTAGTGTCCAAGGGGAGGGGGGTTTCTGTTCGGACACAATTGAGGTTGGTTGAATGGTGGATGCCGGTGTGTTTGATGACTGTATTGATTCCCCCTAAGTGTGGTGGCATGGAACAGCAGGTGAAACCAAACATGAGGAGGCGTTGGAGTGACTCAAACATCCCAGAGGGAGCTGAGCCCCTTAGAAATACCACATGTACAGTCTACATAAACACACACTCATGCAATCACAAACACGAAAACACACTTTTTGGGTCGACCAGCCACACAAGAAAACTCAATGAATATGTACTTCTAAACCATAGCTAGGGGTTATATATACAGTGCATTCGGAAAGAATTCAGACCCCTTGACTTTGTCCATATTTTGTTACGTTACAGCCTTATTCTAAAATTGATTAAATCATTTTTTCCCCATCATCAACCTACACACAATACCCCAAAATGACAAAGCAAAAACAGGTTTTTAGAAAGTTTTGCAAATGTATTAAAAATGTTAAACTGAAATATCACATTTACATAAGTATTCAGACCCTTTATTCAGTACTTTGTTGAACCGCCTTTGGCAGCGATTACAGCCTTGAGTCTTCTTGGGTATGACTCTACAAGCTTGGCACACTTGTTTTTGGGGAGTTTCTCCCATTCTTCTCTGCAGATCCTCTCAAGCTCTGTCAGGTTGGATGGTGAGCGTTGCTGCACAGCTATTTTCAGGTCTCTCCAGAGATGTTTGATCGGGTTCAAGTCCAGGTTATGGCTGGGCCACTCAAGGACATTCAGAGACTTGTCCTTAATCCTCTCCTGCGCTGTCTCGGCTGTGTGCTTAGGGTCGTTGTCCTGTTGGAAGGTGAACCTTTGCCCCAGTCTGAGGTCCTAAGCCCTCTGGGGAACGTCGAGTCTCATAGCAAAGGGTCTGAATACTTACGTAAATCAGGTATTTCAGATAATAAATTTTTTAACACATTACATTTGCATTCGGAAAGTATTCAGACCCCTTCCCTTTTTCCACATTTTGTTAAATTACAGCTTTGTTCTAAAATTGATTAAATAAAAACATTTCCTTATCAATCTACACACAATACCCCATAATGACAAAGCAAAAATAGATTTATAGATTTTTTTTGCAAATGTATTAAAAATAAAAAACAGGTATACCTTATTTACTTACGTATTCAGACCCCTTGCTAAGAGACTCGAAATTGAGCTCAGGTGCATCCTGTTTCCATTGATCATCCTTGAGATGTTTCTACAACTTGATTGTAGTCCACTGTGGTAAACTCAATTGATTGGACATGATTTGGCAGGGCACACACCTGTCTATATAAGATCCCTCAGTTGACAGTGCATGTCAGAGCAAATGAGGTTGAAGGAATTGCCATGAGGTAATAGGATTTGTCCTTAGAGCTCTGAGACAGGATTGTGTAGAGAAACAGATCAGGGGAAGGGTAACAAAAAAATTCTGCAGCATTGAACGTCCCCAAGAACACAGTGGCCTCCATCATTCTTAAATGGAAGAAGTTTAGAACCACCAAGACTCTTCCTAGAGCTGGCCGCCTGGCCAAACTGAGCAATCGGGGAAGAAGAGCATTGGTCAGGGAGGTCACCAAGAACCCGATGGCCACTCTGACAGAGCTCCAAAGTTCCTCTGTGGAGATGGGAGTACCTTCCAGAAGGACAACCATCTGTGCAGCACTCCACCAATCAGCCATTTATGGTAGAATGGCCAGACGGATGCCACTCCTCAGTAAAAGGCAGATGATAGCCCACTTGGAGTTTCCCAAAAGGCACCTAAAGGACTCTCAGACCATGAGAAACAAGATTCTCTGGCTGATGAAACCAAGATTGAACTCTTTGGCCTGAATGCCAAGCGTCATGTCTGGTGGAAACCTGGCACCATCCCTACGGTGAAGCATGGTGGTGGTAGCATTATGCTGTGGGGATGTTTTTCAGCGGCAGGGACTGGGAGACTAGTCAGGATTGAGCGAAAGATGAACTGAGCAAAGTACAGAGAGATCCTTGATGAAAACCTTCTCCAGAGAGCTCAGGACCTCAGACTGGGGCGAAGGTTCATCTTCCAGCAGGACAACAACCCTAAGCACACAGACAACATAGGAGTTGCTTTGGGACAAGTCTCTGAATGTCCTGTGGCCCAGCCAGAGCCCGGTCTTGAACCCAATCGAAAATCTCTGGACAGACCTGAAAGTAGCTTTGCAGTGACGCTCCCCATCCAACCTGACACAGCTTGAGAGGACCAGCAGAGAAGAATGGGAGAAACTCTCAAAATACGGGTGTGCCAAGCTTGTAGTGTCCTACCTGTCACGCCCTGACCGTAGATTGCGTTGTATGTTTTTAATTTTTTGTTTGGTCAGGGTGTGATGTGGGGTGGGCATTCTATGTTTGTATGTCTAGGTTTTGTATTTCTATGTTTTGGCCTGGTATGGTTCCCAATCAGAGGCAGCTGTCTATCGTTGTCTCTGATTGAGAACCATACTTAGGTAGCCTGTTTTCTCACTGGTAGTTGTGGGTGGTTATTTTCTGTTTGGTGTTTGTATCACCTGTCAGAACTGTTTCGGTTATTCTTTTTGTTATTTTGTATTTAGTGTTCAGTTTCGAATAAATAATATGAACACGTATCACACTGCACCTTGGTCCTCACCTTCTTCTGAATGCCGTTACAGAACCACCCACCAAAAAAGGACCAAGCAGCGTGGTAAGGAGGAGAAGCGCTATCTGGAGAAATGGACATGGGAGGAGATACTGGAAGGCAAGGGACCCTGGGCACAGGCTGGGGAGTATCGCCGTCCGCAGGAGGAATTGGAGGCAGCTAAGACTCAGCGGCAACACTATGAGGAGTTAGCACGGCAGCGCAACAGGCACGAGAGGCAGCCCCAAACAATTGTTTTGGGGAAGGCACACGGGGAGATTAGCGGAGTCAGGCGATAGACCTGAGCCAACTCCCCGTGCTTACCGGAAGCAGCGTAGTACTGGTCAGGCACCGTGTTATGCGGTGAAGCGCACGGTGTCGCCAGTACGCGCTCATAGCCCGGAGCGCTATAGGCCAGCCCGCCGCTAGTGCCATGTGAGAGTGGGCATCCAGCCATGGCGGGATTGTGCCAGCTCAGCGTGTTTGGTCTCCGGTATGCCGTTTCGGCCCAGGGTATCCTGCGCCGGCTCTGCGTACTGTGTCTCCAGGGCGCTGGGAGGGTGCAGTTCGCCCTATGCCTGCGCTGCGCCCGTGCCGGGTGAATGTGGGCATTGAGCCTAAGGGAGAGGTGCGAGTGGTAAGCACCAGATCTCCAGTGCTCGCCCACAGCCCGGTTCAACCTGTGCCTGCACTCTGGAGGGTCCGGGCTAAAGTGGTCATCCAGCCTGGAGGAGTGGTGCCAAGGCTGTGCACCAGAGCTCCCCCACAGCCCGGTCCATCCGGTGCCTCCTCCACGCACCAGGCCTCCTGTAGGTCTCCCCAGCCTGGTGGGCCCTGTGGCAGCCCCACGCACCAGGTTGTCTCTCCGTCTCCTCCCTCCAGGTTCTCTCTCCAGTCCGGAGCTGTCAGAGCCACCCTCCTGTCCGGAGCTGCCAGAGCCGCCCTCCTGTCCGGAGCTGCCAGAGCCGCCCTCCTGTCCGGAGCTGCCAGAGCCGCCCGTCAGTCCGGAGCTGCCAGAGCCTACCGTCAGTCCAGAGGCGCCAGAGCCGCCCGTCAGTCCAGAGGCGCCAGAGCCGCCCGTCAGTCCAGAGGCGCCAGAGCCGCCCGTCAGTCCAGAGGCGCCAGAGCCGCTCGTCAGTCCAGAGGCGCCACTCACTCCAGACTCGACCATCAGTCCAGTGGCGTCCTCTAGTCCGGGGTCGGCGGTGAGGGTTTCCGCTCCAGAGGCATTATTAAAGTGGGCCGAGCCAGAAGTGGAGCGGGGTCCACGTCCCTCACCAGAACCGCCACCGCGGAGTAATGCCCACCCAGACCCTCCCCTATAGGTTCAGGTTTTGCGGCCGGAGTCCGCACCTTTGGGGGGGGGGGGGGGGGGTACTGTCACGCCCTGACCGTAGATTGCTTTGTATGTTTCTATTTTTTGTTTGGTCAGGGTGTGATGTGGGTGGGCATTCTATGTTTGTATGTCTAGGTTTTGTATTTCTATGTTTTGGCCTGGTATGGTTCCCAATCAGAGGCAGCTGTCTATCGTTGTCTCTGATTGAGAACCATACTTAGGTAGCCTGTTTTCCCACTGGTAGTTGTGGGTGATTATTTTCTGTTTAGTGTTTGTATCACCTGTCAGAACTGTTTCGGTTATTCTTTTTGTTATTTTGTATTTAGTGTTCAGTTTCGAATAAATAATATGAACACGTATCACGCGGCACCTTGGTCCTCACCTTCTTCTTCTGAATGCCGTTACACTACCCAAGAAGATTTTAGGATGTAATCGCTGCCAAAGGTGCTTCAACAAAGCACTGAGTAAAGGGTCTGAGTACTTATGTAAATGAATATTTCCGTTTATTTTATTTTATAGAAATGTGCAAAGATTTCAAAAATCCTGTTTTTGCTCTGTCATTATGGGGTATTGTGTGTAGATTGACGGAAAAAACGATTTAAACAATTTTAGAATAAGGCTGTAACGTAACAAAATGTGGAAAAAGTCAATGGGTCTGAATACTTTCCGAATGCGCTGTATATGATTATTTTCACCTGTACCTCGGAGATAAATCTAATTAATTGGATTAAATTCTGCGTACAGTTTCTGACTGTCGAAACAACCTGTACACACACTTTTAATTGTATCCTGGAAGGTAAGTGTTTTCCTGTCAAACAAGTTTAGTAATCAATGAGTTCTTCCAATGTGAGGAAAAATTTGAACAGGTTTAGAGTTCCAGCAGTAATGATGAACTCTCCTTGCTTTAGTGTTCCTGCTGCTGGTTGTCTGTCCTTACCGCTGTGTCCCTGCTCACTCTCTTCTGGATGTACGTCTGTCTGATGGCTTTCAATGACCGTGAGGATGTCAACTGGTGAGCTTGGTCATACAGCTTCGGACACACACACACACACACACACACACACACACACACACACACACACACACACACACACACACACACACACACACACACACACACACACACACACACACACACACACACACACACACACACACACACACACACACACACACACACACACACACACACACACACACGTTCACAGACCCTGTGATCTTCTACCCTCTTTTGTCCCCTACCAGGAAGGCCTTTTCCATTCTTAAACTCTGGGTGAACTGGTTCATGGTGCTGATCGTTATCGCTGCCGTACTGACCATCTACTGCATCCTGTTACTGGTGAGGGAGACAATTCATATACCTATCAATGTATTTATGTAGTTGACATTAGCTGTGTTGTAATGACTGTTTAATTGCAGGTCTTTGCACTGGTCCATCTTGCCTTGAAAGAGCCTTTGGACTTACACTGTCTACACAAGGTATTAGGAATATTATGTGTTCCTGGAATGTTTCCCTCTGCATGTGTTACACGAAGTATCCAGCTATATTGCTCGGTTGCATAACATGAATGATAATTGCATAGATGATTAACAATATGAACTAACCTAGGTATGATCTGTATTGATTGCATTGTATTGTCTTGTGGTTTGCTCTGCACAGTTGTTCCTGTTTTTAGGTGTGGTCTTCATCGCCCTGGGCACCACTGGAATAAGCCTACAGTGGAAAAAAGAGTGGCACACTGTTCTCCTGTCACTACAGGTATAGTAAGGCTAAAGTATTGCAGCATGGAACCGTCTATTAGGTGTGTGGTGTGTGTGTGTGTGTGTGTGTGTGTGTGTGTGTGTGTGTGTGTGTGTGTGTGTGTGTGTGTGCGTGTGCGTGTGCGTGTGTGTGTGTGTGTGCGCACGGCGTGGCGCGTTGGTGAGAATGTTAGAGCTATAGTGAGATGTGAAGCAGGTTTTGGGGCGGCAGGTAGCCTAGTGGTTAGAGCTTTGGGCCAGTAACCGAAAGGTTGCTCGATCAAATCTCCGAGCTGACAAGGTAAAAATCGATCGTTCTGCCCCAGAACAAGGCAGTTAACCCACTGTTCCTAGGCCGTCAGTGTAAATAAGACTTTGTTCTTTACTGACTTGCCTAGTTAAATAAAGGTTAAATATATATTTTTAAGAATAAATGCGTTTGGGGTCAGAGCTTTGGTATGTCACATTGATCTCCCTCAGGCCACGGCTCCATTCCTACAGATGGGAGGGGTTGGAGCCCTGACCTTGGTAAGCTGCCTGGTGTTCCAGTGTTTCCAAAGGACCCGCAGAATAGGTCAGTGCTGATACTGAACTCCTCCAATAGAAATACACAAACACTCACCATGACATCAATAATATGAGACATCCAGTAGTATATACAGGTATATTAGTTCAATAGAATTGAGTTCTGTGAAAACTGGGCTGCACAACCCTAATTGCGAATGTAAGTCGCTCTGGATAAGAACGTCTGCTAAATGACTAAAGCGTAAATGTAATGTAAAATGAATGATTGTACCAGCTGTATGAACTAATTCAGTTGACTAAATGCAGCATCTTCTTTCTTTGCCTTTTTCTATTCACAACAATAGTTAAAGTATGACTGTTTCATTTGTTAACCTGTGTCTGTTTGTGTCCCCAGCCTCTAAGATCCTCATCATGGTAGTGTTTGCTGGCGTGTCGGTGGCAATCTTCCTCAGCCCCCTCCTCATCCAATCCCCTTGTCTGGTGGAGGAGAAACAGCTGCCCCCTAAACCTGCCCTCATTGGTCATCGCGGAGCACCAATGGTGAGGAAGTGCATCCTGCTCAGTCTATTTCTCATACCCTACATTAGTTTTATATTGCCTCAATATTAAAGGTCTAAGCTGGAAAACACAAAATACCGAAAGTTGATTGACTACCTTACTCATACAGTGGATAAGGCTTTATTACATAGCTACAAGACCATCATCCAAAAATGGCTTATGTGTTACCATTTTACTGTTGTCATAAATTCCATAATCATCCCTTATGATTCAGTAGGCTAACGGATACATCATCAAATAGTGTAGATACAGTATAACCAAATTACTTTAGGATTAGTGTTTACATTGCACTGAGCACATATCCCTATTTCCATCACTTGCCAGTGAATCAGAGGGCTTGAACTCAACGTTCCCTCTAACCTCCATCCGACTGCCGCGCAGAAGAAATGTGAGCCTGCACAAAGAAGCACGAGATTGAACTTCGCTCAACTTTATACAGTTTTCCCCTTTAGTCAACACTATCAACTTTTCGCTCTACTGTGGGAATTGTGATCGAATCAACCCAACATTAGCCACTTTCAATGTAACATACCGAAACACAACGAACTATTCACTATTTAGTATGCAAAACTAACTGCAAGATATTTTATTGTACAAAGAGTGCATTGGAGTAGGATTCTATTTCAGTAGACATTGTATTTTGAGACAGTCTTGAATAAGCTAAGTAGCCAATAGGCAGAGTGTAGCATAATTTGTCCGATTCTCTGTAATGATGGTATGAAGGACAAGTGGATAAACAGTTTGATGTCAAGCCTGCATGTTTTTTTCTCAAAAGTCTCATGGAATGTATAGGCATTGCACACCACACATTGGTTGCTACTGTAGACTGAATGATAGAACAGCTATTTCCATGTTCAAATGTTATGGGATGCATTTGTCTTCATCATTTTTTATGGTAGGCTGCTCTGGTAGGCCGACATTATGATCAAATAGCCACAGTAGCCTACTTGGCCACTGTTAAAACTGTAAGTTAAAGTGGGTACAGCCTCAGTGTTCACCGTAAAGCGCGCCGGAAGTTGCACAGAATTTGACAAAGTTCAAGTTTGCGGTTCAGCAGGCCTGAAATTTGCTCAGTGCTGAATTCTTTTTGAGGCAACATTCCTCTATGAGGGCCCCACATGGCATGTTGCTCTGCCCCCATTACATTGCTCCACTCTTCTCTACTATCGCCACAATAGGCCCACTCAGCTTAGCTGTGTCATCTGTATTTAGCACAGGAGTGTTTCTCACACATCTGTCCTCTCTCTGTGTTCAGCTAACCCCAGAGAACACCCTGATGTCGTTCAGAAGGAGTGTGGGGTGCGACGTGATCGCTTTTGAGACGGACGTGCAGCTCAGGTACCCGGGGGACTAAGGCTGCTTCATCTATACATAGACGTTGCAGAGTTGTGAAGGATCAAATGTGCACTGCTGTTTTAAATTGTTTTCAGTTTAATAATAATAACACGTGGGATTTATATAGCGCTTTTCAAAGACGCAGTTTATTGACGTTTCTTCCTTCCCCAGTAAGGACAGAGTTCCTTACCTGATGCACGACCACGGAAGCCATTTCCTGAGGAGGACTACAGATGTTCTACATAAGTTCCCTGGGAAAGACTTCAACCACAGCACAAACCTCACCTGGGAGGAGCTACAGGAATTAAACGCTGGTGATTGGTTCCTGAAGGTAAGGGTGATATCCAATTTCACAAGCATCCCTTGTATATTGTAGTTGGAAATCATTTCAGAAGGTTTACTTGAAAATTCTTTATATACTGTAGATCCTTTACATTTTGATGACAATTTGAACTCTACCAACTCGTTGACATAATGACATCCATACTATGGATGTCTTCCTCAGACGGATCCGTTCTGCTCAGTCTCCCAGCTGTCAGAGCAGGAGAAGAAGACAGCTGGGAACCAGAGTGTTCCCTCCCTTCTGCAGTTGCTGGACCTAGCCAAGACTCATAACACCTCTGTCATCTTTGACCTAAAAAATGACGACAACAATGACACTATCGACACTGTGAACACCATCCTCAAATCTGGCATCCCCCAAGACCTGGTGAGTAGAATGTCTATCAGTATCACCGCTTTATCATTCCTGTCCTGTGTAGTTAAAGTCTTATTACAGTTGTATGACAGTGTTTTTTGTTGTTTCTCTCTCTAGATCCTCTGGCTTCCCCCAAAACACAGGGGGGATGTGAGGGAGGTCGCACCAGGGTTCATACAGGTCTACAACGATGTGTCTGATATGGACCTTGACAGAGGAGACCATCTGAATGTCAAATACAGTGCGTTGAGTGCCACAGAGATTGGGTGAGTAGCCTACCTCAAAGCGCCCACACTTTTCTCAGAGCTGTAGCCAAATAAACCTTAATTCCAGAACCACATTCTACTCTTCCTGTGCTGACTGACTGCTGCAGGGCAAACAATAGTGTCACAATGAAAAGTGTTGGTGTGCTGAGACAAAGAACTGGCATTGTTGTAGATGGAGACACACGCTGCTTCAGGGAAGAATGAGACTCATATCATGTTTTCACCCAGGTGTGTTTTTTAATGGCTGAGAGCCCAGTAGTGAAACGTTCTCATGGGATGATAGTTTCTGTTGGTTTAGGGAAACGAACAGCTCCAAAGATGATGGGAAAGTGTTGTCTGAACAAACATGATGTGTGCTTTAATAGTATGACATGTTATGATTGATCACTTCTGTCTGTAGTCTTTGAGAAGTGTCATGTTTGCTGAAGTAGCTCTGTATGAGCTGAGCTCTTTCAACTAATCTTTGAATTACCAACTAAATTTGTGTTTTTGTGTGTTTCCGTGTGCCAGGGAGCTTCGGAGCAGGAATGTGTCAGTGAACCTGTGGGTGGTGAATGAACCATGGCTCTTCTCTCTGCTGTGGTGCTCGGGGGCCAACTCTGTGACCACCAACGCCTGCTCCCTCCTACAGGACATGACCCAGCCTGACTGGACAATGGTGAGGGACTCACATCAAACCTCTCTTCTTCACTCTTCCATAGACACTCCCTCTTCAAAAGTCAACCCGATCACCCCACCCTGACATTGTAATTCTCACAAAGTCAATGTTGTGTTTGAACATTAGCTAGCATATATTATGATATCCATGTGTAGCATTGAACTTGACATTTTCTTGTTCAATGCTGTGTTTTTAATCTTGTGCGCGATCTATGGGTCATATGAATGTACCTACTAGGTGTGTATGTGTTTCAGAGACCTGATAGGTACAGAATGATATGGATCACAGTGGACCTGGGGTCATTGCTCATAATGGTCACACTGTTCATTTTACAGAGGTGAGTAGAACACTACCATTGTTTGTAAAAGACAATGGAAACAGTGTTTGTAATTTGATTACTTGATTTGTTTCACTTTACAATGTTTACAGTAATTATGTACGGTACTAACTACTAAGATAATTGCTATCTATGTATCCTGTATTATGAATCTTTAAGATTGCTATTGTTAACTTTGATATGGGACTGATATATTATGTCACGCTCTCTTACCGTAATACATGTCATTCTTGTCTTGATGGTTTAAATAATTTAATCTGTAGTGTAGTGGTTGCATTAATGACATGCAAAGATAACAACTGCTGTATTTGTCCTTACGGTCACATAAACTAGGATGTACAAGGGCATCATATAAAGATAATCTTTTAAATGTGTTATTTAACCTTTATTTAACTAGGCAAGTCAGTTAAGAACAAATTCTTATTTACAATGACGGCCAACCCCGGCCGAACCCTAACCGACTACACTGGGCCAATTGTGCACCGCCTTATGGTATACAGATGATGATGATACAGATGACGAAGTGGAATAATTATTTTGTGTGTGATTATCTCTGCAGGGAAAGAGAAGCAAAGAAAGGATTTTCCAGCTGGAATCAGAGAGAACTGTCCCTCTTCTTACCCTCTGAATAGTTTGAATTAAGCCTGAAGAAACAGAACAGCCTGGATCCAGACGACCCCCCCCCCCCCCCCCCATTAATAATATACTGTCTGAATGGTTAAGCCTTGAATCAGGGAGGAATTCAGCCCATTTAAATTACAGTATTTAAAAAATGGTGGATCACATGCATAGAGTACATTTTACTTGCCTGACGACTCAAACTGGGGCGGCAGGTAGTCTAGTGGTTAGAGCGTTGGGCCAGTAAGCGAAAGGTTGCTAGACCGAATCTCCGAGCTGACAAGGTAAAAATCTGTCATTCTGCCCCTGAACAAGGCAGTTAACACACTATTCCTAGGCTGTCATTGTAAATAAGAATTTGTTCTTAACTGACTTGCCTAGTTAAATAAAGGTAAAAAAAAAAAAAATGGATTACTCCGCTGCTCTGTTGTTCGCTACATACTTCCGTCTGAGACTGCCATTATTTGAGGTGATGTCATAATGAGAGGTGTTGTACAAAACAAAGTAATCAGCAATTGGATCATCTCTAACCAATCAGTAGCAAAGCCAATGATTGATTTTCAAACCTCAGCTTTACCCACGTGTGTTCTGGCTCTGGCCCAGGCCCAACCCATCATATTCAGGGAACGATTAGAATGTTTTTGCCATTATAGAAATTGTCATGGAGTTACTCGGATCCAGACTCATTGCAAAGAAGAAACTAACATCCATGGGCATGGCGTACCGTTTGGCCAGATGCAAGGAGTTTGGGTAGCCAGGCAAACATTTTACATTCGTCATGAGAATTTATGAACAAAGTTGTAAAGAGTATATTCTTACAGAAAATATATTTGTGTAACACTTTATTTGTAAAAATAAATAAATAACATAACTGGTTCACTCTACACATCAAGTTTAACCTTATTTGGAAACTATTGGTGTTGCTGATAAATGTCAGCACTATTTACAGTGCACTTAAGGTTACATTCTGAAGGAGAGATTTTCCAATCCAGATTTGACGTGTATGTGTTAATGAAATAAACGTGTTATGATGAGTTATGTGTCTGTGTGAATTCACTGCATAAAAAAATATGCAGTAACACCTTGGAATGTGTTCAATCGCTACAGGTAGGGCTCCTTGGTAATATGAAAGCATCTTCTACAACCACTAGATGGCAGGTGTAACCACATTTTTGTGAGACGGTCAAATTCGAAGTGTCAAACTATTGAATATTTTTTGTTGGCTATATGAAAAATATCTAAAGGGAATTGTTTTTCGACAATATTGTAGCGATATTTTTCCACGATGATGATGGTGATAATTATGATTTAAGTCTAGCAAAAGTATACCCAAAAAACAAAAAATGTTTTAATTACGAATTTTACAGTTATCAGATAATTAATCGAGGTGCCCGAGGGTGACCCAGAAACACTTTAACTTTTTAACAGAATTTGCGGACACGTCTCTTGCCAAATGGATTACAGCTGCTGCCGCTACAGTAACAGTTCAGGGTTGTGCGAATTTGGGAGTGTCTGTTTCGGTAGTAAAATTGAAAAATGCGGGATTAACCTAACTGTGGGGGAGAATAACGGGGTACAAACATCAACTCTGTTAAATCTTTCTTCTGGTATGTTTGGTTAGTTTTCGGCTTGCCTCGAATAGTTGTCCTCAGAATATTTTTCTATACACCATGGTCCACAAATATGGTAAGTGCCTACATACTTTTTGGTAAATGTTTTGTTTGTGTACAAGGTTGAAACTATCGTAAACGTTTATTCGATACTGTTTTTAGAACATTTAGGTTTATTCGCTGTCATAGCCGAAAAGTATTGACAAGCAGAAAATTGCAGCAACGTATCCGTGTTTGTTTTCTCACTTTGTTGCCAACTATGAAGCCAGAATCGAATGAATTAACGTTAGGTTGTACATTTGTGGAAGAGACATGTAAACAGGAAGTATGTTTCCATTAATTTATATATACTGACATGGAGCACTTTCACACTGCCATGGTAAGGGAAGTAGTTTAGTTTACTCATAATAAACTTTAGGTAGTTGTAGTAAAGCGAGTGAGGCACATCACAAGGCTGTTAATTACGCTACACCTCCCACCTGGCTTCGGTATACAGCTGTGCACGCGCATACATTCTATACTTAGACTACTGCAGTTCTGATAACAGACAGTCCCTTTCCCTGCCCATAACAGCACCAAAAGTTAGAGAAACTCTTCAACAATGAATAAAACTATGCACCAACTCTATCCGTCTGCTTTGAGCATGACAATTGTACAATAGCCTATGACATGAGTGTGCCCGATAAAACCATAATTTGAGGCTTTTCTTAGCATGCATTTAGGCTTGTCTTATGCTGTGGTAGAATAATATTGCCACTTGTTTCAAGGACCAAAATCGTCATGTGCACATCACATCTGATCAGTTTCTTAACATTTCATCACAATGACTGGCTTGGTGAGGGTGTTAACTTGAAGCATCCCTGTTGTCAGACACAGAGAGGGCAGTGGGTCTGCTGAGACAGTACCAGGACAGTCTGACCAGTCCAGAGGAACAGGCCCTGAAGGCCAGCGTGGGGAAGGTCTCCACCATCTTCGGCAGCCAACTCTTTCATGCACTATTAGGTAAGACACAGAAAATACATATATTGAGGCTTTCACTATTATTATTTTATGAATAATGAACCCACAGGGCACAGACGTCTATTCCATGTTGGTTCAAGTCATTATATTGAAATGACGTGGAAACAACATTGATTCAACTAGTGTGTTACCAGTGGGAAGTCTCAGTCCAGCCCCACAACAATACAAGCAAATTATTTTTCAAATCACTATATTCTAAATCAATTTAGTAACAAAACTCATCAAGCGATTTTTTTTATTATACTTATGTCTCTGCTCATTATCTTTCTAATGAGAAAATTAGCGACTCGCTAGTTGTTTTTGGTGTAGGCTTGTTTTTGCCTCTGGCCAAAGCTTCAGGATGTAGACAACAGGGTCAGGCTATATTAATTTGTGTGGGAAGTTAACTGAGCCTAAACATTTCTCAATTAAGTCCCATGAAACAAGCCTTTCAGTGGCCTCTCACAAAAGGTTTGCTGTATCCTATTAAATATTATTACACATGCCCATGACACAATGTACTCTATCTATGGGGCTGATCACAAGCCCTCTCACAGGCTATCAGACAGCTCAGTTCAAACCTCTTTCCTTTGTAAAAGAGTTACACATATTTTCAGTCGTTTATTTGCGCTGTAAAAGAGTTACACATTTTCAGTCGTTTATTTGCGCTGTTGGAGCTCATCCTAACTTGATCAGGATCATCTCACAGAAAGAGTTATTATTAGATATGTTTCACTCACAACAGCAAGAACACTGCTGTATGAGGTGTAAAAAGAGGATGTTACCAGTCCACAATAGCTTTTTCAATACTATGAATGTGCTTGAACTCACCACATCTATCATTGCCTAACTGGAACAATGACCTAAACTAACTCTTGAGTGTATTGCAACGATACCTTAATAAGCAGTTAGGGCCCCAAAAGGGCTCCTGTGAAACTACATTTCACAGTCTTTTTACCCTGCAAAGGAGACAAGTGAGTTCAGTTTAACCAATGCTTGAGTGGCCCCTCTAATTACCATGGCCATGCCTTAATGATGCTAGCCTGTGGGTTTGCCGCTACTGCTGCTCTACCCAGAGCTCTGGAGACTCCATGGGGGATGGGTGACCATGGAGCAGGGTTGAAGACTGGAGAAAAGGGGAGTCTGAGGAGGCTGTCCACCCTGATTAGTGATCTCTCCAGACGTGGATGCCTGCCTGTCCAAACTAGTTGAACAAATACATTGATGATAATGTGCTATTAGCAAAACTATTGCTGTGGTCTAACTAGAAAAGTATGTGTTAATCACAACACAGAAAATACAAGATATGTTGCTCTATCTGTCTTACAGTTGAGTTGGTCAATATATCCAGTATTCAAAAGATGGCTTTGTAAACCACATATACTCCCCTCCGTATGTATTTGGATAGTGAAGCTAAAACGTTTAATTTGGCTTCTATACGCCAGCATTTTGGATTTGAGATCAAATAATAGAATAATAGTGAAGACATCAAAACGATGAAAAAACACATATGGAATCATGTGTTAACCAAAAAAGTATTTAACAAATCAAAGTATATTTTAGATTCTCCAATATAGCCACCCTTTGCCATGATGACAGCTTTGCACACTCTTGGCATTCTCCCAACCAGCTTCATGAGGAATGCACAGTCTTGAAGAAATTCCCACATATACTGAGCAATTGTTGGCTGCTTTTCCTTCACTCTGCGGTCCAACTCATCCCAAACCATCTCAATTGGGTTGAGGTTGGGTGATTGTGAAGGCCAGGTCATCTGAATCAGCACGCCATCACTCTCCTTGGTCAAATAGCCCTTACACAGCCTGGAGGTATGTTGGGTCATTGTCCTGTTGAAAAACAAATGATAGTCCCACTAAGGACAGACAAAGTTGAATTACTGTTTAACGGATGCCCCGCCTTACTTTTCTCCACATGGGGGGCCCCCCCCCCCAAAAAAAATCAGATGTGTTATTTTTTTGGCAGTATATGCGGTGCTTTGTTTATAATGCACTGTCCGTTCTCCCTTGAGGATTTCCCAAGTTGATGTACAAGAAACCAAACGGCTTCAGATCACGCGCTCAGATCATGTTCGAGCCTTCGGTTGGAAAGTGAAACACACACGCTCGCAACTGCAGGCAACGTGCAGATGTTTCATTTCTCTCTCATGCTGTCATGGCTGAAGCCAGCACAACTTCCTACGATTTATGTGTCTAGGTTCAACGTGGGACGTCCCTCATTATAAACAAACAGTCAATTAAATTCATGGTTAATGCATCATTTTCAGATCTAATAGAATTGATTAATAAACAAAACAACAATGTCATTGAACCAATTGACTGGCCAGAGATCAGGGCATTCATCAGCAAAGACGCAGTGCAAGCTGGTAGTATTTTGGATACCAAATTGAAGTCAAAATTATTCATGAAATTGAAGTGCGTCAGCTGTATGGTGATTTGTGATTCATAACCTACATTTTACCGATACTACCAGTAGTAGTAGACCAACTGATAACACCAAGACGGAATGCGTTTGAAGTGATGATGCGCCACCGAGAACAGCTAGCATGTCCAGCAAAGTACATCGCCAGTGGCATGCACACACGAAAGTGCTGTTTGAATTAATGCTTACGAGCCTGCTGGTGCCCACCATCGCTCAGTCAGACTGCTCTATCAAATCATAGACTTAATTATAACATAATAACACACAGAAATACGAGCCTTAGGTCATTAATATGGTCGAATCCGGAAACTATCATCTCGAAAACAAAACATTTATTCTTTCAGTGAAATACGGAACCGTTCCGTATTTTATCTAACGGGTGGCATCCATCAGTCTAAATATTCCTGTTACATTGCACAACCTTCAATGTTATGTCATAATTACGTAAAATTCTGGCAAATTAGTTCGCAATGAGCCAGGCGGACCAAACTGTTGCATATACCCTGACTCTGCGTGCAATGAACGCAAGAGAAGTGACACAATTTCACCTGGTTAATATTGCCTGCTAAAAATATATACTTCTGTGTATTGATTTTAAGAAAGGTATTGATGTTTATGGTTAGGTACACATTGGAGCAACGACAGTCCTTTTTTGCGAATGCGCACTGCATCGATTATATGCAACGCAGGACACACTATATAAACTAGTAATATCATCAACCATGTGTAGTTATAACTAGTGATTATGATTGATTGTTTTTTATAAGATAAGTTTAATGGTAGCTAGCAACTTACCTTGGCTTCTTACTGCATTCGTGTAACAGGTGGGCTCCTCGTGAGGCAGGTGGTTAGAGCTTTGGACTAGTTAACCGTAAGGTTGCAAGATTGAATCCCTGAGCTGACAAGGTAAAAATCTGTCGTTCTGCCGCTGAACAAGGCAGTTAACCCACCGTTCCTATGCCGTCATTGAAAATAATAATGTGTTCTTAAGTTCTTAACTGACTTGCCTAGTTAAATAAAGGTGTAAAAATAATAAAAATAAATGTAAAAAAAATCTGCAAAATCGGCGTCCAAAATTACCGATTTTCGATTGTTATGAAAACTTGAAATCGGCCCTAATTAAATCGGCCATTCCGATTAATCGGTCGACCTCTATCCAACACCATCATTAAGTTTGCCGACGACACAACAGTGGTAGACCTGGTCACCGACAACGATGAGACAGCCTATAGGGAGGAGGTCAGAGACCTGGCCCTGTGGTGCCAGGATAACAACCTCTCCCTCAACGTGATCAAGACAAAGGAGATGATTGTGGACTACAGGAAAAGGAAGACCGAGCACGCCCCCATTCTCATCGATGAGACTGTAGTGGAGCAGGTTGAGAGCTTCAAGTTCCTTGGTGTCCACAACACCAACAAACTAACATGGTCCATGCACACCAAGACAGTCGTGAAGAGGGCACGACAAAACATATTCAAGCTCAGGAGACTGAAAATATTTGGCATGGGTTCTCTGATCCTCAAAAAGTTCTACAGCTGCACCATCGAGAGCATCCTGACTGGTTGCATCACTGTCTGGTATGGCAACTGCTCGGGCCTCCGACCGCAAGACACTACAGAGGTTAGTGCGTACAGCCCAGTACTTCACTGGGGCCAAGCTTCCTGCCATCCAGGACCTCTATACCAGGCAGTGTCAGAGGAAGGCCCTAAAAATTGTCAAAGACTCAAGCCACCCTAGTCATAGACTGTTCTCTCTGCTACTGCAAGGCAAGCGGTACCGGAGCGCCCAGTCTAGGTCCAAAAGGCTTCTTAACAGCTTCTACCCCCAAGCCATAAGACTCCTGAACAGCTAATCAAATGGCTACCCAGACCCCTCTGTTACACTGCTGCTACTCTCTGTTTATAATTTATGCATTGTCACTTTAACTCTACTTACATGTACATATTACCTCAATTACCTTGACTAACCGGTGCCCCCGCACATTGACTCTGTACCGGTACCCCCTGTTTATAGCCTTGCTTGTTATTTTACTGCTGCTGTTTAATTACTGTTTAAATACTTATGTATTTTTTACTCAACACTTTTTTCCCTTTTTTTCCCCTCTTAACGTCTTAAAGCATTGCTGTTTAAGGGCTTGTAAGTAAGCATTTCACTGTAAGGTTTACACCTGTTGTATTCGGCGCATGTGACAAATAATAATATTTGATTTGATATTGACTGACCTTTTATGTCTTAAAGTAATGATGGACTGTCATTTCTCTTTGCTTATTTGAGCTGTTCTTGCCATAATATGGACATGGTCTTTTACCAAATAGGGCTATCTTCTTTATACCACCCCTACCTTGGCACAACGCAACTGATTGTCTCAAACGCTTTAAGAAGGACAGAAATTCCACAAATGAACTTTTACAAATATTTATGACACCTTCAAATTGGGGGGACTAGATAAATAAAGTGCATTCATTTCTAAATGGTTAAACCGATATGTATGAATTTACACTAATTTAAAAGGGGACATTTTGTAAAGGGAAAGAGAAAGGGGGATACCTAGTCAGTTGTACAACTGATTGCATTCAGCTGAAATGTGCCTACCATATTTAACCCAATCTCTCTGAATCAGAGAGGTGCAGGGGGCTGCTTTAATTGACATCCACGTCATCAGCGCCCGACTTACTGTCATGTAAAACATTTGATCTCAAATCCAAAATGCTGGAGTATATAAGTTTTAGCTTCACTGTCCAAATAAATACATAGGGGAGTGTATGACTATCCCAACAGTTTAGGTCTGATATACTAAAGAGTAGGTTTGGCTGCAGTGAAGGGGATCAGGGTTCCAAGCATTCCACACTGAAGAGTCTGGATCCCAGGGCAGGAATGTGCAGCAAAAAGCTGGGGCTGGAGGTATGGTAGAGTAGAGTTATGTAGATGTAAAAACAAACAGCTCATGGCTGCCGTGCCGTGTCATCCTCACCCCCTGTTTCTCCTGGCCTGCGTGACTGATCTGAGTTCAGCCTGAGGATATAGCCGAAAGAGTCTGTGTGAGAGAGAATGTCTCAGGTGCAGGGGCAGAGCAGGGTCAAATGAGGCCGGGTTCTCTACTCAACATGTGGTTTTAATCATCAGCCTAGGCACAGGGGAGGTGCTGAACGTTTCCACAGCTACCGGGAATACGGGGTAACTCATCGCATTAGCCTCCCAGATGCTCTCTGTTGTTTGCATCCATGGGCCGGGATTCGTGTGAACTGGGGAAGTTTGGGTTGCTACTGTCGCTACTGTACCTTTTGTACAGTACCTATTTGAAAATAGGTAGAAGGGCTTTGCTTAGGCTACTTGTTGTAGTGTCATTGTTGTAGTGGTGGAGGTAGTGTCATTGTTGTAGTGGTGGAGGTATTTTTTCACTGGCTGTATTTGTGTTGTTGCAATTGTATTGCTACCGGTATGCTCTGCCACAGTGGGAACATTTGTAAATTAACAGCATTGGCACAATGTCAAAGAAGGTATGATGATAGTGAATGACAACAGGCATGACTGGTGCAAAAAGTGTTCATGAGTTCAGTTGTGAGCAGCATTGAACAGTATTTGATGTGTGAATGAATGGGAGTCCCCTTGCCTGGGATGCACTGTAGGAAGTTGGAGAGCTGAGCACTTGATTAGATGTCTGCATGGTTGCACAATCATGAACAAAGTTCGCCTTGACTGAGGACTCATATCTTTGTTCCCCAACATGCAAACATGCAGGAAGTTGGGCATACCCACACACAACACTCCCACAAGTGCTGGAGCAGGAGATTATTTTAGGGTTGGAGACTGGGAGTGGAGGGTTGAAATTGTACGGCCCTTTAATTCTGACCCAATTTTTGCTGAATGTAGATTGTAGTGAGCGGAGTGTCTGTCTGTCGCTTATTGTCATCCCATGGAAAACACTCTGTGGCACATTCTTTTTGAGCTTATTCACCCAGAACAGGCTATGAGTGGAAAGAGGACTCCAGTACACTTGAATAAGTCCGCTGCAAATAGAGGAGGGTCTAACGTGGTTGTATTCCTTACTCCCTATAACACACACACACACAGTGTCATTTGTAGAACAGAGAGCAGTTGGAAAACCCTGATGACTTTGACTGAGGCACACATTCTAACCTGGACATCCCAAAATGGGACCACGGTATTGAAAAGAGATCTGTGAGAGACGGCCTGTACTGACTGGGATTAAACAGGTTTTTTTGTTCCATAGCCAGGAATTTATGTGGTCTTTGAGGGATGGAGTAGCTTTGGAATTTTAGGGGGGAAAGTTTGAGAAATAGCTCCAGTCTCTGATGTTTTATTTGACTATGGTTTTTGTACACAACAACACCTATTTAAAGCTCTGAACAAGCAGTTCTCTGTTGAGAATGAGCCTTTTTTTTAAAAAATTTATCCACGCTGATAAAGTTTTTGCCGTGTGGTAATGGTTTCATATCTGCGGTGCAAGTGGTGGTTGTTAAAAATTAAGTAAGAGACAAGTAATTTCACATAAATTTTACAATTTACACAAGTATGATAATACTTATGCAATCATTTTCTCTCAATTACTTTGGACAAGTAATCAGGACAAGTTATGTGTTTGCATTGTTTATACAACCTTTACAAAAAAATACATGAAAAAGTAATGTGAAAAACAATAACTTGTTTTCGGACACACGTGAACACAACACACGTGTGAACAAATCCCATGAAAAATATTACATGATTCAACAACAAAAAATGTTTTATGTTTAGATAAGTGGACACGTGGTTTTCAGAATGTGGTTTTCAGAACGTGGTTTTCAGAAGTTTCACACGTTAATATTTCACTTTTTTTCACTCATGGGAAGAAAAAGAATCCCCACTTATTTTTCCCTTTTCTTTTTTGCACTTCCAGCTACGTCTTGTTTCCTATCCAGGGACCAGCCAGGACCGACCTTGCTTAGCTTCAGAGGCAAACCAGCAGTGGGATACAGGGTGCTATGTTGCTGGAATGAATGGGCCAAAACTTGCATTGAATGCAAAGGCCAGGGTAACATAACCAAAGAGTGAGACTTGTATTTAATCGTGTTATCATTTGTTCTCAGATTTCAAAATTATTTCCTTGCAATATTTTGTTTTGTTATCAATACTTTTGGGTTGATGGTTTGCTTTCAATATCATTTTTGTTTGCAATACTACAGATGTTGTTCTTGACTTCAGAAGATTTGCTTGATATTAATGGCACAAAAGTAACTCACTCACTAAAGGATTGCACCATATAATAATACTATTACTCTATAAAATATGTTTAACAGGCAGTGACCTTCGTACAGCAGAACTATGCCATTGCCATTTGAACATGATCCATTATCCTGCCCCCAAAACATTTATTCTGTCCACTGTTCCACGAATGTCGCGCAAAATCGCACCCTTGTCCGGCATTTTATATTTTTAGATGTGGTCACCCTAATTCCACCAGTGAAAACATTGCTTCTGCAACATGTTAACACCATCTTTTCACATGTGTAGACCTCTCGGCTACTGGCCCAACGCTCCCAACCACCAGGCTACCTGCCACACCCAACCATCCAAGCAAACGCTCCTAGTCCCCCCAAATTCAATTTTCACGCAATTGATTTTCACATGTGAACTTGCAATTCCAACTTGTTAAAATTAGATATTCACATGTGAATATTTTTCACGTGAAGCTGCATATCCCATTTACACATTTTTTAAATGTGAAACTGCAATTCAAATGTGAGGTGAAAACAAGTTATTCTCCTCACATGTGAAAAGGTGGTGTTAACATGTGAGTTATAAATTGAATACATGTGAAAATACAGTTTTATGTGTGAAATTTAAGCTATTTCACATCTGAAAATGTCATTCCACATTTTTTGTAAGGTAATTCTTATAACAAAGCTAAATACTACATTGTAAAATCACAGGACTATATCATTGTGTGTGTGTGTGCGGGCCTCTAACCAGCTGGGCTGCATAAAGCTCTGCCTACACACGGCTCCACTCCTACACACTCAGACACTCTTATACAGTGATGAGTCACATGCCCCCTTTTTCCACATTTGTTCCCACTCCACCCTGTTGGGATACACCGACCACATACACACACTCACCGAGGACATACCGGTACATACAGTGCCTTCACTCCTTCACACAGATATTTGTACACAAAATGATACATTTCAAGTACATGATCTTTCTACACATTTGTTTCCATCACTGTGTCCTGACATTGAACCTAAGAAAGTTGTAGTATAGCCGAGCTCTTATGAGAACAGCGACCTCTTTATGTCTACAGTTCAGCAAGAGGACCAGTGTGTGACATCAGCAGCAATGTCTCCCTGCATTCTCATCAAGTGGCTGCCAGTCAATAGGTGACCACAAGACACAGCAGCTTAAAGACATGCTCCGGAACATTGTCGACTACTAAGTATTTTTTAAACCTCCTGCTTTGGGCTGGATGTGTCAATGTGTGGTTAATACATGCATAATCTATGAGCAGAATTACTGTCTTACCTCAATTAGCCATGAAATCCCTAGTTTGAAAGTGACCATTTTTATGGAAGCTGTGCTGCGCCGTTTACCCTACATTTTCCCCCATGTGGGCCAGCCCCCTAGCAATTCGAGTTCTAGCCAATGAGCTTCAGTCCCTCACCATTTGAGTGATAGCTAGCAAGATGCACAAACAGCATAGCGGGAGAGAGAGAGAGAGAGAGAGAGCAATTACATGGTGCACATATCTGCACATAGTGACGTAGTATGCAATTTTCAGGGACGCTTGTGAGCGCTACTTTCAACTACTGGCTAAAAAGTATACAAAAGTACTGGAGAATCTCTTTAATGACCTGAGATGTAATGAAGGGAGACAAGCGGGGGAGAGGGAGGGGGAATCAGTGTTTAAGAAACTCAATTAAAGAAGGAGGATGAGTTGAGAAAGGGAAGGCGATGGGCCGGAGGTAATTGTAGGGGAGTGAGCAGGATTTGGGAGGATGAGCAGTTTTGGGTTGGCAGAGCTGGCCACAGTGGTATAGAGCTGGCCACAGTGGGAAAACAGCATGGCCTAGTGGGGATGGACTGACAGAGAACTTGGGCTCTTCCTTCTCTTATGTTATAGAGGTAAAGCCAGTAGTTTTTCCAGACCATGTGATCTAACACCTACAGTGCCTTCAGAAAGTATTCTTACCCCTTGACTTATTCCGCATTTTGTTGTGTTACAGCCTGAATTCAAAATGTATTAAATATTTTTTTTCTTCTACAAATAATAACACATAATGACAGTGAAAACATGTTTTTAGAAAGTTTTGCAAATCTATTGAAAATGAAATACAGAAATATCTAATTTACGTAAGTATTCACACTCCTGAGTCAATACTTTGTAGAAGCACCTTTGGCAGCGATTACAGCTGTGAGTCTTTCTGGGTAAGTCTCTAAGAGCTTTCCACACCTGGGTGTGCAACATTTGCCTATTATTCTTTAGAAAATTCTTCAAGATCTGTAAAACTTGTTGTTGATCATTGCTAGACAACCATTTTCAGGTCTTACCATAGATTTTCAAGTAGATTTAGGTCAAAACTGTAACTCAGGCCACTCAGGAACATTCACTGTCTTCTTGGTAAGCAACTCCAGTGTAGATTTGGCCTTGTGTTTTAGCTTATTGTCCTACTGAAAGGTGAATTCATCTCTCTGGTGTAAAGCAGACTGAACCAGGTTTTCCTGTAGGTTTTTGCCTGTGCTTAGCTCCATTCCATAATTTTTTTTATCCTAAAAATCTCCCCAGTCCTTAACGATTACAAGCATACCTACAACATGATGCAGTCACCGCCAGGTGCGAAAATATGGCAAATGGTACTCAGTAATGTGTTTTATTGGATTTGCCCCAAACATAACACTCTGTATTTAGGACAAAAAATGAATTGCTTTGCCACATTTGTTAGCATTTTTTTTAGTGCCTTGTTGCAAACAGGATGCATGTTTTGGAATATTTTTAATCTGTACAGGCTTCCTTCTTTTCACTCTGTCAATTAGGTTAGTATTTTGTTGATCCTTCCTCAGTTTCTTCCTATCACAGCCATTCAACTCTAACTGTTTTAAAGTCACCATTGGCTTCATGGTGAAATCCCTGAGCTGTTTCCTTCCTCTCCGGCAACTGAGTTGGGAAGGACGCCTGTATCTTTGTAGTGACTGGATGTATTGATACACCATCGAAAGTGTCATTATTAACTTCACCATGCTAGATTTAATCAATTTTAAATTCAAGGTAACACAACAACATTCGGAAAGTGCTGGGGTATGAGTATTTTCTGAAGGCACTGTAGTTATAGGCCATAGACATCAGACAGTCCAACATCTTCATTTTATGCCCTTCGTTCAGATGGGATATTTGTGGAGAAATCTACCTCATCTAATTTAGTCTAAACTCAGTTACGTAGGAGGCAGAGTGCTGATCTCTATTAGACCATACAAAGGATAACTTGTTATTGAAATTGGGGCTGTTTGGTCATTGACTTAATGATCAACTCTCCAGTCAGGATTTGAGTCATACAACAACATTTAGAAAACTTAACTGCATAGTAGTGAACAGATGCACACTGAAGAAAACAAGCAACATTCAGTGTTTTAATGATACATTATCTACGGGATATTTTTGTGGATTGTCATTCAAGTACTCATATCCCAGGGGACCATGGCCTTTATTTCTATGACTTGTTGTTTATTTAATTCCTTGCAGATATCCAAGAATGTTACAAGGTGACCCTGCAACTGAACACAACACAGAACGGTGTGAAGAAGGCCAGTGCTGAGGATGCGGAGGAGGTGAGAAACTTAGAGAAAGGCCCGCTTCACTTTATCAGTCAAACTGTACACAATACAAAAATATGTAAACCGGATACCAGTTGTATGCCTTTACAAATACTCTATACATCTTACATAACGCACAAAATACTGTAGCGATCCTCACTTATATGAGCCACAATTCTCACCAAGTGGTTAAGACTATTGGCGCGATGCGTAGGATGTTTGCTTGCCTTTTACACCATTTGCTACATTGGTGTCAGAAGTGAGGAGAGATAGGGGGAAGAGAGAAAGTAGCGGTTGTAAGGGAGAGATAGAGAGTGAGTGATACGCAGAGAGAGTGAGAGAGAAAGTAGTTGTTGTCTGGGAGTGATAGATGAAGACAGACACCACATTAGTCAGTTCAGCAATGGTAACACCATGTGCTCATCATGGGCTGCTGATAACAATGTCACCCAGTCCTTACATTACAAGTGGTTGCAATCAAATCACATGGTCACTGACAGTAATATTTATAGACAAGCTCTGGAAAAATAACCACTGATAAATTTGGTAGAAAGCAGTGTAGGCTCCTCAGAGGAGGAAGGGGAGGACCAATTTAAATAGTGAAACATTACAAAAGTATACTCACGTCACCAAATAACTGATTAAAACACACTGTTTTGCAATTAAGGTCTACAGTAGCCTCAACAGCATCTTCTGGCTACATTGACTTCAATACAAACTTAGGAGGCTCATGGTTCTCCTCCCCTTCCATAGACTTACACAGTATTCATAACGACTTCCGGAGGACGGCCTCCAACCTATCAGAGCTCTTTCAGCATGAACTGATATGCTGTCCATCCATATGCTGTCCATCCAATCAAAGAATCAGAGAATGAAAGCATAAGCTACAGCTAGCTAGCACTGCAGTGCATAAAGTGTGGTGGGTAGTTGACTCAATGAGAGAGAAAGACTATAGTTGAAAAGTTTTGAACAAATTGTTTTCAAAAAATATGGACAAGCAGCATAGAGAGAGAGCTAGCTATATTTCGTTGTATTTTTTAAATTCTTAGTTAACCTTTCACTTACAGTACTTCTCTAGCTAATGTAGCTAATTTAGCCGACTCAACAACCTGACTCAAACCGAGAGGAATGCTATATATGTTAGCTAGCTGACTAAGGCTATCCAACACTGCAACTCTTCCAAGTCAAGGTGAGCTTTCGGTTGTATTAAGTCCAAAAAGCCAAGGGAAAAGGTGAGAGGAGGAGAGCAGGAATTGCGATGCGAGAAGGAATTACACAACGATCAAAGTGATTATGCTGTATGTGGCTGCTATGTAAATGAACTGTGTGTGCGGGTGATCAGGGGCGTATTCATTCTGACGATTCTGTTGCGAAACATTTATTAAGCATACACAAACGCAACAAAACGGGGGAAAGAAACACACCTTTCTATATAAGGTCCCACAGTTGACAGTGCACGTCAGAGCAGAAACTATACCATGAAGTCCAAGGAATCAAATCAAATCACATTTTAGTAGTCACATTCACCAAATACAACAGGTGTAGACTTTACAGTGAAATGCTTACTTACGAGCCCCTAACCAACAATGCAGTTTAAAAAATACGGATAAGAATCAGAAATAAAAGTAACAAGCAATTAAAGAGCAGCAGTAAAATAACAATAGTGAGACTATATACAAGGGGGTACCAGTACAGAGTCAATGTGCGGGGGCACTGGTTAGTTGAGGTAATATTTACATGTAGGTAGTTATTAAAGTGACTATGCATAGATGATAACAATGGAGGGTAGCAGCGGTGTAAAAGAGGGGGAGGAGGGGGGCAATGCAAATAGTTTGGGTAGCCATTTGATTAGGTGTTCAGGAGTCTTATGGTTTGTGGGTAGAAGCTGTTTAGAAGCCTCTTGGACCTAGACTTGGCACTCCGGTACCCCTTGCTGTGCGGTAGCAGAGAGAGCAGTCTATGACTAGGGTGGCTGGAGTCTTTGACAATTTTTAGAGCCTTTCTCTGACACCACCTGGTATAGAGGTCCTGAGTGGCAGGAAGCTTGGGCCCAGTGATGTACTGGGCGAAACGCACTAGAGGTCGACCAATTAATCGGAATGGCCGATTTTTTATTAGGGCCGATTTCAAGTTTTCATAACAATCGGAAATCGGTAATTTTGGACACTGATTTGGCCTATTATTATTTATATAAAAAAAAAAATAATGTTTACACCTTTATTTAACAGTTAAGATCACATTCTTATTTTCAATGACGGCCTAGGAACGGTGGGTTAACTGCCTTGTTCAGGGGCAGAACGACAGATTTTTATCTTGTCAGCAACCTTACAGTGAACTAGTCCAACGCTCTAACCACCTGCCTCTCATTGCACTCCACGAGGAGCCTGCCTGTTACGCGAATGCAGTAAGAAGCCAAGGTAAGTTGCTAGCTAGCATTAAACTTATCTTATAAAAAACAATCAATCAATCATAATCACTAGTTAACTACACATGGTTGATGATATTACTAGTTTATCTAGCGTGTCCTGCGTTGCGCATTCGCGAAAAAGGACTGTCGTTGCTCCAACGTGTACCTAACCATAAACATCAATGCCTTTCTTAAAATCAATACACAAGTATATATTTTTAAACCTGCATATTTAGTTAATATTGCCTGCTAACATTAATTTATTTGTGTCACTTCTCTTGCAACAGAGTCAGGGTATATGCAGCAGTTTGGGCCGCCTGGCTCGTTGCGAACTGTGTGAAGACTATTTCTTCCTAACAAAGACAGCCAACTTCACCAAACGAGGGATGATTTAACAGAAGCGCATTTGCGAAAAAAGCACAATCGTTGCATGACTGTACCTAACCATAAACATCAATGCCTTTCTTAAAATCAATACACAGAAGTATATATTTTTAAACCTGCATATTTAGCTAAAAGAAATCCAGGTTAGCAGGCAATATTAACCAGGTGAAATTGTGTCACTTCTCTTGCGTTCATTGCACGCAGAGTCAGGGTATATGCAACAGTTTGGGCCGCCTGGCTCGTTGCGAACTAATTTGCCAGAATTTTACGTAATTATGACATAACATTGAAGGTTGTGCAATGTAACAGGAATATTTAGACTTATGGATGCCACCCGTTAGATAAAATACGGAACGGTTCCGTATTTCACTGAAAGAATAAATGTTTTGTTTTCGAGATGATAGTTTCCGGATTCGACCATATTAATGACCTAAGGCTCGTATTTCTGTGTGTTATTATGTTATAATTAAGTCTATGATTTGATAGAGCAGTCTGACTGAGCGATGGTAGGCACCAGCAGGCTCGTAAGCGTTCATTCAATCAGCAATTTCATGCGTTTTGCCAGTAGCTTGTCGCTGTGCTTCAAGCATTGCGCTGTTTATGACTTCAAGCCTAACAACTCCTGAGATTAGGCTGGTGTAACCGATGTGAAATGGCTAGCTAGTTAGCGGGGTGCGCGCTAATTGCGTTTCAAACGTCACTCGCTCTGAGACTTGGAGTAGTTCCCCTTGCTCTGCATGGGTAACGCTGCTTCGAGGGTGGCTGTTGTTGATGTGTTCCTGGTTCGAGCTCAGGTAGGAGCGAGGAGAGGGACGGAAGCTATACTGTTACACTGGCAATACTAAAGTGCCTATAAGAACATCCAATAGTCAAAGGTATATGAAATACAAATGGTATAGAGAGAAATAGTCCTATAATTCCAATAATAACTACAACCTAAAACTTCTTACCTGGGAATATTGAAGACTCATGTTAAAAGGAACCACCAGCTTTCATATGTTCTCATGTTCTGAGCAAGGAACTTAAACGTTAGCTTTCTTACATGGCACATATTGCACTTTTACTTTCTTCTCCAACACTTTGTTTTTGCATTATTTAAACCAAATTGAACATGTTTCATTATTTATTGAGGCTAAATAGATTTTATTGATGTATTATATTAAGTTAAAATAAGTGTTCATTCAGTATTGTTGTCATTATTACAAATACATTTTAGATATTGTCTGATTAATCGGTATCCGCTTTTTTTGGTCCTCCAATAATCGATATCGCCGTTGAAAAATCATAATCGGTCGACCTCTAATACGCACCACCCTCTGTAGTGCCTTGCGGTCGGAGGCCGAGCAGTTGCCATACCAGGCAGTGATGCAACCAGTCAGGATGCTCTCGATGGTGCAGCTGTAGAACCTTTTGAGGATCTGAGGACCCATGCCAAATCTTTTGCGTCTCCTGAGGGGGAACCGGTTTTGTCGTGCCCTCTTCGACTGTCTTGCTGTGCTTGGACCATGTTAGTTTGTTGGTGATGTGGACACCAAGGAACTTGAAGCTTTCAAACTGCTCCACTGCAGCCCCGTCGATGAGAATGGGGGCGTGCTCGGGCCTCTTTTTCCTGTAGTCCACAATCATCTCCTTTGTCTTGATCACGTTGAGGGAGATTTTGTTGTCCTGGCACCACACGGCCAGGTCTCTGACCTCCTCCCTATAGGCTGTCTCGTCGTTGACGGTGATTAGGCCTACCGCTGTTGTGTCATCGGCAAACTTACTGATGGTGTTGGAGTCGTGCCTGGCCGTGCTGTCATGAGTGAACGGGGAGTACAGGAGGGGACTGTGAGCACGCACCCCTGAGGTGCACTTGTGTTGAGGATCAGCGTGGTGGATGTGTTGTTACCTACACTAACCACCTGGGGGCAGCCCGTCAGAAAGTCCAGGATCCAGTTGCAGAGGGAGGTGTTTAGTCCCAGGGTCCTTAGCTTGTTGATGAGCTTTGAGGACACTATGGTGTTGAACGCTGAGCTGTAGTCAATGAATAGAATTCTCACAAAGGTGTTCCTTTTCTCCATGTGGGAAAGGGCGGTGTGGAGTGCAATAGAGATTGCATCGTCTGTGGATCTGTTGGGTCAGTGCTTCCCGTAGATCTCCAAGATATACTGAACAAAAATATAAATGGAACATGCAACAATTTCAACGATTTTACTGAGTTACATTTCTTATTAGGAAATCAGTCAATTGAAATGAATTCATTAGGCCCTAATCTATGAATTTCGCGTGACTGGGCAGGGGCATCCCAATATTGGGATGAGTTTGGACGTCCGCAGGTGTTATTAAAATATGCAGATTAAAATGTTAAAACCTCCCAGGGCCCGGTCTTCCGGGAATTCATCAAGTAAAGTCTATTGGACATTTGGTTTCCGCGTTATAAATGTTTAATTTTTGTACATTTTTCTGCTGTACCAACCATTTCTCGTAAACGGAAAAGACTTGGAAGTAGAAACTCGTTGAGCACAGGTTTGGCCAAATGTACTTTTAGCCCAGAAACAAGATAGCCTCGAGGCCTCAACACTCTTTGAATTAATGCCCATTTTCTGGGATTAAAGGTCAAAATCCGTTAAGGCGGGTTTCGGAGCTCTATGTGATTTCTGTGATTTTCTGTTCTCACACACACAGTCAATGTGGAGTGACACATTGTGGGGCTTACAGACACACAGAGCCTGCAATAGTTACCTCCGTTCGAACCATCAAATAACCGTCAGACCTAGAGCCCTGAAACTTTATAAACCTGTACTATGGCTTAAGTCGGTAGTGCACGGTGAGTTATGTTGCTCTAGAATGTTCTCAGGCCGAGAAACAGCCTCGTCCATTTGCAATAACTTAAATTAATTTTTAACGCCGCGAAAATGACGACGCTTAGAAAAGTCCCAGAATCACAAGACTAGGTGCATTGAATCTGCCTCGGCCCATAGACCCTAAAGTTTCTGTCCGATGGCTCTTTCAGGGACCCCGTAGCAACTCCCGGAAAAAGTTAATTTTCAGCACTATTTAAGGTCGCTGCTTGGGCTCCGAATGACCTATCAAGCCGAAACTCGGGTTTCGCGGTCGCCTCAGCTAGGCCTACACATAATGTCAGAACTGGACCCGCAGCAAGAATGTAACTACGTGTTTTACGTTTTTTTTGATGGTTTAAACAGAAGGCGCTGTGTGAATTTTGGGCCGGCTCTGAAATATTTGATGGCTGGCTTCTAAACGAGTTGGACAAAGTGGGTTTAGTGTCAGTATGTATCAGTTTGGTGTCAGTATGATATCTTATTGAGTGATTGCTGACTTGATGGCAGTATAATATATTGGCATTGGACATTTTAATATTGCAAATGGACAGTGTACATTTCCAATGTATTTAATGAGGGATGGACAGGCTGAAATCAACACCAACGAGCGATGGAGAGGAACCACTATCACTGCTCGGCCATCCCGAGTTCAACGAGCCAGTCAATTGGGCATTTCTGCAGTATATTAGAGCATGTCCAATTCGTGATGGTAAATGCCCATTTTAAGACATTGCAAATGGACAGTTTCCATTTGTAATTGGACAGTGTCCATTACACATATGCTATATTGTCAGTGTGAACATGCTCTTCTGCAAGTTGACAGTGTCCATTGCCGCTGTATATCCATAAGGACTTCTATTGCGAAATGGACATGCTGAGTCAACATCAACAAGAAATTCTTACTTCCTATGATCAAACATGACAAATATACCTTATAGGTTGATTCAGAGCTTTACATAGTAATATATATCATTTGGTCGGTATATATGCCATTTGGGAATTTCTTATGCCATTTGGACATGGTTCACTGACTTGGGTTTGGAACCGAAGTTCCTATGATTATATATGGCAAATGTACATAACATCCTGATTTGGTACTTTCAATACTTATATATGCCATTTGGACATTTCTTATGCCATTTGGACATGGTTCACGCACTTTTGGGTACGGAAGCCAACTTCCTAAATGATCATATATGGCAAAGGGACAAAACATAGGTCTTATGGACAAACTCAATAAAATAAGACAAATGTATGTCGATACGGTTTCTACATATGTATAATTGACACAAGAAAATCGACCCAAAAAGCGCTTTTTATGAGGTTTAAAAATTTTCCCATATGAAAATCTACAGTGGAGTGCGCTCGCCACCTATGGGATTTTTGGTTTCTTACACTTTGTAATGTTCCGGTTGCAATATGGTTTTGCCCATTTTTGCCCATTATTTTTGATATGATTAACTTTTCTTTTGTTAAGACATTTTACTATTACTTAATCTGACTGTTCTTAATTGATGATTACTTAAACATTTGGTAAACCTATAGATTTTACATGTAAACTGGTTTGTCTACGACAGATTTTAAAAATGTATCAATTGACCAATTTGGCACATTTGGGTAGACTTGATCCAAATATTGTCCAGTATTGCAATGCTTTACTGGATCAATCTGAAACTTTGCGCACACACTGCTGCCATCTCGTGGCCAAAATCTAAATTGTGCCTAAACTGCAATATTATATTATGACCTTTCTCTTGCATTTCAAAGATGATGAAAAATTATTTTTTGAACATTTTATTTTTTGTTTGTATTATCTTTTACCAGATCTAATGTGTTATATTCTCCAACATTCACATTTCCACGAACTTCAAAGTGTTTCCTTTGAAATGGTATAAAGCACCTGCTTTTGTCATTAAACAAAGCATGTGTGACTATGTATGCTGATGATTCAACCATATACGCATCAGCAACCAAAACTAATGAAGTCACTGAAACCCTTAACAAAGAGTTGATATCTGTTTTGGAATGAGTGGCCAGTAATAAACTGGTCCTGAACATCTCTAAAACTAAGAGCATTGTATTTGGTACAAATCTTGTAATGAATGGTGTGGCTGTTGAACAAGTTGAGGTGACTAAATTACTTGCCTTTACTTTAGATTGTAAATTGTCATGGTCAAAACATATAGATTCAATGGTTGTAAGGATGGGGAGAGGTCTGTCCATAATAAGGAGATGATCTGCTTTTTTGACACCACACTCCAAAAGCAAGTTCTCCAGGCTTTAGTTTAGTCTTATCTTGATTATTGTCCAGTCGTGTGGTCGAGTGCTGCAAGGAAAGATCCAGTTAAGCTGCAGCTGGCCCAGAACATAGTGGCACAGCTTCATTGTAATCAGAGGGCTGATATAAATACTATGCACGCCAGTCTCTCTTGGCTAAGAGTTGAGGAGAGACTGACTGCATCACTTTTTATAAGAAACATTAATGTGTTAAATCCCAAATGTGTTTGCTCAGTCAACTTAGACAGAGCTCTGACACATACACTTACCCCACCAGACATGCCACCAGGGGTCTTTTCACAGTCCCCACATCCAGAACAAATTCAAGAAAGCTTACAGTATTATATAGAGCCATTATTGCATGGAACTCCGTTCCATATCATATTGCTCAAATAAACAGGTTTCAAAAAAACAGATAAAGCAACAACTTACGGCACAACGCCCCTACCCTATTTGACCTAGATTGTTTGTGTGTATGTATTGATATGTAGGCTACATGTGCCTTTTTTTTAATGTAGTTCTGTCCTTGAGCTTTTCTTGTCTATTAATGTTCTGTATTGTTTCATGTTTTGTGTGGACCCCAGGAAGAGTAGCTGTTGTAGCGAAATGCTTGTGTTTCTAACTCCTACAGGGCAGTAATACAATACCGATACAATATCAATACACAAATAATCCAGAAAAATACCAAAACAATAAATAAATGCATCCCCTATATAGTAAGCATGTATCCAAAATTAAGTTGCTGGGGTCTTTTTTGATGGGGATGGGTTACACTGCTCTGCTAAAATATTGTTGGCCAATACAATACTGAAATACTGTAATATATGCCATTTACGCAGCAGACACTTTCCACACATATTAGTATGTGTCTCCAGTGGGAATCGAGCCCACAACTCTGGTGTTGCTAATGCCATGCTCTTATGAACTGACACACGTACAGGACCACTAAAATACATAAGTACAATACTGTAAAATACAATACACAATTACAATACAGGTCCCCATGAGTGTATCACCCTCCTTTAGACCATGGATGAGGCATGCAATGATTTTCAATACAGACCTGTCAGACTTGAATTCGCCATGCCAAAAGGTTTTACCCCAGACGCATGAACAATGAGGATATTTACTGTGATTTGGATGACAACCTATGGCCAAATGCTTAAGACAGGCTTGATGAAAACTAGTGCCTGCTAAACATTGTTTCGTTTTTTCCCCCACTTCTTTCATTTTAGTGTTTTATCTGTCGGCTCTGTGTTTTAACTCAGGCTCTGTGTGTAGTTAATCCGACCCTCTCTGCCTAGTCGTCGCCATTTTTACCTGCTGTTGCTGTGTTAGCTGACTAGCTGCTGTTATCTCACCTGTTGTTTTAGCTAGCTCTCCCAATCAAGACCTGCAATCACTTTATGCCTTACTGTATGTCTCTGCCAAATATCAATATGCCTTGTATACTGTTGTTCAGGCTAGTTATCATAGTTATCATTGTTTTGGTTTGCAATGGACCCCGTAGTTCCACTCTCCGTACCTCTGATACCCCCTTCGTCCCACCTCCCACACATGCGGTGACCTCACCCATTGAGACCAGCATGTCCAGAGATACAACCTCTCTTATCATCACCCAGTGCCTGGGCTTGCCTCCGCTGTACCCGTGCCCCACCATACCCCTGTCTGCACATTATGCCCAGAATCTATTCTACCACGGCCATAAATCTGCTCCTTTTATTCCTTGTCTCCAACGCTCTAGGCGACCAGTTTTGATAGCCTTTAGCCACACCCTCATCCTACTACTCCTCTGTTCCTCGGGTGATGTGGAGGTTAACCCAGGCCCTGCATGTCCCCAGGCACCCTCATTTGTTGACTTCTGTGATCGAAAAAGCCTTGGCCTCATGCATGTCAACATCAGAAGCCTCCTCCCTAAGTTTGTCTTACTCACCGCTTTAGCACACTCTGCCAACCCTGATGTCCTTGCCGTGTCTGAATCCTGGCTTAGGAAGGCCACCAAAAATTCTGAGATTTCCATACCCAACTATAACACTTTCCGTCAAGATAGAACTGCCAAAGGGGGAGGAGTTGCAATCTACTGCAGAGATAGCCTGCAAAGTTCTGTCATACTTTCCAGGTCTATGCCCAAACAGTTCGAACTTCTAATTTTAAAAATTAATCTCTCCAGAAATAAGTATCTCACTGTTGCCGCCTGCTACCGACCCCCCTCAGCTCCCAGCTGTGCCCTGGACACCATCTGTGAATTGATCGCTCCCCATCTAGCTTCTGAGTTTGTTCTGTTAGGTGACCTAAACTGGGATATGCTTAACACCCCGGCAGTCCTACAATCTAAGCTAGATGCCCTCAATCTCACACAAATCATCAAGGAACCTACCAGGTACAACCCTAAATCCGTCAGCATGGGCACCCTAATAGACATTATCCTGACCAACCTGCCCTCCAAATACACCGCTGCTGTCTTCAATCAAGATCTCAGCGATCACTGCCTCATTGCCTGTATCCGCTGCGGGTCCGCGGTCAAACGACCACCCCTCATCACTATCAAACGCTCCCTAAAACACTTCTGCGAGCAGGCCTTTCTAATCGACCTGGCCCGGGTACCCTGGATGGATATTGACCTCATCCCGTCAGTTGAGGATGCCTGGTCATTCTTTAAAAGTTACTTCCTCACCATATTAGACAAGCATGCTCCGTTCAAAAAATGCAGAACTAAGAACAGATATAGCCCTTGGTTCACTCCAGACCTGACTGCCCTCGACCAGCACAAAAACATCCTGTGGCGAACTGCAATAGCATCGAAGAGCCCACGCGATATGCAACTGTTCAGGAAAGTCAGGAACCAATACACGCAGTCAGTCAGGAAAGCAAAGGCCAGCTTTTTCAAGCAGAAATTTGCATCCTGTAGCTCTAACTCCAAAAAGTTCTGGGATACTGTAAAGTCCATGGAGAACAAGAGCACCTCCTCCCAGCTGCCCACTGCACTGAGGCTAGGTAACACGGTCACCACCGATAAATCCGTGATGATCGAAGACTTCAACAAGCATTTCTCAATGGCTGGCCATGCCTTCCTCCTGGCGACTCCAACCTTGGCCAACAGCCCCCCCCCCCCCGCTGCTACTCGCCCAAGCCTCCCCAGCTTCTCCTTTACCCAAATCCAGATAGCAGATGTTCTGAAAGAGCTGGAAAACCTGGACCCATACAAATCAGCTGGGCTTGACAATCTGGACCCCCTATTTCTGAAACTGTCCGCCGCCATTGTCGCACCCCCTATTACCAGCCTGTTCAACCTCTCCTTCGTATCATCTGAGATCCCCAAGGATTGGAAAGCTGCCGCGGTTATCCCCCTCTTCAAAGGGGGAGACACCCTGGACCCAAACTGTTACAGACCTATATCCATCCTGCCCTGCCTATCTAAGGTCTTCGAAAGCCAAGTCAACAAACAGATCACTGACCATCTCGAATCCCACCGTACCTTCTCCGCTGTGCAATCCGGTTTCCGAGCCGGTCACGGGTGCACTTCAGCCACGCTCAAGGTACTAAATGATATCATAACCGGCATCGATAAAAGACAGTACTGTGCTGCCGTCTTCATCGACCTGGCCAAGGCTTTCGACTCTGTCAATCACCATATTCTTATCGGCAGACTCAGTAGCCTCGGTTTTTCTAATGACTGCCTTGCCTGGTTCACCAACTACTTTGCAGACAGAGTTCAGTGTGTCAAATCGGAGGGCATGTTGTCCGGTCCTCTGGCAGTCTCTATGGGGGTACCACAGGGTTCAATTCTCGGGCCGACTCTTTTCTCTGTATATATCAATGATGTTGCTCTTGCTGCGGGCGATTCCCTGATCCACCTCTACGCAGACGACACCATTCTGTATACTTCTGGCCCTTCTTTGGACACTGTGATAACCAACCTCCAAACGAGCTTCAATGCCATTCAACACTCCTTCCGTGGCCTCCAACTGCTCTTAAACGCTAGTAAAACCAAATGCATGCTCTTCAACCGTTCGCTGCCTGCACCCGCACGCCCGACTTGCATCACCACCCTGGACGGTTCTGACCTAGAATATGTGGACATCTATAAGTACCTAGGTGTCTGGCTAGACTGCAAACTCTCCTTCCAGACTCATATCACACATCTCCAATCCAAAATCAGATCTAGAGTCAGCTTTCTATTTCGCAACAGAGCCTCCTTCACTCACGCCGCCAAACTTACCCTAGTAAAACTGACTATCCTACCGATCCTCGACTTCGGCGATGTCATCTACAAAATGGCTTCCAATACTCTACTCAGCAAACTGGATGCAGTTTATCACAGTGCCATTCGTTTTGTTACTAAAGCACCTTATACGACCCACCACTGCGACCTGTATGCCCTAGTCGGCTGGCCCTCGCTACATGTTCGCCGTCAGACCCACTGGCTCCAGGTCATCTACAAGGCTATGCTAGGTAAAGTGCCGCCTTATCTCAGTTCACTGGTCACGATGGCTACACCCACCCGTAGCACGCGCTCTAGCAGGTGTATCTCACTGATCATCCCTAAAGCCAAAACCTCATTTGGACGCCTTTCCTTCCAGTTCTCTGCTGCCTGCGACTGGAACGAATTGCAAAAATCTCTGAAGTTGGAGACTTTTATCTCCCTCAACAACTTTAAACATCTGCTATCCGAGCAGCTAACCGATCGCTGCAGCTGTACATAGTCCATCGGTATATAGCCCACCCAATTTACCTACCTCACCCCCCCCATACTGCTTTTATTTCCTTTTCTGCTTTTTTTGCACACCAGTATCTCTACTTGCACATGACCATCTGATGATTTACCACTCCAGTGTTAATCTGCTAAATTGTAATTATCTGATTTATTGCCTACCTCCTCATGCCTTTTGCACACATTGTATATAGATTCTCTTTTTTTCTTTTTTCTACCATGTTATTGACTTGTTTATTGTTTACTCCATGTGTAACTCTGTGTTGTTGTCTGTTCACACTGCTATGCTTTATCTTGGCCAGGTCGCAGTTGCAAATGAGAACTTGTTCTCAACTAGCCTACCTGGTTAAATAAAGGTAAAATAAAATAAATAAAAATAAATTTGATTACATTGTGAAAGCTGTCTTCAGTGATGAAACCTTTTTGATCACACATGGGATAGAAATTATGGAAATGTTATGTTAAGTCAATTTTAATTGGTAGTGCACGTGTATTGCCTAATGTGGAAACAGTGTAATGTACTGCAATTTACAGTACTGTATCATATTTCATTCAAAGGGCAATTTTAAAACATGCATCTTAGTGCTGAGCGCTTAGTGCTTTTTTAGGTCGGTTTGATAATTTTTTTTAAATCACGGATTTCGATTATGTAATGCACTATGCATTACGTGAGTTGAATTCTGTAACATCACAGAATAAAACCATTTAATAATTTGTGACCGACCGGCTCGATTCGTTCTTATGTAGCAACATTTTAAATTGTGTTTTTTACATTGGATGCAAGTAGAGACTCAGAGCTAGAAAATGGTCTATAATACACTACAATTGACGAACAATGGGAAAGTAATTCTGCTTTGAAAGTTGATAAACTTGTAACCTCACTTTTGAGAAAATTGCCCTTGAATGTTTTGGTAAACCTACCGGAGAGCTCTTCTTTGTCTACACCGATTCAGCATCGTTCACACCCTCTTAAGCCTTAGCCCAACCCACCTCTTTAAGGATTCACTTGTGAGGCCATGTACTAAACAACCAAAGATTTCAAGATTAAAGGCTGGTTTATACTATGGGTGTGTTCGTAAATGAAATCTGGAGTGCCAGAGTGTGCCCAGAGTGCACTCTGGGCATTCATAAACTCAGAGCGTTGTCAGATTGTCTGTTTGTAAATTCTGAGCTTTTCGCTCTCAGAGCGTTCAGAGCGCACACTGGACGCTCTGGCTGAGGGGTAGGGTTGATCCAAGCATTCTGACCTCACAGCGGTCAGAATGCTCCCAAGCTAACGTTGGCTAGCTTGCTAGCTACTTCCAGACACAAATGAGAGAACAGCTAACTCTGACCATTTTACTCGCACTAACAGAGCTGGTTAGGCTGTTTTTATGTTATAAAGAGCATTGGTGACTAACCGTGCTGCTGGCAAAAATTTAATTACGCCTTTTAGCCGACGTTTACTGACACCGGACATATTCAACAGGTGTTGAGAATTCGTAAATTCGTCAGTTATTCTGCGAATTTACCAGCTATGTCTATCGACAGTTGTCGCAGTGACATCATGAACATTCTATTGAAATGGTTACTTGCATAGTGGACTCTCTTGTTTAGACATGTAGCTAGCTAGCTAATAATAATAATCCCAACTCATAACGTTACTACCCTGCATGAATCTGCAGGTACCTAACCAACCAGGTTCAATGTTAGCTAGCTAGCTAAAATTAGGCTATAACTAGCAATGCAAATGGCTCTGAGATACGTGTATGATCTGTGTAGTAATATTATTCGTAACGTTAGCTAGCGAGCCAGCCACCTGCTAGCTAACAGTACGCTTTAACTTGAAATGAAAACGACTTTCTGACAAAATTAGAAATGTGTAATATCTGAAAATGTAGCTAGATAGACTATCTTACATGGATGAACGCTTCTCCCTCTCTGTCACAGATGCCATGGGGGCCCTTAGTTTGAAGATGTAATCCAGAGACAGGTGTTTTATACAACAGCCTTCTGTGTGTTTTCTTTTCGACTCCCTGTGCATATTTGCAATCAAACGCCAGAATTTTCTCAATCTCCTTAGCTATCATACACTAATGCCACTGGGCATTCCTCTGATTTCAAAACTCGGTCCTCCAGAAAGTGGAGAGCAACACTTTTGCATTTCTACTATGTGATATCTTTCAAGAATGCCACGTTAGAAATTATTTACGACACATACTGACCAGCTGTAACGCTCGTCGGAAGGATGAGACCAAGGTGCAGCGTGGGACGTGTTCATGATTCTTTATTAAATCCGAACTCCAAACAAAACAACAAAAGAACAACGAACGTCACGTTCCGTAGGCTACGCAGAGCTAACAAAAAACAACATCCCACAACCTAAGGTGGCAAAACAGGCTGCCTAAGTATGATTCCCAATCAGAGACAACGATAGACAGCTGTCCCTGATTGAGAACCATACCCGGCCAAAACATAGAACACAAAACATAGAAATAAAGAACATAGAATGCCCACCCAAATCAAACCCTGACCAAACCAAATAGAGACATAAAAGGCTCTCTAAGGTCAGGGCGTGACAGTACCCCCCCCCCCCCAAGGTGCGGACCCCGGCCGCAAAACCTGAACCTATAGGGGAGGGTCTGGGTGGGCATCTATCCGCGGTGGCGGCTCTGGTGCGGGACGTAGACCCCGTTCCACCTCTGGCTCGGGGACCCTCGTCGTGGGCCCCGGACCGGTGACCCTCGTCGCTGGAGGCTCCGGACCGGGGACCGTCGCTGGAGGCTTTGTGCCATGGATCCTCGCTGGAGGCTCCGGGCCATGGATCATCACTGGAGGCTTCGTGCCATGGATCATCACTGGAGGCTTTGTGCCATGGATCATCACTGGGCCGTGGAGACGCACTGGAGGTATGGAGAGCAGAGCTGGCACAACCTGTCCTGGCTGGGTGCTCCCCCTAGCCCGGCAACTGCGGGGTGCTTGCACAGGACGTACTGAGCTGTGGACACGCACCGGAGACACAGTTCGCAGAGCCGGCGCAGGATATCCTGGACCGAAGAGACGCACTGGAGGCCAGATGCGCTGAGCCGGCATCATCCGTCCTGGCTGGATGCTCACTCTAGCCCGGCCGATGCGGGGAGCTGGAATGTAGCGCACCGGGCTATGAGTGCGCACTGGAGACACACTGCGCAGAGCCGCATAACATGGGGCCTGACTAGTCACACTCTCCCCACGGTAAGCACGAGGAGTTGGCTCAGGTCTCCAACCTGACTCAGCCAATCTCCTCGTGTGCCCCCCCCAAAACATTTTTGGGGAGTGGCTTCTCGGGCTTCCGTGCTAGCCGTGTCCCCTCGTAACGCTGGACCCCCTTTCTAGCTGCCTCCGCCTTCCTAGCTGCTTCCACCTGTTCCCATGGGAGGCGATCCCTTCCGGCCAGGATCTCCTCCCACGTCCAGGATCCTTTGCCGTCCAGGATGTCCTCCCATGTCCAGTCCTCCTTACCACGCTGCTTGGTCCGTTTGTGGTGGGATGTTCTGTAACGCTCGTCAAAAGGATGAGACCAAGGTGCAGCGTGGTACATGTTCATGATTCTTTATTAAATCCGAACTCCAAACAAAACAACAAAAGAACAACGAACGTCGCGTTCCGTAGGCTACGCAGTGCTAACAAAAAACACCCGACAACCTAAGGTGGCAAAACAGGCTGCCTAAGTATGATTCCCAATCAGAGACAACGATAGACAGCTGTCCCTGATTGAGAACCATACCCGGCCAAAACCTAGAAACACAAAACCTAGAAATAAAGAACATAGAATGCCCACCCAAATCACACCCTGACCAAACCAAATAGAGACATAAAAAGGCTCTCTAAGGTCAGGGCGTGACACCAGCTCATGTTATAGACAGAAGTGTGTTTCATGGCAGACCATTCCGAACTCATCTCTCAGCACGTCCAGCCTACCCATTATCTCAGCCAATCATGGCTAGCGGGAAGTTTCTTATTTTTTTAGTGGCTAAACCAACTAGGCTCGTAATTTAACATTATTATTAGTATTTACAGATGGCATACCAGTTTGTTATTAAGGCACATGAAAGTTCACATGTTCCAGAAGGCATTTCTGCCAAAAAATGCATTTTGAGTTTAAAAAAAGTTTATGTTGAAATGGCTCTCCTGTGAAGTAGTGACGCGTGACATACGCATACTGAAATAAGTCACAATTGGTTGTGACTACCCATTATCAACCATCATTTATTCACATTACTTTACTTTAATAAAACATTTCAGTTGGAATGAAATAATAGAGATCCACAACAAGTCATCATCTCATCTCTATAGAACTGCTGCCCCTGCTGTCTGCCAGAATCACAGTTTTAGTAGATGAATACCAACTATCAATTACCTAGATCAGGGATGGGAAACTGCCGTCATGCAGCCTGTGGCCCCCCTTTTGTAGGCCCGCAGATCAATATATACAGTACATTCGGAAAGTATTCAGAACCCTTGACTTTTTCCACATTTTGTTACGTAACAGCCTTATTCTAAAATTGATTAAATGTTTTTTTCCCCTCATCAATCTACACACAATACCCGATAATGACAAAGCAAAAACAGTTTTTTAGATATTTTTGCAAATGTAAAACAAAAAAACAACACGGAAATATTACATTTACATATGTATTCAGACCCTTTACTCAGTACTTTGTTGAAGCACCTTTGGCAGCGATTACAGCCTCAAGTCTTATTGGGTATGATGCTACACGCTTGGCACACCTGTATTTGAGGCGTTTCTCCCATTCTTCTCTGCACATCCTCTCAAGATCTGTCAGGTTGGATGGGGCGCGTCGCTGCTCAGCTATTTTCAGGTCTCTCCAGAGATGTTCGATCGGGTTCAAGTCTGGGCTCTGGCTGGGCCACTCAAGGACATTCGGAGACTTGTCCCGAAGCCACTCCCGCGTTGTCTTGGCTCTGTGCTTAGAGTCGTTGTTCTGTTGGAAGGTCAACCTTCGCCACAGTCTGAAGTCCTGAGCGCTCTGGAGCAAGTTTTCATCAAGGATCTCTCTGTACTTTGCTCCGTTCATCTTTCCCTCGATCTTGACTAGTCTCCCAGTCCCTGCCACTGAAAAACATCCCCACAGCATGATGCTGCCACCACCATGCTTCACCGTAGGGATGGTTCCAGGTTTCCTCCAGACGTGACACTTGGCATTAATGGCTTGGTTTTTGCTCTGACATGCACTGTCAACTGTGGGACCTGATATAGACAGGTGTGTGCCTTTCCAAATAATGTCCAATCAATTGAATTTAACACAGGTGGTCTCCAATCAAGTTGTAGAAACATCTCAAGGATGATCAATGGAAACAGGATGCACCTGAGCTCAATTTCGAGTCTCATAGCAAAGGGTCTGAATACTTAGGTTTAGAAATTTTTGCAAATGTATTAAAAACATATTTTAGCTTTGTCATTATGGGGTGTTGTGGGTAGATTGATGAGAAAAAACAAATGTAATACATTTTAGAATAAGGCTGTAATGTAAGAAAAAGTCAAGGGGTCTGAATATTTTCCGAATGCACTGTAGGTAAACCAGAGGGTTGGTCAAATTGTTTTCTGGGTACGGGCTGTTGCCTTCAGCATTATGAGCTCAAATACAGGAGCAAGAGGCTATAGTTGGGCTTGCCTTTTTTGTATTTTGGTTTTTGTACAGTTGAAGTTGGAAGTTTACATACACTTAGGTTGGAGTCATTAAAACTCGTTTTTCAACCACTCCACAAATTTCTTGTTAACAAACTATAGTTTTGGCAAGTCGGTTAGGACAGAAGTAATTTTTCCAACAATTGTTTACAGACAGATTATTTCACTTATAATTCACTGTATCACAATTCCAGTGGGTCAGAAGTTTACATACACTAAGTTGACTGTGCCTTTAAACAGCTTGGAAAATTCCAGAAAATGATGTAATGGCTTTAGAAGCTTCTGATAGCCTAATTGACATATTTTGAGTCAATTGGATGTGTACCTGTGGATGTATTTCAAGGCCTACATTCAAACTCAGTGCCTCTTTGCTTGACATCATGGGAAAATCAAAAGAAATCAGCCAAGACCTCAGAAAAAAATTGTAGACCTACAGAAGTCTGGTTCATCCTTGGGAGCAATTTCCAAATGCCTGAAGGTACCACGTTCATCTGTACAAACAATAGCCCGCAAATATAAACACCATGGGACCACGCAGTTGTCATACCGCTCAGGAAGGAGACACATTCTGTCTCCTAGAGATGAACGTACTTTGGTGCGAAAAGTGCAAATCAATCCCAGAACAACAGCAAAGGACCTTGTGAAAATGCTGGAGGAAACAGGTACAAAAGTATCTATATCCACAGTAAAACGAGTCCTATATCGACATAACCTGAAAGGCCGCTCAGCAAGGAAGAAGCCACTGCTCCAAATCCACCATAAAAAAACCAGACTATGGTTTGCAACAAAGATCGTACTTTTTGGAGAAATGTCCTCTGGTCTGCCATCATTATGTTTGGAGGAAAAAAGGGGAGGCTTGCAAGCCGAAGAACACCATCCCAACCGTGAAGCACGGGGGTGGCAGCATCATGTTGTAGGGGTGCTTTGCTGCAGGAGGGACTGGTGCACTTCACAAAATAGATGGCATCATGAGGCAGGAAAATTATGTGGATATATTGAAGCAACATCTCAAGACATCAGTCAGGAAGTTAAAGCTTGGTCGCAAATGGGTCTTCCAAATGGACAATGACCCCAAGCATACTTCCAAAGTTGTGGCAAAATGGCTTAAGGAGAACAAAGTCAAGGTATTGGAGTGGCCATCACAAAGCCCTGACCTCAATCCTATAGAAGATTTGTGGGCAGAACTGAAAAAGCGTGTGCGAACAAGGAGGCCTACAAACCTGACTCAGTTACACCAGCTCTGTCAGGAGGAATGGGCCAAAATTCACCCAACTTATTGTGGGAAGCTTGTGGAAGGCTATCCGAAACGTTTGATCCAAGTTAAACAATTTAAAGGTAATGCTACCAAATACTTAAAGATTGTATGTAAACTTCTGACCCACTGGGAATGTGATGAAAGAAATAAAAGCTGAAATAAATAATTCTCTCTACTATTTTTCTGACATTTCACATTCTTAAAATAAAGTGGTGATCCTAACTGACCTAAGACAGGGAATTTTTACTAGGATTAAATGTCAGGAATTGTGAAAAACTGAGTTTAAATGTATTTGGCTAAGGTCTATGGAAACTTCCGACTTCAACTGTACATATTTATTGTCACCCACAATGAAATCGGGGAGCAGACTGTGGATCTGTCTCTGTCCGTTAGTATGTTCGTCACACACTATATCTCAGACAGCACTGGCCCGATTTTGACGAAACTTGGATGATGTACAAAAATACACAGATTTGTCCAAGGGGGGGGGGGGGGGGGGGTGTTATAGTCATCAACTGAAATTCCAAACTTTTGATCAAGCATATCTCCTGTCTCGTTTTGAGCTATTGTCATGAAATTTGGTTAATATATGCAGCCCCTCATGAGCAGCAAGTTTTTCATAAGGACCTATAAGCTCCGCCCTTTAGTTTTTCTGCTAATTCGACTTTTTGTCCCCACCAAACTTTTAACAAGCATATCTCCTGCCCTGTTTGAGCTACATTCATGTAATTTGGACATATATGCATCTCCTTATGAGAAGTTTCCCACAATGACCTATATAATTTCAGTACTTATTTTCACACTTACACGCGCACCACTAGTATACAGTATACGGTAAATAGAAATTATATTTTATTCCTCCATATTAATACAAAAACTAGTAACTAGTTGTTTGACAAAGTCCTTATTTCATAAAGATAATATATATATATATATATATATATATATTAAAGAACAATTATGACATCTTTAGACTCCTTGGGGTCAAAATGTACCCCTCTTGGTGCTTTTGTGGTTAATGCTCATTATTGTTCATTATTGTAACTTTTTTTATTACATTTATTGTAACATTATTGTTCATTTTTGTTACATTTGCATTCGTTATATTACTCCTCAAATTAATTTCAAATCACACTTCTTTTCATTGTTGACTCTACGAAATCAGAAACCATGGTTCATTGTGAGTAAAAAAAACAGACTAAAATATCATTGGGAAGGGGGATACTAGTCAGTTGTACAACTGAATGCATTCAGCTGAAATGTGTCTTCTGCATTTAACCCAACCCCTCTGAATCAGAGAGGTGCGGGGGGCTGCCATAATCGACATCCACGTCTTCGGCGCCCGGGGAACAGTGGGTCAACTGCCTTGCTCAGGGGCAGAACAACAGATTTTTACCTTGTCGGCTCGGGGATTCGCTCCAGCAACCTTTCGGTTACTGGCCCAACGCTCTAACCACTAGGCTACCTGCTGCCCCCATTGCTGGCATAAGCCTAATTAACATAAATGTGCATGCATTTGATAGTCTCAACTCAGACTTTTTTGCACGTACTTGATAATAAACTGAACAAAAACATAAACGCAACATATAAAGTGTTGGTCCCATGTTTCATGAGCTGAAATAAAGATCCCAAAAATCTTATTTCTCTCATATTTGGTGCACAAATTTGTTTACATCCCTGTTAGTGAGCATTTCTTCTTTGCCAAGATAATCCATCCACCTGACAGGTCTAGCATATCAAGAAGCTGATTAAACAGCATGATCATTACACAGGTGCACCTAAAAGGCCAATAAAAGGCCACTCTAAAATGTGCACAGTTTTGTCACAGAAGACAATATCACAGATGTCTCAAGTTTTGAGGGAGCGTGCAATTGGCATGCTGACTGCAAGAATGTCCACCAGAGCTGTTGCCGTAGAATTGAATGTTAATTTCTCCACCATAAGCCGCCGGTACATCCAGCTCCCCAGTGGGTGGGCATGGCTCCCAAGTGGTTGGGCCTATGCCCTCCCAGGCTCACCCATAGCTGCGCTCCTGCCCAGTCATGTTAAATCCATAGACTAGGGCCTAATGAATTTATTTCAATTGACTGATTTCCTTATATGAATTGTAACTCAGTAACATTGTTTAAATTGTTGCATGTTGCATTTTATATTTTTGTTCAGTATCATTTTAAGTGAGTCATCAAACAGTAAAGTAATTTCTATTGCCCTAATAGCATCTTACATGTCTACATAGATACTTTTTGCATAGGTGTAAATGATTGACAACAATGGATCAATGGAAATATTTCACAGTCTATTCATTGACAACAAACATTGTTACTATCAGTATAGTCCAGCAAGACTACTATCATTATAAATGTCCCTAGTCTGCCCATAAAAACGAATCCTGCTTTATATCATTGTATCTCCCTATAAAGAAGTATAGTCCATTCACTAACATACCACCCATAGTCACTTATCAACTTTTAATTTCCAGCATGGGAAAAAATGTTATACATTTTTTTTCTCTTACTCGTACGTTGGAATAATTGTTACTAATTGACACAAGAAGGAGCGCTACATCATTTGTGAGGGACAACATGTTTACTGTAGACTTGTTTTGTCACCATGAAGATATGAATAATCTGCTTGGACTGGCCGACCAAGAAGTTAAGACAGAGCTTGACCTGAATTCGGCAAGTTTGCTGTATCCTGGGCACATGTACACATGACAGTCTTAAATCAGGTTGCAGAACAGTTAACTCGGCCTAAGACCCCTAGACTTAGCGAGTGCAACAATATTAGCAGGCTAGTTATTCGGTTTCGTAGCAAGTTCATGGCTGCTACTTGTTCACAAAAAGCTTAGTGTGTGTGACCCTACTGACTGGGAGTCAAGCCTGGAGAGAGGAACCTGATTCATTTGTTGAAGGTGTGTGCCTGAATGAATGGTTATAGAAAGATTCCATTCGCAGAATTTTAAAGCATTTGTTCTCTCTAGGAATTCCCATATGTACCTCCTAGCTTAAACTATTAAACCTTAATAGGTATACACTGTAGTGAACCAATCATTTTTCTGCCATAATCAGATTTTCATTTATTCAATGAATTACAGTCAGATTTAACGCTCACCTGACAGAAATCATTGTGCAAAATCTTCATCTCCTTGGCCCATGCCAAACACACACTGTAGTCACACGTCACAGCATGTCACAAGCTTTATCCAGAGACCTAGTGCCCCACCCATCATTCCTCTGATACACCCTGGTGCTGCTTACAACTAAATCCTCCGCACATGTTCCCCAGCCCTCCCTCCCTGCATTACAGCTGGTCACCATGTCACTAGTACAGTGGAACTGTAGCTAATGTTACTAGTGACAGTGTTGAGGATTGGCTAGCCCAATCCCCAGCCCTTCCTCCGGCCTGGCCAGTGTGGGCTATATGTAGGGAGGCTGCAGCAGTGGGGGCTAGTGGATGGGAGAGCACAGTGGCTGGCCAGTGAGGAGGCCCTAACAGTGGGGGCTAGTGGATGGGACAGCTCAGTGGCTGGCCAGTGAGGAGGCCCTAACATTGGGGGCTAGTGGATGGGACAGTTCAGTGGCTGGCCAGTGAGGATCCCCTAACAGTGGGGGCTAGTGGATGAGTTTCAAGAATTTGTCACATGCACAAGTACAGTGAAATGCCTTTCTTGCCAGCTCTAACCCAAACAATGTAATAATTTATAACAATGTAATACTAAAATTAACAAGGTAAAACAAAAACATATACAAATAAGAATAAGAAGAACACGATAAAGTAAGTAAGCATAGCATATACAGGGTCAGTTCCAGTACAATATTTACAATGTGCAAGGATACTGTAGTGAGGTAGATATTTATATTTTATATTTAACCTTTATTTAACTAGGCAAGTCAATTAAGAACAAATTCTTATTTACAATGACGGCCTACCCTGGCCAAGCCCATGACGACGCTGGTCCAATTGTGTGCCGCCCTATGGGACTCCCAATCACAACCGGTTGTGATACAGTCTGGAATCGAACCAGGGTCTGTAGTGACACCTCTAGCACTGAGATGCAGTGCCTTAGACCGCTGCGGCACTCGGGAGCCCTGTATAGGGGTAAGGTGACTAGACTAGGTGATAAACAGAGTACAGCAGCGTATATGATGATTGTATCTCAGTTGGTAGAGCATGGCACTTGCAACACCAGGGTTGTGGGTTTGATTCCCACAAGGCACCAGTATGGAAAAAAGTATGAAAATGTATGCACTCACTACTGTAAGTCGCTCTGGATAAGAGCGTCTGCTAAATGACTAAAATGTAAAAGTGTGTGTGTGTGTGTGTGTGTATAGAGTCAGTATAAATGTGTGTGCATATTATGTGTGTGAGAGCAAATGATGGAGTGAGTGTGTGTATGTGTGTTGGGATATCAGTGTGTGTAGTGTGTAGGGCCCTGTGAGTGTGCGTAGACACAGTGCAAAGTAAGAATAAAATACAAAGGTCAACTCAGATAGTCCGTGTAGCTATTTAGCAGTCTTATGACATGGGGTTAGAAACTGTTCAGAGCCTGTTGATGTCAGACTTGATGAACCGGTACCGCTTGCCGTGCGGAAGCAGAGAGAACAATCAGTGGCTTGGGTGGTTGGAGTCTTAACGATTTTCTGACCCTTCCTTTCACACTACCTGATATAGAGGTCCTGGATGGCAGGCAGCTTGGCCCCAGTGATGTACTGGGCTGTCCGCACCACCCTATGTTGCGCCTTGCGATCGAGGGCGGTGCTGTTGCCATACCAAGCAGTGATGCAGCCAGTCAAGATGCTCTTAATGGTACAGCTGTAGAGCTTTTTGTGTATTGGAGGGCCCATGCCAAACCTTTTTAACCTCCTGAGGGAGAAGAGGCGCTGTCATGCATTTGTCACAACTGCGTGTGTGTGTGGACCATTTTAAGTCCTTAGTGATTTGGACACTGAGGAACTTGACCTGCTCCACGGCAGCCCCGTTGATGTAGGGAGCATGATCACACCCCTGTTCCCTGTAGTCCACGATCAGCTCCTTGGTCAGTGAGGAGGCCCTAGCAGTGGGGGCTAGTGAATGGGACAGCTCAGCTCAGTGGCTGGCCAGTGAGTAGGCCCTCATCAGCATTCGAGGCATGCTGTCACCTGTGTGGAGGATGGGAGGGAAAATAAATGAGTCTGCAAATTCACTGATTTGGTGCAGAGGCAAGTGAGGGGGATAATAGCTTCTGTAGAGATGGAATGAATGAAACTGGTTAAAAGAGGGGGATACTTGGGAGGAAGAGGCCTGATGGAAAAGTTGAATATATTAGGTTATTGTGCAAAGCTGAATCTAGTTTGTAGCTAAAATGTGATTCCAATGTCATACTTGTGTGATTTGGTCTATTTAGTTGTCATTACTTGTTATTTGAGTGTTCAAGTTTGAAATAGGAATGTTTCTAATGAATACTGCATGCTGTTTGTTGACTCATGATAAGTCATTCATAGACTCATCATTCAACCGTGCGTGCGTGTGCTTTTGCAGTGTGTTCGTGTGTGCTTGCGTCTGTGAGCACTGTTTGCGTGTGTGTGTGTGACTGCATTTGCGTGCATGTGTGCGTGGTATGCTTTCGTTTGTGTGTGTGTGATGAGTGAACGGCCAGTGTTGCCGAGGCTGTCCTCCTAGCTGCCATCATTAGACAGAGGGGTCAGCTGAGAGGGCAGGGGGCACCCTCAGCCCTGCTTGTGTCAGTTGACTTGCCTGTCAGCACTGCCATGTGGGAACAGAGCTGCCGAAGCAAAACTCCCTTATCATCTCCCTGATAACATATTCAGACCCATGCAGCGACACATCTACATGTTTGGTTAAAGTACGGAACAGCAATGACAAAACATCTACAAGCATTCATTTGAAATGTATTTATTCAGCCTTTATTTAACTAGGCAAGTCAGCTACGAACAGATTCTTATTTTACAATGGCGTCCTACCCCGGCCAAACCGTCCCCTAACCCGGACGACGCTGTGACAATTGTGCACTGCCCTATGGGACTCCCGATCACGGCCGGTTGTGATACAGCCCAGGATCGAACCAGGGTCTGTAGTGACACCTCTAGCACTGAGATGCAGTGCCTTAGAACGCTGCGCCACTCGGGAGCCCTTTTTACGGGACGACGGATGTGTTTAGCCTGCATGCTTCTATGAGTGTAGCGTGTCTATTATACACAGATCAGGACAAAGAACCTGCTGGCGCCTTGATCATCAATGCAATTTTGTCAAGCACTTTTTGTGACCTTGCGTCAGGCAGTCTAAGGCACTCCATGGCCTGCTCTAAAGGCTGCCCTCTGCTGTCTCTTAAGGGTCTGTGCGGGTTAAGCTGTGGCAATACACTCAACAGCTCAAAGGTAGGAAAAGCCTCCCTCTCTCTGTGTCAGATCTAACTGCCGCTTTGAATAATACATACGTAGTGTGTAAGAATCAATAGCTGCCAACGTCCTTACATCATTTCATACAGTTACAGTCTTTAGGCTACCAGTCTGTCCTGTATGAGCCTGGAACATAGTGATTACTCCTGCTCTCCTGTCACTAGGTATTGGTTGAGTTTTCATTTCTCTTCACTATGATCCCATTGTTTGTCATGTTTAGTAGATCTTTGACAGTCCAGTTTATACTCTGTCTTTTCTCCATTGGTTCTGCGGGGCACCGGTGACTGTTTGCACAACAAATATCAGTCAGTCAATGCTCGTTAGCAGAGAGGCCGACAGAAAGAGAGCCCAACGGCTGTGTTACTCAACCTGTTCCATCGCAGATGGATGTTGCCTTGATTCATTTTAAATGTTGCTACAACAATGGCCATGTATACGTGCACACCAATATCCTGTTATTATTTGGGATACTCAAGTATTCTGTTTTTGAGTGGATGCATATAAACATCCTATCCCGTTTACAATAACCCGAAATAAGCACGTATCCCAGTTTTGAGAAACCCGAATAAAATCCCTGGGATAGGCTGAACTTATACGGGATACTGTGGCATGTAAACTGTTGTTTTTCACAGTCTGCGCAAGCTGTTTCATATAGTATCACCAAGTGTGGACACTGACTGTAGGCCTCACATGTAGCCTATTATAATATTAACTCCTGCAGAATTAAGTGTTTCTCGGGAACAGGAGTGGAGAAATATGATACATTTATTTATTTAATCTTGAGGAAATGTGAATGCGTGCTTAGCTTTTTTTCCAGCGACATAAAAGCTGACAGTGTTTAACTCTCAACCAAAATATGCATCCAAGATGAACTGAAATACTATCATAAACATGTTGGATCGTTTTCACAGCTTTTCATTTCCGTAAAACCGGTCGAGAGACTGATGTCATTTGGAAATTTTGCACTGAAAATCTCCCCGGTCCCTAAACATCTTTGCTCCGTGGGAGAGAAGCAGAAATGAAAGAGAACTTTACTGATGTCAACTATATTGTTGATGATGCATTCATTCTATCGATTTTTGACATTATTCTGGTAAGCAAGGCTTTATTTAGTGTTCTAGAGCATCAAGTAATGACCGAAGAGAAATTTCCTGTATCTAATTATAGAAAAGCTGACCTAGCATATAGCCTACCTAATGTCCGAAATGATAAGCAGAAAAATATTTGGATCTATTTCATCCTGTGTGTCCTTCCTACAGAACTCTGGTGAGGAGGAGGGAGTGTCGCGGGTACGAGTGACCACAAGGAGGAGCCCTCAGAAGGTGGAGCGTGTGTCGGTGCTGGTGAGCTGCTCCCACATCGAGACACCAAAGGTCAGTCACCCAGTGGTCAAATGAACGCTCCATAACGTAAAAGAGCCCAAAAAAGTTTCACCCAATCAGTGTCTCTCTCGCATATCCTCTTTCAGCGTGCTCAACGAGTCGTCACAGGGCTGCCCTTAACGTCCCGAGACGTTTGTTATTTTTCATTAAGCTCAGTGACCTTATGAACATATTAATAATCAGAGGGCATTACAGCGCATGCATCACACGGACAGAACTATCCCAGCGACTCAAATCAGTGATATCAGTTGTGATGACATAACCACCACAGCCTTTAGTACAATTCATCCTATTGTTGATATGAGAATATTCAGAATTGTTGTAGATTTTGCTAATGTGGATTTCTGAAATTCGACATATATTTAGCATTTTCGATATTTGGGAAGGTTGAGGCTGAAGCATTGCTTAGTGTTTAACTCTCAAATAAGGAAGTGGCAAGCATGTTGACAGCTGTTTCAACTCAATATGTCAACACTGGGCAGATAATGGGGCCTGGTATTTCATGGTATTTAGCCTCTTGTAACTTGGCATGCTGTCATATTTTCAAATTTATGTTTGTCAGTTTAGACTATGTAAATCATGCATTGACAATATGATTATACTGTATATCACTGTCATTTGTAGTGGGTCACGATACCTTAGAATGCAGGGTTGTGACTCACCTGCTATCACACTGTGTCTGTCTGTCAGGGAAGGAGGGAGGGAAGGGCAGGCCTCCTGTCCATGTTCCCTACTACAACAGTACAGTACCATGGCATGCCTTGTTTTCACATGCCTTCCCAATCACAACATGCCCAGCGGCACATGGCAGCAGAATGCCCGCAGATGCTGGCTTTTCAGCTGAGCCGAGAACTAGTGCAAGGGGCGGGTGGAGGGGAGGGGGCTGCTGCCTGGGTTGAGACACGGTGATACAGGATCACTGTGCTCGTATGATAATGTAATATCTGCATAACACCACTGTGACAGTACAGTTAGACTCAATGGTGTTCAGTGAAGAGCTGGGTCTGGATAATATGGAGCTGGGTGTGTGTAGTGTTGAGTTCCTCTCTCTCGCATGGAGAGAGGGAGGGAGCCGAGGAGGTGGCAGGGGAGGGTAGGGATGGAGTGAATGAGCGAGCGAGGGAGGAATAGAGGGAGAGAGTGGGGGAGGATGGAGAGAGCGAGGCGAGGGCCGCTGCAGTGCAACGCGCAGTCAGAGCTGGAACGGACACCCAGAGCTCAGCCTTCCTCGGGTTGCCATGGAAACCACATTCCTCCTCCTGCCTGCATCCCTACAGACTGTTCTGACTCTCTTTCTCTCTCTCTCTCTCTTTTTCATTCCTTCCCAGTCATACTATAGACACACCGATGCATATTAAAAGATGTACATCTACAAATTATGCTGTATTTAGCATGGATCACATGATTTAGATACATTGCTTTGCTGCAAATGCATAAATATACAGATGTGATTCTGCATTCTCATACATGGATACACACACTCGTCATTAATTCTCTCCATCTTTCTTTCTTTCTTCCCCCCTTCTTTTCTGCAGCATGCTCCAGTCATTGCATTTCTTCCCACTCACAAGGTGCCTATCTCTCTCCTGTGTCTTCTGCCATATTCTGTCACTTAGCACCCCCCCCCTCTGTCTCTCTGCTTCTAGTCTGTCTCCCCTCACCTCCCATTCATCTATCCCCCATCACAGCTTTCTCTGTGCCCTACACCTTACCTATCCAACACCCCTACATCACATCACCACCGACACTATTCTACTGACTCGCCATGTTCCTTATGTTTTCCTCCATCCCCTGTTTCCATCCCCCTTCTCTATCTTTCTTTATCTCTCTCCCTCCCTCTTTCTGTCTCCTCTTTCTTTCTCTCTCTCTCTCTTACTCTCTCCCTCTCTTGCGCTCTCTATCTCTCGCTCCCTCTTTTGCTCCCTCCCTATCTCTCCTCTCGATCTCTCTCTCTTACTCTCTCCCTCGCTCCTCTCCGTCTATCTCTCTCTTATTTTCTCAATCTCTCCAACTACCTCACTCTCTCTACCTCTATCATTATTCTATCAGTGGGATGTGCTGTGTTGGTGGAGCAGCTGTTCTCTGCCACTGTGGCCTATTAATAGGAGTCACAGCCGTGGAGCCTTTGTTTCCTGTCTCTGTGTTTCTGGTACAGCAAACTGTCGCCTTCTTGGCAGGTTACATTCTGGTTCTCTGTGTGTGTGTGTGTGTGTGTGTGTGTGTGTGTGTGTGTGTGTGTGTGTGTGTGTGTGTGTGTGTGTGTGTGTGTGTGTGTGTGTGTGTGTGTGTGTGTGTGTGTGTGTGTGTGTTAGCTCTACTAGCCCCAGTCATACCTCCACAGGTCAGAGTATTTCATCATGGACCCATTTCTTGTCTTATGTCAATTCCTCTGGATACATTCCTATTGTCCATGTTGACTATATCTGCTATACGTTAAGTTGTTATTTTTCATATTCCTGGGGAGATGATGTCTTGCTATAGCTCTTTTCTTCTGAGGAGGAAACAGGTTGATAATGCTCTGATGTAGAGTTTCATCCTGAGAGAAAGGGACCTGTGCCTCTAGCCATCTCCAAGCCTCTTTGCAGTTAATTAAGACAACAGGAGAGGATCAAGATGGGTTATGGTGTGACTGCTCCTTTAAGACAACAGGAGAGGATCAAGATGGGTTATGGTGTGACTGCTCCTTTAAGACAACAGGAGAGGATCAGGATGAGTTATGGTGTGACTATCCTTTAAGACAACAGGAGAGGATCAAGATGGGTTATGGTGTGACTGCTCCTTTAAGACAACAGGAGAGGATCGGGATGAGTTATGGTGTGACCGCTCCTTTAAGACAACAGGAGAGGATCAAGATGGGTTATGGTGTGACTGCTCCTTTAAGACAACAGGAGAGGATCAGGATGAGTTATGGTGTAACCGCTCCTTTAAGACAACAGGAGAGGATCAAGATGGGTTATGGTGTGACTGCTCCTTTAAGACAACAGGAGAGGATCAGGATGAGTTATGGTGTAACCGCTCCTTTAAGACAACAGGAGAGGATCAAGATGGGTTATGGTGTGACTGCTCCTTTAAGACAACAGAAGAGGATCAAGATGGGTTATGGTAGGGCTGTAGCAGTCAACGAAATTTCGTCTGCCGGTGATTGTCAAACAAATATCTGTCGGTGTCACGATAATTGGTTGTTAATTAACATAAACACATTTAGCATCTCCTGGCTTCCACTACAAGCCATTTTAAAAAGTATAATAAATCCATGTAATATAGCCTACACCTTCACAATAAATCCATTATTTATTTTAGACAGGTCTAAAGAAGCATGATGATACACCTTCACGAAATGTAGTCTGTTTCAGAAGACAATAACAGCAGACTCTGAGTTGTCCTTATGTTAGGTCCTGATGTGGCTATGCCAAATGGCTGTGGGCTACACTAGTTCATTTAGCAGATTTGCTTATAATTCCGTGGCATTATTTTATATTATTTTATAGTATGAAGAATACAATTGAACAAAGCTGAATAAAATATAAATATTTTCTCCCAAACGATTTGAGGAAGTGCCCACAACACTATTCTGTGTTGAGCGGTTAACAAAGGAATAGGTACTCCTATATGCTTAATTTAGAGTTATTAATGTAACTTTGGTTGTTCTAAAAACGTTGGGCTATATGTTTTGATGTTTAATACATTGTAAGACTGCATGATGAGACATTAATGATGATTTGAAAAAAGTTCCTTGAAAAGCACGAGTTCTGCTTTTTTTTTGTGCAGGCTGTACACGCTCCAATAGTCTCTCATTCACAATTTGACAAGCACTTGGATTTCACGGTGGCATCCCCTTTGTGGCCGTAATGCACCCTAAAGAAATCCATGCCTTTTGCGGCCTGGAGTGCTGCGTTGTGCCCTTCTCCCTGAGTGTGCTGCACAACCCAAAGCGTCTCTCACTCACACGGCTCTCAGTCACGTGATTGGGTCTTTCTCACAGGCTAAAAGTTAAGACAGACACATCGGGACACAGCTGCATGTGTCCTTATCCAATTTCGAGGTGCATACTGAAGATATTGGAAGAACTGTCCACATTTACATTTCGTCAGCCAACAAGATGAGTAGGCCTAACAAACAGCAAAAGCGCTAGCCTATGTCAATCTACTATCTTCCATAGTACAAAAGTCAACCTATTCTATTCTGTGCAAGAAATAAATATTCCAAACATAGTCTGGGACAGTTGTGGGATGTGATAGATCCCAGATTAATACAACCACTAGCATCAAAACATATTTTTTATGGAATGTGGCTGACGCAACAAATCAGAATGTTTAGCTTAAAATGTTGATAAACTATTAGGCTATTTCTTCACATTATAAGTGCAGCAATGCATACATGGTAGTAGGCTATAAGCACGGATGTTCCATTAGTGGAAAACACCATTATCAAAAGTGAACGCAAATGCGATTGTTATTATTTTATTATAAAGGTGCATTTTTATGGCCAAAATTTTCTTCCCAAAACTTGAAACTCACATGCTGCTTATATATGCCAGTTAGGCTCTACACCCCTTGTAAAGCAGATTAATATGCTGCATTTTAAGAAGTTATTTGTTCTCTTTTTAGTTGTGACACAAACCTTATTAAAACATATAGGCCTATGGGCTAGGCTACATGAGGTGTGTGACTATTTCAAACAATTCGCAAAAAAAGGCATTGTTTCTTATGCTGGGCATCATTCACAAGTCATAATATATAATTCACAAGTGATAGGCTAATATTGTCACCCATCAGACTAATCTTGATTTAATCTTGTATTTACAAATACTAAATAAAAATGTGTGACATTTGTTTTGATTTAGAATGAACCATTATCATGCACCTGTATCGAAAACGGGTGCAGCAGGAAAAAATACATGTCATCTATATACTTAAATAGCGAATGGAGAACGCTTTTCCCTGTGGTTTATTTTCATGCCAGCCAGTTAGGCTATACTCCTTGTTGTAAATATAAGCAATGTGCTTAATATTAGGAAAGTTGAGAAATAAATATAGTAGGCCGAGCCTATAGGAAGCTGATGGGACCCTCTTTTTAATAGAGGCCATCAATCTGTTTTCTCCTGCATTTGCATTGCCTATAGAAATGTTGCGCAACATGAGCTCATGGGCTCTCATAAAGTGTTTGATTAGATTTTCGATTAGATTTTCATTGATATCAGAATGATTAGAGGGACAATAGAGTGCTGAGTACCAGGCAGTTAGCAAGTTCGGTAAGCTACTAATGACCATCAGCAGCATCAGAGCTTGGAGAAGCCTAATTACCGTGACTAAACGGTCATGTGGAATTTGACTGCCTTCATGACTCATGACCGCCGGTTTGGCGATAATACGGTCACCGCAACAGCCCTAGGATAGGGTGTGACTGCTCCTTTAAGACAGCTTCTTCGTCCTCTCTACTTACATGGGCATGCATCCTGTCAGGTGATCAGGGAGTAGTCACATTGTTTCTTGGAGAATGCATAGAAATGACCGAAATGCTCTTACACATGCTGTGTGTGCAGGGGGTGAGGGGTGATAATGGTGATAATGGTGATGTGTGTGTGTGTGTGTGTGTGTGTGTGTGTGTGTGTGTGTGTGTGTGTGTGTGTGTGTGTGTGTGTGTGTGAGAGAGAGTGTGTTGGGTCTTCAAGGTGGGTTCATGTAATGGGGGATGTGAGAGCTAGGTGACAATAGGCTGACAGACAGATGTGGGGGGTGCTGTGAGGTGGGATCTGCTGTAGCCCTCCCATAAGCCAGAGTAAAATGCCCTCCTTTAACACCCCGGCCATCCTACAATCTAAGCTTGATGCCCTCAATCTCACACAAATGATCAATGAACCTACCAGGTACAACCCCAAATCTGTAAACACGGACACCCTCATTGATATCATCCTAACCAACTTGCCCTCCAAATACACTTCTGCTGTCTTCAACCAAGATCTCAGCGTAAAGCACGGCTGGCCATGCTTTCCACCTGGCTACCCCTACCCCGGTCAACAGCCCTGCACCCCCCACAGCAACTCCCCCAAGCCTCCTCCATTTCTCCTTCACCCAAATCCAGATAGATGATGTTCTGAAAGAGCTGCAAAATCTGGACCCCTACAAATCAGCTGGGCTAGACAATCTGGACCCTCTCTTTCTAAAATGATCTGCCAAAATTGTTGCAACCCCTATTACTAGCCTGTTCAACCTCTCTTTCGTATCGTCTGAGATTCCCAAAGATTGGAAAGCTGCCGCGGTCATCTCCCTCTTCAAAGGGGGAGACACTCTAGACCCAAACTGCTACAGACCTATATCTATCCTACCCTGCCTTTCTAAGATCTTCGAAAGCCAAGTTAACAAACAGATCACGGAACATTTCGAATCCCACCGTACCTTCTCCGCTATGCAATCTGGTTTCAGAGCTGGTCATGGGTACACCTCAGCCATGCTCAATGTCCTAAACGATATCATAACCGCCATCGATAAGAGACAATACTGTGCAGCCGTATTCATCGACCTTACCAAGGCATTCGACTCTGTCAATCACCACATTCTTATCGGCAGACTCAACAGCCTTGGTTTCTCAAATGACTGCCTTGCCTGGTTCACCAACTACTTCTCTGTTTGAGTTCAGTGTGTCAAATCGGAGGGCCTGTTGCCCGGACGTCTGGCAGTCTCTATGGGGGTGCCACAGGGTTCAATTTTCGGGCCGACTCTCTTCTCTGTATACATCAATGATGTCGCTCTTGCTGCTGGTGATTCTCTGATCCACCACTACGCAGACGACACCATTCTGTATACTTCTGGCCCTTCTTTGGACACTGTGTTAACTAACCTCCAGACGAGCTTCAATGCCATACAACTCTCCTTCCATGTCCTCCAACTGCTCTTAAATGCAAGTAAAACTAAATGCTCATCAACCGATCGCTGCCCGCACCTGCCCGCCCATCCAGCATCACTACTCTGGACGGTTCTGACTTAGAATATGTGGACAACTACAAATACCTAGGTGTCTGGTTAGACTGTAAACTCTCCTTCCAGACTCACATTAAGCATCTCCAATCCAAAATTAAATCTAGGTACTGCTTCCTATTTCGCAACAAAACATCGTTCACTCATGCTGCCAAACATACCCTCATAAAACTGACCATCCTACCGATCCTCGATTTTGGCAATGTCATTTACAAAATAGCCAAACACTCAACACTCTACTCAACAAACTGGATGCAGTCTATCACAGTGCCATCCGTTTTGACACCAAAGCCCCATATACTACCCACCACTGCGACCTGTACGCTGTCGTTGGCTGGCCCTCGCTTCATACTCGTCGCCAAACCCACTGGCTCCAGGTCATCTACAAGTCTTTGCTAGGTAAAGCCCCGCCTTATCTCAGCTCACTGGTCACCATAGCAGCACCCACCCGTAGCACGCTCTCCAGCAGGTATATTTCACTGGTCGCCCCCAAAGCCAATTCCTCCTTTGGCCGCCTTTCCTTCCAGTTCTCTGCTGCCAATGACTGGAATGAACTGCAAAAATCACTGAAGCTGGAGACCCATATCTCCCTCACTAAATTTAAGCACCAGCTGTCAGAACAGCTCACAGATCACTGCACCTGTACATAGCCCATCCAACTACCTCATCCCCATACTGTAGTTATTTATTTATCTTGCTCCTTTGCACCCCAGTATCTCTACTTGCACATTCATCTTTTGCACATCTATCACTCTCGTGTTTAATTGCTATCTTGTAATTACTTCGCCACCATATTGCCTTATCTTACCTCATTTGCACACACTGTATATAGACTTTTTCTAATGTCTTATTGACTATATCTTTGTTTATTCCATGTGTAACTTTGTGTCGAACTGCTTTGCTTTATCTTGGCCAGGTCGCATTTGTAAATGAGAACTTGTTCTCAACTAGCCTACCTGGTTAAATAAAGGTTAAATAAAATAAAATAAAAATTATTCGCTTCTAGACATTTCTATCCCCAAAATGTATCCTGCTATAAGGATAAAAGAGTGATTCATTGTCATGTTGGATATTTCTTATTTCAATGATATATAGGTAACTACCAAAATAAAGGAAACACCAACATAAAGTGTTTTAGTAGTGTGTTGGGCCACCACGAGCCAGAATAGCTTCAATACACCTTGGCATAGATTCTACAAGTGTCTGGATCTCTGTTGGAGGGATGCAACACAGGCATCAGGCGCCGCTCCATAATCTCCCATAAGTGTTCAATTGGGTTGAGACAGCCATGGTTTACATTGTTTTCATGCTCATCAAACCATTCAGGAACCACTCGTGCCCTGTGGATGGGGACATTGTCATATGGAGGCATAGGCAAAATAATGGCCTGCCCAGCATTTTTATACATGACCCTAAGATTGATGGGATTTGAATTGCTTAATTAACTCAATATACTTTGTATCCCTCATTTAATCAAGTGTTTCCATTATTTTGGCAATTACCTGTACCTCTCAGTATAAAACAATTACAAAATAATCTTTACAGATGTTCCATCTCAGTTGAAACGCCCCTTTGTGTAAGTGTTTTGTAGATGTCCTACTTGACTCTTATAAACTAAGGAGAACCCCGAGCAACGTCTTGTCAGTTGACAGTGAACACATTTCGCTTTTGGAAATTAGTCTCAGAGCAAGCATCTGTTCCCAGATGCATCTGAGCCCTCACTGTGTGAGTAGGACTGCACTAGGATATGGACCCAGATGCTGCCACTATTAGTATAGTATACTGCTATACACACTATTCTCAAGCCTTAATGACGAGTAAAGCATTTTATTGAAATGACTTTATATCCAATGCATCAGTAAGAATATTCTTAAAAGAACATGCATCCATTCTACTTTATAAGCTAATATAGTACACACTATGCCATGTTGGAGACCATTTCTTGGTCTGATTTGCCATTGGTAACCTCGTGTAGCTCTGTTCCCTTCTTTCTTCCTTTCCCTCTCTCTCTCTCTCTCTCTCATTCCATTTCCCTGTACTGCTTATACAGAGACTACTGGTCATTGATTGGTTCTGACTTAGGAGACCTAGCAAAACATTTTATATTTCATATTACATAATTTGTGAAGGAATAGGATTATTTTTCTCAGAGGTACTAGAAACGCACACATGCACACGCACACTCACACATACACTGCATTCGGAAAGTATTCAGACCCCTTGACTTTTTCCACATTTTGTTACGTTACAGCCTTATTCTGAAATGGATTAAATAGTTTTTTCCCCCTCATCAATTTACACACAATACCCCATGATGACAAGGCAAAAATTGTTTTTTATACATTTTTGCTAATTTATAAAAAATAAAAATAATAGTAATGGAAACATCACATTTACATAAGTATTCAGACGCTTTACTCAGAACTTTGTTGAAGCACCTTTGGCAGCGATTAAAGCCTTGAGTCGTCTTGCTTGGCACACCTGTATTTGGGGAGTTTCTCCCATTCTTCTCTGCAGATCCTCTCAAGCTCTGTCAGGTTGGATGGGGAGCGTCGTTGCACAGATATTTTCAGGTCTCTCCAGAGATGTTCGATTGGGTTCAAGTCCGGGCTCTGGCTGGGCCACTCAAGGACATTCAGAGACTTGTCCCGAAGCCACTCCTGCGTTGTCTTGGCAGTGTGCTTAGGGTCGTTGTTCTGTTGGAAGGTGAACCTTCGCCCCAGTCTGAGGTCCTGAGCGCTCTAGAGCAGGTTTTCATCAAGGATCTCTCTGTACTTTGCTCCGTTCATCTTTCCCTCGATCCTGACTAGTCTCCCAGTCCCTGCTGCTGAAAAACATCCCCACTGCATGATGCTGCCACCACCATGCTTCACCGTAGGGATGGTGCCAGGTTTCCTCAAGACGTGACACTTGGCATTCAGGCCAAAGAGTTCAATCTTGGTTTCATCAGACCAGAGAATCTTGTTTCTCATGGTCAGAGTCTTTAGGTGCCTTTTGGCAAACTCCAAGCGGGCTGTCATGTGTCTTTTACTGAGGATTGGCTTCCGTCTGGCCACTCTACCATTAAGGCCTGATTGGTGGAGTGCTGCAGAGATGGTTGTCCTTCTGGAAGGTTCTCCCATCTTCACAGAGGAACTCTGGAGCTCTGTCAGAGTGACCTTTGAGTTCTTGGTCACCTCCCTGACCAAGGCCCTTCTCCCCCGATTGCTCTTCCATTTAAGAATGATGGAGTCCACTGTGTTCTTGGCGACCTTCGTTGCTGCAGACATTTTTTGGTACCCTTACCCAGATCTGTGCCTCGACACAATCCGGTATCGGAGCTCTACGGACAATTCCTTTGACTTCATGACTTGGTTTTTGCTCTGACATGCACTGTCAACTGTTGGACCTTATATAGACAGCTGTGTGCCTTTCCAAATCATGTCCAATCAATTGAATTTACCACAGGTGCACTCCAAGTTGTAGGAACATCTCAAGGATGATCAATTGAAACAGGATGCACCTGAGCTCACTTTCGAGTCTCATAGCAAAGGGTCTGAATACTTTTTTTGTAATTAAATGTGCAAAAATGTCTAAACCTGTCATTATAGGGTATTGTGTGTAGATTAATGTGGTGAAAAAAATAATTGTATCTATTTTAGAAGAAGGCTGTAACGTAACAAAATGTAGAAAAAGTAAATTGTCTGAGTACTTTCCGAATGCACTGTATAGGCAGTCTGTTTCTTTCCGGCTCTCCATTCATCTCTCCTGCCTGTACTGTATCCATCCATTTTCATTCCCTCTGTCATATGTTGCCTTTTATACTGCAAACCCCCTCGCTGCATACCGCTGGACGTTAAATATGATGCAGACGATAGGTAAGAGAGACGGAGAGGCAGAGAGAGGATGGTTCCAACATGTGCTCGGTCATGTGTGCCATGATGGATTTGCTTGCAACGTCTTTTCAAGCCACCGCCTTCAAGCACCGCCTTCAAGCTGTGATTGGCTTTGACTGCATCTTCGTATCCGAGATGGGAGTTCTCAGTGGCCCCTCGCTCTGTAAAAAAATGCTAAAGTTCCCCCTTCTTTCTGCTCCGCTTGCAGAATCTCCATAAGTTACAGGAATAGAATATCATGATAATGAAGTGAGTTACTGTTGCGTGTAATTAAGTGGCTGAGCCTGCTGTTGGTGCCTCCTGGTAGGGCTGCAGAGGCATAGTGTGTACTGACTGTAAGCACTCACTCAGATACACACACACACACACATTGATACAAATGCATACTCTGTTTTATGTCCCCAGACACACACCAAGATGCGTACTCTTAGATGTTCATTATGTGTACCCTCGAATGTACTCTTTTCATAGATAGTGTCTCCCTCTCTCACAGCAGACACTCATATGTAAATATAGCCACTATCTTCTCCCACAGACAGACACACCCAGTTCCATCTCCCTACCACATTTCATTAATAATGCACAGATGCAGGGCTTTAATGCCGACACTGTAACACACACACACACAGACACACACACACACACACACACCAGTTATCCAAAAGACAGACCTTCAACCTCAGTGTCTGTTCGATGGAGCTCTGATCAACACTTAACTGCTTTGTGCAAGCTTTAGCTCCAACTAAAAATCAGAACCACACACATAGAAAATACATATCCACCCATACTCTCTCTTCCTGTCTCTCTTTGGCATTCTCACTCACTCACTCTCTCTCTCTCTCTCTCTCTCTCTCTCTCTCTTTCTCCGCCCACTCGAAAGCCCAAGCGTGTAATCGTGTTTGTTGCGTACACATGTGTTGATGTCATCATTGTGAACATGTGAGATATTTCCCCCATGGTTCTTCAGTGAGCCAATGGTTCTTAGATGTACTGCACTAGTCTCTACCTGTCAGTAAAGGGCTCTGGTCGTCATGCTATGTTTCATCTAGGTGTTCAGAATGATGTTATTCAATGCTGTTCAAGGCCTGCTGAAAATGTAATACATTGGGTATCGGCAGAAGAGCTAGAGAAGGATTTTTAGTATGGTGATTTGTAGGCACCCTTTATTACAAGACAAAGCCTAATAATGGTGATACCTTTTAGTATAATCACCCTATAATTTTTTTAATATACTAAATGCAATAGGATTGTCATGTGAATGTGAGTCGCAACCACACCCGTTTCATTATTACATTATGTCTAGATGTTCAGAGCTATACATGACATTAGCCCTGAGGGTGTCAATCAATGGCACAAGACAACAAAGCTCCCACCATTGAAACAGAGATGACCATAGACACCTAGGGACCAGTCCCTGGAACAGGGCTGTAAATTGGAGGTTGCCTGTTGGATTTTGGCTGCATTGGAACGAGGAAAAACATGGATTCGAATGGCAGAGGATCCCCACTGAGGGTTGGAATGAACAGACGGAGAAAGCGGTTATGATCTTTCCTGTCTTTTACTTCCAAACACAGCCCAGTCATATGGAGGAGATGGACAAATGTGACTAGGTTACAGTCATTGCATGTGTGAGGCAGTGTCTTTCCTCTCTAGGCAGTGAACGGTGTGGTTTAGGTGGCGTGGCCCCTTTAAGAGCAGCCAGTGAAGCGCTCAGTCCTGTTGGTGCTGCTGCTGCTGATGGCAGTACTGCCAGTTGATTGGCTGTGGCTGTCAGGGTTGAGGTGCTGGAGGGATGCTGCTACGTATCACCCTCTCCCCCTCGCTCTCTCTCTCGTGCTTTCTCTCTCTCTTTCGCTCCATCTCCCTCTCGCTTGCTCGCATCCCTCTGTATAATCCACATCTAGGGCAGGCAGGCTGAGAGGCAATCCAGTGCTCAGCTCCTCTCTGCAGGCTGAGAAAAGAGAGAGAGAAACAGAAAGAAAACACTGCTTCTCAACACAGGAGGTGAAACAGGAGGAAGAAAACGGGTTTGGAAAAAGGGAAGAGAAATACAGAGGAAGATTTCATCTGAGGATATAATTTATATATATACATATTGTTTATATATATATTTGTATACACGCATATAGATATTTATATATATATATATACATATATCTCTGTATATATCTGTGTATTTGTGCTAGTTGGTTTATATTCATATTTTTATATGTATGTGTGTGTGTGTAAATATATATAATATATAAACAAATGAATATATATATCTATGAATTTCTATACATATCACTGTGAAACAAGAGCGGCGAGAGGAAAATTCTACCATCGGGGCTGGTCTCTGATTGTGTGATCATATACAATATTTTCAATATTATTTTCTTTGATCTTCTACGTCAAGAGGAAGGAAGACTACATACTCATTTAGAATTTTTGGGTTTTCCTGTTGCTACTCCCCCCCTCCTCCTCGCTCTTTTTTTTTGCATCTGAGGGGAATGAAGAGAGGAAAGTAACAGGATTTGGAGAAAAAAGGAAAATCAGTCGAATTGCTGTGATTAGTGTTATTTGCGTCAGTATTAGCGCTCTGCGAGCCGATCGCAGCGTGCTGCGTGTGATCTGAGGAGGCAGCAGAGAGAAAGTGCCACACCACGCCGCTCAGCGCAGCACAGCGCCAGCACAGCCAGCATGCACAAACACCACCACTGCTGCAAGTGCCCAGAATGTTACGAGGTGACCCGCATGGCCGCCCTGCGCAGGATGGACGCCCCTCAGTACCAAGAATGGCAGACCGAGCCCTATGGATACCCGGCCGGGTACGGCCCCGGGGGCGGGCAGACCTTACCACAGCCTCCAGCCTCGGGCGGAGGAGGAGGAGGAGGCATGGGAGGAGGAGGGGGCACTCTGGGGAGAAGTAAGGGCAAGATGATGTCTTCCGGGGGTCCCGGAGGCCCAAACCCCAAGCTTCAATCCAAGGGCGGCCCCAAGGTGAATGGCAACACCGCCGGTGGTCAAGCAGGTTGGTGGCCGGAATGCACCTGTTCCAACCGGGAGTGGTACGACCAGGTAACTACCTCAACCTCCTCAGCCGGGCTTATGGCCTTCTATCCCACGCCTCTGGGGATTAGGCAGAGGGGCAGTGGGTAAATGGGATTTGTTGTGAGGTTGTTGGGTTGAAACAGACATGTGTACACCTTTTTAGAGGTGCTTATCTGTCTTGTTGTGCTGTGGTGTGGTAGAGAGCAACCTGAGCTCTCTCATATGCACTGCTTCATCCCAGCTCTAATACAGATTATCTGTTCGTACTTATTCATTCATTTAGGGAGTAGTGGGCTGTTTCGTATTAATTTGTCTACCATGCAGAGCAGGCCTAGTGTTCTATATTCACTTCAACATAAGAATGGCATGCCTTAAGATCAGATGGGAACGAGTATTGCTTATTTATTGCTTTTCATCAAAGGCCTATGTTAACATCACAGACTAAAACAGCCCTGCATTCGTTTTCATTCAACAGCCACAGAGAGTGTAGCGGCGATCGAGCAATATTCATTGGCTAAATTATACTAAAGCCGGCTCATTACGCTGCAATGCAGACACATGTTTCTCCTCCATCGGCCCTTAACAAAAATAATTTTTTCCTGACATATATGAAGCATGTTTCTCACAGATGAACTACTGAAAGGGTTGTCTCTCATCTGGCAGATTTCCTGTAGAGAGAGAGAGAGAGAAGATGAGATGAGGAGGAGAGGAGGGGGAGAATGAGGAGAAAGACAGACTCCATTAGATGGCCTATTTCTGTATGTGGCTGGTTATTCCTTAAATGATGTGCATTGCTCTGCGATGGAGGGTTGGGTGAGATGGAGGGGTTGGACCAAGCTGACTGACTGATGAAAGGGAAGAAGCGTCCATCCTACTGGGCGGATATGATACTGTAACTAGGACCATTTAAACCAGCACATGTTTTATATTCTCCATTTACCATTTCCTTTATCGTCTCAGGGGCCTCTATTGTCTCAGTCTTGACATTTCTCTTTTGACTAAAGCTAGGAACACAATCTGTAATTAGGCAGGGTGCGTGTGTGTGTGCGTGCGCGCACGAGAGTGAGCTGGGGGTGGGGGAAGGGGAAGGGCCACTGTGTGTGTATGAAATGGTTCTCTGTGTATGTATGTGTGTGTGTGTGTGAGTCTGTTTAGTCCCATAATATACACGGTGTTCGAAGCTACTGTGTATGTGTGTGAATTTATTTGAGCAGAGAGCATAAAACGGCAGGAGAGAGAGACAGCGTGGGGGTAAAATGGAGGCTGAAATCTCACTGGTAATGTTGGAGAAATTCTACTGAGCACAGATGAACAGCAACCTAACTGATATTACTAGCTAGCCTTCCTACATGAACCAGGGAGGAAGAGGTTTCATTTCATTTGCTTCCTTGACATTGTGCTGTAATAATAATCTATTGTATATTCTAACCAGTCCATATCCACCGTCAGTTGTGCCCAAGCCAATCAGGCAGATTTCATTTCTCACGTTTAAAACCTCACGGCAGTTTTGATTACGTAAGCATTTTCATGTCGATTATTTATTTACCATCAGTACAAATATCCTCCTGCCAACTGCTCATTCCCAGCGTAAATGTAATGTCTAGATTGCAAATGAATTGGAGCCAATATCTCATGTGAAATGTTTTTCAGCCTCTCATTCATTTATGTAGTGGCTTGTCAATTCATGCGAAGGGGGTGGGTTATTTGGAGCATGCATCATCACAACTTAGCCACAGCCTTTGATAGATGAAATCAATGGAGCTAAAATGATTGGTACTGCTACTTTTTTGTCATCCTGTCAGAGGATTTTTGGGATGGTTTAATGCCTAATATACTGCATTTACACATTATCACTGGTCTTTATTAGGAGAACGTCTGGGTGTACAGAGAACGTTTCAACGTGTGTAAAATACAGCATACAAATCCAAACAGTGATAATCTGCAATGTAACCGGCACAACATCACCGGACATACAGAGAAAGAATTAGTGATGACAGGAAAGAGAGGTGAAAACGCTAATGTAGAAAAAGAGAGCACTAAACCAATAAAGACAGCCGGCCTGGAGAGGGGGAGGAGATTATGTAAGAGGAGGCAGTTGGTGGTGCTGAGAGGGGATGCTCAGAGAGAGAGAGAGAGAGGGAGCCCCATGGCTCTGTGGACAAGCATCTGTCCCTCAGCCTCCTAAAAGGCTCTCTACAGGGTCAGGTTTTAACCCTCTCAGTCTCTAGTACAGCATCAACACAGCACCATCCACCTCTGCTTGCTGTGGGCAAAGCACAGCCTTGGATGGACGTTGGAGCATCTCTGTTCCCCTCAGTCCCCACTGCACATCCATGGGTGGGAATTTCCCCCCTCCCCCACCACCATTCGCAGCACTCACAAGACACCAGGGCAGGCATGGACATGTGTAATGCTCATATTATACACAGTCACACAACCACACTGATCTTTCTGATACATGCATCTTTTGGAAGATTTTGGGGAAACTGAAACTGTTATTAGTAGTCATCCGACATAATCTCTCAAAATAATACATGATTACAGTTGGCTAACATATTTTCATATCTGGGTTTTTTCAAAGGATTTTGATAGCCAGAAGCGTTCCATAAAAAGTTCCTAAAATGGCTAAGAAATTGTTCCAAACTAACCAAAGTATAGTATGTTCTTCCATTTAACCGCACGTCTTTGTTCTCCTCCCTCCCCACCATATCTCCTTGAAAGCAAGATTACAGTCAATGGCTATTGTCAGGGGGTTGGTTAAGTTAATTATGGATGGATGGATGTACATGAAGCCAGTTGGGATTAAAAGGAGCATTTCCTTTAAACATGAGCAGTTGAATTTCCATTTGAGAGATGAGGAGACCCTGGCCTAATGGGAGGCTTCTTCACTCAGAGCTCTCCCTCCCCCCTCAGGCTCCAATCTGTCTGTGTGTGCTCTCCAGCTCTGTGCCTATGATTAGCTTGAAATATTAATTGGTTTTTACTTTATTTATTATGAGCAAGATATTACAATTTTTCCAAAATGCCCTCCCAGTCCCCCATGCTCCGTCAAAGGTCTATTGTTTACCAGATCATTGGTGCTCTGTGGACGTACAGGATCACTCTAATGCATGAGCGTTGAGTGTGGGCTTACATCATGAACACTCCCATAGGTGGTTTCCAGTCGAGAGCCTTCAGGTTTGGATCAGAAATGTCTCTTGGCCTCTCTCTCGCTGGGTGATCACGGTTGTTATTCCTGCTCGCTGAAACTTTGGCTCGCTCTCCAATGTCTCCATTTTCGACGATCCAACCACCAGATGTTTCTACAATAGTTGAATAGTAAATAAACAGTTATTAACAGGCTTTTAGTCCAAGTTTTTCTTTGATGGTTATATCCACATATCTGGTGTGTTTACATCATTAGTTGGTTGGTTTTTGCTGTTTGTCTGGCCTGAGATGTCAACCCTGGGACATGTACAGCCAGTAATAATGCATAGCTTTCTAACAGTACATCTGGAGTGGTACAGAGAGAGGTAAGAAACAGGAGCAGCTAGGATCCTGGTGGTGAGGCCTGTCTGCCAGTGAGTGTAGTGGAGTTGATTGGTGGGGTGCTGCCTCTCCTTTTTAGAGAATGTTGATCACAGGCCGCCCCAGACAAATATGGGGTTGGGGTGGATCCCAGAGGGGCCAAACCTCCCCCACTCCATCCACCCCATTATCTCTGGTGACTCTTAAAGGCCAGACAGCTTGGCATTCAGAGAATGATGTCATTCTAAATGCAGTGTGTGTCTGTAGAAAAGGGGGGGGGGGGGGGGCCTGTTTCTGACTAATCACTGGGGCTGAGTGCTGGGCGGATGCTCAGGGGTTACAGAACTGGATGTCCAGAGTCAGCTTGGTGTCAGACAGTGTGGGATGTTCTGTGCTTGGTTTGATACTTTGATACTTTGGTTTGATACTCTGAATTCCTACACATTTTTGTGTTAATCGTAGCTTTTGCAAAATGCAATTGCTATGTTGTGCTACTTTATACAGTACATGAGACTCGTGGGATCTCAGCCTTGAGCATTTTGGTGTGATAAAACATAGAAGAGTAGGTCAGTCTGTATGTCTTTGCTGCTGTGTGCACATAAAGCTGTATTGGGTAAACAAAATGGATACATTTGACCCTAATATCCAGTACAGTGTATTCAGGAGGGACACAGCGTGGATCCAGATAAGTAGGAGGCATGAAATAGATACTGGAGCCAATTGTGGGATCCTACTCGGTCAGCAAACTTTGGTATTGTATAACCTCCATACCAGGCTAGCCAGCAGTGCCATGCCCCGTGGGAGGAGAGTCGTCCAGCTAGCTGACGTGGACCAGTGCAACACAGTTACTCCATAATCTTATTAGCTATGACAATCTGCTAGTCTGGTTAACGGCCATGAGACTTTCTCCCCTGTAAGTCATTTCTATATTGTATTCATGCCTTTCAGTGGCTGGCTGCACACTGATGCTCACTTGCAGTATCAATTGTCATTGGACAAGGACTTGTGGATAGTACCTGTCCAATCTGTATTAATATCTATCTATATGTCTCCCCTCTCTGTCTCTTTGGATTTCTTCTACACCATCACACACACACACACACACACACACACACACACACACACACACACACACACACACACACACACACACACACACACACACACACACACACACACACACACACATACATACATACATATCTCGAACAGACCTTTGCCTAAAACAAAATGTACCGGACTCATAAAGATTCAAGGGAGGAGAGCTGCACGGTGAATCACTGCAAATGCACAGTGAAACAGAGGGGACAAGGTGTGCTGCAATATTTATGTGCACTTTTACAAAAGTAAACTTTTTCTACACCTTTAGAGGGGGCAAGGATTCTGTGGTTGAGAAGAGGCCGGCACAGATGTGGACATCAGAGTGACGGGGATCGTTTGACAGCTATTAGAAAAGTAGTAGAGCTTGAACAGTCAGGTGTGTTGGTCTAACAATGACCCTGGACTGGATCCTAACCTCACCTCCCACACCTCCTGTAAAAGCTGCTGCAGCCCCCATGGACTTGCAGTACTTCATTCACAGAGAGGTGGACCTGCTTTGTTTCAAGGTTAGGCTTACTGTAAATATAAATATTCTACTCAACATATAATACAAATATGCTTCTCAGATGCAACCAAATCTGCAGTATATGTTTATAAAAACTTATACTGCAGAATTGAATGAAATGTGTATTGGTGTGGGCTGTTTGTACTGCATGTACATAATGTGTGTATACCGGCTTGCCTGCTTTCTGCCATGTATGGTGAGGCCAGGCCATGTGATCCGAATGCTGTTTGTCAGAGCCCCTGCCTGGGCCCAACCCTCTGCCTCTCCCAGCCAGCTAGCCAGCCAGGGAGGAGAGGAGAGAGGGGAGGGCTGTTTGTTTGCTTGCCTGCTTTGTTTTATTTAGGGGGTTTTGCTGATCAAGGTAGCGGCTGGCCTAGAAACGGGAATGTGCTGTGCAGTGCTGTACTCCTGATTCAACGATGGGACCATCGTTCCCTTGTTCTGTCAGGAAGATAAGGGAGGAGGAAGAGGCCTTTCATTGGTTGATGATGGGGGGACACGGTCACATGGTCTCGCCCCCCTACTGCTATAATCTATAATGAATAATATGTACAGAAAACAGTGCTGTGTGATTTATGTATGGTACTTCTAGCTTCAACAGTCATCTCCTGTTGCCTTATCTGGGTTCTATTCCTCTATTGCTCTTGGCTGGGTATGCTTCAGATCGCAGCACTAACTCCTGGCCAGAGCGTACTAGAACACCCACACACTGCCACGGGACTGCATGCATCACATCGATAACGCTGAAGACTGGGCCTATCCCCAAGCCTTCTGACTCCTCTCCTTTTTTGTGGGTGTCCGTGGGCGCTTTCAACAGCGCTCGGGCTATTGTTCCACTGCTCGTAATTTTAGAAACGCAGCTCTGGCTCCAGTGGAGGCATGTATTGTATACTGTAGCGGTGTAGACAAGGGCCTGCAGATCTGGAATATTCTTCACAGTAGAGTGTTGACTGGATGCTGTTATTCATGCAGTATTGTGAAGCTGTTGTCGCCAAACATGTTGATTTTTCAGATGAATATTGAGATGCAGAATGAAGACTAAATGCTAAAGCGGGAAGAGCTGAAATGCACAGACTTAGATGTCTTTTCCCATTTTCTGGAGAGTTGTGTCTTGTGAGTAGAACATTTGGCGATGCAGTCAGTGCATCTCTTCCCATGTGTAGCGTAGTTACACTGAGTGCCATCTGATCTCGCTAATGCATTATCCAAGCAGCCCTTTAGCCATTTGGTCTGCTGGCCTCCATTTTTTTTCTTCTTTTTTTTCTAGTTTTCTTTTTTTCCCCCGATCATCCTCTCATCTCTTCCTCTGCCTTCTGTCTTTCTCATGCATTGTCCGGATCAAAAGCTCCAATCAACTAGCTACATGGTGTGGGTATGTTTCAGCAGGCTGCTTCAGCTCTGTGCGTCAGTATAATTAGCATAGCTTTTCTCTGCCATTTTAAGAGGATGTGCACGAGGTGCTGCTTCATTAATATACAGCCGCTATGCCTTCAAAACAATCACGTCTTTTATCTTTGAAGTCGCACTGAATACGTAGTTTTTTTCCCCCATCGAAATGAGGCCTTGAACAAATTGAATGCATTAAACTAAATGATGAAGGTTGATCCGTAGTTGAAATACGTGGATTCCTTTTGACAAATCTAACAATTAAACTGTGGAAGGTCTTTTTGAACCTGCTGTTGATTGCACATCTGTTTAACATAGAGCAATTGGTTTCAATTATTCATGTTTTCACCGCAATTCCAGTAGTGTCTGTGGTTTTCATTGCTGTTTCGATTGGTCTTAGTCACTATGCCTCTGAAAAACCACTCCGAATGGGATCAACACAGTACAAGCACCATATAGTCACATACAGAAGCATATGTTTGCCTGACACTGCGCTCTCCCTCCATCCCTCCTCCCCCTCTCCCCCCTCCCTCCCCAGTGAAAAGACATACAGTATGTCTATGCTAGAGCACAGACCACAGATCATCCTTTAACAGGCCCCTGGTTCATTATCAGTTATTATTGCCCAGTGGATATACAGTATACTGTGTCTACCCATTGAGCTTAATGTGCTTAAAAAAGTATCTCCCCCCTCCCTCTCTCTCTGGGAAATGGAGACAGATATCCCCAGCCTAGAGAAAGAGACGGAGAACGAGATAAAAACAGATAGAGAGAGCGCAACTTGACCCGTTCCTGGTTCCAAACAATCCCTTCTTAATATCCTACTTCTCATTGCACTGTAGATGTGGTACACCGGCCTTGACATAGCTTTTTCTGGATTTATGACATTTCTTTTCCCTCTGTGCATCTAGGGTGTCTGTGAATATGCCATATTTGAGGAGAGGTTGGTGGCCGTCTGTCTTGTCTACACTGTATGATTGCAGCTCTCAAACTCATATTTCCTTTCCTCCCCTGGATTTGTGTTAGTGCCTCGTACACTGTAGTATTACACATAGTATTTTACTGTGTTCAGTAAGACCCCTAAGACACTGCCTTGCCCAATGTCTTCAGACTACAGAACATGAGCAATACTGTATACGAATATATTTTATCTCCATTTTTTTATTCTGCTGAACATACATTATAGTTGATAACCGGCGTCTGGTGTCATCTCTGCATCTCTCCGTCCCCTGACTGTACTGTAGTACTGTATTTAAGCTTTAGCACAAGCGGGGCCTGTCCAGATTACATGGTGGATTACCATAGTACGTTATCAAAGTTTCTAAGTAGTACATGGTCAGCAGGCAGCAGCCCAACGTTGGAGCTGGCAGGGCTCAGCGGGCCATACACAGCAGAGCAATAAGAACTTCATTGGGCACTGATGTAATTGTCTTTATGCATCAGTGTAGCGCCTCTGCTGCTCTGTGCTATTGTATTATTTTTTTTATGACTGGCGGCCGAGTCAAGGCGCCCGTAGGTATTTGGGTTGCGGTTGATTTATAAGCATTGGAACTATAGAACGTTGGCGGTTGGCACCCTTACTCAGTGTAGCATTACCATGTCATCTTTATACTAACAGCACAGCAGCCATCTTCTGGCCATTACTTCAATGCTAGGAACCTTAATGTCCAAGTTTTTTTTTAAACAACATAGTCTAATGCCAATCCTCAACCTTGGCTATAGTTGAGGTGCGATCAATGAATTATTTGAAATCTTAGTGAGGTTTTGAGGCCCATCTTTACTGTATAGAGTTAGTCTGAAGAGCTAGTCTTAGGAGAGACTATATATACACTATATATACAAAAGTATGGGGACACCTCTTCAAATTAATGGATTTGGCTATTTCAGCCACACCCGTTGCTGACAGGTGTATAAAATCGAGCAGACAACCATGAATCTCCATAGACAAACATTGGGAGTAGAATGGCATTACTGAAGAGCTCAGTGACTTTCAACGTGGCAACGTTATAGGAATACGACCTGTCCAACAGGTCAGTTCGTCAAATTTCTGCCCTGCTAGAGCTACCCCGGTCAACTGTAAGAGCTGTTATTGTGAAGTGGAAACGTCTAGGAGCAACAACGGCTCAGCCGTGAAGTTGTAGGGTCACACAAGCTCACAGAACGGAACTGCCAAGTGCTGAAGCGTGCAGCACTTAAAAATCGCCTGTTCTAAGTTGCAACACTCTCTACCTAGTTCCAAACTGCCTCTGGAAACAACCTACCCAACTTTATGAGCTAACACACGACTACCACCTGGAAACACCACAAGTATGCACTTGACATACAATAGGATTTTATTAAACTTTTAAAACATTGCAACTGTGTGAATGTTCACTGGTTGCCAATTAGGCCGGGTGTGAATGTTCTGACAGCCTAAAACCTACCCAACCAGTCGGAATACAATGGGCATCAATCTACTGTTGATGCCCCATGAGCAGGTAATTAAAGGGATAGTTTGACATTTTGGCAATTTAGCATCCTCATAGATTCCATTTTATGTCTCTGCGTGCAGTTTGAATGTGATAGCGCAATGACTGGAAGTCTAAAGGAACAGCTAGCATGCTAGTTGTTCCTGTACGCAGAGACATAAAAATGGTATCCATGAGTTAATCTGTCTCTGGGTAAGTAGATAAAAAGTGTGACATTGTGTCAATTAAGCCCATCTTTCCTTTAAAGGAAAATTCCACCCAAAAAACTATAGTTTGGTATTTGTTTCATTAGTCCATTCTTGACATAGTCCCAAAATGTTTTGCTTTTCAACACCTACGTTTTCAATATATGTAATAGTTTTGGGACTATTTCAACAATGGACTAATTAAACAAATACTGAAAGATAGTTTTGGGGTGGAGTTTTCCTTTAAGTATGCTAGGTTGAGAGCCTATGAAAAAGTCTGTGAGAGGGTTTTGTGCATGCAGGAACAGTCATGTATGTTTTTTTTACATAGTAGTGTAGGTTAACAGGAAGAATAAACCAATATCACGATATGCCTCGCTCATGTCGATATCAAACATATCAAATAATATCAAATCAAATGATCGATATTGGTCCCCACCACTTGCAAATACAGTATAGGCCTGTTGTCTGTTATTTAAAGTTAACTATGGCTCTTTAACCTCAGGCTGATAGTGTCCTCTTGAAACCTGAGTCCCCCAAAACTCATTACAAGTGAAGAAAGGGCGGTGATGATTAAAGAAGCAGTGTTTCAAAAGAAGAAAAGCAGTTTATTATGTGATATTAGTCATTGTGATTTTCAGAAGGGCTGCTTCAGGAAATAGGAAAAGAGACTTGAACTCCCATTAAGCCTTTGTAATAGCAGATGCCCCAGTGGGGCTCTCTAAATGTATATTTGGAGCAGGAAAGCCACGGCTGGATGGGCTTGGACCTGGGATTCGTTGCCTGATCTCAGTCATCTCAGTCTGTCTATTGGCCCATGGTAATGTCACAGAGCTCAGGCTCCTAGAGCTGGTCACTGAATGTGCAGGGATATTTGTGTCAATGAATCACATAGATGATCAACGATCAGTTGAATTCCCTGATCATTCATGGGTCTCAGTATCACTCTTGCCAGCCTTTTACAAAATGAAAGATTCACTGAGGGCAACTGCGTGATGTCTAAGCACTAATCTTAGCCACCGTATCTTGGAGATGGCCCTAATTTGTAGTTGAACTGAATTACATAATATCCTAGTACATATCCCTGTGTTAGAATAAGTAAGGCAGTAATGTTGAGCACTGCCTTCCCACACATTAAGTCATAAGACGTCTTCAGCTGTGTCTCTGTCTGTCCCTGGGGCAGAGGACCTTGAGGAGAGGAGGGTAGAGGAGGGGAGGAGACAGTGTTGCCATGGTGCAGTCTCAACCAGAGCTGTACATTAGCTCTGCTGCTCGGCTAATTACGGAGAGAGACTGCAATGTTGATGCGCAGGCAGCAAGACAGGCAAAGGCCTTTTTTAAGCAAAGGATTTTTTGATACTGCATAGATATGGAGGACATGTAGTACACATGTGTAAGTTACACATTTCATACATTTTATTTTATTTTACAAACATGAATGAGGATTTACTTCAGATGTATTTGAAGGACAGAATCAAATCCCATATGTCCTACTACCAAGGATGCTGTTTGAGGTAGAGGCAGCTAGTGGAGGAGTGAGGAGCCATTCTGGTTCTAGTAGTGGTGCTGCTTCCCTCTCCCCTGGCGTACCACTTGTGTAACACAGAGAGGTCTTCCAAACAGCCGAGCCCAAGAGCCTTGCTGTGAATAGGCTGCTGGAGAGGCTGCAGATCATGATCATCCAGTTTAGAAAACCCAATATGGGCCGCTGTGGATTAATGTTCCCCATTTTAAAATTCCAATGATGTAATCAGCCAAATCCAAGCATTGCATTTTCTCACTGGAATATCTCAGAGCCCGATGACGCGACTGGTAGGGATGGGGGGGTTGGCCAGAGAGAGAAGAGGACGGAAGGAGGGGTGGAGGGGCTCGGAAGCGAGAGGAATATTGCAATATTAGGCCATGCACTTTGAACCCCGGACTGTCATCTCCTGTGGATGCTGTGTCCGCCTGGCAGGCTGACCAGATAATGCCATGGTTACATGGGGTTGCACTGCAAGTTACAGCGCGTTATCAAAATGAAGCCAATGACACCATAACGCCAGATTGCTCTCTCTTGTGCCCAGGAGACGAAAAGCTGTTAGAGATTTGGTCATTTTGAAAACTCATCCTAGCTAGAATGGCCATGGTGAGTATAGTATTCAGCATATTTTCATGTCTGTTATAACAGATCCTTATTATGTTTCTACTGCAGTTGAATACTCCAAATGATTGTTATTCTTGATGTTCAGGTCATGACCCTCCTCTGTGTTGTGCAGATATAAAGACCTCCATCTATTCCTCTTGTCTAAGCGTCCTCAGAGGGTACTAGTGATGAGCTGCTGGAGTCCTATATTGAATTACAACAGAGTTGCTTCATGGGAGATTCTTTGACATGCAGAGGATTTTCATTAAGCCAATGTTAGCATAGTAAAGGAATTATATAGTTTATCTTAACCTTCTTGTACTGTATATTCAAATCTTGATTTACATTTGAGTATTATCAATAATATACTTTTGAATATTTATATTTTCTGGCTACAGTACTTCACAGTATCTAGTGCTACGATGCTGTGTGGTGCTCTCATGTTGTTTTCCATGGTCTGACTGAAGGCTTCTGAACAAAGGCCAGTCCTTACCATCGGATCAGAGGCCTCTATGCTGAAAGGTTACAACTTCAAAGCATCTTGTTGTCTGTCTGTGCTCTGATCAGTGTTTGCGTCATATGTCCATGCCCAAATGATGGTTGCTCTGACTCTGATCTGCTCTGATCTGTGCTGAGACACAGTCCTCCATGAGGCCTGTGTGTCGTGATCCAACCTGAGGTGTTCTGCAGGAGAAGAAGAGACAAGAAAATCTGGGCCCTCAACAGGAGGCAGATTGGCTTGGCAATCCCCAAAGTGATACAAACGTTTGAAACAAAGGACCCTTTTTTCCCACCGCCGTTTCATTTGGCAGGAAATACACCAGCATATGGACAAACGTGCTCATGAATGTATTCATAATTGTGCATTAGAAAGTACTGCCACAGTTTTTGTTGCCTTATCGTTTTCTACTTTACTGTAATTCTTCATCACTTTCAACACCTTCGCGCTTTGCCAGCCAACGTGAACGCGGGCAGGGCAGGCAGTGAATGGAGCTGTGTGTAGGTGTTTTTGGAGTCGAGGAATAAAGACCTGCTGAGCCCTGTGGGCCATGATGACTGGAGGGGAAAGAGGGGAGGGGAGCTGCTGGGCTGTTTGTAGTGCAACAGGGGCGCCACCTGGGACCGGCCTCTGCCTGCTCTCCATCCTCTCTCCATCTTGGCCAGGGTCAGAAGTGGCTCTGTCATCTGCACTGGTTGTTTTAACAGTAGATCAAAGATGAGCCGTGTGTGACGACCCCTTAGTCCCACATGTACAGTGTACTTCCCCTACCGACCAACTGGCTCCCTCTGCTTCCCTCCCCATCTCCCCATGGCTCGCAGGTTCAGCTTAAAGATTCAAATGATGGTCTTTTTTTAAAGAAACAAATGAATCATAATTTGTTTTGGTGCTTTTTTGAGCGGACGGTGTTGTTGTGTTTATATGAGCGGTACTGTGTCTGGTGGTGCTTAGGCAGGGATGGCCTGGAAGGGATCAGCTGGCCCTCTGCCCCCAAGTGACACACCAACACACTCAACGGTCAAAGGTCACACTGTGTAGTGCCAAAATAAGCTGTCAAAATAAGGCCATCATGTCACGAAACACTCACTCGTAATCCTCATCATCACAGAGAAACAGCCCATGTTCTATGATCAGAACACAACCATAGAATCCTGTATTTCATATGTCGTTGACTATGGATGACAAAACATTATTATAGTCAGCGAGCTTCAAAATGGCAGCGTAGTGCTGTACACTGTCGCTGGCACTCACTGAGAACAGGCAGAATCCCAAACAGCACAGAAGTGTTGCTCTCAGCTTAGCAACAAGGGGTAGCAACCAGCCGAGAGAGAGCTGCCTGCAAGCTAGCATGCTGCAGAGACCTCTGATGTAGAGGGAGCATTTTACCCCCTCCAGATCAGTGCCATGTTAATGGGTTTGAGAGTGCATCCACCGTTTTTGTATTGTTATTATTATAATTTCTAGTAACAATAGTTTCTAGTAATAATAATTCTCCATAACAACGTTATGACGCACATCTGTTGGTGGTCATTTTAAGCAACCCGTCAATCAATCTGACATCTATCTGAGGAGCGGAGGAGCCTGTTGCAGTCAGACTGTGGTCAAACATAGTGCATTACATAGGGAAAATAGTGTGCCAATTCGGACACGTTCAGTGTAATAGTGAGTGGAAATGATTAGAGCAGACTGACGGACGGCGGTGGGTCAAGTAACCTGGCACCAGTAGCATCCGACAGACAGGGTTGGGGGTAGATTAAATTATCAACCCAGATTCTTCTGATTCTCTCTCCATACCGCACAGCGTAATCCACAGCCCAGGCAGCAGCTGCCACTGCCCCGGGCATCCCAAAAAATAAACACTGACCACACATAGACAACACTAATACAACACATGGACAACCCTAATACAACACATGGACATCCCTGATACAACACATGGACAACCTGCTTACAACATATGGACAACCCTAATACAACACATGGACAACCTTCTTACAACACATGAACAACCCTAATACAACACATGGACATCCCTAATACAACACATACTCAAACCCTAATACAATACATGGACAACCTTCTTACAACACATGGACAACCCTAATACAACACACGTTTAAATACAAGCTTACATGATCGCATGGACACATGCACGCATACACACACACACACACACATGTAAGCCATAGCCTACACGCACCCATGAACACACCCATGCATGCACTCCTACACATATACACACTTGCATGCAAGCCTGCATGCCTGCGTTTACGCTAGGGCTGGGAATTTCCAGGGACATCACGATACTTAGGTGACGATACGACATGTATTGCGATTCTCACGATTCTATATGTATTTCAATTCGATACTGTGATTTTATTGCGATTCGATGCTTCAAACATATTGCTCACCATATGTCTGCTGCAGAGGGACAAGAGAGAGCCGTGAAAAAAACAACTTTTGATCAGTCATGGAAAAAAAGTGCTGAAAACAAATTGGCTCACGATTTAAAAAGAAGATGGAGAACAAGAAAAATACTAGAGTTTTGGTGCAGGTACAGCCAACTAGCGCAAAAATAATATTGCAATATTGTCACAATAATACGATATATATCGGCCAAAATAATACCCCGATATGTAACTGTATCGATTATTTTCCCTCATCACTAATTCACACATACACACATACTCACACACACATTTAAATGCAAGTCTGTATTCACACATGCGTGCATCCACTCATATACACACATATATGCCAGCCTACATACAGTATATACTGTACATGTACCATCACCACATACAGTGCCTTGCAAAAGTATTCAGACCCCTTGGATTTCTTCACATTTTGTGTTACAAAGTGGGAATCAAATATATTTAATTGTTCTTTTTTTGTCAACAATCTACACAAAACACTGTAATGTGGAAGAAAAATTCTAAAATTTTTGAAAGATTAATAGAAATGAAATAACAAAAATATAGTCGTATAAGTATTCAGCTCTTTGAGTCAATACATGTTAGAAACACATTTGGCATTGATTACAGCTGTGAGTCTTCTTGGGTAAGTCTATAAGAGCTTTGCACACCTGGATTGTGCAACATTTTTTAAAATCTTTTCTAAATTCTTCAAGATGTTGAGGATCATGACTAGACAGCAATTTTTAAGTGTTGCCATAGATTCTCGAGTAGATTTAAGTCAAAACTGTAACTTTGCCACTCAGCAACATTCACTGTCTTCTTGGTAAGCAACTCGAGTGTAGATTTGGCCTTGTGTTATAGGTTATTGTCTTGCTGAAAGGAGATTTCCTCTCCCAGTCTCTATTGTAAAGCAGACTGAAGCAGGTTTTCTTCCAGGATTTTGCTTGTGCTTAGCTCCATCCCATTTCTTTTTATCCTAAAAAACTCCCCAGTATTTGCTGATGTCAAGCATACCCATACTGTACCATGATGCAGTCACCACCATGCTTGAAAATAAGGACGCAGTTACTCCGTTGTGTTGGATTTGCCCCAAACATAAGGCTTTGCATTTAGGGCATAAAGGTTATTCCTTTGCTGTGTTTTTTTGCACAATTACTTTAGTGTCTTGTTTCATACAAGATGCATGTTTTTGTAATATTTTTACATTTACATTTTACATTTAAGTCATTTAGCAGACGCTCTTATCCAGAGCGACTTACAAATTGGAAAGTTCATACATATTCATCCTGGTCCCCCCGTGGGGAATGAACCCACAACCCTGGCGTTGCAAGCGCCATGCTCTACCAACTGAGCCACACGGGACCACGGGACCAATATTCTATATATTTTGTATTCTTCTTTTCACTCTTTCATTTAAGTCATTATTGTGGAGTCTCTACAATGTTGTTTTTGTAACAGTATTTTTATTGGAATTTTACAATTTTCACCCATATTAAGAGATACAACAACAGAGACAAAGCAACAACAAAAAACAGCACTCACTTACACATACCTGCGCATATATATAGATATATATATATATATATATATATATATATATATATACATACACATACATACATACACATATACATACATACGTACACCATTTTCCTCTCCCCACTCGGCGCTTCTCTCACCCCATCCCCATCATTGCGTCTCTCAATACATACATTTTAAACAAACTTAAAAACAGAAATTAAACAAAAAAAGCTCAGTTTAAACTAAGAAGTTAGGTTCCACACATGGAACGTACAGTGTAATTCTGAAATACATAGATCACCACCATTCTAAGAGAATCCTTGCAGCATAATAGCTGATACCTCAGGTTCTAGGTAATTTAGATAGGGTTCCCATACTCTGTAGAACTGATCTGTTTTAGAATGCAATGTACATGTCAGATATTCCAGAGGAACCCATTCAAATAGTATCTTATGCCAATCTTTAATAGAAGGAACCTTATCACTAATCCACTGTAAAAGGATGTTTTTCATCGCTGCAAAGGTAAGGATGTTGTAAAGCCTCCTCTTACCCACAGTAGTAACATGCCTACTAGGGAGACCCAACAGTAAAGAAACTGGGTCCAATTCTAGATCAACCCCTAGGATCTTTTCAATTTCTTGCAGAACACCAGACCAGTATCTTTGTATTTTGGTACATGACCATAAACAATGTGTTAAGGTGCCTGTATCAGTTTTGCATTTAAGACACTGAGGAGAAGAGGAAGAGGGGCTAAAAGCATGTCTGCGATTTGGGGATATATGCAATCTGTGTATTATTCTTAATTGGATTGCTCTAGTACGATTACATATAGATATTGTTTTTGCATATCTCCAAATGTCCTCCCACATCTCTTCATCAATAGTAACAGACAATTCTTTCTCACACACTTGTTTCACCCTCTGTGTGTCGACAGCAGAAAAGGACCTTAAAGCATCATAAAACAGACTTACAGACATTTTCCTTTGTGGGAAAAAAAGCATTCTTTCAATGACAGACATATCAGGGTTACCAATTAAGGTGGTGGTCTTCACAATATAATGTCTTACTTGTTGGAAGCGGAAAAAGTCCTGCTTTGGGAGTCGATATTTCTCGACCATCTGCTCAAATGACAATAAAATCTTATCAGCAAGTAAGTCATTTTGTCTGCGTATGCCCTTATTAAGCCAAAAGTTAAAGCCAGCATCCAGCAATCCTGGACCAAAATCTGGGTTGTTAAGAATTGGGGTAAGAGCAGAGGTTAGTTTGGACCTTCCCAGGAAGCGTTGAACTGACCTCCATACTTTGAGTGTGTTAAGTGTAATAGGATTATTGCAGTGATCTTCTACAGACTTGAAACTTCTGAAAAATAAAAGATCCTGTAAGGGGTATTTTGAAAGAGAAGTCTCAATGTCTAACCAAGGAGTCATCGTTTGTGATCCAGTCAGAAATATAACAAAGGTGGGCACACCACTGATAGAACCTGATATTGGGCAGATCCAAGCCACCCATAGAACTTGGCAGCTGCAATATTGCCATCTTAAGTCTTGGCTTGCGTTTACTCCATATAAAGGAACTTAGCCATCCATTTACATCCTTTATTACCTTATTGGAGATTAATACTGGGATCATTTGGATTGGGTAAAGTAGTCTAGGTAAAATGTTCATTTTCAAGAGGGATATTCTACCCAACCAAGAAATCGGGAGAGAGTTCCAGCGCTCCAGATCCTGTCTTATTGTATCAAACAAGGGAACAAAATTGGCTTTGTACATTTGCTGGAATTTAGGAGTTACAAATATACCCAGATACGTAAAACCTGAGGGAGACCATTTAAAAGGGAAGGGGGGAGAAGTATTAGGTACAGAGTGAAGGTTACCAAGTGGCATAGCCTCTGATTTAGTTAAGTTAATCTTGTAGCCTGAGAATTCGCTGAATAATTCAATAATATTAATAAGAGATGTAGTTGAAGTCTCGGGACTAGAGATGAATATCAGGACATCATCAGCATACAAGCTTATTTTATGGTGAACATCACCAATGAGCAGCCCCTGTATAGCAGGCGTTACCCTGATGGCCTCGGCCAGTGGTTCCATAACGAGTGCAAATAGGAGAGGGGACATAGGACAGCCCTGTCTGGTACCTCTGTATATAGAGAAGCTATTTGACCTTAGCCCATGAGTAAGGACAGCAGCCTGAGGATCATCTTATAAAACTTTCACCCATTTTATAAAGTTGTCCCCTAGACCAAATTTATTTAGAGCAAAGAATAGGTAAGACCACTCCACACGATCAAATGCCTTCTCAGCATCTAGGGAGAGCACAAGACCATCCATAGCACTTTGTTGGTAGGCTTGAATTACATTAAGAAGCCGCCTGACATTGTTGCATGACTTACGGCCCTTAATGAAGCCAGTTTGGTCTCCTTTCACAATTAGAATTTTAGAAAGCAATTTTCTATCCACATTCAGAAGGGAAATTGGTCTGTACGAGGAACAAGACTCTGGACATTTTCCCTTTTTGAGAATAAGTGATATGTTGGCTTCTCTCAGTGTTTGAGGGAGCTGGTCATTTGAAAATGAGTGGTTAAACATATCACGCAATGGCTCAAGGATCAGGCCATGGAACTCTTTATAGAACTCACTACAAAACCCGTCTGGTCCTGGGGCCTTACCATTTTGCAGATTCTTAAATTGCGAACATTATCTCTTCCTCGGTAATAGGGGCATTAAGGAGAGACCTCTGTTCTTCGGAGATAGTAGGGAGCTGAATCTTAGAAAATAAGTTCTCCATTCATTTGGGTGCATCATTTGGCAGTTCTGAGGCATAAAGATTTGCATAAAATTTCTTAAATTAGTCATTTATCAATATTTTCATATAAATGATTGCCATCAGAATCAGTAATAGTAGCAATTGACTGTGAGTCAGCTCTCTTTTTAGCTAGGTACGCCAAGCTCTACAATGTTGTTGATCCATCCTCAGTTTTCTACCATTACAGACATTGAACTCTATAGCTGTTTTAAAATCACCAATCATCACGGTAACATCGCTGGGCAGTTTCATTTCTGTCCTGCAGCTCAGTTCAGAAGGACGACTGTATCTTTGTGTCTGTGTGGTTTAATATAAAATCCACAGCATAATTATTAACTTCACCATACTTAAAGAGTTATTTAATGTCTGATTTGTTTTTGTTACCCATCTACTAATCGCTGCCCTTCTTTATGAAGCTTTCAAAAAGCTCCCTGGTCTTTGTAGTTGAATCTGTGCTTGAAATTCAATACTTGACTGAGGGACCTTACAGATGTTGTATGTAGGGAGGACAGAGGAACGGTTAGTCATTCAAAAATCATGTCAACCCCTATTATTTCACAGAGTGAGTCCATGTAACTTAGTGTGATTTTTTTTTTAAACAAATTTTACCACTGAACTAAACCGAACAAAAATATATAAATGAAACATGCAACAACTTCAATAAATTACAGTTCATATAAGGAAATCAGTCAATTGAAATACATTTCATATGACTGGGCAAGGGCGCAGCCATGGGTGGGCCTGAGAGGGCATAGACCCACCTACTTGGGAGCCAGGCCCACCCACTGGGGACCCAGGCCAGCTAATCAGAATTAGTTTTTCCCCATAAAAGGGCTTTATTACATACAGAAATACTCCTCAGCACCCCCAACATCCCCCCTCGGATGATCCTGCAGGTGAAGAAGCCAGATGTGGAGGTCCTAGGCTGGCATGGTTACATGTGTTCTGCGGTTGTGAGGCCGGTTCGATGTACTGCCAAATTCTCTAAAACGCCGTTGGAGGTGGCTTATGGTAGATAAATGAACATTCAATTTCCTGGCAACATCTCTGGTGGACATTCCTGCAGTCAGCATGTCAATTGCAGGCTCCCTCAAAACTTGAGACATCTGTGGCATTGTGTTGTGTGACAAAATTGCACATTTTAGAGTGGCCTTTTATTGTCCCCAGTGTAATGTGTAATGATCATGCTGTTTAATCAGCTTCTTGATATGCCACACCTGTCAGGTGGATGGATTATCTTGGCAAAGGAGAAATGCTCAATAACAGGGATGTAAACAAATTTGTGGACACAATTTGAGAGAAATACTTTTTTTTTTGCGTACGGGACATTTCTGGGTTATTTTATTTCAGCTCATGAAACATGGGACCAACACTTTGCATGTTGCGTTGATATTTTTGTTCAGTATAATTTAGGCTTGACTAAACAAAGGGTCTGAATACTTCTGCAATGATTATTTTATTGAAGAATTTATTTGTCCCAACATTTTTCTTTAAATCCATTTTAATCCCACTTTAACACAAAATGTGAAGAAATCCAAGGGTCTGCATACTTTTTCAAGGCACTGTACATGCATGCACTCATCAGACACACATTGGCATGCTCCGACTTCATTACCACATAACAGCCTCATGAATACTGAAGCATCCACTGGGAGTGGTATTGTGTGGAGTGCATGTGATAAGTAATATAATTTCAGTGTGTGGCTGTGTCTGTTGTGCTGAAGGTCAGACTAACCACCTCTCTGAGGCTCACCGTGACCACACAGGAAGCTAAGCCTGAGCACGCTTTAGTAATATTACATCAAGATGAGGAGGGAATGCTGCTGACAGCTGTGACCGCCTATTAATTATCATTTCATAAAAATGTGTACGTGCGTGTGTGTGTGCTTGTGTGTGCATGTGCACGTGTGTGTGTCAGTCTCGCTCTGTGTGAAAGCGAGAGAGAGGATTTGTGTCACAATGCTCAAATCATTCACATCAAATGTGTTTTTCCCATGGAAACCATCGTTTGTAATAGGCATGAACTAATACATTTCCTTGTGGTTGCCACATGTGACTGAATGACTGAAATCAGCTGGTATTCTTATTGGGGACGAGGACGACACCCTTTCCTCTCTGTCCCTTTCTCTCTATATAATGTATATCTATCCCTTCCTCTCGCCTTCCCTCCTTCTCACTCTCCCTTCCTCCTTCTCTCCCTCCTCCTCTCCTATTCTTTCTTCCTGCTCTCCTCTCCCCCGGTCCCTCTGGCAGTGAGCGGGGCCTCAGCTCAGCGTGAATGAGATGTTGGGTGCATGGTAATTGAGTAGGTATTGATTGGACTGCAGCGTGGCATACGAGAGGCCAATGAAGGCCCGAGGATCAGAGCGAGGCACCACCGACCGACTGACTGCACCTCTCATCCCACATTCTGCAGGAAACATACAAACCATACACGGCTGACCAGCTCACAGTGACAGTTCATTGTAGATAACGTAGTATTGACGTATTGACATGTAACCATTGTGCTGTAAGCATCAATAGATACTGTAAGGAAGGTTAAGATTGACTCTATTGGACTTGGGCTCACCATTTCTCTATATCAGTAATCAATATGAATGAGTGAAGGCAGAGGAATAATTTCCTAATGCTCCACGTATCATCAGACAAAACAGCCTCCATTACACTGTCTCAGACAGAACATACTTCATTACCCTGACTGTATCATCAGACAGAACAGCCTCCATGACCCTGTCTCAGACAGAACATACTTCATTACCCTGTCTCAGACAGGACTGTATCATCAGACAGAACAGCCTCCATGACCCTGTCTCAGACAGAACATACTTCATTACCCTGTCTCAGACAGGACTGTATCATCAGACAGAACAGCCTCCATGACCCTGTCTCAGACAGAACATACTTCATTACCCTGTCTCAGACAGGACTGTATCATCAGACAGAACAGCCTCCATGACCCTGTCTCAGACAGAACATACTTCATTACCCTGTCTCAGACAGGACTGGACCATCTGACAGAATAGCCTCCATTACCCTGTCTCAGACAGGACTGAATCATCAGGAAAAACAGCCTTCATTACCCTGTTTCAGACAGGACTGGATCAGAGTCACTGTCATATTTCAGTGTGGCGTTGTCATTGGTTACAGGGCTGCCATACAGTATCAGTGTGCTATGTAAAGGAGGATCTAAGGGTTATTGTCTTGTCAGCATCTCATTGTTATGCACATGCCAAACCCTCCTGTACCCCAGGGAACTCAATGAGTTAAAAACACCATAGAAATAATGCTGCATGAGGAGGAGCTTGGATTTCATTTGAGGTGTGGCCTCACTCTATTGCAGTGCCAACATATGGCATCATCATATATAGGCTAATATTGTTTGTACTTTATTTTACAGTACTGTTTCCACTGGTATTTACCTGGAGTTGTTGTGCTAACAATAGGTATTTTCATGTAATTACATAATAAAAAGAATGAATCATAACTGGAATTAAAAATCTGAATGAATCAGATGAACAATTTAAAAGTGTAGCCTCAAACTTCATTCTGTCACAACATAGGATTTTTTTTATTTTTTTTTAAGGACTCTAGCTAGGTAGTGGAGACACAGGGCCTCTGGTCGAGTGGGCTCTGATTGACAGTAATAGTGCAGATCTGGACACAGTGTAACTGTTTCATTCATTCATTGCAGGGGGAGGATTGTAGCTAGAGTACTAATACGATATAGACAGGCAGTGAGCAGGCAGGGCAGCCAAGCTGAGGCTGTGCCCATGGCCATGCATGTGCAACAGAGAGATTCATAAGCTGCAGTCAGCGTCCTGCGAGGTGAACCAGGGGGAGGCGGCTAAGCGGGCGCGCGAGCACCAGTTGTCATTGGAACACATTGATTATTTAGCAATTTGGACGAAGGCTGTGCTCTACGCTTTCCAAGGTTTAGTGGGAGTCTTTGTAGCGTTGCTGTCCAGACTGGCTGCAGCCAAATCAGTGCTGTCAGGTGCAGTGCTGTTTGAAGATAATACATGAGGAAACGAAAGTCACAGATAAATAAATGAACGGAGGGATGGATGGATGGATCGATAGATAGATAACAATTTGGAGGGACCTAATGAACAGCTGGATGTATAGAGATGAGTGTTTTTGTCTGGAATGGTGCTCAGTTGGGATAGGTTGGTTGTAGTGGTTGTACAGTCAGTCCTGTTGGGAGAGCAGCTTGAGCAGGGTGTGTGTGTGTGTGTGTGTGTGTGTGTGTGTGTGTGTGTGTGTGTGTGTACATACAGCCTGCCCTGAGCCCTGCACTGCAGTTGGACAGAAGTGAACAGCGACAGCTGGCTGGGAAAACATGATTAGTGTTTGAATTAAAAGGAAATTAAGGGATTTATTATAATCTTATCCAGATTTTGGTTAATTCCCCCCATGCCCCTCAGTCACACCCTTCTGCCACATCTGGACGGTTGCCAACGTTTTTAACCGGCGTCATCCCCTGTTCCCCTCTGCCCCCCTCACCTCATTTGCCGGCCATCCCCATGTAACCCCCCCCTCCCACACACACACACACACACACACACACACACACACACACACACACACACAGGGCTGTGCACAGACCTTTCAGGGGGCAGTTGTTCAAAATGAAAAAAGGGTGCATAGGCCTATTTATTTCTTCAACAACACACTCATCACAAATTGTAAGCAAGCTAGTCACAGTGCCTCCTAAAGACATGATCGGGTGAAAGAAAGTGGACTGTTAGCTGATCAATGATGTTGATGATTGATGTAAATCTGCTAGTTAGCTAGCTTTATTTTATTTTTATTTTTTTACAGATTGTGATTTATCTTCAATTCTCTTAAATACTTAAATAATAACTTCATGATATAATATGAATAATCTTCTAACTCATGATATATGGCTGGCTGGCTAGTGTCTTATGTGGATATTTTAGTATATGTTGGTTAGCTAGAGTCTAAACTACCTGTGTTGCCGTTGCCCTGACACACAAGTGCAACTCCCGACTGCTGAAGGGATGGAGTTGGGGTCGAGGGTTGTAGATGCAGCCGCTCCTCTCTATGTCTTTCTGCCTCTCTCTGCTGTGCGTAGAAGCCAACCAGACCGAAATATTCATAATGATGTATATCAAGTGTTATCAAGTGTTAATGCTGCTGTGTGGCAGTACTGTTGATATTTAAACTAGGTAGCTAGCTACACACACTCGACGGGTGACAGCATCTCAAGCCATACGTGTCTGGATACCGAGCATGCGCAATTTCCGTACAGGGCAGACTGGGAAAACAGGCGCTAACCGAGGCACGCGCAAGTGCTTTGCACAGGTAGACCCCTATCTGCGCACATGCCTGCACACAGACACACACACACAGACAGACACACACACACACAGCACTGTATGCACCGTCCCCTGTTAATAATCTGTAAATGTGTGTTTATCTTGACCTCTGTGAGCCTACATTACAGACTGTGTAAGCCTCTCTCTCTCGGGGACGTGGCCAGTCCAGGGCTCTCACAGTCACAGCAGAAAGAACTGTGTGCTACTTTGTCTTTGTCATAAAGCTGTGTGCTGTTCCACGCTGCTGCCCTGGCCTCGCGGCCCCACACTGCTGCCCTGGCTTTGCGGCCCCATGCTGCTGCCCTGGCTCCGCGGCCCCACGCTGCTGCCCTGGCTCCGCGGCCCCACGCTGCTGCCCTGGCCCAGCGGCCCCACGCTGCTGCCCTGGCCCAGCGGCCCCACGCTGCTGCCCTGGCCCAGCGGCCCCACGCTGCTGCCCTGGCCCAGCGGCCCCACGCTGCTGCCCTGCCTTCGCGGCCCAACGCTGCTGCCCTGGCCCAGCGGCCCCACGCTGCTGCCCTGCCTCAGCGGCCCCACGCTGCTGCCCTGCCTTCGCGGCCCAATGCTGCTGCCCTGACTTCACGGCCCCACGCTTATCAGCCCTCTCCTCCTCAAACCCAACTCCCACTTCAGAGACAACACACCGCTCTGGGGCGGATTTAGGATTACACACACTGAGATTATCTTCCCCTTTCTTTTTGTGTGCTTGTTAAGGGAGAAACAGATACTGGGATTACCCGCTTCAATCCCAGACTAGGATGACATTTTTATTTTCAGACTGACTGTCTTGAAACCTTACGAGGTTTATAGTGCTATTATTGTAACATAGTGGTTTATTTTCAATCATTGATTAGCCAGCTAGGAAGTAACCTCTGTTGCTTATGATAAGCTATTTTGTTCCTGCTGTTGTGTTTGTCATTTGAGATCCCTTGGCTGTGGCACTGTATTCCGTTCACTAGCTCAGTCCAGTACAATGACAGAGCAGAAATAGTCCCCACTGTTGCCCTCAGGCTCCTTCTCTCCACTACCTTACACACAGCTGCACAATGGGACCGGTTGGCTGTGGGGGATGAGTACATTTCTTAAAGACTTGGGTGTTTATGGTGCTGTGGCACACTGTGCACTTCTAAAACACACACACACACTTCTAAAAGCATGTGAAGGGAGCTGCTGCTACCGTGTCCCTTTGTTCTCACTAGGCTTTAGGTCTGGTGAGAACATTGCTGTCCTGTATTTTCATGACAAACAGGAAATGCTTAAATGTGTACGGTATATGGAAAACGTGCACACACAAGCACTGTCGCGGGCATCTGCGGTCCATACGCAGATTACACAAGCCATGTTGTGCTGACTAAGGGACGTTTGTGTTTTTCCAGAGTTGGCCAGAGCCATAAAACTAAACTACAGATCTGAAAAAGAGGTCACGTCTTATGTGTTGGATTTGAACAGTTTCCATTAATCAGAGAAGTCACTCAGTGAAAATAAAGTAACAAAGCTCTGGAAAGATTCACAGAAACTGGGGTGTAGTATGATGCCGATCAAGGCGAGTGGGGCTTGATGCTCTCGTCTTATGACCTCAGTACAACTCCAGTATTCAGCCTTCTCTGCTCAAACCAGCTCTGATTGTATGTGTGCGTATTGAAGTACCATGGTCCAGCATCAAAGGATTGTTATAACTCGAGCTGTAATATAAATGGTGTGGTTCCTTTGTCTCAGACTGTGACCTGTTATATTGGAGTGTTGCACCGCGCTTGCACCTCCTTTGCCTGTGAGTCCTGTGTGAGAGAAGTGTCAGGTAGGAATACAAGAGCCGTGATCAAGTGATCCTTTAATGCCGTCACTAGGGGGAGAGACGCCACGGAAATAAATGAGCGACCGAGAGTCTGTGCCACGAAAGCAATCATCCCGTAACTGCGATGACCCCTCGACGTGTTTAAAGCAGTCATGTAATATCACAGGCCATAGGCTGCCTCATCACGCAGCCAAAACATGGAGAATGCATGCATGCTCATCGTGTGTGGCGATAGAGGTTGGTGGAAGAAGATTGGAATTAATGGGGATCAATAGGAGTGGATCCACTTTGAAAAGTCCCAAGAACCTGGTAGTGTGCAAACAGTGAATACTGGGGGGAGACAATAAGGGGGAGGCGGAGGGGGGAGGTAGTGAGTGACTAGTAGCTTTTCTCTGCTGGACCTCAGGTAGCCTTGGTCCCCTAGCTGCACCGTCAGCAGCATCACCTCACCCCCACAGCTCAATCAGATCAATAGAGAGAACGCAGCCTGTGGCCAGTGTTCCAGGACTCTGTGCTGTGCTATAAGGAGAGGCCATTACTGCTGGTCAGCCCTGTGTCCAGTCTACTGGGGCTATGTCCCGTTCATCCTCCGTCTCCTCAACTGAGAGCTGCTAGTCTTTTATGTAACATTTAATTGAGTATAGCATTCACATCACCTTGTGAGGGGACATTTTATAAGAATAAATTATGTCTATAACTGCCGCTGTGAGAGGCATATCTTTGCAGTGCCCATTCCTGCACTCTGCTTTGACTGGTGCCCCCTCCACAGGATCATAACGTCTCCTCTGATACAACATGCATGGGATGTTGGGAAATTAACACCAGCCACTAGGTGGCGTAATGGAGCCTGAACAGCCTGATTGTCTTCCTAAGAGATCGAATTCTGATATACAGATACAACACAGAATGCAATAGTTTTTGAGTCTTACTGACCAAATAGACCAGCCATTCAAACAGGTGGACCGCGGTTCGGAACGGGGTCAATACGGACCACGGGTCCCAACTTTTTTTAGGAACTCAGTCGGGCCTCCAATTCCTGGTGTCATATGATAACACATACGACATGGAAAAATGTGTAGAATTGGAGGAAATTAGCTTTAAAACTGCAAAATGTTATCTTCGCCAACAAGAAGGGTGTGAACAGTTTGGGGTTATGGGGTGGGGGTTTGTTACTATGTCGATAAATTACAATATCCATCCGGACCTTTGCCACTTAGAATATTTGTGTGACCAGACCTTCTGAAATGGTACTTGAGTACCCTGCAATAGACCATCAAAACATAGACGTAGTGTTGGATGCCAGACTTCAAGTTGTCATTTCCAGTGTGTTAGAACAGGTAGTGTTACGGTACAGTATGAGATGGTTGTGATATCCTAGACAATGACCAAATGGTCCCAACATACACACAGTTTGTTCAAATGGAGTCTTACACAGGAAGCAGGCAATTATAACACTGCTGGTCTCTTTTCCCCACTCCTCATTCTCAGTCCTCACACCTACTGTAGCCATCATCCACCCATCCCTAGCGAGACACAAACACACACACACCGACTGTTCCCATGGCATCCACTTACTGGCACCTAGCTGACTGATGATGTGTGATCTGCCAGCCTCACACACGCACACACATGCGCTTAGGTAATGTTGTATCTCTTTATCTATCTTTGCAGGCGAACCCTCCCCCCGTCATCGTCAACGCAGACTCACTGGATGCAGGCCCTTATGTAAATATTTGTTCTGTTGTCTCTGTGTGTGGCAGGAGTATCTATTCTGTTGTCTCTCTGTGTGGATGGAGTATCTATTCTGTTGTCTCTGTGTGTGGATGGAGTATCTATTCTGTTGTCTCTGTGTGTGGATGGAGTATCTATTCTGTTGTCTCTGTGTGTGGATGGAGTATCTATTCTGTTGTCTCTGTGTGTGGATGGAGTATCTATTCTGTTGTCTCTGTGTGTGGATGGAGTATCTATTCTGTTGTCTCTGTGTGTGGATGGAGTATCTATTCTGTTGTCTCTGTGTGTGGATGGAGTATCTATTCTGTTGTCTCTGTGTGTGGATGGAGTATCTATTCTGTTGTCTCTGTGTGTGGATGGAGTATCTATTCTGTTGTCTCTGTGTGTGGATGGAGTATCTATTCTGTTGTCTCTGTGTGTGGATGGAGTATCTATTCTGTTGTCTCTGTGTGTGGATGGAGTATCTATTCTGTTGTCTCTGTGTGTGGATGGAGTATCTATTCTGTTGTCTCTGTGTGTGGATGGAGTATCTATTCTGTTGTCTCTGTGTGTGGATGGAGTATCTATTCTGTTGTCTCTGTGTGTGGATGGAGTATCTATTCTGTTGTCTCTCTGTGTGGATGGAGTATCTATTCTGTTGTCTCTGTGTGTGGATGGAGTATCTATTCTGTTGTCTCTGTGTGTGGATGGAGTATCTATTCTGTTGTCTCTGTGTGTAGATGGAGTATCTATTCTGTTGTCTCTGTGTGTGGATGGAGTATCTATTCTGTTGTCTCTCTGTGTGGATGGAGTATCTATTCTGTTGTCTCTGTGTGTGGATGGAGTATCTATTCTGTTGTCTCTGTGTGTGGATGGAGTATCTATTCTGTTGTCTCTCTGTGTGGATGGAGTATCTACTCTGTTGTCTCTGTGTGTGGATGGAGTATCTATTCTGTTGTCTCTGTGTGTGGATGGAGTATCTATTCTGTTGTCTCTGTGTGTGGATGGAGTATCTATTCTGTTGTCTCTGTGTGTGGATGGAGTATCTATTCTGTTGTCTCTGTGTGTGGATGGAGTATCTATTCTGTTGTCTCTCTGTGTGGATGGAGTATATATTCTGTTGTCTCTGTGTGTGGATGGAGTATCTATTCTGTTGTCTCTGTGTGTGGATGGAGTATCTATTCTGTTGTCTCTGTGTGTGGATGGAGTATTTATTCTGTTGTCTCTGTGTGTGGATGGAGTATCTATTCTGTTGTCTCTCTGTGTGGATGGAGTATCTATTCTGTTGTCTCTGTGTGTGGATGGATGTGCCTCACGGTCGCAGCATATAAGATCACATTTACTCACCATGTGGACCTATTTCATTATCTCTATTGAGCTGCCTCTACAGCATGAATATGATGCAGTTATGCATTTAGTATGGTAATGCAAGAGATTGAAATAGTTTCTACTGTATTCCTGTAGGATTTATGGATTGAGAAAAGCCTAATGGTAATATTAATAGTAAACATGATTATATTTGTGTGTTCATTGTCAAAATCTGGATATAATAGCCAAAACCAGCAATGCTATTTGTTTTATGTATGTCTATGTTTAATTCTGTGGTTATTAAAAATTATTCTATTGAGATTAAAGATTAGTCCATTTTTTATGTTCCTTTTCTGTTTTTTATTATTTCTAGGATGTTTTCATGTGGGCTGTTAATACATGATGATGATGTAACTGACCTGTATGTGTTCTGTGTTGACAGGTAAATGGCAGTGATGGGATGTTTAAATATGAAGAGATCATCTTGGAGAGGGTGAGTTTCACCAACACCTTTATAACCGCTCATTATTTGAACGTCTTGTGATCAAATGTATTCTTTTCAAAGCCTTTTGTTAAACACGTGAGCTTTTCCCACTAGATGGCACTAATATGCTCTCTTTGGCTTTATTAAGGTTTCTCAGTGCAGTAAATGTTGCTATTCTCATTCACCCCTTTAGATTTGTGTGTATTAGGTAGTTGTTGGGAAGTTTTTAGATCACCTGTTAGATACTACTGCACTGTCGGAACTAGAAGCACAAGCATTTCGGTACACTCGCATTAACATCTGCTAACCATGTGTATGTGACCAATAACATTTGATTTGATTTGATATACAAAGAGTACTGGTATTGAGTCAATGTGTAGGAGTACGAGGTAGTTGAGGTAATTAAGGTCAAATGTACACGTAGGTACGCGTAAAAGTGACTAGGCAATGAGGATCGATAATAAGTAGCAGCAGCGTATGCACATCGTCATCGTCAGACCCCTATAGGCCTCATACTGCACCTTTCAAAAGCACAGACATTAAATAGTTCAGAAGCAAAAGCCATCTCCCTCTACACACACACTCTCAGGACCCTTGACAGTTGCACTTGTCAGTGACAGAGTTCAGTCTATAGTGGAGCGCAGACATACTTTATGTTCCTGCTCTTGTTATTCCACCCACAGATAGGTGCAGAGCTGTTTTCTCCATCTCCCTCTCCGAGTGGCATTTCTGCATGCAGAGGCTTAAATAAACTAGATAAAATCACACTTTAAAAGGTCTGTGGGTGTGGAACATTTGGTGGTCGGGCCCAGTGCACTCCTTTTGGCTCAGGAGCAGCGCACTGGGAGGCCTCAGCCTCGCTCTGTCCTAATTGGTTGTGACCGTTTCTCATTAATTATAGAAAATAATAAAGTGAAGTCTTTCCTCAGTTGTCTTGTTTGGAGCCTGTCTCTGCAGCTGTCAGATAGAACACCACGCCTGGGCCCACTGGATCCAAATGGGTGCTTTGCCTTTCTGGGGGAGAGGTGGGGGAGAGGGGGGTACATAAAGAGTAAAAGGGAAGTTTTGTACCGTTCAAGTCTTTAGAGAAATGAAGCTTCTCTGACTCTCATCTTCTCTTCTACTTATGAATCTGTCCGTTTTAAACAAAACAATTACACCCAAACCATTTGGACAGCTTCATCTTACATACATTTAGAATAAAGTGACTTGATCTTAGAATGTAGTTTGTAGTATGAAGTAAATTCAATGTGAGGAAGATGCACACACACACATGCATGAGAAAGTGACATGGTCATCAGTAATGTTGAATTCCCCTGAGCGCTCTTCATAGATCACATGTTCCCCTGAGACTTCAATACCATTAAGAAGAAGCCCCTTCTCCCCCCTTGAGTCCACACACCTTGAGTGGGACGGGACCCATCACTTAGTAGAGCTCTGTGTCTGTGTGTGTGTGTGTGTGTGTGTGTGTGTGTGTGTGTGTGTGTGTGTGTGTGAGAGAGAAAGTGTGCACGGGCTGCACGCCAGAGGAGGCTGGTAGAATGAGCTATAGAAGGATGGGCTCATTATAATGACTGGAATGGAATAAATGGAAAGCAGTCAAACATGTGGTTTCCATATTTGTGGTGTGTTCCATCCATTCCATTCCAGCCATTACAATGAGCCCTTCCTCCTAGAGCTGCCCCCACCAGCCTCCTCTGCTTCACGCTCACGGACGGCGCTGGGCCTCCTCTGCTTCACGTGTGTGTGTGTGTGTGTCTCTCTATTGTATCTCTTCTATGTGTAATGCCTCATAACCACTGCAGGGTAACTCTGGCCTGGGCTTCAGCATCGCTGGGGGGATGGACAATCCACACATCCCAGATGACCCAGGGATCTTCATCACCAAGATCATCCCTGGAGGAGCTGCAGCTATGGATGGCAGGCTGGGGTGAGTTAGTCCCCCCCCCCCCCCCTCTCTCACTCCACCATTTCCCTCCCGCCAGGCAGTCAGAGGTGTGTGTGTGTGTGTGGGTGGCAGTGCCTCTACAGCCCTCTGCCCCCAGGCTCTGTCTGTGTTTCCACTAAGTTGTGATTCACTGGAAAGCCAAAGCCTAAAACATGCAAATGATGATCTCGAGTGCTTTCGGTGTACTGCCGGCCTCTGTGTTTTTTATTTTATTATATTTATTTTTATTTAACCTTTATTTAATTAGGCAAGTCAGTTAAGAACAAATGTTTATTTACAATGACGGCCTACCCCGGCCAAACCCGGACGACGCTTCGGCCAATTGTGCGCCGCCCTATGGGACCCCTTATGTGATACAGCCTGGATTCGAATCAGGGACTGTAGTGATGCCTCTTGCACTGAGATGCAGTGCCTTAGACCGCTGTGCCACTCGGGAGCCCAGTTTGTGTTTGTGTTTGTTTTTCTGTGTGTTTGTGCAGTTGACTAGTCTGACTAGTCTGTTGATTCTATCCATATTATACAGCCTGTGGATTGACATTAATTCCATAATTATGATTCAGTAGGTAAACGGATAAATCATCATATAGTGTAGATACAGTGAGTGTTCAAAACATTAAGAACGCCTACTCTTTCCATGACCTAGACTGACCAGGAGAAAGCTATGATCGCTTATTGATATCACTTGTTAAATCCACTTCAAATCAATGTAGATGAACGGGAGGAGATGGGTTAAATAAGCATTTTTAAGCTTTGAGACATGGATTGTTTATGTGTGCCATTCAGAGGGTGAATGGGCAAGATAAAATATTTAAGTGCCTTAAACTCAGTATTAGGAAGGTGTTCTTAATGTTTTTGTACTATAACTTATGTATGTGTATATACAGTACTAACAGCGTTGTAAAATATGAACGTTGTTTCCCCTCGTCTCCCCAGGGTGAATGACTGTGTGCTGCGTGTGAATGAGGTAGATGTGTCTGAGGTGGTCCACAGCCGGGCGGTAGAGGCCCTGAAAGAGGCTGGCCCTGTGGTCAGGCTGCTGGTCAGGAGAAGACAGGCCCCTCCTGAGACCATCCTGGAGATCAACCTGCTCAAGGGGCCCAAAGGTCAGCTATATGTAGTACATATATGAATGAATCCTCATTGTGAGGGCCAGGATTTTCTTGGCCCCTATAACTTAACTGTAATGTATATAAGAATATGTATATATGAATAGCGGGTAAATAGTAATTTTGTTGTCTCTTGGTGTCTTTCTAATATATTTTATATAAAACATTTTATTTAGAATTGAATGTAATATCTTCTGTTGTTCTTGTCTATAACTCTTCTTTACAGGAAGAGTAGCTGCTGCATGTGCAGTATCTAATGGGGATCCTAATAAACTAAACTCCCCTGTGTAATTCTAGGTCAACTCTGAAATTGGAACATACATTTAGATTATTTTTGAGAATTTGAATTGTCCCCATTGAAGATTTTGTGCAATTTTCTGTTCTTGACTGTCCTCTTTGCGCTTCTCACCCCCAGGCCTTGGCTTCAGCATTGCTGGGGGGATCGGCAACCAGCACATCCCTGGAGACAACAGCATCTACATCACAAAGATCATTGAGGGCGGGGCCGCACAGAAAGACGGACGGCTGCAGACCGGAGACCGCCTGCTAGCTGTAAGAACACATATAATTTGCATCTTTGTTCATTACCTGGGCTTACCCCTGCTTTGATGTAGCAGAGGTGGTTTGGTGAAGCCAGAGTGGATGCCTAGACTTAAGCTCAGCAGCCTAACACAGTCTTTAATTGTGTAGAAACCCCGGGTTCCATACCCAGTCAATTACACAGATAGTGACCTACGATACTGAGCTCTAATGGATGCCCTAGAACAGTCTTGATTCCCTTACTGTTTAGTGATCCATACCCTGCACACATCAGGACACTGCCACTTTGGTGGGTGCCTCTGTGCCCATCCCTGGACGTTTCTCAAGACAGCCAGGCGAGGCGACGCGCATCAGCGTTTATGGCCCTGTGTGTGATTGATACGGTGCTGGAGACCGGGTTCAAACAGCCCAGCTGCTCCCCGGGCATATTCTGTTCTACACCGGTAAAAGATAAAGAGAACCACCTGCCAGGTTGAATGAGTGACTACACTGTTAGAAAAATATGAGATGTGTTTAAGACTGCCATAAATAAGAACAAAGCCATTAAGCACTGCTACCTTTGTGCGGGGAAGAGCTGTGAGTGACTACAGCTGCCCAACACTGAATCCCCACTGCACTGTTTTCATCACAGTTCACTTCTGGACTTCTGGATGGCCGTATCATTTGTGCTATTTGATCGAAGTTTATCTCTGAAATCCATGCATTTATCTGTCGACACAAGGATGCAGATGTGGCGGCTCCGTAAATAAGAAATCTCTCGCAACTGTACCTATATGGAGCAGCTCTGTTCAAAACCTTTGAAATATTGTCACATACTTTATCTTAGTAGTACACAGTAACAGTAGTGTATGATTGATTTGGGTGTGGCTCAAGCAAACTAAAAGAGGTAGCTATAATCCTCAGTGTTGTGGACTTGAGGATTTGACTGTGGTCTGTGTGCTTCAGGTGAACAACATCATCCTGCAGGACGTGCGTCACGAGGAGGCGGTTGCAGCGCTGAAGAACACCTCTGACATGGTCTACCTCAAGGTGGCCAAACCCGGACCCGTGCACCTCAATGACATGTACGCCCCTCCGGACTACTCCAGCAGTACGTATCTTCTTCTGCTAGCTACTGTATTCACCTATGGCTCAAACCCCTCCCCTCCTACTCTCATACTGCTCACAATGCATACAACTACAGTTGAACATTCCAGGTGATGGATGCCTCAATGGTACTGTACCAGCACACAGTTTGTTTTAATGGAAGGCCACAGGAACCCTGCGATAATGACACTGGTGGTCTCTTTCCACACTCCTTATTCTCAGTTTATACCTAAACCTCAAAAACCAACCCATGCATCAGTTGTTAGAAGAAGGCTCTGTTGATTAGCATTAGCTTTAGGTCAGGAGTCACCTTCTTGACTTGAAGAGCAATTTTTTTTCACACAAAAAAAAATAGTTTAGAGGGAGCTGCAGAAGAGGTTTGAGCCCTTTTCAAGCTCAATAGTGGCAATATCTGATATTCAGCACCACAGATAGCAGTCAGATCAAATTACCACGAAATCTGGCAGTTCAGGGTCACAGAGCAATGGCTGTCTAGCGAAGTTGCAGGGAGAATCAAATCTTGTGAACATACATTAAATATGCTACAGAAGTAGTGTTACTTTTTTATTTAAAACCCTACAAATGAAGGACATGTTGTTTTCCAGGGATTCATTGAAATACCCACATCAAGCCCCGCAAGATATTGAATAATGAAACACAGGTACACAAATATTATAATGCAAACAGAAGGTTTGATTGTAATAGACATTTATTATACTGATTTAACAAAAGTGTTTGTTTATTTACTTTGCTTTTATCAATGAGAAATTAGCCCATTCAGACAGACCTTGTCTGCACACTTTCAGCAACAGAAACTTAACCTTCAAAAGGTTATTTTCTGTACATTTCAAAAACAGAATAAAAGTAAGATACGGTTTTAACATGTATTGTCCTGTAGATTGTAACGTAGCATATCTTAGTTAGTCCTGATCTTTCCAAATCCATCTATTTCTGATTGAAAAATGTGAAATAAAAATACAAAAAATATATATAAACTCAGCAAAAAAAGAAACATCCTCTCACTGTCAACTGCGTTGAGACCACATGAGAGAGTAGGATGTCTTCCCTGTAACGCACAGCGTTGAGATTGCCTGCAATGACAACAAGCTCAGTCCGATGATGCTGTGACACACTGCCCCCAGACCATGACAGACCCCCCACCACCAAATCGATCACGCTCCAGAGTACAGGCCTCGGTGTAACGCTATTTCATTCGACGATAAACGCAGATCCGACCATCACCCCTGGTGAGACAAAACCGCGACTCGTCAGTGAAGAGCACTTTTTGCCAGTCCTGTCTGGTCCAGCGACGGTGGGTTTGTGCCCATAGGCGACGTTGTTGCCGGTGATGTCTGGTGAGGACCTGCCTTACAACAGGCCTACAAGCTCCCAGTCCAGCCTCTCTCAGCCTATTGCAGACAGTCTGAGCACTGATGGAGGGATTGTGCGTTCCTGGTGTAACTCGGGCAGTTGTTGTTGCCATCCTGTACCTGTCCCGCAGGTGTGATGTTCGGATGTACCGATCCTGTGCAGGTTTTGTTACGTGGTCTGCCACTGCGAGGACGATCAGCTGTCTGTCCTGTCTCCCTGTAGCGTTGTCTTGGGCGTCTCATAGTACGTACATTGCAATATCTTGCCCTGGCCACATCTGTAATCCTCATGCCTCCTTGCAGCATGCCTAAGGCAAGTTCACGCAGATGAGCAGGGACCCTGTGCATCTTTCTGTTTGTGTTTTTCAGAGTCAGTAGAAAGGCCTCTTTAGTGTCCTAAGTTTTCATAATTGTGGCCTTAATTGCCTACCGTCTGTAAACTGTTAGTGTCTTAACGACCGTTCCACAGGTGCATGTTCATTAATTGTTTATGGTTCATTGAACAAGCATGGGAAATAGTGTTTAAACCCTTTACAATGAAGATCTATGCAGTTATTTGGATTTTTACGAATTATCTTTGAAAGACAGGGTCCTGAAAAAGGGACTTTTCTTTTTTTGCTGAGTTTAATTGTTTGTTGAGGAAATCTATACATAGCAATGGAGCCGCGGGTTGCAGACCCCTACTGTAGGTACACAACATTGTCCCTGTCACAGGGATGTTTATGGATTATCTCAGTGAGCGGTAGAGCTGTTTCAGTGTGCTCTCCTCGGCTTGGCTGTGCCCAGACTCCTACATGGTGCAGACACACTGCTGCCCACTGAAACACCAAGCCCAGCTCTCTCTCTCCCACTGAGTGTGGAGGCTTTCTCACATCCCACCCACTTGCTCAGGAGAACCCATGGCCTGGGGCTCCTGCCAGCCACACACATCGATTTACTGAAGAACCACACACACACACAGACACACAAAAAACCTGTACTGGACTATATGTAATTATTACAGGTATACTATATTGTACTAAACAATATGTATGTCAACCAGTGATTTATTATCAAAAGGCCTGTACAGTAGTACTGTATATGTTCATTGTTATTTTGTGTGTGTGGTTTCCATGGCTTGAGCAAGCCCCTTATACTGACATAAAGGAATAGTTCACTATTTTACAGCATGATGTTAGACTGTTCCTCTCCCTGAAAGTAGGCTATGAGCCAGAATAAATTGTAATTCATAGTTTGGTTTTCTTTAAACAGTCACTATAATCTTCAGCTAACTTTAGCCACCGCTAGCTAAAAATAATTGGAAGTAATGTGGGCATGTGATCCCCTGTGACCAAAATCACCTGAAATCAACTCCATATTTGGTTAGATGTTACTTACAGTTGATTTAGAAATAAAATATATAAAATAAATATATAAAAAATACAAATAAACATGTTCACATACCCCTATCGAAAGGTTGCTGGATTGAATCCCCGAGCTGACAAGGTAAACTATTTATCGTTCTGCCCCTGAACAAGGCAGTTAACCCACTGTTCCCCGGGCGAGGGGTTGGGTGAAATGCGGAAGGCACATTTAAGTTGAATGCATTCAGTTGTACAACTGACTAGGTATCCCCCTTTCCCTTTCATTAAAATAGATTTTTAGCTCGCGGTGGCTATAGTTAGCTGAAGTTTGTAGCGGTTTAAAGAAACGTATCCTGGCCCATATACTACTTTCAGGGTGAGGAACCATCTAACATCATGTTGTAAACTAGTGAACTACTCCTTTAAGCCAGCTCTGAAAGTATGACCTATAGTCAGATGTTCTTCAAGGGATTTTAGAGCCATGAGTCATAAGTACTGTAGCCCAATGATGGAATGTAAATCTGGGAACTTTCTAGACTTTAGCTACTCAAAATCTCTGGTGTAGGACATACTGTGGTCTCACAGTAGCCTGCACACATCTATTATATCTCCGGTATAGAGAATACCCACACTGACTAATCTGTAGAGAGAATACTGTCTTTAATAATGGGCCATAGATTTTTTTAACAGGCATCGTCACATGTATGATAGTGTTATGAGTTGATCCCTCTTGGCAAGAGTGCTGCCAGGCCTCCAGTGGACCACTGTTTTAATCATTCCTCCTTTCCATCTACTGGTCTGGCCCTCCCTGCCCTCCCTCCAGCCTTCCCCACCATGGTGGACAACCACATCAGCCACAACTCAGGCATGGCCTACATGGGTGCTATGGAGCCCAAGCCCGTCTACAGCCAGCCCCCCCAGGTCACGCCCTCCAGGTACTCCCCAGACCCACGTCACATGCTGGGGGAGGAAGACTTCACCAGGTCAGTACCATTTTTTGCATGTTTTTTTCTTATCTCATTGTTGTACAGCACATAACAATCTTTTACAGGATGATATAGCTATGCAGTATAATTCACAAAAGGGGGAATTATATTTTACCAATAAGGCCCGGGGGGGTGGTATATGGCCAATATACCACGGCTATGAGCTGTTCTTATGTACGACGCAACGTGGAGTGCCTGGACACAGCCCTTAGCCGTGGTATATTGGCCATATATCACAAACCCCTGAGGTGCCTTATTGCTATTATAAACTGGTTACCAATGTAATTAGAGCTGTACAAATAAATGCTTTGTCATACCCGTGGTATACGGTCTGATATACCATGGCTATCAGCCAATCAGCATTCAGGGCTCAAACCACCCAGTTTATAATATGTTGTTTACCATGTGAATGTAAGTTTTAAGAGTAGTTTTGACAATCCAGGGTTAGAGTCACTTTCTCGTGTCAAAATAGCACAGGGCCACTAGAGCGCAGTAAGAGGCCTTTTTGTTGTGAACTTGAGCATATTAATTCTTTAATCTTGGTGTGGTGATCGTTGCTTTACCTGGCGTTCCCCGGTGTTGTGGCTTTCTTTGGTGATATGTATGTAGATTGATGTAGTTTAGTGGGCCTCCAACAGTGTGGCAATGTGTTTGTCTCTGGTTGACTAGCTGGGCAAGGAGGGTTCAGTTTTGTCTGAGGTGGCAATGTATAGCTCAAAGAAGCCCTCTCATCCCAAAGTCCCTCCTCCTTGTTCTGCCTTACGACCTCTTGGCCAAACACTGAAACAACATTCACAGAGCTTGATTTGAGAGCCCCAGAGTCACCTTAATATCCCAAGCTATTGTGTGTGTGTGTGTGTGTGTGTGTGTGTGTGTGTGTGTGTGTGTGTGTGTGTGTGTGTGTGTGTGTGAGCATGTGCAATGTGTGGCAATGACTATATGGTGCATGTGGGCGTGTGTTTGTGTGTATCCAACTGTGTGACTGTGTAGTTTTACAATGTTTGTGTGTAGCAGTTTCTATATATGTGCATGTATGTATGTGTATTTGTCCTGTGTATTTGTCCTGTGTAGTTGTCCCGTATACTGTACATGTGTTTGTGTGTTCTGTGTTTGTGTCCTACTCAAGCCCCATTCACTGTGATTTCTGTACTCCCCCACCAGGCCTGAACCTATTTACAGTGTCATCCACAAACAACCTGGGGACAGCGGGGTCCCCCTGGGTCTCTACAGCGGGGGGATACCCCGGGACACAGGCTACTGTTCTGGCCAAGGCCCAGTCCCCTCCTCTGGCAGGTACTAACCCAGCGGCGTCGCTAGGTCCGCTTAGCTAATCTTACTACCTAGCTACAGCCCTGTGTTGTTCTAACTTCACCCGCCTCGCCACACCTGTATCTGGGCTTGGCAGTAGACTGTGGTGCCTGGAGACAGGGGAGAAGTGGTGGTAGAGGGGGATCACCATGGCAAAGGTTTAGGGACGTGGCTCCACTTTGAGACTAGAGGAGGAGGAGAGATGGCAGCAGATAGAAGAACAAAGGGATGAAGAGAAAGGGAAGTTAGGAGGGAAAAGGAGTAAGGAGTGCTGTTTGCTGACAGAGCTCTCTTGTAAGGGAGGGCGTCCCATCTATGTCTGATAGCCACTTAGAATCTATCGGTCTGCGTGTAACAGTCTATACATGTCTTACCTCTCCATGTCCATGTCTACTCCTGCTTTTAATGTGGGTGGTCATACTCACAGTATACATCTATAAAAGCCTTTACAGTGCCCTGTGTCACTTTTGTAAGGTTGAAATAACCACAGTGGCTTCGATAATGATCTGCTTTGACTACCTGTCTAAGATGGATAACATCTGAAACAGCCCTCCCCCAAGTCAAGTGTGAAAGTGTTCCACCGGTATTAGTTTCATCCTTTATTTTGTATTTCCAGAGTTAATATTTAATCGTTGTTTTTCCTACACTGGCATGCTCCATTTTGACTTCACATCTAACCTCCATTTACTTATTGCACGTGTTTATAAACACCATTTTACATTAAGAGTAAAAAATAATAGTGTTAAATCATCAAACTGATCATGAATATGAATTAGAAACAGTAGCATTAGTACAGTCCTGAGCTGAGACCAGCTCTAGCCTGAGCCGGCTGACTGAGTTATACCTGCCCTTCACAGAGACACACGTCTCCACAGGACCGCTCGCTGGCACAAGCTGCTCAATTCCATCTGGCAGGAGCCGAGTCTAACCAAGGCCCGAGTCCCCAGCCAAGCCACTGTCATTGTCCTAGCTTCCCTACTGAAAACCTCTACGGCAGATATATGGACAGAATGTCTGTTAGTGTGTGTCTGGCTTGATTATGAGTGTGTATTTAATGTAATCTACCTGTCTCTGTGTGTGTAGAGTTGATTCGTTGTATGTGTTGTCATATATTTGTGTTGCGTGTCCGCTGTCTGTCCTACCTCCCTCATCAATCACCATGTTGTCATGGATGAATACCTTTATGTTGCTGGTTGCATGCCACTGTATTTATAATTGTGTAGAGTATCCGTGTCTAATCTATGTCAGTGTGCATGGATGCCTGTGTGTGTGTGTGTACAGAACATGCCACCAGTGCCTGTGTGTATGCTTACAGTATATGCTTGCATGCAGGTGTGTGTGTAGACAGACTGAGGGCGTAAAGTGAACAGATAGTATTGGGAGGAGGTGTAACTGGAGGCTGTCATCACACACACATGTGCAGCACAGGAATGTTTTGCCTGCTGCTGTCCTTATGTAAATACAAACACTGGGCCGTGGTTTTACCATAAATGTATTGGGAAGTGAGAGGCTTATCCAGCACGGTGCAGCAAATGAGGAGGGCCGGACATTCCTGCAGCTGTCGTGATTCATCTGCACTCTGGAAAAACCAGGCCATGCACCCAGGTCCTCCACCCCTCACAAAGGCAGTCCACGCTGCCAACATTAATCACATACACTGATCTACTCAGACATCTCCTCATAATGTGCTGACGCATAGAAACACACACATACATTAATGTTGGCTCCCTCACGTTGCAATATAACTCACACACACATAAAGACACTTGTTGGTATACATTACATGCTTACCCACCCAGACAACACACACATCAACACACATGCCACTGGTCTACAAACACACACATGCCCCTGCTCTGTCTTCCAGGGCCTATACAGTATGGCACGTCTGCTTCAAACCTAAACAGAGAGACGTTGTCACGGATGACATCATCCCAACAGACTTCCAGTCAGACTAGATCAACATCTAGATGCATCAGATTCCCTGCTGTCGGATAGGAGAGAGACCTCCCTGCAGCCCAGGAGGATTTGCATAGGATTTTATTCTCATGGTTTTTATTGGAGATGATTATTCTAGTGTAAAGCGAGGGCTTCCAGAGGAGTGGAGCTAGACTCAGTCAGAGAGAGAGGGCCGGCATCGTCTGCCCTGTGCCCATCTGCGACACCATGCGTCCCCCTCAGTGGTGCTGCCGTCACCTCAGACACATTCCCCTCTCCATCTGACACTACGACCTCCTCTCTGCATGGCGGAGGATATTCTGGAGACGGAGAACCTACGACACCATTCTGTTCTGAAACAACAGACTCTAGATGAGGGATGCACACCATGCTATGTGAAGTAGAGACCATTCTAAACAGCGGCCCAATCACCACGGTAACCAATGACCCCCTGGATCTAGAAGCCCTCACCCCAAATCACATGTTATTGTTAAAGTCGAAGCCTGTCTTACTCCTGCAACCTTTCAAAACAACTACCTGTACATCAGACGGCGTTGGAAGAAAGTCCAGTACATGGCCGACATATTTTGGAAGAGATGGACACAGGAGTACCTGCCAGTACCTGCAACAAAGTGAAACGCAGCTTTAGTGAAGGAGATGTGGTTCTGGTCATGGACCCCACTGCACCACGTAGTGCATGGATACTTGGAAAGGTTGTTGAGACCAAGCCTGATTCCAAGAGGTTAGTAGGTGCAGTACGCTTGAAAACAGGAACCAACATTATAGAAATGTTTTTTTAACCTTTATTTATCTAGGCGAGTCAGTTAAGAACAAATTCTTATTTACACTGACGGCCTACACCGGCCAACCCCAGACGACGCTGGGCCAATTGTGCGCCGCCCTATGGGACTCCCAATCGCAGCCGGTTGTGATATAGCCTAGATGGAAAGCGCCTTTTTAATTTCACATCAAATATAATTGGGACTGGTCTGTAGGAGCCAAATAGGTCATATTGTATATTTGCATGTTTCCAATTCATGATGCATGTCTGTTTTATGTGTGTTTGCCATTAATCCCCTGTCAAGTGTCTGTGTACCCCCTCTACTGGCCAATGGAGAATACAGTTAAAAGGCATACATTCTCCAAGGCCTACTGGGCGTGACTGGAATGGCAGCACACAGTCTTTTGACCATACCAGACCATGTTTACCATGCTGTTTGTTTCTTTAGTTTAATGATCAGAATTAGTTTTGGTAGAATTCTGTACATTTTTGTACCCATGTATTATTATTTTTCAACTTGAATCAAACTCTGGACATTGGATTTGTCTGCGTCAAGACTAACATTTCACCACTCTCCATTGTGGCTAAAGGACTAGGATGGAAATTGTATTGGGACAATTATATTGGACAATTTAGCCACTACAGGAACCATATGCAGATATCTTAGTATACAGTATGTCACTTTTGTTTTTATAGGCTATGTGACCTTTATTTATCCAGGTTAATCTCGTTGAGATAAAATATATTTTTCAAGTGAGACCTAATGACCAGAATGGTGTTTGTTTTTGAGTGTGCGTCTTTGCTGTCCAATACCACAACCTGAACTGTTTAGCTGGGCGCTATCAGAGAGTAAAGAATGCTATTGGCCAGGACTGTTTGCCCAGAGACTAGATACTGTAAACACAACAGGAATCTACAGAGCAGTGCAGCAGGTGAGCTAATCAATAACTTGGTGTTGTTCTTCCATTGTGAATGCGCTCAACCTTTGACTGGTAAGCTTTGAGAGCATCACAGGGATATATACACATTAGCAGCAAGCCCTTCTATGGCCCTTCTATGGCCACTGGAAACCATTCATAGACGGGGGAAAGATTAGAACAGGGTAATCATAGTTTAGGATCAGTTGAATGCCTGAGTTAGTCTAAACTGTTAATCATTCATTGCGCCTGGTTTATTCTTAGCCACTCTGAGAGGCTTGAAATATCATGAACCGTCTGTCGCCTTTTCCATGTCAAATTAGAATGAAATAATAGGTCTAGGAGGAGAGAGGCAGTGGCGGTAGAAACGACTGGGGAATGTGAAGGTGAAAACTAGAAGAAGGACAAGAGAGCAGTCTTTCTTTCATCTGTATACACCAGCCCTGCATACTTTGGGCTTGTGAGCCTGTTACAGAGAGAGAAAGAAAGGGAGCTAATGTTTAACACTGAGACTTGGTCTGTGTCTGTCTGTCTATGTTTGTGGAAAATGTTGGTCCGCAGTGTCCACCATTAATCAGCCAAGCAGAACCAATTACTGGGCTGAGGCGAGGGAGAGCCAGAGCAGAGTGCTGGGGCAGCGCGACCCGCTAAACCCCACAGCCCACATCTCCATTCAGAGCATTAGGACTGGGCTGCCTCAGCCTCTGCCAAAACACTGAGGGGAGGGGGATGGCTGGTTACAGAGAGGGAGAGGCAAAGCGAGGGAGGGAGGGAGAGAGAGAACAAGAGCCAGAGCGAGAGGGAGAGAATAAGATAGACAGGCCCATAGAGGCATGGAGAGGGACAGGCATAGAGAGTAAAGGTTTTATAGCACCATAACGGTTTACATTCCTGGCGTGGATGAAAAAACAAGGAGGGGTAGAAGGAGGGGAAGGGGAGTCAGGTCCCAGAATTGCCCAAGCATTTTTTTCCTGATTTTAGGATTCCATACATGTGCTGGCACAAAACACACACACATTTACTTTCGAGAGCATCAGCACTCAAATAACTCAAACAGCATGTAGTCTGAAGGTCCTCCCATCAACATCCCACTCCCGCCGCCTTTTGCTGTGATACACAGCCCTCTGAGCCACACAAGGGAAGCCTGGGCAACAAAATGAGGAAGCATGGAACGGGGGAACCCACCCTGGCTGTTTCCTGTAGGATGTGGTTCTGTTCTGTAGAGATGGCTCTGATCTAGTCTGTGTGGGCGGGTGAGGGTTTAAGTCTTGTCCTGTTGCTGATGAGGAGTAGAATGTAACAGCCCAAAGTGGAGCTGTATCTCATCACAGAACATCCTGAGATTACGTCTGTACAGAACGAGCCTCAACCAGAGCTCCTCTCACAAGCAGGGCAAAGATAGAGAGTGGGGTTAGGAGGCTTTGAGACGTTGCTTGGAGTTGAAGTAATAATGTACCACAGTCAATAGCCACCATGTTTGCAGTGAACATCTCCTTCTCCATGTCATTTGTGAGAGCTCACCCCAAGTGGCTGAGGAAGCGACTGTCATTCAGGAACAAACACAGGATCCTCAGGTAACCATGGTGATGCATGTGTCTGAGTTGGAATGGTCCAATACTGTCTGGTCCGATGTGCGGGGTACAACGGCCCTCTTGTGTCGCTGCATGCGGTTATTTTTAAGATGATATCTCTCGTGTGCTACTCACGTTTGTTATTCCGTTGTGTATGTGAGGGTGATGTTGTTTTTCAAAAAGGTATTCATCCTTCAGAAATATATATAGAAAGGCAGAATTGTACATGGATGACAGAAAGAAAAGGAGAGTGTGTATGTGTGTGGTCAGTATGGGCTTATTACATCTCTGTGACTCATCCTCCCATGTGGGAACAAACCTAATGCAGTAATTGTAAAAAGACTTGCCTACTATAGTTCCCGACTTTCACTGCCAAACAGGCTTTATTCATGAGACCATGGGCATGAATCTTAAATTTATGGACTCTCAATTGAGGAAATACATAATTTTTTAAGGGTATTGTAACAATCCAGGATGTACTGATATGGGTTTTAGATCAATGTGAGATATTTATGTAAGTACCATCCAATCATTGCTCTTCAGTCAAATTGCCTTTCATTTATGTTATTAAACCTTTGTGAAACCATATAAAAACTTACCATGCCTCTTCACATGTTATACTAGAACAATCAGGGTTGTTTTCAGTCGGGACCTGAAACTAACGCTAGGAAAGTATGTATGCATTGGCTCCCATTGATGTAAAAAGGGTCTCTACAGCAACTTGGAGCACAGCCATTAGGGATTGAGTAGGAATTGTTATTGTGGACCGCAGGCTGAGTACTAGAGCGAAGACCACTAATGGGAACCATGTGGAGAGTTTTGTTGAGACGGGCTGTGTGTGTGTGTGTGTCAGCTTCTAGGGCATCTGCAGTGTGTCTTTGCCTTACAGTCTGAGGCATGTTCTCAGAAGTCTTTTGATGGTCCCTAGCAGTGGTTTGGCCTCTCCAGGATCCTCAGTCCAACACAGTCTGGAATTCAGCCTGCCTGATGATGACTCACAGCGGCTAAAGCTAAAACAGAGCTGCAGCAGGGGCAGTCAAGTGTGGGGCTGCTGCTCTGTGTGTGTGTGTGTTTCAGGGGGCAAATTGTTCATCCAAAGATGGCATGTCTTGGTGGGCCCTGTTGCGCCAAAGCATTGTTCGAGGTGAAGTCGAATCATAATCATGTTCTTTCTATAGGCCTATTACCAGTGTAGTTCAGCATATTTGAAAGTGCTGTCTGTATTTAATTTCCTTTTTCTCCTTTTTTTTCGTTCCATTTGTGGAAAGGATGTTTAATACTTATTTGAATGCTGGGATTGTTTCCCCTGCAAAAGTATATAGAAAGTGCTACTCTTCAGGCTCTGCTGCAGCATATTCCAAGGATTGTATACTTACTGCAAAATGAGAGATGTCACCTTTTCCAGAATACAAGTTAGTCCCATGTATGAACAGATGTTGGTGTGGGCTGTTTCCTAAACTGCCTCTGTCTCCCCTTCTGTCTTTTTGTCTTTCATCCCTTTTCCCTCTTTCTCTCTCTCCTCCCTCTTTTGCTCTTCATCTCTTTCTCAACCTCTCTCTCTCCCATTTTCTCTCCTTACCTCCATTCTCACACTCTGTCTGTCTCCGTCTCTTTCCTGTGCTCCCAGTCCCGCCCTGCGCCCTGACGCTGTCGCTCTGTTTGGCAGGGAGCCGCGGAAGGTGCTGCTTCACAAGGGCTCCACAGGGCTGGGCTTCAACATTGTGGGAGGCGAGGACGGAGAGGGCATCTTTGTCTCATTCATCCTGGCTGGAGGACCAGCAGACCTGAGCGGGGAGCTGAGGAGGGGAGACCGCATCCTCTCGGTCAGTGGCTTATCGGTCCTCGCAACGAACTAACCAGTCAGCTAACCTGTGGCAGGGCTTACACATCTGAGATATTTGCTTAAAACATACTTACAGCAAGTTGCAAAGCTTCTACAGTAGTTAGTGCTTTGTCATAACGACATAGATAGCTACAGCTGTACATGGTTTAGCACTGAAGATTTACCATCAAAGACTTGCCTTTACAAATAGACAATTTTAGCAATGTAGAGAGGAGTAGACCCAAAGGGGTAACAGGATATAGATGATACGTTGGGCAGGATGGAGTCAAAGTAATCAAAAGAGACAGCATTGGATCATCTTCCAGTCAAGGTCACAGCTCTCATATAAATCAATAATCTCTTATAGCTAACGCAAGGCCCCCCATGATGACAGATGGGTACCTTTCTGGAGGGCACATCTGCTCAATGGCCCTGCTGGAATTGTGAACCAGGCATTTTCTCTAGTCACAATCCTCTTAAATCATGCCACGGTCATTCTTCCACTGATTGAAAACGAATCATCAAGCTGGTGATCCAAGAAAGAAAGGAATGATAGGCTGAGGCTCTCCTCCACATCCTTATGTCAAAGCCAGGTAGTATCATTCCCTTGTAGGCTAAATATCTCTGTGAGGAACAGTGCTGGTTGGTCCATTGACCTGGTAATCAAGGCTCCATGGCTGAGGTTCTGCCCTGTGCTGTGTGTCTCAGGTGAATGGGGTGAACCTGCGGAACGCCACACACGAGCAGGCAGCTGCAGCGCTGAAGCGGGCCGGCCAGACAGTCACCATCATTGCCCAGTACCGACCAGAAGGTAGGAGGTTCTCTCTCACACACACACACACACACACACACACACACACACACACACACACACACACACACACACACACACACACACACACACACACACACACACACACACACACACACACACACACACACACACCACACCAAAAACCACACCAAAAACCTTGGCCAAGCCAGTCACACGCGCCATCGTGCACATGTTGATTTTGTCTGTGGACAGGTCGAAACACACATGAAACATTCATGGACATTTAGCTAGCTTGTGTTGCTAGTTAATTTGGCCTGGGAGATAAACATTGGGTTGTTATTTCACCTGAAATGCATATAGTCTTTTTTATTTTTTGCTGGATCTTTGTTGAATTTTGACCGGTAGTCATACACAATCATATGTTTCTCTACTTTGACGATTAATCCACAGATAAAATGGGAAACCTAGTTAGTTATCTTTGAATAATCTCTCCTCGCTTCATCTTTCAATCACCCACATGCGTTAGTGTGCTCATGAAAACCAATGAGTAGATGGAAGAGGGACTTGCAGCGCGTCGAGCAAGTCATATTTTAGCATCTGGCTACGCACACGCTCGAGCAGTTTAGGAAATTATTGAATAACATGTACACTGAACAAAAATGTAAACATGCAACAATTTCTAAGATTTTACTGAGATACACTTTATATAAGGAAATCAGTCAAAAAAAGAAATCAGTCAATTGGAATAAATTCATTAGGCCCTAATCTATGGATTTCACATGACTGGGGATACAAGATATGCATATGTTGGTCACAGATACCTTAAAAAATAGGTAGGGTAGGGGCATGGATCAGAAAACCAGTCAGTATCTGGTGTGACCACTATTTGCCTCATGCAGCGCGACACATCTCCTTCGCATAGAGTTGATCAGCGAGCCTCAGTGGCGCAGTGATCGAAGACACTGCATCGCAGTGCTAGAGGCATCACTACAGACCCGTGTTTGTTCCCAGGCTGTGTCACAACTGGCTGTGTTCGGGAGTCCCATAGGGCGGCGCACAATTGGCCCAGCGTGGCCAATTTACTTGGCTCATCGCGCTCTAGCGACTCCTTGTGGCAGGCCGGGTGCCTGCAGCCTGACCTCGGTCGTCAGTTGAACGGTGTTTCCTCCGACGCATTGGTGCAGCTGGCTTCCGGTTTAAGCGGGCGGGTGTTAAGAAGCGTGGTTTGGCAGGTCATGTTTCGGAGGACACATAACTCGACCTTCGCCTCCCGAGCCCGTTGGGGAGTTGCAGCGTTGAGACAAGATCAAAATTGGGTTAAAAAAGAGGTAAAACACACAAAAAAAAGAAAATAAACGTTGATCAGGCTGTTGATTGTGGCCTGTAGAATGTTGTTCCACTATTCAATGGCTGTGCGAAGTTGCTGGATATTGGTGGGAAATGGAACACGCTGTTGCACACGTCGATCCAGAGCATTCCAAACATGGTGGCATGTTTGGGGAGTATGCAGGCCATGGAAGAACTGGGACATTTTCAGCTTCCAGCAATTGTGTACAGATCCTTGTGACATGGGGCCATGCATTATCACGCTGAAACATGAGGCGATGGCGGCGGATGAATGGCACAACAATGGGCCTCAGGGTTTCGTCACGGTATCGCTGTGCATTCAAATTGCCATCGATAAAATGCAATTGTGTTTGTTGTCCGCAGCTTATGCCTGCCCATACCATAACCCCAATACCACGGGGCATTCTGTTCACAACGTTGACATCAGAAAACCGCTCTCCCACACGACGCCATACATGTCGTCTGAAATCTGCCCGATACAGTTGAAACTGGGATTCATCCGTGAAGAGCACACTTCTCCAGCGTGCCAGTGGCCATCGAAGGTGAGCATTTTCCCACTGAAGTCAGTTACGACGCCTAACTGCAGTCAGGTAAAGAACCTGGTGAGAATGCAGATGGGCTTCCCTGAGACAGTTTGTGCAGAAATTCTTCGGTTGTGCAAACCCACAGTTTCATCAACTGTCCGGGTGGCTGGTCTCAGACGATTCCGCAGTTGAAGAAGCCGGATGTGGAGGTCCTGGACTGGCGTGGTTACATGTGGTCTGCGGTTGTCTGGTCGGTTGGACGTACTGCCAAATTTGCTACAACAATGTTGGAGGTGGCTTATGTTAGAGAAATGAACATTCAATTCTCTGGCAACAACTCTGGTGGACATTCAGCATGCCAATTGCACGCTCCCTCAAAACTTGAGACATCTGTGGCATTGTGTTGTGCGACAAAACTGCACATTTTAGAGTCGCCTTTTATTGTCCCAAGCACAAGGTGCACCTGTGTATTAATCATGCTGTTTAATCAGCTTCTTGATATGCCACACCTGTCAGGTGGATGGATTATTTTGGCAAAGCAGAAATGCTCATGAACAAGGATGTAAAGAAATGTGTGCACAGAATTTCAGAGAAATAAGCTTTTTGTGTGGAAAATTTCTGGGATCTTTTATTTCAGCTCATGAAACATGGGACCAACAATTTACATGTTGCGTTTATATTTTTGTTAAGTATATGTGTACATTTATTTTTCATCACTTGCGCACACAACGTGTCTGTTCTAGTCAGGGTGTAACCCACATACTTTACATTTTAGTCGCTGTCATCCAAAGCAACCTCAAGTCAGTTTATGTGCAGTAGGGGGCTGCTGAGCAACTGCACAAACAGCTCATTCTTGCTTCTACTTCCAAAGTCATCTTGATCTTTATGTTGTGGAACAGATGTGCTGAATAATCATCTTGGTCTTACTGAAGACTGAGTTACATGAGGGGCATACAGGCGGTCTAGTTAAGCAAACCAGCGCTTACATTATTTGTATTTCTTTCTTTAAAGTGTAGACCTACTAATATAAATATATACTCAACAAAAATATAAATGCAACATGCTACAATTTCAAATATTTTACTGAGTTACAGTTCATGTAAGGAAATCAGTCAATTGAAATAAATGAATGATGCCCTAATCTATGGATTTCACGAATGTGAATACAGATACAGTATGCGTCTGTTGGTCACAGGTAGGGGTGTGGATCAGAGAAGCAGTTAGTATCTGGTGTGACCACTATTTTCTTCATGCAGCGGGACACATCTCCTTCGCATAGTTGATCAGGCTGTTGATTGGAGCCTGTGGAATGCTGTTCAACTTCTCTTCAATGTCTGTGCGAAGTTTCTGGATGTTGGCGGGAACTGGAACATGTTGTCGTACACATCAATCCAGAGCATTCCAGACATGCTTAATGGGTGACATGTCTGAGTATGCAGGCCATGGAAGAACTGGGACATTTTCAGCTTCCAGGAATTGTGTACAGATCCTTGTGACATGGGGCCATGCATTATCACGCTGAAACATGAGGCGATGGCGGCGGATGAATGGCACGACAATGGGCCTCAGGGTTTCGTCACGATATCGCTGTGCATTCAAATTGCCATCGATAAAATGCAATTGTGTTTGTTGTCCGTAGCTTCTGCCTGCCTATACCATAACCCCACCGCCACCATGGGACAGTGTCCACAACGTTGACATCAGCAAACCGCTTGCTCACAGGACGCCATACACGTCGTGGTCTGCGGTTGTGAGGCCTGTTGGACGACCTCCTAACTAATCAAAAATTACTTTAAGGCGGTTTATGGTAAAGAAATTAACATTCAATTCTCTGGCAACAACTCTGGTGAAAAAATTCAAACATAAAGGGGGATGCCTAGCCAGTTGTACAACTGAATGCATTCAACACTCTTCCGCATTTAACCCAATCCCTCTGAACCAGAGAGGTGTGGACATTCCTGCAGTCAGCATGCCAATTGCACACTCCCTCAAAACTTGAGACATCTTTGGCATTGTGTAGTGTGACAAAAATGCACATTTTAGTGTCCTTTTATTTCCCCCAGCACAAGGTGCACCTGTGTAATGATCATGCTGTTTAATCCGCTTCTTGATATGCCACACCTATCAGGTGGATGGATTATCTTGGCAAATGATAAATGTTCACTAACAGGGACGTAAATAAATTTGTGCACAAAATTAGAGAGAAATAAGATGTGTGTATGGAACATTTCTGGGATGTTTTGTTTCAGCTCATGAAACATGGGACCAACACTTCACATGTTGCGTTTATATTTTTGTTCCGTGTACAATATAGTAAAACCAATGTTTCAGAACCACGTGACATGTAAATGAAACGTGTCCAAATATGTTTAAACTACTGCAGTGTTATAGGCTTGACAACATGCAGCCCTTACCTGGTCTGGCTTTGTTATCTTGAAGAGAGTCTGGTTTGCAAATGAAGACAGTACAGAGTGTTGTGTGATTGGCTGCTTGTGGCGGGATTCAGATTCTGCTTACATTCGCTGTACATCCAGGCTGAAGTGTAGAGCCAATTGCAAGTCGGGCAACCGAAGGGCTGTGTTGTCCTTTCCCCTATTTCAAGTCCAAGCTCCTGTGTGCAGTGTATCCGTCTTTGCGGTCACTGGACTCGGGAAGGAACAAGGAAACAAAGCAAACCGGAGTGAGGGCCGGCAGAGGGACGCGAATATAAATACAGAGCGTGCGCGAGGAAATAGCTAGCCTGCTAATAACGTAGTAGGAGAAGAAAGGAAAAGGTGGAAAAACAGGAACTTTCTCAGCATCACCCAAATGTGGAGGGGGGATGGGCATTAATATACCACGGGCTGTGAAGTAACACAGAATTGCACCGAAAAGAGGTGAGGAAATGAACAGGAATAACTTTTCTCTCGTGTAAATAATACACTGGAATTTCATTGGAACCAGGCACACATGTTGTCGGTACGTGTCTTTTGCTATCGTCTTGCAACCTTTCTGAGCCGGTTAACGACAGTAACTTGCCATTATAGCTAGATATGGTTTTCTGTTGCCCATGCAAATTGCGTGGTAAACTCAATTGATTAGCTAAGGCTGCTACGTGGATTAGCTCCTGTTTTCGCCCTTTGTTAAATGCTATTCTTAGCTAAGGCCGATGCTAGGATCAGTGTGGAATTAGCTAGGTAGATATAAATTAATGTAACATTGGATTCTATGCCGCTAAGTTACTGTAGCTAGCAATGTACCCTTGGCTCGCCAGCTTCCACCAAAGGTAGCGACCTAACTTAGTTGGCTAGTTCATTAATTTAACTACCTGGTTAGTTAGCCAAATGAATTAACCGACGCAGTCTAGCTTGTTGGCTATGTGTCAAGGGGGTAGCTAAAAGTGTTACTGTAGGTAGACTTATTAGTCAGCTAGGTACAAATGTTGAATTATAGCGCAAGAGCTTGTAATGTCCAAAGTAGAGCGTCAGGATTTATCTAAATTACTGCTGTCAGTGTTCTTATTGATTTGTAGACACGAAAGGCATCTTTGCTCATTAGCTGAAAATATATATATATAGTTTTTTTTTACTTTTCTTGCCCAGTCCAGGGACCATACAGTATGTTAGCAAAACAAGTAACGTCTTCTCAACGTTTAAAAATGAACCGATTTGGTAGACATTATTTTGACCTCCAGAATTCATTGGAGGAGGAAGTTTAAACTAACTCTCTACTACCTAACGTTACTAGAAATGTATATTGGCTGCGTAAAGAAAATATTACTGTTATAAACTAATGTTCTAACGTTCCAGTTCTACACATTTTTCCGTTGAGCGGAGATCATTTCTGTTAACAATTTCCTGAAATGCTATTCATTTTGCCATGGCTAGTGCGGTTTTGTTTGGCTCAAATATTAGCCTATAACAATGTTCGCTTTTTTTCAGTGTTGTGGTCGAGTCCCTTTGTCAGAAGTCCAAGTACCAGCCTACTTTATTTTATAGACATAGCTGAGAACGTCAAACTATGCGCACTCTTCAATAGGACAGAATGCCCTGTGTTGTGATTCTGGATAGCAAGCAACAATGACAAGAAACTGGGGAATTCTAAGTTACTCTTTCAGTTCGTTTTTTCTTGTTCTTGATACCACGTCTTGTTTTGATTGTCTATGCAAAAATTCGCTAGCTAGCTAACCATCAACTGATGTATTTTTGACGTGCTCATTGTGCAACTTTATTTATGTTTTAAATGAACATTGGAAAACAAATAAAGTTTACATGTCAACAAGCTAAGCCAACCCTGTCTGTTTTGCTCCATAGTGCACGCGTTGGTTTTGTTGCCAAACAACCAACCCGTCTATACTCAAGGGGAGAGAGACATAGCTAGACTGTTTTACTATTAAACGCAATACTGGTATTGTTTGAAATTTTGTAAAGCAGTGTTTCTTAACCAGTCAAAACTAAATGGTTGACTGGTGGTTACAGCTCACCAGTTGATGTAGGCTGTGGCACATCCTTCCCACTTCTGAGAACAGAACCCTCACTGCTATGTGCACAGTGCAGCTAATGTTTTGCTTCTCATAAGAGCCTATCCAGTCAACGTGCAAATCCAAGTCAGGAGAAGTTGAGTCGCCAATGGTTGTGCCATGAAAATCGGGACTCAACTACAACACTTATTTTAAAATATATATTTTCTGCGTGCTTTCTATCTGGTATAGCCTACCTGGCTGGCATGAAAATGAACCTTTGGAAAAGCCTCCTCCATTTGCTATTTAAGTGTGTAGGTGTATTTGTCCTCTGCCCCTGTTTGGAGACAGGTGCATGGTAATGGTCCATTCTAAATCAAAATAATATATGTAAAGATGAGCTTAAATCAAGAATAGTCTGATGGGTGACCATATTAGCCTATCACTTGTGAATGTTTCTTGCCTTACTCTGGGCATCAATGTAAAAACATTTTTTTTTAATGTAATTCTAGTCGCACACCTCATGTAGCCTAGCCCTTAGGCCTATATGTTTTGATACGGTTTGTATCACAACTTCAAAAGTGGCCAAATAATTTCTTAAAATTAAGCACATGAATCCACTTTACAAGGGGTGTAGAGCCTAACTGACATACGTAAGCAGCGAGTGAGTTTCAAGTTTGGGGAAGAAAATGTTCACCATTAAAATGCAACTTTATAATTAAAGCATTACATGTAAATCGCATTTGCGGTCACTTTTGATAATGGTGTTTTCCTGTTAATGGAACATTTGCTCTTAAAGCCTACTGCCGTGTGGGCTTTGCTGCGCTTATAATGTGAAGAAATAAACTATTAGGCTATCAATATTTTAAGCTAAATGTTCTGATCTGTTGCATCATCCTCATTGCGTAAAAAATAAAGTGTTTTTGATGCTAGTGGATGTATTAATTTGGGATCTATTGCATCCCACAACTGTCCCAGACTATGTTTGGAATATTTATTTCTCGCACAGAATAGAATAGGTTGACTTTTGTACAATGGGGGATAGTAGATTGACATAGGCTAGTGCTTTTGCTGTTTGTCAGGCCTACTCATGTTGGCTGATGAAATGTAAATGTGGACACGTGCATTTGGATAAGGACACATGCAGTTGCGTCTGCGATGTCTGTCTTCACTTGTAGCCTGTGAGAAAGACCCGATCACATGATGGAGAGCCATGTGAGTGAGAGGTGCTTCAGAGCACGCAGCACTCGGGGAGAAGGGAATTATTATATTTAGCCCAAAGGCACAATGGCCAATGGACGCAAAAGGCATGGATTTTTTTAGGCGTCATTACAGCCACACAAAGGGGATGCTGCCGGGAAATTCGAGGCATTATCAAGTGCTTGTCAAATTGTGAATGAGCGGGGCCTCTCGAGTGGACCAGTGGTCTAAGGCACTGCATCACAATTGGCACAGCGTTGCACAATTGGCAAGGCGGCGCACAATTGGCACAGCGTCGTTAGGGGAGGGTTTGGCCGGCTGGGTTGTCCTTGTCCCATCGCGCTCAAGTGGCTCCTGTCGTGGGCCAGGCACACTGACACTGTCGCCAGGTGTACGGCTTCCAGGTTAAGCGAGCATTGTGTTAAGAAGCAGTGCAGGGTTGTGTTTCGGAGGACGCACGGCTCTTGACCTTCGCATCTCCCGAGTCCGTACGGGAGTTGCAGCGATGGGACAAGACTGTAACTACCAATTGGGGAGAGAAAGGGGTAAAAAATACAATAATTGTGAATGAGAGACTGACGTGTGTACAGCCTGCTCCAAAAATGCCTTTCAAACAACTTTTTTTGAAATCCTCATTAGTTGCATGTATTAAAAATCTAAATGTATAGGCCAACTCTTGTAGAACAACTAAAGTTACATCAAGAACTCTTAGCATATAGGTCTACCTATTTTTTTTGTTAACTGCTCAACACAGAATAGCCACGTGCACACTCCCTCAAATCATTTGGAGAAAATATCCTTTATTTTATTCAGCTTTGTTCAATTGTATTCTTCATACTATAAAGTAATACAGTGCCACGGAATTCTAAGTAAATTGTGTTTCCTAAATGAGCTACTGTAGCCCACAGCCATATGGCATAGCCAGATCAGGACCTAACATAAGGAACTCCGAGTATGCTATTCTGTTCTTATGAAATAGACTACATTTTCTTCATATAATTTTTCTTTAAACCTGTCTAAAATATATAATTGATTTATTGTGAAGGTGTAGGCTATATTGCATAGTTTTGTTAGACTTTTTAAAATGTAGATGTTCCAAAGCTCTGCATCAGTGGTTTGTAGGATGTGTGGAGGCCAGGAGATGCTAAATGTGCATGTTAATTAACGGTCAATTACCATGAGACCGGCAGTTATTTGCTTGTCAATCACCGGCTGATTTAAATTTCACGACGGCCACAGCCCTAGCTCCAATGACTGCAAATTCCCTCCATATTAAAGGGATAGTTCGAGATTTTGGCAATGAAGCATTTTATCTACTTCCCCGGAGTCGGTTGAACAGGAACAGCTAGCAATATCTTAAAATCACATTTTCTAAAATGCATTTTCCATAGTGTATGTACGATGCCTCAAGGCATGTCAATACAATAGTGCCTTTTGTAGTATTGTGCTTTTACTGTTAGACAATGAAGGACACTCACAAATCAGTATTTGTTGAAGTACTGGCAGTACTTAACCAGCCCTAAACAATGAGGCGACTGTTGGTTAATGGACCTCCTCCACTAGTGCTCTGGGGCCTGTTGCACCAGTTGGTCGTAATTGGGTCGTTACATCCAACGTAAAATTCACTATACGCCGGACTTGAAAAATTATACCTGTTACTCCACCTGGGAGTAAGCCCTTCTATGAGTTACACCTGGGTGTGGATTCTACGCCTAGTAGGGAGCAGGCGTATGGTGTTCATTTGGGACTATCCTCATCATGATACCCACAGGAAATGAGTTTCGTGTTCATATTACACAACCTCCGCGGGTTTTTCGAGTTACCTATGCTTGAGTCAATAGCAAAATAATACACTTGATTTATGCTACGTTATAACATGCTGAATGTGTCTGATAGATTTAGCAAACAAATACATGAGCTACCACCTCCACTTGTTTGCCCAGCCAGAGGTAAAATAACCAAATTTGCCTACAGCCGAGAGCATGTGAGCAGAGTTGGAAATCCCGCTCCATGAGCAGTGCACCCGCTCCAGCACTTCATGTTCTTTCCAACCGCTCCGCAAAGAAACCCTCAGTGTTCACAGGAAGAAGAAAAAAATGCAACTCCAAATTCGGTACATTCATTAAAATCACAATTTAACCAACACCCATCTATTTTAGTGACTACCTGGACCTACCAGTTGATTTTTAAGTATTGAAACCAAACTATATGGATTTGAATGAAAAGTATTTGAATAAAGGTGAATGTAAGAAGCGCACATTTCAAATAGGCTTCATGTCATATTAAACATAATATAAACACACTAGATGGGTCAGGAGCCAGACAGGGAGCCTAAGAAGGAATGAAAAATAAAGGATTTAGGCTATATTATTTCAAGGCTATAGCCTACAAAGAAATGCATTGTGAAAGATTTGCGAGTGTGACACAGTAGGCTGGTAGAGACATAAAGCAGTCAGCATTTCAACAACATTTTGTTTTATTAAATCATTATATTCTATAAATTGCACCTATAGACTGTGACCTAGAATTAAATACAAATGAAATGGAAAAATTACTTTGTGCCTTTGAGTACATTTTTTGAAACACGAGTTTGGCCAGTCTGTGGCTTCAGGCTATTGGGCCAAAATCAATTAGGGCCTATTGAATAGATAATAGAACAACACTGAATGAAATGTTTAGTTTTTAAAGTAAAAATAAAATATGTTGGTTATAAATACTTTGCTACGATGACACACTTATCTACCCACCTCGGTCCTTTCTTTTAGCATGTGCACGTAGTAATAAGTACACCATGCTTTTGGGATACGTTTCTTTTCATATTCCACAAGGCTTCTTTAGTTGTGGACTCTACATCACCGCACTCCCTCTTGCTCTTTGTCCTCATCTTTGTAAGTCACCTTGATTTAGCACCTGTGTGTTTTATCAGTTTCTTTATGAAAATATTTAGCTAACTCCATGACAGTAGCTAAAGCAAGGGGCAATGCCAGCACACAAGTAAACTACAAATGCATGCTGGGCTGCGCATGCCCTGATCTCCTGAAGTGAGCGCTATTGGAGCGACACTCCCACCTTTGGGAATCTCGCTCCACACTCCAGTGAAATTGGGCACGCTCCTCGCGCCAGCTCCGTTCACATACTCTGGCCTACAGACGGAGATTCAGTGACACAAAATCAGACAATTGGTCAAGATATAGGCTTGACCAAGAGCAAAATAATCCCCTTTTTTTAATACTGGGCTACATAGCTAACATGCTTGCAAAATGTTTTGATCAGTGCTAATAGATGAGCAAACTAGACTAAAGATTATCATGAGCATTCGCCTCAATTTAAACTTACTGCAAGCTCTACAGAGATGCATTCGGAACGTTGGTGGTGTTGCAATGTCGTTTTCCGTCCGACATTCTACTTACTTTTGTACTACCTGAAAATTGAGACGCGCCATATCATACCTTCCGCAGCTATCGGGCAGTGTTGTCACTTGGTTCTTTTGATCTGATCTATAGGCTGTTCATCAAAGTAGGTTATTTTGCATTGATAACCAAATATAATCTCAGCAACCTTTCAACCAGTAAACCGAACAAGAAGAATCCACCCAAAAGGGTATTTTGTTTTAATTTAATAATTAGTGATTCCAGGTAGGGCTGGGCAATATATCAATTGCATTTTATTATTTCAAATTTGTTTTAGAAGCGATGTTCCTAATCCCTGTATCACAAGAATCAAGGTTTTTATGAGTGTTCTATCTCTTTTTGGTCTCGTCTCCTTCATTCCTTCTGTACTGTGTACACTGTGTACCGTCGCACACAGACACCAAGCCCCTCCCCCTGCCACTTGCAACAAAGGTGAAAGATATACCTTGCTACACTAATTGGGCGTATATGGTTTCTATCTACTTTTTGAAAATAATTTGTGAAATATTGGGTTTCTACATTGTGTAAAAGCACTATATTCCCATTGAGATGCATTACATAGAAAATTGTAAACTCTCTTTAAAAGTGGCAGGTTTGATGACAGGCAAGAGATCTGTCATTCATTCCTATCTATGATCTTTGATCTCCTGAAGAAAAAATCACTTTTCCCTTTCCTTTTTCCTTTCTTTCTGTGCCCCCTGATGTTTAGATATACTGGTAAAGTTACCAGGTTGTTAGCTAGCTAGCCAATGACGTAACATGACTTAACAAAGTGCAAACATGGTTAACGACCCGTGAGTAGTTTTAGAAGGCCCACAATATGGTTTATGAATGTAAAATGCGGTCTCGGCGATCCGCTATAGGAAGATAAAAATGTTGTGCCTGTAATATGGGTCAGATCTTGTAACCTGGTTGGACTAGAAGCCAGGCGTTTTCACTGTAGTAATGGTGCAACCATGACTTTTTCTCTCTACTCGGAAACAACGTTACATCGAAGCCTTATCATTACAACAATTATTATCTGGAAGATTTCTTTGCTAGTTGCACAGTGCTCCCAAAATTAAACTCCTGGTCGCACAGCAAAATATTTTGTTGCATATGCGATAGGGGTGTACCTGTTCACCAAACCCACTGTTTGGTGCGAAAAATAAATGTCATTCACTATGTTCAGCATTCACCATGTTCCGTGCATTGTCTGTGTGACGCGATTATTATGTTGGGCCTCAAGTTTCCACTCTGATGTTGCGTTTTGTAAACGTTGGAATTTACATGTTAAATCGTAAATACCAGTTGGATACAGTCATTTGATTTGAACTCGTTGCGAAATGACAATTGGCAAATGGCCAACAAACTGTCTCAACCATAAACTAAAAGTACAGCTATATCATGCTTGTAAACAAATTATTCAGTTCAAAAACCACATTAATAGATAAATGCAATAAAACCTTTATTTACATTTACATTTAAGTCATTTAGCAGACGCTCTTATCCAGAGCGACTTACAAATTGGAAAGTTCATACATATTCATCCTGGTCCCCCCGTGGGGAATGAACCCACAACCCTGGCGTTGCAAGCGCCATGCTCTACCAACTGAGCCACACGGGACCACGGGATATGAGTCTGGAAGGAGAGTTTACAGTCTAGCCAGACACCTAGGTACTTATAGATGTCCACATATTCTAGGTCGGAACCGTCCAGGGTGGTGATGCTAGTCGGGCGTGCGGGTGCGGGCAGCGAACGGTTGAAAAGCATGCATTTGGTTTTACTAGCGTTTAAGAGCAGTTGGAGGCCACGGAAGGAGTGTTGTATGGCATTGAAGCTCGTTTGGAGGTTAGATAGCACAGTGTCCAAGGAAGGGCCAGAAGTATACAGAATGGTGTCGTCTGCGTAGAGGTGGATCAGGGAATCGCCCGCAGCAAGAGCAACATCATTGATATATACAGAGAAAAGAGTCGGCCCGAGAATTGAACCCTGTGGTACCCCCATAGAGACTGCCAGAGGACCGGACAACATGCCCTCCGATTTGACACACTGAACTCTGTCTGCAAAGTAGTTGGTGAACCAGGCAAGGCAGTCATTAGAAAAACCGAGGCTACTGAGTCTGCCGATAAGAATATGGTGATTGACAGAGTCGAAAGCCTTGGCCAGGTCGATGAAGACGGCTGCACAGTACTGTCTTTTATCGATGGCGGTTATGATATCGTTTAGTACCTTGAGCGCGGCTGAGGTGCACCCGTGACCGGCTCGGAAACCGGATTGCACAGCGGAGAAGGTACGGTGGGATTCGAGATGGTCAGTGATCTGTTTGTTGACTTGGCTTTCGAAGACCACAGATAGGCAGGGCAGGATGGATATAGGTCTGTAACAGTTTGGGTCCAGGGTGTCTCCCCCTTTGAAGAGGGGGATGACCGCGGCAGCTTTCCAATCCTTGGGGATCTCAGATGATACGAAGGAGAGGTTGAACAGGCTGGTAATAGGGGGTGCGACAATGGCGGCGGACAGTTTCAGAAATAGGGGGTCCAGATTGTCAAGCCCAGCTGATTTGTATGGGTCCAGGTTTTCCAGCTCTTTCAGAACATCTGCTATCTGGATTTGGGTAAAGGAGAAGCTGGGGAGGCTTGGGCGAGTAGCAGCGGGGGGGGCGGGGCTGTTTGCCAAGGTTGGAGTCGCCAGGAGGAAGGCATGGCCAGCCGTTGAGAAATGCTTGTTGAAGTTTTCGATTATCACGGATTTATCGGTGGTGACCGTGTTACCTAGCCTCAGTGCAGTGGGCAGCTGGGAGGAGGTGCTCTTGTTCTCCATGGACTTTACAGTATCCCAGAACTTTTTGGAGTTAGAGCTACAGGATGCAAATTTCTGCTTGAAAAAGCTGGCCTTTGCTTTCCTGACTGACTGCGTGTATTGGTTCCTTACTTCCCTGAACAGTTGCATATCGCGGGGGCTCTTCGATGCTATTGCAGTTCGCCACAGGATGTTTTTGTGCTGGTCGAGGGCAGTCAGGTCTGGAGTGAACCAAGGGCTATATCTGTTCTTAGTTCTGCATTTTTTGAACGGAGCATGCTTGTCTAATATGGTGAGGAAGTAACCTTTAAAGAATGACCAGGCATCCTCAACTGACGGGATGATGTCAATATCCTTCCAGGGTACCCGGGCCAGGTCGATTAGAAAGGCCTGCTCGCAGAAGTGTTTTAGGGAGCGTTTGACAGTGATGAGGGGTGGTCGTTTGACCGCGGACCCGTAGCGGATACAGGCAATGAGGCAGTGATCGCTGAGATCTTGATTGAAGACAGCAGAGGTGTATTTGGAGGGCAAGTTGGTCAGGATAATGTCTATTAGGGTGCCCATGTTTACGGATTTAGGGTTGTACCTGGTGGGTTCCTTGATGATGTGTGAGATTGAGGGCATCTAGCATAGATTGTAGGACTGCCGGGGTGTTAAGCATATCCCAGTTTAGGTCACCTAACAGAACAAACTCTGAAGCTAGATGGGGAGCGATCAATTCACAGATGGTGTCCAGGGCACAGCTGGGAGCTGAGGGGGGTCGGTAGCAGGCGGCAACATTGAGAGACTTATTTCTGGAGAGATTAATTTTTTTAATTAGAAGTTCGAACTGTTTGGGCATAGACCTGGAAAGTATGACAGAACTTTGCAGGCTATCTCTGCAGTAGATTGCAACTCCTCCCCCTTTGGCGTTTCTATCTTGACGGAAAGTGTTATAGTTGGGTATGGAAATCTGAGAATCTTTGGTGGCCTTCCTAAGCCAGGATTCAGACACGGCAAGGACATCAGGGTTGGCAGAGTGTGTTAACGCGGTGAGTAAGACAAACTTAGGGAGGAGGCTTCTGATGTTGACATGCATGAGGCCAAGGCTTTTTCGATCACAGAAGTCAACAAATGAGGGTGCCTGGGGACATGCAGGGCCTGGGTTTACCTCCACATCACCCGAGGAACAGAGGAGTAGTAGGATGAGGGTGCGGCTAAAGGCTATCACAACTGGTCGCCTAGAGCGTTGGGGACAAGGAATAAAAGGAGCAGATTTATGGGCGTGGTAGAATAGATTCTGGGCATAATGTGCAGACAGGGGTATGGTGGGGCACGGGTACAGCGGAGGCAAGCCCAGGCACTGGGTGATGATAAGAGAGGTTGTATCTCTGGACATGCTGGTCTCAATGGGTGAGGTCACCGCATGTGTGGGAGGTGGGACAAAGGAGGTATCAGAGGTACGGAGAGTGGAACTACGGGGTCCAATGCAAACCAAAACAATGATAACTAGCCTGAACAACAGTATACAAGGCATATTGATATTTGAGAGAGACATACAGTAAGGCATAAAGTGATTGCAGGTCTTGATTGGGAGAGCTAGCTAAAACAACAGGTGAGATAACAGTAGCTAGTCAGCTAACACAGCAACAGCAGGTAAAAATGGCGACGACTAGGCAGAGAGGGTCGGATTAACTACACACAGAGCCTGAGTTAAAACACAGAGCCGACAGATAAAACACAAATAAACAGAATGGAGTACCGTGAATTAATGGACAGTCCGGCAGGCATCAGCTATGTAGCCAAGTGATCATAGTGTCCAGGGGGCAGCCGTAGATGGAGCAGGGAAGCCGCCACTACGCTAGCACGCGGCGTTTAAAGTTAGTAGCCCGGGGGTGGTCTGCTCAGACGGAGGAGGTCTGCTCAGACGGAGGCCGGTTGAGGGCACAGCGGATGGGGTATTCGTCTGCAGACCAGACGTGGTCGTGTCGACAGAGAATCCAAGCCGGATGGCGATGGCGAAAGAGAGGTTGTAATTGTAGAATTGTGTTTGCTAACTGGTGCTAGCTTCGTGGCAGTGGCGCTAGCTGCGCTAGCTGCAAGCTAGCTGTGAGGATCAGAAGTAGTGGCTCAGGGATTACGGCAGGAATCCGGCGTTGTTGTCGAGAGACAGTCCGATGCTGGTAAATTGGTGAGTAATATCCAGGCTAATAACAGGGCTGGTGTCTGTGCAGAAGGTAAAAGCTGCTAGCAGCGGCTAAAAATGACTAAATAGCTTGTAGCTGATTAGCTGGTTAGCTACTGGGGGTTCTTGAATGTGTTCCAAAGTTAAAAAATAATAGCGATTCCGTATCACATTGGGTTAGGTAGGTTACCGGAAGGTATAATCGAATTAAAAATCGAAAAGAGATTAAAAAAAAAATTAAAAAAAAAAAAAGAATATATATATATATATATATATACAGTGGGGAGAACAAGTACTTGACACACTGACAACTCCGCAGGCCCTCCCACCCACAAAGCATGCAGAGGTCTGCAACCCCCATCATAGGTACACTTCAACTGTGAGAGAAGGAATCCAAAACAAAAACCCAGAAAACCACACTGTATGATCCCTAATCAATTAATCTGCATTTTATTGCATGACATAAGTATTTGATACATCAGAAAAGCAGAACTGAATATTTGGTACAGAAACCTTAGTTTGCAATTACAGAGATCATACGTTTCCTGTAGTTCTTGACCAGGTTTGCACACACTGCAGCAGGGATTTTGGCCCACTCCTCCATACAGACCTTCTCCAGATCCTTCAGGTTTCGGGGCTGTCGCTGGGCAATACGGACTTTCGGCTCCCTCCAAAGATTTTCTATTGGGTTCAGGTCTGGAGACTGGCTAGGCCACTCCAGGACCTTGAGATGCTTCTTACGGAGCCACTCCTTAGTTGCCCTGGCTGTGTGTTTCGGGTCGTTGTCATGCTGGAAGACCCAGCCACGACCCATCTTCAATGCTCTTACTGAGGGAAGGAGGTTGTTGGTCAAGATCTCGCGATACATGGCCCCATCCATCCTCCCTTCAATACGGTGCAGTCGTCCTGTCCCCTTTGCAGAAAAGCATCCCCAAATAATGATGTTTCCACCTCCATGCTTCACGGTTGGGATGGTGTTCTTGGGGTTGTACTCATCCTTCTATTCCTCCAAACACGGCGAGTGGAGTTTAGAGCAAAAAGCTCTATTTTTGTCTCATCAGACCACATGACCTTCTCCCATTCCTCCTCTGGATCATCCAGATGGTCATTGGCAAACTTCAGACGGGCCTGGACATGCGCTGGCTTGAGCAGGGGGACCTTGCGTGCGCTGCAGGATTTTAATCCATGACGGCGTAGTGTGTTACTAATGGTTTTCTTTGAGACTGTGGTCCCAGCTCTCTTCAGGTCATTGACCAGGTCCTGCCGTGTAGTTCTGGGCTGATCCCTCACATTCCTCATGATCATTGATGCCCCACGAGGTGAGATCTTGCATGGAGCCCCAGACCGAGGGTGATTGACCGTCATCTTGAACTTCTTCCATTTTCTAATAATTGTGCCAACAGTTGTTGCCTTCTCACCAAGCTGCTTGGCTATTGTCCTGTAGCCCATCCCAGCCTTGTACAGGTCTACAATTTATCCCTGATGTCCTTACACAGCTCTCTGGTCTTGGCCATTGTGGAGAGGTTGGAGTCTGTTTGATTGAGTGTGTGGACAGGTGTCTTTTATACAGGTAACGAGTTCAAACAGGTGCAGTTAATACAGGTAATGAGTGGAGAACAGGAGGGCTTCTTAAAGAAAAACTAACAGGTCTGTGAGAGCCGGAATTCTTACTGGTTGGTAGGTGATCAAATACTTATGTCATGCAATAAAATGCAAACCAATTACTCAAAAATCATACAATGTGATTCTCTGGACCTCCGCTCCAGACCCCGTCCCCCACAGCTGAAGTGCACCTATGATAAAAATGACAGACCTCTACATGCTCCGCAAGCAGGAAAACCTGCAAAATCGGCAGTGCACCAAATACTTGTTCTCCCCACCGTATACATATATATATATATATATATATATACACAAGAAATACGAAAAATACAAACGTACATGAGAGGACGAAACAAAACACGTCTACACTGCTACGCCATCTTGGTTTTAATCACTCTCCTAAGCACAGTGCAAAACAAAGAACACCAATAACATCAATTGACCAATCCCTAGGCTGGAAAAAGTGTTTTGTACTATAAAAAGCACAATCCAGCAACCATTTGCTCCAAGGGCAAACACGTAGGAAAACAATTTCATCCTTTTCAAGTGTGTCTATTTAAAGCTACTCACCTCATGGTTGGTCTCGGTTTGGGAGATTGGTTTGTTATGTTAGCAACCCTATGCTTTATTTACATTAACAGGACTAAGCATCGCCACTCACTTCTTCTATCCTGATTACCTACACCTCTGCACCACTACAAACATAAGGCTCTTCTCATTCATCTAGAACAAGAACGGACAGACCTTCCTTCAGAGCTCATCTCTCCATATTTCCTTCTTCCCTCTACCTTCTGTCCTCTCCCATTTCTGTCACTGCATCCCTCTAAAAGTCAATTACCCTGTATGCTCTCCTCCCTCTGCCCATATCCTTCCTGGCTAAGACGCGATTTAGCCCATTCTCATGTCTATTATCGCTCCCACCCCCCCATACAAGCATTGGATCTTCATCACTGGAGCTTCATCATAGAGAATTAAATTATAAGTCTAGTGATATGTTTATAGAAATGCAAGAACAGCATATCAGCAAGAGCACTTCGGACAAGATGATAATCATCTTTTTAGCATCACAAAATAAATGGCCTGCGCACGGCCTACAGGACTGAAATGTCTGTTTTTTTTCTCCTTTCTCTACGACAAATGGAACAGCATGTGTGTGGTCAACGCGTTGACAAGAACTGGATCCTATTTGACTGAAATGGAACTGAATTTCTCCATCTACACTGACAATTCCTTATTTTCCAGTGACTGAAGCAGCACTGATTTTTTTTTAAACATTGAAATGCACTGCTTCTCCAATGGCTGAAATGGTACAGACATGTGCACGTCACTGACTTTATTCAAGTCTAACTCCCAAAAATGCTGTTCTAAAGGCCCTTTTCTTAGTAGTTGATGTCAGAGGTCACCATGTGGGAGAAGTGGGTGCTCAGGATGATAGACGAGTTTCCCACTAGTAATTACTAGTTTATGGACCGTTCAAGTAGATTTTTCAGTTGCATGTGGTAAATTCCCACTTTCTACTTGTTTACCAATGCACCATGACACTGCCTCCTTCAGTGCCAGATGCACACTTGTGACTCTCATAATAGTAATGTGATGGGTTGTCACTGTTAAAGGTCCAATGCAGCTGTTTTTTTTCTCAATATCAAATCTTTTCTGGGTTTTAAGTACCTTACTGGAAGTGGGGAGGGGACAACCGTAAACTAGCTTTTATTGGCAGGTTTGGAACTCTTATTGGTCTAACTAATGTACCGCCTGGTGATTGCACCAGGCAGGACAAAACTCCATTCCACCAAAACAGGCTGAATTTTCAGGAGGCCTTTTCAAACAGGTCTTACACTAAAAGGGCATTAGCAGCATTTTCACAATTGCACAGTATTATTCAAACCGTATAGTGTGGAAATATATATATTTTTAAAGAATCCCGTTTTCGACTTCACTGGGCCTTTTTATGTAAGCGCAACACAGTTAGCCAATTCATTGAAAGCTTTGGTTTGCTAATATAGGGTGGGTACTTCCTGTTTGCTGAAATTGGTGCAAGAGGGAAGTTCGTATAGTGGCCCGAGCACTTTCACGAGATGCTGGAATCCCCTATTCTCAACCACCGAGAATGGGCGCATATCCACGGCTATAAACCAAAAACTGCATATAAACAAAATAGCGTACCTATCGCTCTTGTAATTTCTTTGGTCAGAACCGGCTACCAAGGGCTACTTGAATGCATAGGGGAGCCAATGTTGTTTCTTTGCGTTTCTGTCTTGCTCTGATATACTGGGGTGCCGTCAGCGTATTTGTCAACATATTTGAAATGTTGGCAGCTGCATAGGCCGTTTTCTTTGAGCGTGGCGACATACTGTTAACGTTTTATCCACAACTCTGTCCATCGCCGTTGTAATCTACTTGGAAGCCAAGATTTAAACAATGATGGAGGATCTTCTAATTCTGGTTTATCAACCCCACCACTCGCCATCGTACAGAACTAGTTTCTGGCTGCACCTCACAAAGGCCAGTTTGAAATGTGCCAATTAGAATTTTGATTATAACGTGCGCATAGGCTGCTGTAGTTTTAACAGAATAGCCTGAAAGGTTTTCAGGTCAGATTTACTTGCGGCATTGGCCTACAACACTGCATAGTTATCCTATAGGCCTAGTGTTTTCATTTGGTTAATATTTATGTATTCATTTTGGTGCACAACACGTACTGAACCAAGGTCCTCGTATCGAATACCTGTACCATCAAATGTTATTTGTCATATGCGCCGAATACAACAGGTGTAGACCTTACTGTGAAATGCTTACTTACAAGCCTTTACCCAACAATGCAGTTTAAGAAAATATTTACTAAATAAACGAAAGTGGGGGGAAAAACAAAAAAAACTAAAATAAAACGAACACAATAAAATAATGAGGCTATACAAAGGGGGTACTGAGTCAATGTGCGAGGATACAGGTTAGTCGAGATAATTTGTACATGTATGTAGGGGCAAGGTAACTATGCATTGATAATAAACAGCAAGTAGCAACAGTGTAAAAACACCCCTAATATGTGACCAAATTGGACACACTTTAGAGCCCTGGACATGCCTCACAAACTTTGGAACTGCCATAAGGTAACAACCTAGTAATGGGCGCTGCTTAGCAACCATTATCAGTAGCTCCGGATGGCTGCCGTTTCATGGGCTCTTAACCAACCGTGCTATTTAAAAAATTGCATTTTCTGTAACTTATTTTGTACATAATGCTGCTGCTACCATCTCTCTTATGACCGAAAAGAGCTTCTGGAAATCAGAACAGCGATTACTCACCTTGAGCTGGATGAAGAATTTCTCTTTAATGAGTCGGACGAGAGGGAATTACTCCAGAGACCAGAACCTTATCCCGGTCATTCACAGGAGAAAGAGACAGAAAAGATATCGGGGTGCCCAGTGAGGATCCGCCGATGAGTGGCTAATCTGCCCTTGCCATCCATACTACAGGCTAACGTACAATCGCTGGAAAATAAATTGGATGAGCTAAAAGCACATATATCCACCAACGGGACATTAACTGTAATATCTTATGTTTCACTGAGTCGTGACTGAACGACAACAAGAATAACATACAGCTGGGGGGTTATACACTGCATCAGCAGGATAGAACAGCAGCCTCTGGTAAAACAAGTGGTGATGGTCTATGTATATTTGTAAACGACAGCTGGTGCACAATATCTAAGGAAGTCTCAAAGTTTTGCTTGCCTGAGGTAGTGTGGTCTACAGCTTATCATGAGAAACTCTCTAGGTAGATAGTGTAAATGTATTTTTCGTAGCTGTCTACAGACCGATGCTGGTACTAAGACCGCACTCAATGAACTGTGTAAGGCCATAAGCAAACAGGAAAATGCTCACCCGGAGGAGGCGCTCCTAGTGGCCGGGGACGTTAATTCAGGGAAACTTAAATCTGTTTTACCTCATTTCTATCAGCATGTTAAATGTGCTGCCAGATGGGTAAAAACTCTAGACCACCTATACTCCAAACACACAGACGCATACAAAGCTCTCCCTCGTCCTCTGACCATAATTATATCCTTCTGATTCCTGCTTACAAGCAAAAATTAAAGCAGGAGGCACCAGTGACTTGGTCAATAAAAAGTGGTCAGATGAAGCAGAAGCTAAACTACAGGACTGTATTGCTAGCACAGACTGGAATATGTTCTGGGAATCTTCCTATGGCATTTAGGAGTACACCACATCAGTCATTGGCTTCATCAATAAGTGCATCGATGACGTCATCCCCACAGTGACTGTACGAACATACCCCAACCAGAAGGCATGGGTTACAGGCAACATTCACACTGAGCTAAAGGGTAGAGCTGCCGCTTTCAAGGAGCGGGACTCTAACCCGGAAGCTTATAAGAAATCTCGCTATGCCCTCCGACGAACCATCAAACAGGCAAAGCATCAATTTAGGACTAAGATCGACTCATACTATATCGGCTCTGACGCTCGTCGGATGTGGCAGTGCGTGCAAACTATTAGACTACAAAGGGTAGTACAGCCGAGAGCTGCCTAGTGACACAAGCCTACCAGACGAGCTAAATTACTTCTATGCTCGCTTCGAGGCAAGTAACACTGAAACATGCATGAGAGCACCAGCTGTCCGGATGACTGTGTGATCATGCTCTCCGCAGCCGATGTGAGAAAAACCTTTAAACAGGTCAACATTCACAAGGCCACAGGGCCAGATGGATTACGAGGACGTGTACTCCGAGCATGCGCTGACCAACTGGCAAGTGTCTTCACTGACAGTTTCAACCTGTCCCTGACTATGTAATACCAACATGTTTCAAGCAGACAACCATAGTCCCTGTGCCAAAGAACACGAAGGTAACTTGCCTAAATGACTACCGACCCGTAGCACTCACATCTGTAGCCATGAAGTGCTTTGAAAGGCTGGTCATGGCTCACATCATCACCATTATCCCAGAAACCCTAGACCCACTCAAATTTGCATACCGCCCGAACAGATACACAGATGAAGCAATCTCCATTGCCCTCCACACTGCCCTTTCACACCTGGACATCTATGTGAGAATGCTATTCATTGACTACAGCTCAGCGTTCAACACCATAGTGCCCTCAAAGCTCATCAATAAGCTAAGGACCCTGGGACTAAACACCTCCCTCTGCAACTGAATCCTGGACTTCCTGACGGGCCTCCCCCAGGTGGTAAGGGTAGGTAACAACACATCCTCCATGCTGATCCTTATCACAGGGGCCCCTCAGGGGGTGCATGCTCAGTCCACTCCTATACTCCCTGTTCACTCATGCCTGAACGACTCCAACACCATCATTAAGTTTGTCGATGACACAACATTGGTAGGCCTGATCACCAACAACGACGAGACGGCATATAGGGAGGAGGTCAGAGAGCTGGCCGTGTGGTGCCAGGACAACAACCTCTCCCTCAACGTGATCAAGACTAAGGAGATGATTGTGGACTACAGGAAAAGGAGGACTGAGCACGCTCCCATTCTCATCGACAGGGCTGCAGTGGAGCAGATTGAGAGCTTCAAGTTCCTTGGTGTCCACATCACCAACAAACTAGACCGTTGCGAAGACTGTTGCGAAGAGGGCACGACAAAACCCATTCCCCCTCAGGAGACTGAAAATATTTGGCATGGGTCCTAAGCTCCTCAAAAGATTCTACAGCTGCAACATCGAGAGCATCCTGACTGGTTGCATCACTGCCTGGTATGGCAACTACTCGGCCATACCAGGCACTACAGACGGTAGTGCGTACGACCCAGTACATCACTGGGGCCACGCTTCCTGCCATCCAGGACCTCTATACCAGGTGGTGTCAGAGGAAGGCCCTAAAATTTGTCAGGCTCCAGCCATCCTAGTCATAGACTGTTCTCTCTTCTACTGCACGGCACGCGGTACCGGAGCGCCAAGTCTATGTCCAAGAGGCTTCTAAACAGCTTCTACCCCCACGTAATACTACTGAACATCTTAATCAAATGGCTACCCAGACTTCTTGTGTTGCAGCTACTCTCTATCTATGCATTAGTCACTTTAACTCTTGCCGTGTGTATATTTATTACCTCGACTAACCGGTGCCCCCACACATTGACTCTGTACCGGTACCCCCTGTAATCAAATCAAATTTTATTTGTCACACACACACGGTTAGCAGATGTTAATGCGAGTGTAGCGAAATGCTTGTGCTTCTAGTTCCGACCATGCAGTAATATCTAACAAGTGATCTAACCTAACAATTTCACAACTACCTTATACGCACAAGTGTAAAGGAATGAATAAGAATATGTACATATAAATATCTGGATGAGCGATGGCCGTGCGGCATAGGCAAGATGCAGTAGATGGTATAGAGTACAGTATATACATATGAGATGAGTAATGTAGGGTATGTAAACATTGTTGTTGAAAGTGGCTAGTGATACATTTATTACATACATTTTTCTATTATTAAAGTGGCTAGAGTTGAGTCAGTATGTTGGAAGCAGCCACTCAATGTTAGTGATGGCTCTTTAACAGTCTGATGGCCTTGAGATAGAAGCTGTTTTTCAGTCTCCCGGTCCCTGCTTTGATGCACCTGTACTGACCTCGCCTTCTGGATGATAGCGGGGTGAACAGGCAGTGGCTCGGGTGGTGTAGGTGTCCTGGGGGGCAGGTAGTTTGACCCCGGTGATGCGTTGTGCAGACCTCACTACCCTCTGGAGAGCCTTACGGTTATGGGCGGAGCAGTTGCCGTACCAGGCGGTGATACAGCCTGACGGGATGCTCTCGATTGTGCATCTGTAAAAGTTTGTGAGTGTTTTTGGTGACAACCCGAATTTCTTCAGCCTCCTGAGGTTGAAGAGGCGCTGCTGCGCCTTCACCACGCTGTCTGTGTGGGTGGACCATTTCAGTTTGTCCGTGATGAGTACGCCGACGAACTTAACTTTCCACCCGCTCCACTACTGTCCCGTTGATGTGGATAGGGGGCTGCTCCCTCTGCTGTTTCCTGAAGTCCACGATCATCTCCTTTGTTTTGTTGGCATTGAGTGTGGGGTTATTTTCCTGACACCACACTCCGAGGGCCCTCACCTCCTCCCTGTAGGCCGTCTCTGTATATAGCCTCGCTATTGTTATTTTCCTTGGGGAAAAGGTTTTAGGTATTTTTCTTAACTACACTGTTGGTTAAGGGCTTGTAACAAGACCTTGCATTTAAGACAAACTTTTTTTACGTCCAGCTGGTGCACCCGGTCCATGGCCAGTAACTCTCATCCTAAGCTCTGACATGACATGTCCTTAGCATGTGTCTGTTCAGAGGAGGGACACAGCCCGGCCCGCTAGAGAGGACAGTAACTCAGTCAGGAGTGAGTGTAGTGTGGATGCTGATTCATGCTGGGCTCATTGCCTGGACACCTTTCTCAGGGGCAAGAGGTTGGCTATCCTCTCCACAGACCTTTGGAAGGCCAGCACTGAATGGGAAAAGGAATACCTAAACTCAGCAAAAAAAATAAAGAAACATCCCTTTTTCAGGACCCTGTCTTTCAAAGATAATTCGTAAAAATCCAAATAACTTCACAGATCTTCATTGTAAAGGGTTTAAACACTGTTTCGCATGCTTGTTCAATGAACCATAAACAATTAATGAACATGCACCTGTGGAACGGTCGTTAAGACACTAACAGCTTACAGACGGTAGGCAATTAAGGCCACAGTTATGAAAACTTAGGACACTAAAGAGGCCTTTCTACTGACTCTGAAAAACACAAAAAGAAAGATGCCCAGGGTCCTTGCTCATCTGCGTCAATGTGCTTTAGGCATGCTGCAAGGAGGCATGAGGACTGCGGATGTGGCTAGGGCAATAAATTGCAATGTACGTACGGTGAGACGCCTAAGACAGCACTACAGGGAGACAGGACGAACAGCTGATCGTCCTCACAGTGGCAGACCACGTGTAACAACACCTGCACAGGATCAGTACATCCAAACATCACATCTGCGGGACAGGTACAGGATGGCAACAACAACTGCCCGAGATAAACCAGGAACGCACAATCTCTCTATCAGTGCTCCAGACTGTCTGCGAGAGGCTGGACTGAGGGCTTGTAGGCCTGTTGTAAGGCAGGTCCTCACCAGACATCACCGGCAACAACATCGCCTATGGGCACAAACCCATTGTCGCTGGACCAGACAGGACTGGCAAAAAGTGCTCTTCACTGACGTGTCGCGGTTTTGTTTCACCAGGGGTGATGGTCGGATTTGCGTTTATCGTCGAAGGAATGAGTGTTACCCCGAGGCCTGTACTCTGGCGCGGGATCGATTTGGAGGTGAAGGGTTCGTCATGGTCTGGGGCAGTGTGTCACAGCATCATTGGACTGAGCTTGTTGTCATTGCAGGCAATCTCCACGCTGTGCGTTACAGGGAAGACCACCTCCCTCATGTGGTACCTTTTCCTGCAGGCTCATCCTGACATGACCCTCCAGCATGACAATGCCACCAGCCATGCTGCTCATTCTGTGCGTGATTTTTTGCAAGGCAGGAATGTCAATGTTCAGGAACTTGCAGGTGCCTTGGTGGAAGAGTGGGTTAACATCTCACAGCAAGAACTGGCAAATCTGGTGCAATCCATGAGGAGGAGATGCACTGCAATACTTAATGCAGCTGGTGGCCACCAGATACTGACTGTTACCTTTGACCCCCCCCCCCCCTTGTTCAGGGACACATTTTTTAATTTCTGTTAGTCACATGTCTGTGGAACTTGTTCAGTTTGTCTCAGTTGTTGAATCTTGTTATGTTCACACAAATATTTACACATGTTAAGTTTGCTGAAAATTAACTGAGTTGACAGTGAGAGGGCGTTTTCTTTTTTGCTGAGTATATATGAACTGAGCTCACAGCAGAGAGCAGAGACTTCACCAGTAGGTCTTCCGAGTCCCTTTCATACATTAGCTCACTGGACTGTCACTAAATCTGTGACTCAGTCGTAACATTGAGTTGAATCGTGGGGTGTGTAGTGTGCTCTCATGGTACCCCTCTGTCACTGCGGTGGAATTACTGTAGACCTGCCTGGGCAAGGGGTTTCACAGCCACAGGACAGGATTAGGCTTAATGCGTCTGCATGCTTCCCTTCCCAAACAGTTTGTGCATATATTATGACAACATTTTGTGACGTTTTGATCTTCGCAAGGGTTATTTTGGCTGGGGTTTCTTCAATGAAGTGTTTGTCATTCAATGATAGACGACTCGTTTTCATGCAAAAAAATGTCACTTAAGAAATGCTGTAACAAACATCTTAGTAAGATGTAAAATTTGTTAAATGTAAGATCTCTGAAAAACGTAAAAATGAATGACTTTTGATTAGGTGTATACATACTACGGCGTCTCAAGATGGACACACAGTATTAGTGCCGCATTTTTCTCGTTTTTCAAGCGAAGGTCTTTTAAGGGAGTCTGCAAGCACACTCGTTTGGTTCACCTAGCCAAGTTCGGCTGAGCGCCAGCCGAACCGAAGCATGGGGAAGCCTTAAATGACAACCCCAACAACTCATTTTAGAAACGGCAGACTGTAGCCTGAGTTACATGTTTGTTACAGCACTGAGGAAACAGTAGTCACAACCTAGACTAACCCAGAGAACATTGAGCCAGATATTTCACAGGATTTATACATGTGAAGAATCCAGTTGGTATTTCCACTCACTACTAAATATGGTGTCGAGAGGAAGCCCAGTGGGAGAAGATGGCGCGAGATGGATTTTTGCCGACATTCTGCTAATTTTCTCGTTGACATTTGATCTCCATACATTTTTCAGGTTTCCAAAACTAGCATCTGTAACAGAGTTGACTGCATTTTGTGGACTTTACCCTTTGCCAAAGTTTCTAAAAATGGCGTTGTTTAGAAGGAGTGCAAGGGCAAATTGAGTTATTGCACGTGCGCACTTCACAATGTAGCCATTCCCTAATGAAAATATGCTAATAAATGCTAGAAGGAGCGAACAGGATCTCACTAGCCCGTGCTTGGCTCTGCCCACCTGTTCTGCCCACTATGATAAATTGGCTCCTATTGGAAATTACCGGCTCTGGTCTATCTTGGGTTAGTTATAACAATCTTTGATAGCACTGTAGGCTCATATTACAAACGCATGCCTGGACTGTTGCATAACTGGATCAAGAGAGAAGCAGGCAGCCCCCCCCCACCCCCCAAAAAAGACAGCACAACTGAGGACAAGCAGTAGAAGAAGGCGAGATACAAAAATGACCAAGTTTTTGTTATCTTGTCTGACTGAGACTACAGCTGTTTCCTTTGTTCCCTGTGGAGCCTGGCAGCTAGGCAGGGCTGCATGCTAGTCCTGCCCTCCATGTCTTTCTTTCTGGTGGTTAGGACTTAAGGGACAACTGACAACAGATACAGTGCTCCTTACAGACCTTTAGGAGAGAGGGCCCCACCCACTCCACTCTCTCCTTCATTGCTCTGGGAAGCGTTCACTAACAATGTGTTATAGGACACTGTATTGTCTTGTTCTCTCCTTCAGTCTTTTTGTTGTTGTCCCTCTTATATCCTGCTTCCGGCATTGTTCCTTTTCCCTCCCCTCCCTTGTGCCTGAGAACCAAGTGGGCTTGTCTGCCTGGCTGCTTCTGCTGTTCTGTGGCTCCTGATTAGTGCCTGAGCGTTGCCCCTGGTTACAGGCAGGCAGGTGGTGTCTGGTTACCTCACCTTGCTGTGTCATTCTCCTGTATTGTTAACCCCAGCCAAAGAGGGTAGGGTGGAGACTACACAGCAGGCCTCGGGTGTAGATTCTGTTTCCTTTCAATTCTCTCTGCTTTGGGTTTCGACTGGGGGGGTAGAGTTGAGGCCGGGGCCTACTGCCGGAGAGAATTGCCTAACCTTGTTTTCACACCTGACTGAGTTTATTTACTGAGAATCTGGAGTAGCCTAAATCATCATTGGTGGAATGGTTCTTTGTTTTTCCGACGTTACCTTTTAGAGCACGATCTCTGATCATTATCATGTTGGAAAGGAAAAGTGTTTCCAACCAGCTGATGACTGATTTCTAAGGTGAGTAAAACCCTTACGGGGATGGGAGTCGGTCTCATTGCACAACAATATTTTGTTTGAAAACAACTCTGTTTTAAAAGTGAAACCGTTGACGTTGACACATACTTTAATTTGTCGACAATGGTGACTTCACAGGAAATGGTATTTGGTTAGGCCTAACAGCAGGTTATTGTTATTATTGTTACTATTATTATTCAATATAATTAATGGCATCTTGTCCAGTATGTTACTGTCAATGTGGAACATCTGCACCTGTTGCTTCTTTGACAATGCTGTTGGAATCAATGTTTTACCCCCACATGTAATTTGCCTTATGGGCATTTCCATCGAAAAGGACCCATTTGCACCAACAAATAATAATAAAAGGTGCAGAAATTAAAACGCATGAAGGATTTTTTTTTTCAGTAATAAAAAGGTACCTATGAAATAAAAAGTAAAGAGTAAAAACAATACCATCTAAAACACATATGTTCATAGGAGCATATCAAATTGGGTGTCAAAACGAAAGTGAGAAGTTTATATTTTGAGGAAATGAAGGCATAAATACATTTTTCAACCCTTTTCCATCTAAACAAATTAGGCATAAGTAAAGGCTTGGATTTCTGGATAAACATGGAAAAGGGGTTTAAAACATCTACCAGAAAGTCTTAAGAGGTGTCACAAAATACATCAACACTCTAATGTTGATGTAAAGATCTCTGGCACTAATATCAACACTTATATTTAGTTTTGGAGAAAGTGTTTCTAGCCTTGTCCCCAAAAACCCACATCTTTAAGATATTTTCTAATTTCTCTCCCTCACGGGGAGGGAGGATAGTGGAAGTTCACAGAAGTAACAATTAATGATAGACCTACCAATGAGTTATAGTGATTTTATTGATATGCATTTTGTTTATGAATTAAGTGATTTAAAACTTGTAAATCCGTTACCAAATTGGTAACAGAATTATCCCACAAAAGAATCACTACTGGAATTACTGCAGCTGAATTGGCTACAATGGGAAATCATAATAGTCACAAACCACAGCTGGGTCACCTGCTACTGTCCTCCCTTCCACTGTCATACTGTTATGATCAGCTCATAACTGTTTTCCTTCTGTCGTCTGGTGGTCAAACAAAGTGTGTTACAACAGTCTGAGTCTAGACACTCTCCCTATATATATATATATATTATATAAGGCTATTCCATGTGAGAAATTGCCAAGAAACTGAAGATCTCGTACAACGCTGTGTACTACTCCCTTCACACAATAGCGCAAACTGGCTCTAACCAGAATAGAAAGAGGAGTTGGAGGCTCCGGTGCACAACTGAGGAAGAGGACAAGTACATTGTGTCTAGTTTGAGAAACAGACGCCTCGCAAGTCCTCAACTGGCAGCTTCATTAAATAGTACCCACAAAACACTAGTCTCAACATCAACAGTGAAGCTACTTTAACTTTAAGCAAAACATCAGGAAATCTTGCATTTTAACTTTATACTGGAGGAAAAACTATACCATAGGAAATTACTGGAGAAAAGTTGCCTACACATCAGTCAGAGCGCTGTCTGGTGGACCAATGTCGTGAGCAAATATATTTAATCTGATGGAGAAGTGCAACTGAAAGTGTGAAAATACTCCTTACATTCATGATTTTGAGCGAACCCTGACTGAAGCCTAGCAGAATTTACAATAAGAAGCTATTTAGATCTGCGTTTACAAAACACAGCAAGGTATTTCTTCAGCATTTTATATTTTTCAGCGTAGAAAACGCAGAATCCTGCTTTAAAGTGACCCCTGCTGTACTGAACTATATTGTACTGAACTCCGCTGATTTGTACTGTACTGTGCTGTAGAAGTCGACCGATTTTTATGATTTTTCAATGCAGATGGTCGAATCCGGAAACTATCATTTCGAAAACGTTTATTCTTTCAGTGAAATACGGAACCATTCCGTATTTTATCTATCGGGTGGCATCCATAAGTCTAAATATTGCTGTTACATTGCACAACCTTCAATGTTATGTCATAATTATGTAAAATTCTGGCAAATTAATTATGGTCTTTGTTAGGAAGAAATGGTCTTCACACAGTTCGCAACGAGCCAGGCGGCCCAAACTGCTTCATATACCCTGACTCTGCTTGCACAGAACGCAAGAGAAGTGACACGTTTCTAGTTAACAATTTTCCTAATTTTCACGCTAACATGAATTTCTTTATGCAGGTTTCTTTATGCAGGTTTTAAAAAATATATATACTTGTGTATTGATTTTAAGGCATTGATGTTTATGGTTAGGTACATTGGTGCAACGACAGTGCTTTTTTCGCGAATGCGCTTGTTAAATCATCTACCGTTTGGCGAAGTAGGCTGTGATTCGATGATAAATTAACAGGCACTGCATTGATTATTTGCAACGCAGGACAAGCTAGTTAAACTAGTAATATCATCAACCATGTGTAGTTAACTAGTGATTCTGTTAAGATTGATTGTTTTTCATAAGATAAGTTTAATGCTAGCTAGCAACTTACCTTGGCTCCGTGCTGCACTCATGTAACAGGTGGTCACCCTGCCACGCAGTCTCCTCATGGAGTGCAATGTAATCAGCGTACAAAAATGCCGATTGACGATTTGTTATGGAAACTTGAAATCGTCCCCAATTTATCGGCCTCTACTGTGCTGTCCAAACTTGTGAAACATGAGGAGAATGACATTCCTAACCATAATGATGCGTTTCTTTGTAGTACAGCACAGGGAACCATGATGTAATTCCGTTTCCGGGTGTAAATCCACTTCACTTACTGTAGTTCAATAACCAAAATCTATTTTTATCAAACTCAAGGTGCCATGTCATAGCTGACACCCCGTTCTTTCTGCAGACATCTTTGAATCTTAATTTGAAGCAGATATTTACGTTTCTTTTGGAAAACGTGGCCGTATAAAGATTTTACCGTAATTCTGTTACCAAAGTTTGCATCTGCAGTTCTTCCACTAAGTCAGTGGAAATTGTTTAAAGTAGTCCTTATGCAAAGTTGTATGGTTTATTAAACTTTTTAAATCCATGGCATACATTTCAAAGTGAAAAAGCTGAGTCAAAGCGTAATTCCATTACTGTGGAATGGCCCTTATTTAATCATATCTCAGGGTGTTGGACTACAGATACAAACATTGGTTGAGGCACTCCACTAACACCAGTGTGCTTCTGACGTTTACACTGTTCTTTGTTTTTTTAGCTGCGTCTGTTGGTTTTGTTCTTGTTGCCTAGTGTGTACTATGGGTTGGTTGCTTGGCTTGTTCCAGCCGCCTGGCCACACACTAACTGCACTGCCCTGCTAGCCTAATGAGTGCATGTTTATGAGGAGGCTCAGGTGGATTCATATATCAGCTCTGCAACTGCCTCCCTGGGCCATACAGGAAGGAAGCGGTGGCTTTAAACACCATGACAAATATTTGTCCATTCAAACGGGTTAGAGTGGCTAGCTTCCTTTAACAAAAAATCATGCTCGAGTTCCATGTTGAACCTATTTAATTAATCTGCATAATTAATGCCCTGACATAAGATATTAGTGGATGTGTGAGGCAGATACATGATGAAGCTCCATCTGGTACTGAAGTAATTAATCAGGCTGAAACAACCCGCTACTGAACCTGGACTCCACTACTTTCTCTGCTCACCAGAGCACCGAGTGTGACACTCACTCACTTTCTCACACAATGCCCAGGAGACACTAGTAGAGGACTGGGTTCACTTCACATTGATCCAGGCCGTGTGTGTTAACCTCTGAACTGGAGAGTGAAGCAAATAACAATGGTATTTTTAGGCGTGTGTCATTGCGAATATTTACACATTGTATGTCGGTCGCTGCAAGTAAATCAACCATTCATCAGATTCTGTCAGAATTAAAGGGGGGTGAACTGTGTGTGTGACATTGTGAATTTTAACACCGTTTGTGTGTCCCTGCAGAGTACAGCCGCTTTGAGTCGAAGATCCACGACCTGAGGGAACAGATGATGAACAGTAGCATGAGCTCTGGTTCGGGCTCCCTGCGCACCAGCGAGAAACGCTCCCTCTACGTCAGGTACCAGAAGACACGCACAGTACACACCTCTCCCAAATTCATCACGTTTAGCTCACCACTCACAAATACTATGATTTTTTATCAGCACAAAGTAGGTCATGATGAGACTATCGTACGCCAAGTATCTGCTCATTTGATGAGCAGGCTTTTCAGTTGGATGCCACACATGACCATATTTACATAGTTGCAGCCTATGGCTGGCAAAAGTACTCCTGGTATCATAATGTTATTACATTTTGGGCATGAAGCCAAAACTGTAAGGAACCCCAGTCAGTCAGGAAGAGCAACATGTGCCAGGCAGGCAGCCTTCCCGACTGTAATGAGTGCAGCTGCCCGAGTCGGAACAGGAAGTGTTCTGGGGGGTCAAGGTGAAAATTATTATTCTATGATGTAACACTCATGTCCCAAGAACTGGAAACATATTTCAAGCTAAGTGTTGTGGTGCAGCGTCACGTAAACCCAATATTTACAACCCCTGCAATAATAGCAACATTTTCACTTTTGATGGCGATTCTTGACAGAGAAGGAAGCATCTACAAATCCAAGGCTTACTATGAACACAAGCTAGATCAAAATACTTGAAATGAACGATACGTAATCAGTTCGATGTCCAAAGCAGAAACGGTCAATAAACAAAGTAAGATATTGTTCTGTCATTTTCCCATTGTATCTCCCAACAAGACTTTAACTCATTGGACCACCTATAGACACAGTGTAAACCAGGATGACTAATGCTCTGTAAGTCTCCTGTCAGCCAGGGAGAGCTATCCTTTCCTCTGTGTGGGTGACTAAGCATACAGTTATGGAGGAAAAGGCTCTGTTTCATTCCAATGCACAGCAGTAGAGCAGACTTCTCCCCAGCCAGCCTATCCTCTGGAATGTGAGACCTCTCAGGTGCACACACACACAGCCAGGGTCCAATCTGAATGCCTGTGTCAGGGGAGGCACTCATGTAACCTGGCAGTGAGACTTGATACCTGCAGGTAGCTAGTATCAGGGCAGTCTGAATACTTCAGACGGGGAGCCAGTAGGGAGAACACACTGGTAGTAGCAACGCCACACTGGACCATGTCGTGTCCTGCAGGTCCAGGTCAGATTGTTGCCAGGTTAGTGGCAGTAGTGGAACCTGTAGAGCTGTCGGTTCCCTGTCTGACAGACTCATAGCAGAAGTAATGGAAACTGGCAACGAAGAAGCCAATGTGTTTTGCAATGACATTGTCAAATTTCATCATGTGACGTAGTGGGTTTTAAACTTCAGAACCTGTTACTAGTATGGTGCAGTAATACTGTATATGCTGTTGAGTGATTGACACAAACACCCCTCACCCTCTCTGTCTTTCTGTGTGTAGAGCCCTTTTTGACTATGACCGGGCCAGAGACAGCTGTCTACCCAGCCAGGGCTTGAGCTTCTCCTATGGGGACATCCTGCATGTCATCAACGCCTCCGATGACGAGTGGTGGCAGGCGCGTCTGGTCACGCCCCACGGAGAGAGCGAGCAGATCGGGGTCATTCCAAGCAAGAAGAGGTAACCTCATCACCCCATTTTACCACCCAAAATGTGCTGCTGTTGTGTGACTTTCAAAGTGCCTCAGTAAGAGATTTGAAACGGGTCTTTTCTACGCAGGGTGGAGAAGAAGGAGCGAGCGAGGTTAAAAACAGTCAAGTTCCACGCCAGGACGGGCATGATTGATTCC